>NW_027137828.1:3248532-3874699 GCF_000149305.1 Rhizopus delemar RA 99-880
CCCTCACGTTCCTAAAGATGATTTATCAAGGACTTGGACTGTTGCACAGAACAGCTCAAGCCATCGTTGCCTTTCCAGTCATGGTCCGCAAGTGGATCACGGACCTTGCTCGTCATCTTCCCTGCGTCTCGTCTTGATCCTACCAAGATCAGTGCGACAGACTCCATCTCAATGGCAGGACGATGCTCAACACTGGGTGAAATTCATCTTTATTTTCATGTGCCTTTTTATGTCTCATCTCACTTTGAGAGCACCGTGTCAACATGTTTAAGTACGGGTTCAAAATCATGTTGAGGAGAATCAAGCATTCATACTCTAATGAAATCATGTACTTCCTTTACCGAAAAAAAAAGGCTTCATTTGGAAATGTTTTGCACCATTTCATAAAAGACAGAAGACATGAAAAGGGAGTTGAAACCACATCTTTCTAAAGATAATTTCCTCTCCCCCCCTCTTTTTTTTTTGTACGTTTGCATTTCTATAATAAAATCCAGTCTAGAAAGGGTAAGGCATTGATTCGACAAGGACATGACTCATTGATGCTTTGATGGTGGCACTTGGCTAAAGTCCTTTGATGTACTCTTGATCACTACAATAGAAAAAGGCATGTTTCTGATCTTTATGCCCCATTAGGCCTTTTTTCATAAAAAAAAGAGCTGATGTGGATCAGGTTCTCTTGTCGATGATCCCAACTCCCCTCTTTTTACCAAAAAAGTATGTCAAAAGATGCAAATTTGATTTACCCTTCTTTTTCGTTGGCTGGTTGAGTTCTTTCCCATTTCCTTTATTTGTCAGAATGACAGAAACCGAGACACATGTCCATGAATAACGCAGTAGGTCTTGTCCTTTAACATCAAAACAAAAGACGTGTCTTTACCATCCTCTTCATCACTGCCTGAAATCTAGGGGAATGCCACACGCGGTATGATTCACCTGAGACGATAGAAAGCGACACAGGACGCAACCAAGGCCCATCCAGATCGCTGTCTGTGTCGAGCCAGCTCGACCTTTTAATAGCTCCTTGAGAGGATGCAGGTCAGTGACAAACGATCTCTGTCTGTAGACACATCCGTTCACTCAGACAACTCGCTCCCCTCGCGGATGGTCACTCAGTGTCGGCCCTTGGGCGTGATCGAACGCGGTGAATAGGAATGCAAGAAGCGATGGATCATGCGAGGGGACACGAGTCGAAAAGAGGTAAAACAAAAAGAGAGAGACTATGGATCTCTTGTTCAGTGCATCCAACCGTCAGAATCCCAACCGAGAAGAGGAGCCAAAGGACGGATGAGCGACCTGGGCCGTCAGCTCGATCGGTGGATGCGTCTGACATGTATTGTGACGTTAAAAAGAAAACAGGTTGAGGACTTGGAAAGCAGAGGGGAAGCGGACGATGAAAGATGTCAAATAGAGAAGCCAAGACTGAACCGATGGAAGGCATGAGACGATTATCAACATCTGTTCAAAATCTGTCATCAGCATGGACGTAAGCTCATCTGAACAGCACAAGATCAAACCACTCTCTCTCTCTCTCTTTTGTCCCTTGAGCTTATTTTTGAATTCAGGCAGCCTGTTGAATCCATGCGAAAATAGAGTTTAGTGGGAGGGGTTTCATGTAAAGAAATGTGCATGTTGAACAAGCAAAAGATGAAGAGAGAGCCAAGGATGATTAGAGTTCAGTTGACGAAAAATTGAATGGGGAAAGAATGCAAGGTGGAATGAACGAGAGATAAAGAAAAAGACCCGCGCTTTTATGGATAAAAAAAGAAAGTGAAAGAGAGAATGACCCCCTGCAGAACATTGAGTTGCTGTTGATCTTCAGCATATTAGCCCAAAATAATAAGAAAGGGGGGATAAGTCAAGGTGGATCAGACTTTGATCTTCATTCAACATGGGCGTAAATAGACGCATGCTTCTTCTTTCTCCTTTATTTTATATGAAAATAAAAATAATTCAATGGAAACAGTCAATAAGAATCATGACTTGTTGATCACCATGAATCTTGTTTTCTTTTATTCAAGGGAAAGTGTAGGATGGAAGATGACATAATAAAATGACGGATGATGTATTCATTCACTGAAAGGCTTTCTTATGAAAGACATCCATCGCTTACCATTCACTTTTTAACCCCCTTGCATAAATAAGCTTATTAAGGCTTAATTATCCTAGTTTGGACAATTTATTATTCAGACCAAGGGTCGTTCTCTCTCTCTTTCTTTTTCTTGTTTATCAACTAATACATTCATTTCTAATTACAATTTTATTTATTAAATTACAATTACGTCTGTCGATCAATCAAGCAGGATTCCTTCATATTTTATTTTTATTCTCTTCTATCGGCGTACCCTTTCCCCTTTTTCCTCCTTTTACATTGGGCGTTTGAAATAAAAAGTTTAAACAAGTTGATATGTTTGCAATAAAGAAATGATTTCATTTTTTTACAAACTAGTTTTGTTGAAATAAACATCTTTTAGCGTCATTATTTAATTAATTCTTTAAATAAAACCTTAACCCAGTTTTGTTCACTGATTTTGAATCGTGTACAATCAAATTATTTCAAAAAGGAAATTGGCATCTTTTATTAGAAAAAAAAAAATAGTTTAAGCATGTGCCTTTTTTTGACAATGCTTGTCTCCTCAAATCATAAACTTTATTTACTAAACTTGCATTTATTTGAAAGGTTTGATTATTTAATCTCGGCATTATTTTGATATCTGGATGATTATTGTACATGCTTTTTGTTTGTTTGCTCATTCAATGCACATACCCATTCCCTTATTTTACTGTTTTTTTTTTTTTTTAAAAAAAAAAAAAAAAAAAAAAAAAAAAAGCATTTTCCAGATGTAGTCCCTTTCCTATCAGAGAAACGTGTAATTTAACATTCTTGTTTATCCCTGTTATTCTTAAAAAGAACAATTGAAAGCGAAATAAGTGAGTTTATAAACTTAATTTTCATGTTATCATTATTATTAAGATTAAATGTAAATGAAAGCATTTTTTTTTTTTTCAATTTGATGTGTTCAGGGCACCCACAGCCTCCTTTTTTTCTCCTTTTTTTATTTGAAAGAAGAAAAAATATAATGGATTGAGTGTATACAAAGAAAAAAAAAAAGTTGTAAGCCAATGATAATCCTCTCTCTTTCTCTTTTCAATACAAACATTAGTTTCAACCTCCTTCTTCCACTAGCCCCTCTTTTTATCAGGGTTAAATCTAAAACATTACGTAAATGTAAAAAGAAAGAGGGGGGGGGGAACTTTAACCTATTCTTCTGCTTTTTTTTTTTTTATTCCTCAAATAGGTGAATATTTTATTGGAAAGGATATATGCACAATCATTTAAAATAAAACACAGACACACAAACACACAAAAAAGGGTAAACAGAAAGGGGGGGTACAAGTCATGTACTTTTCTGCAGTCTCACTGGCAGAAGAGAGTCTAATTTGAATTGAATGGCCATAAAAGGAGAAAATAAAAAAGTAGGAAATAAGACATGAAGAGATCATAAAATAGTTTCATATTCAACAAATGACAATTCAAAGAAAAAAAGAATTCAAACAAAATGTACACAATGTCTTTACCAAATCATTAAATGTTTATTATAATCAAAGGGGAGGGATAAAGGAGACGGCCACACAGGACATCTAAGATTTGAGGAAGATCAGGGATAACGTGGCTAAAGTCAGTTTTTTTTTTTTTTTTTTTTTTTTTTTTGCGTACATACATTAAAAAGTGTCAATAGTGACCTTGACCATCAGCTTGGGTGAACGATGCGTGGGAAAGGAGGGAAAGGGAGGATGACAATGCTTGTTGAAAATAAGGGGGGACAAAGCAAGAAAAAAGGTAGTTTTTTTTTTTTTTTTTATTTTTGGCGGTAGATACCATGTAAATTGGAGACAGTCAGGACCTTTTTTGAAATATGCATTTATTTACTAATTATATATCCTTCTCCCTCTCTTTCTCTCTCTCTTTTTTTTCTATACAAGAAGGGCATTTAAACAACATGTATCATTCCCCCCTTTATCGACAAATCTATTTTTTATAATAAACTTTAATCATTGTATATATTACCCACATTCTATCTTTCTCTCTCTTGCTTTTCTTTTTTTTTTTTTTTTTCTCTTTTTTTTTGATGAAAAATCCCTTTGTTTTCCACCACTTTTAATTTTTGTCTCGTGTATTTTATTTAGAACATTTTTTGTAATAATATGTCTGGTGTTATGGATATTAAACATTTATTATGTCAACCCTGTGAACCCTATTCATCCAAGCCTTCTTATTTTGAACCAGGAATTCATCCACCATTCAGCACCTATCCAGAACTTGAATCTCTCAACAGTTCCTGTCAAAGTAGCATCTGCAGTTCACCTCGCACACTTTCTCCGCCTCAAACCCCACCTTCCTCCTTTAGGAGACGCGTCCAAAGTGAGGTGTATGTCAACCAACTCAACTTTATCCTTCATCCTTCTCCCTCTCACAATCGACGCAGATCCACTTCCACAAGCTACATTCAAACCAGAACACCATGGACACCTCAAGAAGACTGTCTTTTACAGCAAGGTTACGAACAAGGTCTATCATGGGCCATGATCTCTGCGACTTATTTACCACATCGATCTCGAGGATGTTGCTGGGGAAGATTCAAAACTTTACAAAATAAAAATATTATTGAAGTGAAAAACCAAAGAATCTGTAGAAGACCTTGGAAAGTGACTTATAAAAAAGTAAATTGATTCCCCTCTCTCTCTCTCTCTCTCTTATTCTCTCCCCCTCCCCCTCCCCTTTATTTTTTTGTAAATTATGCATTATTCTATGATTTGATTACAAGCATTTCTCTTTATGCCACCTATTATTGTTCTACTCCTCTTATGGTTACTATGTTTTTCTATAAATTATTCTTGTTTCTCTGCTGCCAATAAAAGAATGTTTTATTTATTCAAAGTGATGATGAACTGAAGGAATTTTTTACACAACCAAACATCTTCCATATTCAATCCATTCAACTTTAATGCTTCCAATGCTTTATCGGCAACCTGAGCAGGCACAATACCTGCCTCTTTTCGTTTTTCGACCATAATCTTCACTGCATCCTTGTTCAATTCAGGATGACCTTGAACAGTGATACACTGACGATCATCAGAGACAGTCGCATGATGGGGTGTATTGTTCTCTGTAAAGGCTAAAGTTTGAAATCCATCCGGTAACTTGGATACATGATCTTGATGAAATTGGTTGATTCTCTATTCCCACTTTAGCCCTTTTTTCTTTTTTATGATTTCATTTACCAAAAATGTCCTGTCGGTGTCAAAAAAGGTTTTTCCAAATGAGGTTAATTGTATTTCAGTGTAGCCAACCTGCATTCGATCAATACACACACAACAACAACAACAACAACAACAACAAACCACGACTTACCTCCCATCCTTTTTCATTCCTACCCGTCATCCCACCCAAGGCACGCAGCAGGATCTGATGTCCAAAACAAATACCCACCAATCGAACACGCTGGTGATATTCCACTCGTACCGTCTTTAAGAAATCCATCAACTTCACTATCCAAGGTGTGTTGTCGTGGGCATTGTATTTGGATCCCGTCAGCACAATCGCATCATAGGTTCTATTGCCAATCGCTTCGAGTGAAGGGTACGCTTGTGCTTCGACCACATCAAAAAAATCCCAAGTCAACGTGATATCTAAATCCTTGGCAGCAAGTCCAAAGACAGTAGAAAACATGGTTCGATAATCTCCATGTTTTTCCAACACCTCTGGCATGGGTGTATCACACACAAGTAAAGCCAAATGAAGTGATTTTGTCATTTAAAACAAAAGAAAAAAAAAAAAAAAAATTCGCAGTTGAAAATGTTATTTTATCCTGATTTGTCCAAGGCTGGTAAACATTGGCTGATTTAGAAATTTAATATACTATTAAATTCTGGGTTTTATTATTTTTTTGCATTTTTTTAAAATTTTATGGCAATGAGCATGTAGCAACGAAGTGTGCAATGTTGCCCGAGCCAGTTATGAATGTAAAAGAATAAAAACCTTCTTAGGGAACAAGAAGGGAAAAAAGAGAAAGAAAAGGAAAAAGAAAAGAGCAAATTATTTGAAATATGAATAAATATAAGAGGAGGAAGAAAGAAAAAGCAAATAGAAACAAAAATTGAATACAAACCAGATCAAGTACCAGAAAGACTCACACTATTACTTGGATAACCAATTCAACAGCTTGACACCAGGATCAACAGGAGGAGGAGGGCATTCATCATGAAAATAATAATCCAGTTCATGGAGAATCGTACATAGGATGGGCCATAGAGTAAACCAGCTATGAGAAGCAGTAGGACGAGGTTTATGTAATGGTAACAAATTAAGAAGGAAAAAGATTGGATCTTCAATTGAGCGAGGCAAGTACAGACGATGATGAACATGTAGACAGTCAAAAGCATGTCGACGACTCCAGTTATGATAAGGATGGAAGATGCATTCCTTAGGTTTACCACCAGGTAGCCAACCAAGACGCCAGCGAAGAACACGACTACGTTCAGAACAAGTCATCGGTAACCAAAGGATAGGATCCACTTGGATAGTAGGGCGAGTAGAGGATAACAGGATGGAATCAGAGTTATTATATAGATGCTGAAATTGATCAGCTAAGAATTTGGTGCGAAGAGAGAGAAACTTCTTTTTATCTAAAGTATCAAGGATTGGTCCACAAAGAGATTTCCACATTGGAGTATTAGCCAGTTTGTACCAGTGAGAGCGGCTAGTTGAAGATTGAATATATGGCAGCAGATGAGCAAGAAGAGTATCGTCAGGCAAATGAGTACTACGAAAAAGATACTGTGCTTGAAGGACTGCAACACGAGTTCGCATCGATGGGAGATTGACCAGATGAAGCATGACTTGAACTGAAGACCTAGAATGACCGCCGAAGATACGCCTAATACATTGGTTTTGGAAAGTATCAAGTTGATGGATAAATTTAGTTGTGAGAGGACTAATTGCAAGACCATAATCTAATTGAGCACGGACCATTTGGCTGTAAAAACGACATGCTAATAAAGGTGGAAAACCTTTAGAATTGAGACCAATAGCAGCAAGTTGGTTCATTGTGAGAGATGCCTTATTGATATTGTGTTGGATCATGGCAGGATAGTCTATTAGTCCACCAGGTTTGATAGGTATACCCAGGTATGAGAAAGAGGATTCATTGGGTATAGTAGTACCATATAATTGATAAGTTTTAACATCACTAGTAGGAGCAACTATGACACATTTTAACGGGTTCCATCGATAACCTAAGGAGTAACTATGAGCTTCACATTTTTGCAGTAAAGAAGCGAGGTTCTCAGGAGTGGCAATAAGGACAACGTCGTCTGCATAGAGTAGACAATTGATAGATGGAGTCAGGTCGGACACAATGTCACCAGAAAACGAGTTATCAAGTAGAAGTGGTTGCCTTAAGAGAGACGGAAGTCGATTAATGTATATATACAAGAAAGGTGAGAGGATGGAACCTTGAAGTACACCAGTAACTGGGAAGAAGCGATAAGATACACGATTATCAAGTAGAATTTCTATTTGGACATGGTCAAAGAGGTTTTTGAGGATATCTAGTAAAGCAGGACAAAGATGGGATTGTAATTCACTCCAAACGTAGGAACGATCAACCGTATCATAAGCTGATTTGATATCCAAGAAGGCCAGTGTAGGGGAGGAGTTATGGTTACGCCTAAGAATAGAGCAAATTTCTATGAGGCATTGGACTTGATCTAAAGAGCTGCGAGATTCACGGAATCCACCCTGTGCAATATCAAGAGCAGGGCTTTGTTCTAGGAGACTTGGATATAAACATTTTTCAAACAATTTACGAAAAGTGGGAAATTTAATGTACAGGATTTTAGTCTTAATTGGTACGCCTGATTTTTTTTTTGGTACGGTTTAATTTTTTTTTGGTACGGCTCTAAAATAAATTTGGCACATTTTATTACGGACGTTGCCGTAGTGAGGACGGAAGATATGGTAAAGGACTCTCCGAGCCGCGCTTTTTTATTTGAAAAATTTTATATATAAACTAGATCAAAATACTATATGTCTTCTTCATAACTTTCTAAGACGTTAAATTAAATCTAAAAGGCGTTTGTACCATGGGAGGGAAGTTGAAGGGCCGGGTTTTACCATATCTTCCGTCCTCACTACGGCAACGTCCGTATTGCAGGTCGTACCTACTCCAATACTGGTTGCCTCCGTTCGGACTCCAGATATGGTAGGGTTTTCCGTAAGATTCATGATCATAGAGTTACCAATTGCAGTGCTGACCTTGTCCTTGTAAGGTGGTTTATAATAATATTTCTCAAAAGTGTTACTATTCAAGCTTCAGTTGGCATGTGTTTTGACCTCGTTAATTTCAAAACCCAGTTGAACCGCTTTTGTACTTGAGGCAGAGCGAATCGAGTGCGGTTGATATTTGTTTGTATCGATTCCAGCCTGCGCCATGTCATTCTTTATCCAACTGGTAACTGTGTTAGGACGAGCACAAGAGGTCGGTCTTTGTTCATTAATATAGGCTAAGAACAAAGTTTGTTCTTCGGGCAGTTTTCCTCGATACTTTTCAGTCTTCTGAATAAAAACATATAATGTAGTCACAGGGCACAAATCAGAAGTGGACGTGATACCGAGAGAGATAGTTTTTTGCTGAGCTTCCTTTGGCAGCCGGGAAATTAAAGTTACTCCTTGGATCCTTCCGTCTTCAGTTTGGAACAACACATCTCGATGCTGCAATCAGCTGATGTCAGATTTCGGTCGCCACATGGTAAAGATGGAGAGCAACAAAACTGTTTTGCGTTGAAGATCCATGACGGGCAATTTTTCCGTGTCGGCATATCTACTTTTAATAAATCGCAATAAAATGTCAAGATCCCATATTTCCAACTTCTCCTTGGAAGGCACAATCACTTGCTGTTTCTTGTGAGCCGTAAAAAAATCTTGGATAAGATGGTGCTGACCAATACTGGGCCTCGATGGGTAAACTACATTAAAGACCGATGCTATGGAAGACCGTATCCCGTTCAAGTGAGATGTCGAAAACTGTCGGTTATGAACCAAATATCGCAAGACGTTCTTGGGTGCATACTCCAAGCAGTTAATTTTTGGTGATTGTATATTGCACCAAGAGACCCATTTTGCCCAATGCCGATTATAAGAGTCCACTGTCTCTTGTCGGTGTTTCTGCTGAAGATGGCGAATAGTAGTTACGTCCAAATCTTGTTTTTCCATGGCTTGTCGGATAACTTCCAAGCGGCTAGTCGCCAGGTCTTGGATATTTGGAAAAGTAACGGTTTTGTTCTTGTCATTTGTAGAATCATTGGATACCAGTACTGGGTCGGCCAAAATGGAGTTACCAGTATCGCCTCTTGTACCTTTTGTTGCTGAAATCTTCTCAGCACTTGCGGAATCAACTTCCACGGTGGATGCAAAAACAGTCCCTGTTTTGGCCAGTGTTGTTTGAACGCATCTATGTTCATTGCTGCTGGATCTGGTCGGATACTCCAATATTTCGGTAGCAAGTTGTTGTGATGGGCCGCAAATGCGTCTATTGTCAGAGGGCCCCACTTTCTCTGAATCTTTTGGAAAAATTGCTGTGGTAAGCTCCACTCGTAAAAAGGTTTGGCTAGTCGGCTCAAGCGATCCGCTTTGGTGTTTTTGATTCCTGGGATATGAACACACTGAAGGCGTATCTGGAACTTGCTGAGTAATGACTGTATTTGGAGGGCTAGGTCCTGAAGGATTGGCGACGCTGTTCCCCCTGCTTTCATCACATATTTTATTGCTGTGGTGCTGTCCGAAAATATCCTGATAACATTGTTTTGATGTTTTTCTGCGTGTAGTTGCAGGGCAATCCATACAGTCTTCAACTCTCTTACGTTTATTGAAGTTGACTGTTCTTCCTTAGTCCAGAATCCGTGAGTCTCTAGTTCGGCGCTGCTTACTCCGTAACCGCTGTCTGATGCATCGACGTAAATATCGATTGCTGGCGTTTTGAAATCCTCCTTGTGGATAGGTAGACCGTTGTGTTGTCCTGAGAAATTTTCCCACCATTGTAGATCTTCGAAACTTTTTCGTGTTAGTTGACAGGGACTTTCCCAGTTTTGATGATGAACGTGCAGGCTCTTCGCTAAGTCCCTCTGCAGAAAACGGAGATGAATCAATGCTTCGCCTATTGCTGGAATTACTGCAGTCATTTTCCCTATTAAACTGGCTATCCATCTGCAAGAGAATGCAGTCCGCGATCTCTTTACTTGACGAATTCTGCTTACAATCTTCTTTAGTTTTTGCTGAGGGAGTGTGATTTGCATCGTTGAAGTATTGAATTGAAAACCCAGAAATTCTTGAATCTTCTGTGGTTGCAGGCTGCTCTTCTTGTAATTGATAAGAAAACCGAGATTCTTTAGGTGTGCTAAAGTTTCTTGCATATTCGCGTTCATTTCCTTCATCGATTTTGCTACTAAGCATATGTCGTCCAGGTAGTAAACTAATTTTATTCCCTTTCTCCTCAATGGTTCCACCGCATAACGCATGAGTTTGGAAAAGATCCTGGGAGCTACACTTAAGCCAAACGCTAGGGACTTGTATTGGTATACCGTTCCCTGATGTAAAAAGGTTAGAAATCGTCTGGATTGTTGATGGAGAGGCACCACTACATATGCATCTTTCAAGTCGATCTTGCAAATGAGATCGTCTTTCTCTAGAAGTGATCGCAAAGCTGGTATCCCTTCCATCTTGAAGTGGTGGCACTGGACGAATTTGTTCAAAGGTCTGCAGTCCAATATGGGTCTTCTTTTTGTCGGTTCCTTGACAGTAAAGAAATGGGATAAGTAATGTTTGCTTTGGGTTGGTGATATTTCTATGATTCCCGCAGCCAAGAATTTTTTTACTGCTTCGCTCACAGCAATTCGATCTTCCATTGATGGACGTTTTGTTGGATGGTATTTCCAGGGGTGTGGAGTTGAATTCCACTGAATTTGGTAACCCTCTTGAATCACCGATAGTGGCCATGGATGGTGGATAGTCTTCTTCCAATAAGGAGTAAAAGCTTGAAGGCGTCCACCTGGTGATATCCCATCCTCCGGAATCTCGTAGTGGCTGTCTTGAGATGTAGAGGGGATTATTGATGAGGAGGATGGAGGAGCTGTTGTGCTCATTAGTCCTGTTGAGCAGGAGATGGCAGTGTTGCAGTTGATTGGTTCCGAAAGTTTGACTGAGTTGAATTGCCTCGTCCAAAAAAAGATTTTTGTCCACTGAAGCTTCCTTTAAACGAGTTTCGAAATGGTTGACTTCCTCTGCCACGCTGCTGGAAGCCTCCTCGATTACTGTATCCACTTCTTGATGCATTCCTGAGGAGAGACTGTTCAAAACGGGCTTTGTGGACTTGCTCGACCTTTTCGGAAGAGAAGGCCAAAATCTTGTCAGTTTCTTCTTCTTCTGCGAAGTTTCTGATATTGGGTGGAAGTTTGAGCGCTTTGGCAGCAAGTTCTTTTGCTTCTTGATCGATAAATTTAGCATTCGCAAACGCAAAAACTGCGAGTCGTCGAGCTTTTTCCAAGGCATTGATGAGGACGTGGTTCTCCCCGTCAATGAGGCTACTGAGCTCCTCATAGATCTCTGTTGCGGCTGTTGCAGCTGTTCGAAGTTTTTCTGAGTGTCTGTAGTCTCGACAAACGACTTGATAGCTGTCCAAGTTGTCTCGTTTGAGGTCGGCATGGAAACATTTGTTGATTGTTTCTGCGGACGTCCATGTTCCTCGCTTGTATTGAGGGAGAGACTTGTGATATCTTTTGAATTGAGTCTTGAGCTCACCCTTGGAAGTGTTGTCCAAGTTCTCGAGAATTTCCTCGGGGATGTCAAATTCCCCTTCTCTCGCCTCTTCTTCAATTCGAGCTCGTAACTTGAATTCTTGATAAAGCTGTTCTTTTTGCTCATCTGATAATTGGATGTAATTGAATTCATTCATAATAGTAGACCACGGTGCGCGGCTTAGAAAGTTATGAAGAAGACATATAGTATTTTGATCTAGTTTATATATAAAATTTTTCAAATAAAAAAGCGCGGCTCGGAGAGTCCTTTACCATATCTGGAGTCCGAACGGAGGCAACCAGTATTGGAGTAGGTACGACCTGCAAAAAAAAATCAGGCGTACCACTAAAATCCTGTATTCATCTGTATTTCATCTGTTGCCAGTTTAGCGGCATTTGAATTCTATCTGCAGCATCTGTTGCTCATCTGTTTTTCATCATACCGTTAGTTGAAGCACCAGAATTATCTTGAATTATAAGGGATCGCTCAGCCCTTAAAAGTAGTTCGAGTCAAATGATAGAAATCGAAAATGAGACAGCTGAAAATGCAACTCATCCGTAGCCATCCGTTGTTCATCTGTTTCTCTGTGATGAATATAAAAAAAATGGGGTACAGTAAAAATGAATTATGCTTTATTGATGATTGAAGGTTCTTATTTATACTTTTCAAGTTTACTGTATACAGTAGCCGCTCTATTTAAGGGTGGCCAAAATTTTTGGAATATCCACCCTTAAATAGAACATACCCTTAAATCGAATTCCGTGACTGTTACAAAACGAGGTCACTTTATGTATTGTAGCTACATTATAGACATGTTTGTACAACATGTTTCCACGTAGGCTACTGTCGGTTGATATAGGTCTGGTAATTGTGCAATGACATTAACAAATCAAAACTTGCTTAAGACTTGATCAAAGTTGCTGGAAGGATAATATACGAGTCGTAGGCCCAAAATAATTTTGATGAGAATAAATGTATGATACAATAAATTCTATCTATAAAAAAATGTCTAATAATAAACGTGTACGTCTTTCTTTCTCAAAAAATTGAGCTTTTGGATCAAAATGCTACTGGCCAGCTTAATCGAACAGAATTAGGTGAATGGGCTATGAAGAAATTCAATTTAGATCAACCACTTGCCCAACAGACTATATCAAATATCCTCAAAAATGCTGAAACGTTATATAGTAATGTTAATGTTGTCAAAAATAGCAAAAGCCTAAAAACAACACGTTATCCTCAACTTCATGATGAAGTCGAAAAGTTTGTTGCAGACATGAACAATAACAATCTGCCAGTCAATTGAGACTCAATCCTTCGATATGTAAGACCTATTGCTTGAGTAAAGTATAGAATCCCTGAAAAAGAAATTTCATTTTCTTCTGGATGGCTTACAAAACTTTTTAAGCGAATTGGAGTAAAATGTAGGCCAATGCATGATGAAAGTGCCTCAGTAGACATCTCTTCTGAAAACATTCAGAACGAATTGAGGAAGATAGAAGAACTTCTTGGGCCATGTGATCCTGCAAATATCATGAAGTTTGATGAAACAGGCTTATATTACCAGCAACCACTAAGAATAACCATATGTTCCGAGTCGCTTGGTGGCCTTAAAAAAGTAAAACTCGTCTGACAGTTGGATTGCTCTGTAACTCGGATGGGACTTACAAAGGGCAACCAATTGTTATCGGACAACACAAAAGCCCCAAGTGTTTTAAAACAAGAGCTAATTTGTTATCCATGACTGCAATTGGAAAAAATGAAGTTGAATGCCACTATTCTACTAATGCTTGGATGACAAATGAAATTTTCACAGCCTACGTGAAAAAGTTAAATGTTGCCTTTGGAAGACAGAATCGAAAAATTGCTCTTCTTTTGGATAGTGCATCCGATCATAAAATAAGAATTCCGCTCAACAACATTAAATTGATATTTCTTCCAGCAAACACTACTAGTAAGCTACAGGCTCTTGACGCAGGTAACCTATTATTTGTTGACAAAATGCTATATAAGCTGTCTTTTTGTTTTACAGTTTTCTCATTAATATTTTGTATACACAGGAATTATTGACAACTTTAAGGCACACTTCCGAGCCCAGCAATACGATCGTGCTTTGTGTCTGTATATCAGTAAAAAGTTGGATAATCCGAATGTTTACAAAATACATCAAGCTCAGGCTATAGTTTTTCTAGCTAATGAATGGCTTAAAGTAAAACCAGAAACAATAAATGGAATGCTCCCAGATCTCCCCAGGAACTTTGACAGCAAAGTTACTGATGTTAGCCAGTTGAACCTTGAAGCAGATGAAAGCGAGATGATAGTATATTATACAACAAGCACTACTAATAATGAAGGAACAGCAGAAGGCAACGTAGGTGAAACGGAAGAAAATGACAACACAGAGCAAGATGAGCAGTTTGTTGATACAGTAGAGTGTAAAAATCGGTTGAAAGAAGCCTATGAAACTATTATCATGTACGAAGTTCCTTTGGACGACCTTGATCGTAAATTACATCGCCGAATTCGAATGAGATTGGCTGAATTAAATAATTCAAAAGAGCAAACAGTTTGATCTTATTTTACAAAGTAAAAAATTTATTGTTAGAGTGCTCCAAAAAACTATCACTTATAAAAATTTTTTCTATTCAGTGGTAAAAATATTTGGTTTGCACCCTTAAATAGAGTAGTGGTATAGTGGTATTTATGCTGGGGACCTATGCTGTTCTTTAGAATCACACCCATAAATAGAAAATACCCTTAAATCGAACACCCTTAAATAGAGCGGCTACTGTAATATAGTTAACGTGGGTGTAGATAGTTGTCATGGGTAAGATAGCCTTAACTATGGGTTTCTCTTATTTTACTTACTAAAGCCCTTGTATAAGAGGTATGATGCTATGATATAGCTGATCTGTAAGTATAATGGGTTTTATCCATTGTTAACGCAGGCAGTAATTATGCGTGGATACGACATTCTCATCTGCAGCCATCCGTTGTTCATCTGCATTTCATCTGTTTGTGAGTTTAAACACGAGTTTAGCCACAAATTTACTTTTAGCTCGCCACGGTGGTATATTCTACATACAACAATCGAGCAAACAGTCCTAATTATACTTAGCTACAATGAAGCAGCTCAGTACTACGATAAGCAATCCTAAAAACTTTTACTTAATTATTCACTCTTCACAAAAAATATAATATAGACGGGGGAAAGCCAGAGCCCTTTTTTCCCCTATTTATTTTTGAATCGAATAATGAACCTTACGTTGTTTCATTGATTCTGTTCTTTATTATAATATTACCTATACATCACAGCCACAACACTTCTTTATTTCTTATATTTATACACATCTTTTTATTGAATACAGTATTACAGCCCCAAAATACCTTTTTTCATTCTTGTATTTTTTAATCAATAATAGAAATATCAAGAGACCAGGCAATTTGTATGTTTTTCTATGTTGAACATACTAAAGAAAATGTCAAGAAATATAAAACACTAATCGAAGATTTCGATAATATTGAGATTTGTTACAACATTAAGCCAACGCAACCCATCTTGGTTTCATTAAATAGAATTTACGAAGATCCTCAGTCCTTTCATTTATATTCCAACAATACCTCTAATCTTGAAACATAAATGGAACTGGATCAATATGATTGTCTTTATTTTTTTTTTTTTTTTGTTATTTAATTTGAAAATAAAAATTATTTTGATCTTCTATTTAACTGTTTTCTACAATTAAAATTCTCTAATAATTTATCATCCATTTTCAAACTATCAGCATCAAACAGAAAAACCTCGTTCGAAATAGCAAATGTATCGATCGCAATTTTCTTGATGGATGGGTTATCTTCAACTAATTGTATGATGTCATTTGTTCTGCTTGTAAGTCCAGCAAAATCAATATATGTTAAACAAATATCATGATCAACAGAGCTGAGGTATTCCAGCATGTCTATAATCAATTGAACAAGAATAGGTTTTAGATTTTGGAATTTTTTTTTGTATATTTTAATTTACCTTGACTATTTCCACGTATGTTTTCTAATTTACCCATTATGTTATCATTACGTTTTAAATCACGTTCAAAAAATGGTGTGGAGGCACAACTGCTGGGAGATACGTAAATTCTTTGTGCAAATGATCGTTCACTCAAGTTATTAATCATATCTTGAAGAAGCCTAATTCTATCATTCTCGTCTTCATCACCAGGGGACTTGCGAGCATAACCCACTACAGTAGCCGCTCTATTTAAGGGTGTTCGATTTAAGGGTATTTTCTATTTATGGGTGTGATTCTAAAGAACAGCATAGGTCCCCAGCATAAATACCACTATACCACTACTCTATTTAAGGGTGCAAACCAAATATTTTTACCACTGAATAGAAAAAATTTTTATAAGTGATAGTTTTTTGGAGCACTCTAACAATAAATTTTTTTACTTTGTAAAATAAGATCAAACTGTTTGCTCTTTTGAATTATTTAATTCAGCCAATCTCATTCGAATTCGGCGATGTAATTTACGATCAAGGTCGTCCAAAGGAACTTCGTACATGATAATAGTTTCATAGGCTTCTTTCAACCGATTTTTACACTCTACTGTATCAACAAACTGCTCATCTTGCTCTGTGTTGTCATTTTCTTCCGTTTCACCTACGTTGCCTTCTGCTGTTCCTTCATTATTAGTAGTGCTTGTTGTATAATATACTATCATCTCGCTTTCATCTGCTTCAAGGTTCAACTGGCTAACATCAGTAACTTTGCTGTCAAAGTTCCTGGGGAGATCTGGGAGCATTCCATTTATTGTTTCTGGTTTTACTTTAAGCCATTCATTAGCTAGAAAAACTATAGCCTGAGCTTGATGTATTTTGTAAACATTCGGATTATCCAACTTTTTACTGATATACAGACACAAAGCACGATCGTATTGCTGGGCTCGGAAGTGTGCCTTAAAGTTGTCAATAATTCCTGTGTATACAAAATATTAATGAGAAAACTGTAAAACAAAAAGACAGCTTATATAGCATTTTGTCAACAAATAATAGGTTACCTGCGTCAAGAGCCTGTAGCTTACTAGTAGTGTTTGCTGGAAGAAATATCAATTTAATGTTGTTGAGCGGAATTCTTATTTTATGATCGGATGCACTATCCAAAAGAAGAGCAATTTTTCGATTCTGTCTTCCAAAGGCAACATTTAACTTTTTCACGTAGGCTGTGAAAATTTCATTTGTCATCCAAGCATTAGTAGAATAGTGGCATTCAACTTCATTTTTTCCAATTGCAGTCATGGATAACAAATTAGCTCTTGTTTTAAAACACTTGGGGCTTTTGTGTTGTCCGATAACAATTGGTTGCCCTTTGTAAGTCCCATCCGAGTTACAGAGCAATCCAACTGTCAGACGAGTTTTACTTTTTTAAGGCCACCAAGCGACTCGGAACATATGGTTATTCTTAGTGGTTGCTGGTAATATAAGCCTGTTTCATCAAACTTCATGATATTTGCAGGATCACATGGCCCAAGAAGTTCTTCTATCTTCCTCAATTCGTTCTGAATGTTTTCAGAAGAGATGTCTACTGAGGCACTTTCATCATGCATTGGCCTACATTTTACTCCAATTCGCTTAAAAAGTTTTGTAAGCCATCCAGAAGAAAATGAAATTTCTTTTTCAGGGATTCTATACTTTACTCAAGCAATAGGTCTTACATATCGAAGGATTGAGTCTCAATTGACTGGCAGATTGTTATTGTTCATGTCTGCAACAAACTTTTCGACTTCATCATGAAGTTGAGGATAACGTGTTGTTTTTAGGCTTTTGCTATTTTTGACAACATTAACATTACTATATAACGTTTCAGCATTTTTGAGGATATTTGATATAGTCTGTTGGGCAAGTGGTTGATCTAAATTGAATTTCTTCATAGCCCATTCACCTAATTCTGTTCGATTAAGCTGGCCAGTAGCATTTTGATCCAAAAGCTCAATTTTTTGAGAAAGAAAGACGTACACGTTTATTATTAGACATTTTTTTATAGATAGAATTTATTGTATCATACATTTATTCTCATCAAAATTATTTTGGGCCTACGACTCGTATATTATCCTTCCAGCAACTTTGATCAAGTCTTAAGCAAGTTTTGATTTGTTAATGTCATTGCACAATTACCAGACCTATATCAACCGACAGTAGCCTACGTGGAAACATGTTGTACAAACATGTCTATAATGTAGCTACAATACATAAAGTGACCTCGTTTTGTAACAGTCACGGAATTCGATTTAAGGGTATGTTCTATTTAAGGGTGGATATTCCAAAAATTTTGGCCACCCTTAAATAGAGCGGCTACTGTATTTCATATCCTTCGTGAATTAAATTTTTGACTGACTTTGGATAATTAGGTAAATACTTGGAAATAGAACAAATCAAATTATCTATGAAAATTATGTTAGTAGATTTTTTTTTTTGGTTAAATTCTACTATTGGAGTACCATAATAAATTTCCTCCATGACATATAAATCTCTGACGCGAATTCCTTTTACAACATTGCCTTTCTTGTTCAAAAACTTGATCCGATTATTTCTACACCAAGTAGCGAATGCTTGAGCGGTTCGTCTCTCAAATATTGTAGAATACTGCATAATTGTGTCATAAATATTTTTGGTAGAAACTGGCAATTTACAATAAATTTCCGCATTCTTAGGTTCTTCACAGCAATAGGCTTCGTTGATAAACCGCTTTACTTGACTTTCCGTTTCTAAAAAAAAAGAGTTATGTTAATTAAAACATTGGAATCTTTGCTTTCAAACCTACGTAATTCTTGGATTATTCTTTTTTTTCATTTTTAGATTGGTCCAAATTACTTGAACTTTCAGCTTCAAGATACGTTTTATAAGTAAAGGGGTCACCAAAAATGCTCAGTTTGGAGGCCAAAATTGGTTTACGCTCGTCAACATTGTAACAAATATCTACTTCTTCAAAGTCTTCAATTTTTTTTTGTATTTTTGAACATTTTCATCAGAGTATTTAACATAGAAAAACATGCAAATCGCTTGGTCTCTTGTTATATTCATTTTTAAGATAGTACAATAGAAAATCAGATGGAAGGGAAATGCCGCTAAACTGGCAACAGATGAAAAACAGATGAAAAACAGATGAAATACAGATGAATACGATTAAAGAATAGTTTTTTTATTTGTAAAAAATTTTAAAACCCAAAATGAGCACATAATATTTGACATATTGTATTGCCCGGGCCAGTTCAAAGAAGTGTTAGTGAAACTAAAAACCTTTTTGATAGCCAAAAAGGTAAAAAGGATAAGGAAGGGAATATGATAGGAAGGTGTAATCAATACATTTAAGAGCTAGAGAATAACCAAGATAATAACTTTTGACCAAGAGGGGGAACATCAGGAGAGATTTGATCGTGATGCAAATAATCTAGTTCGTGTAAAATTTGGCAGATAATTGGCCAACGAATAGGCCATGCAATATGCTTTGAGCGGTTTTTGTCGGTTGGTTTCTTTTTGGAAGTGGGCAGCTTGTTTAAGAGAAATGACAGAGGGTCATGGATAGATCGTGGCATTTGCAGGCGTCGATGCATATGAAGACATTCAGTGGCATGAGTCCTTGTGAGTAGGTCAAATGGGTGGTAGATACACAGTTTGGGGAGGCCACCAGGAAGCCAACCGAGACGCCAACGGAGTAAGCGACTTCGTTCGACGGGGGTCATTGGGAGCCATAGTATAGGATCAACCTTTAGGTCAACACGATAGGCAGATAAAAGGACAGAGTTAGTGTTATCACGGCGTTGCTCTAAGGAGTTTTGGAGATACTCTTGACGAATAGCTTGGAAACGGCGTTTGTCGATCTGTTCTACATCTTGTACGGTACAAAGTCGCCACAGAGGAGAGGTCGTAAGTTTATACCACTGTGAGCCACTTGCAGATGTTCGAATGTATGGTAATAGTTGGGACAGAAGAGTATCATCAGGAACATTCAAGGAACGGAGGAGAAATTTCATTTGTAAAATGTGAGTGCGTTCTTTCATTGTAGGTTGATTTATTAGATGTAGCATCACTTTGACTGAGGAGCGACGGCTACCACCAAATATTCTACGTAAACACTGGTTTTGACAAGATTCGAGTTGTTGAAATTCCCTGTATTTTACGGCACTAATGGCTAGGCCATATTCAAGTTGAGGGCGAACTATTTGGCAATAAAAACGAGCCGACAAGAGACGATCAAATCCGGTAGAGTTAACACCAATTGCGGTCATTTGGTTCATAGTCTTGAGGGCTTTATTAATATTTCCTTGGATTAGCTCGGAAGTGTTGATGTAACCACCAGGTCGTATGGGGATGCCTAGGTAAGGAAAAGAATCTTGTCGCGGGATCGCAGTGTTATATAGGGAATACGACTGAGTATCTTCAGCAGGAGCCACTATTGCACATTTAAGAGGATTCCAACAGTAACCCAATTGATAGCTGTGTTCTTCGCATTGTTGTAAGAGCGTTTGGAGTCTAGATGGTGAAGCTATAAGAACCACATCATCAGCATATAAAAGGCAGTTGATAGATGAGGCAAACATAACTGGCTCAGCGTCAGGGACAGGATCAAGAGGGCGGTCACGAAGAAGGCTAGGTAATTGATTGATGTAAATGGAATACAAGAAAGGAGAAAGAATAGATCCTTGCAGCACCCCAGTTTTCGGTGAGAATCGTGATGATTTCGTATTACCAAGCAGAACCTCGATTTGGACGTCGTTGAATATATTTTTGAGCAGGCCAAGTAGTGCAGGATGAACACATGGAGAAAGAGTTTGCCAGACATGATCTCGGTTGACTGTATCATATGCAGATTTGATATCTAGGAAAGCCAGTGTGGGGTTGATATCATAGTGTTTGCGTAAGATTGCGCAGATTTCAGCAAGGCATAGAGCTTGATCTAGCGTGCTGCGGGCTTCACGGAAACCGCCTTGAGCTATATCTAATGTTGGGCTTTGGCCAAGAAGATCAATGTACAAGCACTTTTCCAAGATTTTTCTAAAAATAGAGGTTAAGCTAATTGGCCGAAAGTTTCCTGGATCGGTTATCTGGCCTTTTTTATGAATAGGGATAACTTGAGCTACTCTCCAAGACAGAGGGGTGTAACTCCAACGCCAACATAATTGAAATAAATAGACAAGGATTGGGGTAAGTATTTCGGTGAGAGGGGCAAGCATTTCGATGGTTAAATGATCTACGCCAGGAGCCTTTTTTCGAGGAAGGGATTTAATAGCTTCATTGACATCGTCGATGGTAATAGAACAGGATGCAACATCAAACAGTTCAGGTACTACCGGTGCAGCATCAGTGGATGTTGTAGTGTGAGTCGAATTGCGAAGGAGATCGCCAGCAAAAATACGTTCCAGATGTTGGGCCATTGTATCTGCTGCATGTTGTGGTCCCTCGAAAGTAGAAAACGTGGGTTTAATAGTTCTATTTTTCCTAATTCGACTAAACTTCGCTATTGCTTTGGAGTACTCCCCTTGAGCCATTTGATCACAGAACTGTCGCCAGGTTTCTCGACGGCGTTTGAGTATGAGACGGCGCAATTTTGCTTGAGCTTCTTGGTGTAATACCCATTGCCGCAGGGCATTTAAGCCATGTGCTCTTCTCCACTTTTTGTAATAGTACTCTTTACGGTTAAATACAGAGGTCATTTCAGGAGTCCAAAAATCCTTTAGCCAGTCATCTGTTGATGGGGGTTGTCGGCCGCATACCGCATCCAAACTGTTATAGATAGCATCACGTAGTTGTTGATGGATATCATCGATATATTCATAGGCTGCAGAGCTATGAGAAAAAGAAAGGGATGAATGGGGTGGTAAGATAAGCCCTAAATTTTCTTTGAATACGTCCCTGTAAGAATCTCTGTTTTTAGGAAGTTTAAGTTTACCAAGATTCCAGGTAACACGCTGTGGGGGTAAACGGTGTTGACTGACATCGGGAGCCCAAAAGAGAAAGTCATGAACTTGTGGTTAGAAGAAAGAGACAGATCATGGCGAATGGTCAATGAAGGTGAGACCAGGTCCGTATCACTTAAGAAAAAGTCGATGATGCTTGTGCCCTGAAATGTATAGGATGTAGGTTGCCCGTAAGTGAGACGTTGATTCCATAGTGTAAGATTTTGAGTCTGAATCCAGTTTGAGAAGACACGGCCGCGAGGGTCGAGTCGTGTGTCACCAGTGGTCTGTCCCAGCCGAGCATTAAAGTCACCGCAAAGTATCGTCGTAGTAGTAGAAGCATATTGCATAGGTAATTCATCAAGGATTGCAGTAATTGGTACGTCCTCTTCTAACTCAGGAGGTATGTAAATGCAGTGAATCAGTACAGTCGAGGATAAAACAATAGATAGAGTATGCTTTGCTAATAAAGGATGGGAATGTTCTATTTGACAGACAGGGAAGTCACATCTGGGATTAACCAGTAAGGCAAGACCAAGATGTCCCTGACGGCCTCTTGAGGTTGTCAATGGTAAGCCATACGTATGATACTCCTTCCATGTAGATTTGAATCTCGTTGGAGAAAGTAACCAGGTTTCAGTAAGAAAAAGAATGTCAGAGTTCTGTGCAAGTTGTAAAATCGGATAGATCGATTGTTTTGGCATTCCAGTAGCATTAAATAATGAAATTGTTAGTCGACTCATTATTTAATGTTGGGGAGATCCAGGGGCAGCTTCGTCAGACATGTTAAGGTCATCGTCCAAAAGCATTTGGCCGACGTCGTCTGGATGTGGTGGAGAGGAGGTGTCTGGTGTTTGGTTGAATATGCTACCAATCTGTGGGTAGCGATCCGAGGCTAGAGAATCGTAAAACTTTTTGGTGATGTAGTTCTTGTCATAAAAGTATCGAGCAACGGCGTACTTAACAGGAGCACGGATATGTTGAATAGCGCGTTCAAGTCTTGTGGTTTGGTGTCTTCGAGCAATTTCGTCTCGCTCAGTGGTAGAGAGGTCTTTGAGATTAGGATCTTCAAGGATTGAGCCGCTATTAGGATTAAAGTTCTCGTTGTGTGAAATTCGATGTTTCGTTAAGAGGTCGACGAATTCGGATTCGAAGTCGTTATGAATAAGAACAGCAGCAGTATGACGTGCTGGGTAATGAATATCAAGTAGCCAGGCATTATTGACGCCCATACGACGAAACATCGTGCGAAGGGTGCCAACAGGGATTCGTGCTTTCGTAGGAATATAGAGGTACTTAAAACCTTGATTGGGCGAAGGTGGTTGGAAGAAACGTGCAGCTGCGGCTTCACGTTGAGCACGACGGAGTTCTTTATGACGAGCTAAGGATTGCTTCATAGCGTCGATTTTTGCTGGGTTATGCCAAGGTGCATCGGGATATTGAGTATTGTTATTGTTGTGGGATTCAGCAATGGTAGGGAATTCCTGTGAGTTGGCTATAGGGGATCCCTGGGAGGTGAGAGAATCCAACTGGTTCTTGAGGTGCTAAATGGCGAGGTTAGCCTTAGAGAGTTCGGAGGTCAGCTTCTCAACCATTTGTTGTAAATGATTGATGACAGCTTGAGGGTCTTCAGTACTACTGGTCTGAGTTAAATTGGGTGTGTCACCAGTTGACGTAGTTGCGGGATCGTTAGGTGCGAGCTCCATATCTTCGGGTTGAGCTTCAGAAGCAGCGACCTTGAGCATATGATACATTGTGTGGGAAGGAGTATATTTCTTGCAAGAGGTACACGTAAACTGTGATTGAGTGGGATCTCGAGATGAAGATCCATGTCGGTGAAAAGTAGTTGTGTTACGGCATGCAAAGCATTGAAGCTGCTTGCGATAGATTTTAAAAAGTGAATTCACTTCAGCAAGTTGTTCTTGTGTCAGAGCAGGTTGCTGTAATTTGTAAGGGCCTCTGGATGGTGGCATTTACAATTGTCGTAGGTTTTGTTTTTGAAATGTAGACTTGAATAATGTGTGTGAATGTCTTTGATTCGCTTGCCAAATAAGGAAAAAAGTTATAGAAATTAATGGAAAGCGGGTGGATTGTACCACATCTTTCGTCTTCATTCCGGCAACCGTACGAATGGTGATAATAAAAAATGATTGGTTGTTTTAAAATATTTTATTGACTCAATGGAAAAAATATTTTGGCAGTTTTAAGATTGGCGATTGATTAAAAGTGAATTTTATCTCGACAATAAGTAATATGACGCTTAGAATGACCGCAGAATCCGCGAAGGTCACCAACGCGTACATTATTGCAAGCATCAGCGATCCTCTGAGATAGAGTCTCCTCTGTCATTAGGTTCTCGCGCTTCATTTTTCTTTTTACAATAGCCCAAAAGTTTTCGATTGCGTTCAACTCTGGTGAATACGGAGGCAAATACATGACTCTGTATCCTCTGCCCTCAATTTTTCTAATCATGGGATGTGATTTGTGAATGGTGCAGTTGTCCATCACAAGATAACTGCCCTTTAGACTTTCGTCTATATCCATAATGTCAAGTAGCTCGTTCATGAACCTTATAAAATGAGCCGTAGTAGTGCCTTTGGAGGGGGTTTTATTGGCTTCCTTATCATCAATACTTTCAACCTCGACATACCCTACAACAGGTTCCTCAATGATGATTTCGCCTGTTCTTTGTTTGTCCTTTGCAAGCTTTCTCTTTTTTGATTTCTCACTTTTACTTGCCGCAGGTTTTGGAGCCTTTTCCTTCCTTGGTGGGGGTTTTTACATTGCGACATGAATAACACTGAAGGAGTGGATAGCACCGACGATGGTGTGAGATGGTGCAAACCTTATCAAGTTCTACAAAGACAGGTGTTCCTATAGTTGACCTTGCCCAGTTGCTCCTCATATTAATATTAAAGCCAACCTCATCAATGAAAACGCAGTTTTTTTTCAAAGTCTATGTCTGAATCCTTCCACTTCATGAACCATTCATATCTCGTTTGTAGGTTATCGTCTGAGTTTCTTATTTTTGCTTCAAAAGTTGGCTTCTTCACGGTGATAAACATATTGTTTTTCAAGTGATGATTCATTTGAGATTTGGAAATTGAGAAGCCTTCAAACTTGGACGCCAACGAGTCAATAATATCAACAGCACACAATTGTGGATCTTTCTTCACTATTTCTTGAATGTATTCTTCGTGTTCCTCAGTAAAAGTACGAGGTCTGCCAACATTTTTCTCAGATTTCTTATACGAAACCTCGCCTGTCTCTTGATAATGTTCCCACCAACGCTTAGCAGTGCTATTCTTTATTCCTAACTCTCTCGCAACTGCCGACATTCTTCCTCTTTTGACGGGACCTTCGATCATTCGGTCAATGAACTCCTCTCTCGTGTGGTCGTCATAGTTTCTGTAATTACTGTTAACGGGTACTTTCGCTAATTTGACCTTATTAGCAGGTGCATCTTCCATTTCAGTATCCTTAATATCTTCTGGTTTAGCAACCAAATAGGCAGCTTGGCTCGTTATTGTGGCGAGAACTATGTTCGGATCGATGATATATGTCAATACATCTTCCATTGGGTCTACAACTTTCTCTCCATTCTCGTTAAAGATATTCTCTAGTCCATCTTCATAATAGAAAGTGTTTTTGCTCATTCTGTTTAATGCATAATACAATAGGGTATAATTTTATTTCCAGAGATGAAAAAAGGGCTAAATTAACATTGTAGGAAGTAAGAAATAGCTTCACTTTGAAAGCAACCAAAACAATTTCTCAATTAAGTCAAAGTGTAATTTAAAATGGACCAATCATTTTCTATTATTTCGCCAAATTATTTTTTGTTATTTTTCTCATCGGATTAAAGGCGGGACTAAACGCTGGCAGATTTTTTTAAAGAGAAATATTAAAAGATTGGTAGAATTGGTAAAAGACATGGCCTTGTCTTTATTACAACACTTTTGAAAACCCATTTTTCTATTAATATCGCTTCCCAACCCATACTAACTGAGCATTTGTTTATTATCCACTCGTCTTTAAGATCAGTCAACATTTAGCAACACTTCTCATTAAAGTCATATGTTGTGAGGGAAAAACATAATACTAATTTTGGTCTGCGCTTTACCAAGAAGAAATAAACCGTATGCTACCACTTGAGCCCAACTTCAAAATGAGAAAAGTAATCTTATTAAAACGATGTTAAGTTTATTAAATTTATTGATCTTGAAATTCGAAAATAATAAATAATCTAATGAGCTCTTCTTGGTTTCTCAAACAGATGTTTGATACTCACAGGATTAACCAGCGTGAAGGTGAGAGCAAATCTAATCCCAAAAAGTACCCCCAGACCCCCATACCCTTCCCTAGGAGAGCGAAGACCCAGTAGAGGTAAACGGTACATCCTAACAGCCAGGCGTGTGCACTATTGAGCTAAATACATTTTCCATCCCCGAGGAGAGAGATTTCCCACAAGCAAGTTCAAGTACATCCTAACATCAGGAAAATGTATAAAGTTCTGCACTACAAACACGACATAAATTCCTTCCCCAAGGAGAGAGGTCTCATAAAGACAGAGTACATCCTAACATCAGGAGTTATGTAGTGTTTGCAAAAGAAGCAAAGAAAAAAAAGTAAAGTAGGCGTAATACATGCGTATTTAAATTATGCAAAACAAAAGCGAGTCACATGAAGAAAAAAATTCTTTGCTCAACAAATAAAAATTGATTTGAAAACCGAGCTATTTTAAAATGGCAATTTGATTTTTATTCGTCGTTATTTTTAAAACATAATCTGACTCTTAAAATAACACAATCCAAAAAAGGAAGCGCAATCTATGATGGTACAAAGTCGCTACTTAAACCCAAGATTACACAAAAAATCAACGGTGGTGAAAAATATGTATAAAAAGTGAGACAATCAATATGAACAATAAGAGGTAAAAAGAAAATGAAGACGAATTGCTGATAAAAGCCAGCCAAATCAATGTGTTGATGATATAAAAGTGACAACTCCGGTAGAAGCAATACCAACAGCTGTTATATAAGATGACGACAATACAAATAACAATACCAGTAATTATTATAGCATGAAATAATAGCAATACGTATATGTATGAATGCAGGTAATGACATTAACATAAGCTGATGACCAGACAAATATAATATTACCAGCAATGAGGGCATCAGATAATAACAATATAAACAATAACACTAGTGAGTAATAACCAGAGACAAATAAAAACACCAGCAATAGGGCATCAGATATGGCAATAAAAATAATAGCACCAGTAAGTAGTAAGAATACAACCAGCAGCGATAATATCAATGACGACGACAACAAAGATAACAATACCAGTAGTAGTGATGAAAATATAGGTGATATAAATAATATAAGAATGACAGCAATAACAAATGATGATGACAATGACACCAGTAATAATAATAGTAGTAGTACATAAATAGAAGGACAATTAATAATAGCAATAACAATACAACAATAACGGTAAGTTATCAAGTTAAGTTATGCTTCAGATGAATGATTTGGCTTTCTTTTTTTACTACTACTAGTTTTCATTACTGTCTCAAAAGAGGGAGGAAAATACAGTTGCTCTTCAGTACGTTCTTGGTCATCTTCACATGCTGTATCTAAATATCTGATTGTATCTTTGATTGCTCTTGCTGAATTATATGCAATCTTCAAGGCACGAGGAAGAAGTCTTGAAATCTGTTTAATCGTAGTTGGCATTTTTATGCGATTAGAGTTATAAATCAAACCAATTGATCCATGCTTAAATGTCATGATGGTATTTGTCATATAGTGTCCTAATGAACATAAAAAAAGGCATCATTTAGTTCAATTTGCTTGAAGCTATTAGTTAATTATTACCACGTATATACATACCGCTAATCACAAAGCCAACAACTTTAATTTCTTTAGGATCGACTTTATAATCATTAATTAGCTTCCAGCAGAAATTACGCATCATCTTTGGTACTTTGATATTTTTTTCATTAATCTCCTTCGTACCATTACCTCCATTATCAGCAAGGCCAATCTCAACGCATCCAAGTTCATTGTTCGAGTATATAAATGACAAATCAGAGATATCCCCAACAGCTTGACGATTAATTTTAGAGGTAGAACCTATACTTCTTGAATTGTTCTTACTCTCACTTGAAGCATTGCTTCGTGCGGTACTACGTTAAAAAGTTTAGTAAATAGGAATAGATGATGGCATCAAAAGACAATACTTACAATTCTGTAATAGTATTATTGATCTTTTTTGAAGTCTTCACAAAAGAATACATCTCATCAAATAATGTTGATTCGCTAGCAAAGGTACGTGCAGAAGTAGAGTCATAGAATAATTCGATGTAGTGTAATATGCTTTCTACAAGCCAGTTTTCCTCGGGGTGGGTACGACGGCTGAAGCACATATTATTATAACAAGATTCTATTTCTTCATACGTTGACTAAAAAATAATTAATCATCTATACCGTTATTTAACAAAAAAAGACTGATCGCTCATACATTCATGTTTAATTTCTGTAACAAATCTTTTATATGCGATGGTAATGCTGCTTCTAAATCACTTTTTCCGCTTGCTGCGGTCATCTCTTCTAATTCATCAGCGGTAACTATTTTCTGTACGTTTTCATCATCCAAAGAAATGATATAAGAATGAAAAGGACTATTATATTATTAACACTTTGTTAGTCTACGTTCAAGTCATTCCTAAACGGTATTTAAAACACTTACTGATCAAACGCATAATTCTTTCCTTCCTCATAAACGATGTCTTCAACATATCTTCCTGAACAAAGTTTCCACTTTTTAGTTAATTTTAAGTGCTTAGTTTCAAGTATATTCATATCTTCAGGTGTGAGGGCTGTTTGGTAATCAAGTGATCTGGTACTACTTTTACTAGAATACGGTGTGCCTTCTGATTCTGATGAATTTGCTGATGATCTTTTTTGCTTCAATTCTTCTACTACTATAGAGTTCCAAACGTCTTCAATGCTGTTTGCAGCTTTCAACTGAAGTTTTTCTAAGCTACCTTTGAAATATCTTCGCCAGATAGCTCTGTAACTATTTAAATTGGTACAGTCGTAGTGGTTGATAATTTGCTCTTTCATTTCAAGAACAAATGTGTTCCAATCCACCATCCTTTCTTGATTTGCTGCAGCAAGTAACGCTGATGTTATTTCTGTCAAAAAATTAGTATCCTAGTGCATAAAATAGAAACTGTTTTATTACCATCGCCTATTCCTATCAACGTTTGAGGTGACATTATAATAGTAAGTTGATGAAGAAATAAGAAATTATTTACTAGAGAGAAGAGGAATAAATTGTTTTTTGCCCTTTCTTCATAAACAAATAACGCTCAAGTTACTTTCAAGGATATCCGTGTAACATTTTTTATCCTTACCTGCTTCAGTTTTTCAAGCACTGGAGAGAATTTGTGACTAGAGATGATGGAATCGAATACCTTCAAAACATCTTTCTTTGTTAAAATACTAGTTGCTACATAGTTTTTAGCTGAATATCTTTGATAAGTTAGTTTCAGCACAATGTTAAATTGAAACTTTTAAATCGACATTAGAATTAGACAAAAGAAAAGTAATGGCTTATTGAATTCAAATAAAGACATATTTTTATTTACTAAAGATATATTGTATAGGTAATTGGGCGATATAACAGTTAACATGATATATAGTGATTTAGGTAGACATGAAAACACTGGCTGTCAAGTGGTTTTCAGTGGATCAACCAATGACAACAAGTCTCGGAAGTTGGATACAGGTATTTTTTTTTTCTTGGGTAATTTTACGCACACCATTTTTTCTCAGCCAAAAATTGCCTTAGAAACACCATTCTGTCTTACGCATGCTGAATGGAGTAGATATTACTGGGTAACCAAATGTTTAGGTTTAAGGAGGTAGGAATTAGGAATGTTCATGTTTATCTCCTTAAAATATTTGTATCACGTAAATAACGAAAGATTTTGAGGTTGTAATGGATGTAGAAAGGTAATTTTAACTAATCTTCATATCTTTTTATCTGTCATAAACATTTTGTTAGTATATCTCATGGAAACCAAAGTAATATCAGTATTATAATTGGTCGATATATTCGCGTAGTAATAAACAAATATGCAAAATAATAGGGAGGTATGGGAAAAAATGGTGTAAGAAAATTTTGGCTGAGAAAAAATCGTGCGCGTATAATCACTGTATTTCCACTTCAATTTCGACCAATAAAAAATAAATTACGACCAAAAGTGATGTCTCATTTCGACCAAATGAACTTGCTTATTTCGTCCATTTGTGTACCTTTATTTCGACTAAATTAGAAAGAACTTTTCGACTAAAAATAAAAATAAGTTCGACCAAGCTGCAATTAGCTTTCAACTGCATGGTCGAACTAAAGAAGTTCTTCTTTATTTAAACAACGCTCAAAGAAGGATTCAGCGTGCCTAATCCAGCCTTGACAGTCCTCAGAAGTCACTTGCTCTGCAGCCTCTCTTATCCTTGCTATCAAGTTATCGCGATCTGTCATTGGAGATCTGCGAACAAGTGTCTTTACCTTGGCCCAAAGCTCTTCTATTAGATTTAAGAAAGGGGAGTAAGATGGAAGATATATTATTCTATACCCCCTCTTGCTGACCTCTTCTGTGATCTTTTCAGGTTTATGGATAAGTGCATTATCCATGACTAAATTGCAACCCTTCAAGTTGTATTTATCAAGGACATCCATGACGTGTATAAGAAATGCCATGAATTCTTTCCACTTTGTACCAGCTTTAATTACCTTCAGCCCAACATTGACGACACCAAGGGAACAAATTGCGCCTAGTATGGAAACTGACGGTCCCCTGGTGGTTGCTACTACAACTTTTGCGGGCTCACCTTTCTTTGATCTGCCCTGACTTCTTATAGTATGAAGATTGAACCCAAGACTTCAAGGTAGATACAGGTATACCATACTTCTCTCCAACCTTGCTGTAACTAAGGGAAATAAACATATACGTCTGGATAGCCTTGTCCTTTTCTTTCTCTGTGTAATTCTGGTACTGCTGTCTATTAGTTTTCTTCTTAGCTCTTTTTTCTTCCATTATGTTAACTTGTGATTTTTGAACTTGGTTTGAGACTTCTGTATTGAAAACTTCATACATTTGAAATTTGTTTTGATCATTAAACTCGTAGACGTTGCCAGATTCACTCATTAACAAAAAATTAATAAAAGGAATTTTAGTTGAAAGCTCATTGCAGCTTGGTCGAACTTATTTTTATTTTTAGTCGAAAAGTTCTTTCTAATTTAGTCGAAATAAAGGTACACAAATGGACGAAATAAGCAAGTTCATTTGGTCGAAATGAGACATCACTTTTGGTCGTAATTTATTTTTTATTGGTCGAAATTGAAGTGAAAATACAGTAAGAAGCGTGTGAACTCTTTTTCGCTTCCCCAACACTTTTGATAAATTCTTTCCTTTTAAGGAAATAATTCATCATGTCCACCCACCTTCAAACCATTCAACGATTACAAAATGAACTCGCAATCGCTAATGCCAAGATACACCAATTGCAACAGGAAAACGTTTCTTTGCAGAAGCAAGTATCCTCTGAACCCACACCAACTGCAAACTCCAGCCCTCCTTCTGAATCCACTCCCCCTTCCTCCAAACGACCACGCTCCCCCAGCAATGATGCTGCTTCTCCCACAACCAAGGTATCTAAGCTTCCGAAACCCAAACCCAAACACAGTTTAGCTGCCATTGCTCGGCAGTTTTCCTCTCCTACTGCTCCTTCCAGCTTCACGTTTATCCACGTTCCCATTCACCGTCGCCTCCCCATCCATCAACTCCGTGCTAACCTTCGTGACTTGCACATTAACACACGCCGCATTCTGGATATTCAATATTCAGATCGAAATGTGGTAAGCTTCCTTATCCATACCGGTTTCGAACCTGAGCTCCGTTTTCAGCTGTACAAACACAAAATCACTATTCGTGACGACTTTGACCCTCTGAGCCCCACCATCATTCGTGATCCTACGCTTCTCAATGAATCCATTGAGAGAAAAACCAAACTTGCTCGTCATGTATTCATCCAACGACTTGGTTCTGCTTTCCGCCGTCTCAAGGCTCCTCTTTACAACGCTGTCACTAACTACTTTCTCCAATCTGGGCTCATAGACCTCAATTTCTTGGAGTCTTTTGAACTCGCTCCCCCTTACAGCCACCACAACCCTCTCCTAGACAAGGTCTAGAGTTCTTTTATACCTCTTCCCTTCCCTTTCCTTTTTTCCTTTTTGACTATCAAAAAGGTTTTTAGCACTCTTTTATCCTTTCTTCGATCTGACCCGGGCAATTCAATCCCAGAAGTGATTATGTGCTCAATTGGGTCATTTTAAATTTAAAATAAAAATATTCTTTAATCGTAAGAAGCGTGTGAAAAGAGGTGTATCACAAACACATAAAATTCCAGTCACTTTATTTGGAAAAAAGGTGTTTATGCAGCACTTAAAGTGCACTGTAGCCCGTGATGGATTCTCCACCATTCGAATTACGTGATCGAGTCGAGGCGGCTGGGACAAGCGGTTTATAAACACTAGCTGCTTCTGCATCCAGATTGGTTGTGAATGATATAACAGATGCCGTATCTTCTTGCAAATGATGATGCCACTGTGGTAAATGAATGGGTTGATGCTGATTTTTAATTCTAGAGACATGCATAGCGGCTCTGATGAAACCAATTAGTATAAAAAAGGGTAGGGGGAACTCTCGTGTTGAACTTACAATTCTTTTTTCATGTACATCGAAAGAACCTGCTTCCTTCTCTTTTCTCCATTATGTTTCTTGGGCAATTGATCTTTACTGACAATCACCACTGTGTCTACCAACAACGCATGTCTTTCCAAGATGGCAGAGACGATCAGTGGAATAGTGGATATCGCAGCGTCATTGGATTTGACGGCGACAACGACCACAATCTCCAGATCGACTTGAATGATATAACTACAAGACGGCATCAATCCCACTGTACTTTATCTGTCCATCGCATCCTTACCATCCTTCCAACCAGATGTTGGCATTGCAAGTCTCTACCGTTTCTTCCACATCGACCGCAAAATGAAGCAATCCTTTGGACATGATCACCTCACTCAAATGACCCAGCACATACAAACACTGTCCTTCCTCTACCGGCCCACTCACCGTCTGGCGCTGGACATGCCACAGGAAGCCCACGTCGCCCGTTCGCATGTACTTTATACGAGGATCGGCTCCTTGCACCGTCGCCTCAAATTGACCCTGATGGAGGACGCCCTTGACGTTGCTGTCGGACGACACCCAGATTTCGCCAATGACATGCGTCGGACAGAGTGTGTGCGTCTCGGGGTTGACGATGGCAATCATGGTGTTGGTAGGCACGATACCCGAGTCGTGCAGCAGGACGCCACTCGCATCATCCGCTTGGGACAACGGACGGACGATGCCCTGCCGAAGCCACTCAAAGTCGGCGATCAGCGAGATGGGCTCGATCAGCATATAAGAACGTGTGGTGATCATCGGGTTCCAAGGGTGGCTGTAGACCGTATTGATCGCCTCCCGTTCGAGCCCACTGAGAGATAAGAACCGGGTGACTTTTTCATCTAAAATTGGCTCATCAGCAAAAGATCCCTTTAACGACAACACTTACAGAATCGAGGCTTTGTTCGACTGGAGACGGCCAGCATGAGGTTTTGTGTGTTTTGGAGAGGAATCTGTTTTTGTTTTGAGGGGTGAATCCGGTTGATCGCTTGATCAAAGAGTGGGTAATTCGCACCGACAGTGGAGCATTTGTTTCTGGATATCAGCTCAAAGTAAGCCGAGGCATTCTCTTTGAATTCCAGGGTAGGCATCAAAATCGTGGTACATCCTTGGGGGGATCTCTCTTAGTAAAAAATAAATAAATGTGAAGTCATCTTTCCTTACCGACATAAACACCACAAAAGGCAGCATGTAGTAACCCTAATCCTTCAAACCCACCCAGGCCGGTGACGATCAGCGGCCGTTGGTATTTGATCTGACACGTCAATTTCTGAGTGCGACACTGGGCCATGATGGTATCATGACCATACATGACATAATCTTGCTTGTACGTATTGACCGAGGGATGGATCAAGATCATGGCCGAGCGTGACTTATCCATCGTCCACTCAGATCGTACAGAATAACCACTTTCGGGTCCCAGCAGCTTGCTGAACTTGGACGCCTTCTCGACATGCACCAGACGCTGCCTGCGGAGGAGGGCGCCGAGGGCCTTGTTGGCTTTCAAGACATCCTCAGACTGGGCGTTCACCAAGAACGTCGTGATCGACAGATCCGAGATGGCATCCGACAGGCTCTCGGGCTTCACGCAGTCCTCTGGACAGACCACGGGCACGAGACCGAGCACAAAGCAAGCATACAACGTCCGAACCAGATCGATCCCAAAGGGTAGCAGCAAGAGCACCTTCTCGCCCGCCTTGAGCTGGATCTTCTTGTGAAGATAATGCGCCAGCCCAGCGATCTGTCCATTCATCTTTTTCCAACTGATCGGCTTCGTGCTGCTGCCGTTCACAATCACAAAGGCGTTTTCGTCCGGGTAGAGTGAGGTCCGCCAGAGGATGATGTCGACCATGTTGGTGAATTTCGACAGGTCATAGTTCGATCGTTCGTCCGTCGCGTTCTGAATCATCTCGATGCCCGAGTGCTGGGGTCGTTTGCGCGGTGAGATCAACTGCATCGAGAGCGCACGGTCGTAGGCGGCCATCATCGACAGCCACACGTTGGGTGTGTCGGCCGAGGCATCGCTAAAGACCGTTCGGTCCACGTCGAGCTGGATAAAGGTGATGGGGAGTTGGCCAGAAAGGAATCGGCGTTTGGTCTGGAGTGGGTGGATGGTGCTGTGGCCGTCTTTGAGTTGGCGTGGCAAGATGCCTTGGTTGACAACAAGCGTGGTAAAGACGCGAAGGCCGTGGTAGGTGAGTAGGGTCTGGGTGACTTGCTCTATTTGTTTTGTGAGTTCTTCAGAAGGTCCATTGGATTCAAACGCAAGCACAGGGAGGTATTGTTGATTGATAAAGATAGCAAACAATGTACTAGTCAAGACATCTTTAGCATCCTATTCAATTCTTTTTTTTCTTTTTTTTCTTTACCAAGCATCCAATTGACACCGTTTTGATAACGTAGAGACCAAATCACTACCAAAATGAATTTCTTCTATACCCAGTGGTTCGTTCAACTGCTGCTGTCTTATGCATTCTTCATAAGGACCAAAGAGCACCAAACGTCCACCGATCAAGGTCCCCAAAAGCCCTGTTCTCACAAAGGACCCTTTGATATTCTCTGGAAACAGTGTCTCGGTTGGCACCACCTTGGGCGACGCACGATAGACAGCCTCTGTCAAGGCAGGTATACCCCAGAAACCATCTGGCAGGGCAGGCATGTCAATCCAGACCTCACCCAGCCGATCAGGTGGGCAAAGCAGCGTGGTCTCGGGGTCTACGATCGCGACAGAAGAGGTCGGGAATGGAAAGCCGTGTGAACCGACGCGATAGCCCCCTTCTTCCTCACACTCTCCGGTCGAGAGCACGACGACCTTACCTCTTCTCAAGGCGTGTGCATCCAACGTACACTCCCACACCTCTCTCGATCGACCCGAGGCAAACACCTTCTTGAGACCCTCAGCCGTCTCGTATTCTTCTAGCAGGCCGGGTCCGAGGTAATCTCTAAAGCTGACCATCATGCCTGCGTGTTCGGGGAGAGAGGCGATGGGCGTAATGATCTCTGCAGGGGATTGAGCCAGGTTCTTGATCAAGGGAGTCAGCAAATGGGTAGCAATGAAAGCATGGATCTCGGGTCGGACGATCAGCGTGTCAATCAACAAGAGCCGAAGAGAGGATAGGTTGGGCACGACTTTCTTGCTAAAGTTTTGCACTTCCTTTGTGTTCTTTTGGTATTGCTTGGTGATGGAATACATGCCTGGATAATGAGCCAGGCCGATGGTCACTAATGATCAAGATAAGTACAATTGTACTACCGTGTTTTCAGATCTTACCATTATACTTTGATACCAGGTAAATCCAAACGGCTGGCGTTTCTTTGATACTGGGTGCTGCAAACAGCGTGTGGCTTCCACTGTAGATGGAGGCCAGGATCGAGACGGTCAAGCCGAGCTGCTGGCGCGGTTCGATAAATGTCAAGATGGTATCGGCGCCCTGAGAGTCCCAGTTGGGTAAGATCGAAGGGGATCCGTCTTCAGCCAGCGCCACGACCGTATCGGTGATGGCAGCGGTAAAGGTATGACAGGTACGCATGACGGTCTGATGAGAAACGGCCACACCCTTCAGTTCGCCATTGATCGATTTCGTGAATTCAATGTAGGCCAGAGGGGTAGACCGAATCGCGCTATAGTGTCCTGACTTGATCTGATGCGTATAAAGCGATCCAAAATCATTGGTCGACCACCAGTCCACGTCCTTGGGAAAATCGATGCTCTTGGCCTTCAAGGTCTTGGTGAGCGTCTTGAGCTGGCTGTCGGTGGTGAGAACGAGGTGAGCTTGAGCGACGCGCAAGATGAACCAAAACTCGTTCAAGTCATCTGTCACGATGGGCACTGCGACCATGCCCGCCAGAAAGCAGCCAAGGAAAGCGACGGTGAAATCGATCATCTCGGATCGTCTGTAGTAAAGCGCCACACGATCACCGACCTGAAGACCCGACTTGTCTCGGATCACAAAGGCCACCTTTTCCGCACGCGCCGAGAGCTTTTCCCAGGTGAGCGACGTGGTCTCCTTACCCTTGTGGTCTACCAGCGTAAAGGCCGGGATGACCCTTCCTTGGCTGCTCGATGCTCTATGTCGAAATAAATGACCCAGGGAATCAAATTGATCGGGCTCCATCTTGTCGTCCTGAATGTCGACCACCTTGAACGGGATCTCGCGTGCCAGGGTCGGTTGCATCTGCCGTCCGGCTAGCTCTTCAAGATCTTCTTGGGCTCGTAGGATGGGTGGAACAGGCTCGACGTTTTGAAAGGATTTCACCATGGATGCGTTTTCATATTTGTTTTGGCCCCTTGTCTTTCGTTTTAAACTTGGTTTGCTTTGGATAGGTCGTGGTGGATGAATGGAGGTGATGGAGGGTGTCTTTCGTATGGAGGAGGCTTGCTGTACTCTAGGAAGTGTGTCTATCATAATAATAAAATGTCAGTTTGTTTTCTTTTTTTTTGTAAAGAAATCAGAAACAAGCATAACAGGATTCAAGCAGAGAGAGAGAGAGAGAGAGGAAAAATGAAAAGAAAAAGAAAGTCAGTAGCAAGCGATGCAATCAAAAGAAACTGTATATAAAGTAAAATTAATTCCTTTTTGTTTGCTTATTTTCTTTCTTCATACCAAAACGAATAGCCTTTATTTTTTTTGGAAAGGGATTAAGCAAAACAGATAAAAAGAGAGAGAGATAAAAAAAGAATAAAGTAACTATTGAAACAGTATTAATAATATAAAAGGAAGTCTTGTTTTTTAAATGAACTTACTAGAAAGTTACAAATGGATGCTTCTCTTTTATACAAATAATAGAATGAAAAAAAGGGAATCGTATAAAATAAGGGAACAATAAAAAAAAAAGTAAATTCATGCTAGCTTACTGATTTCCCCTCGTCTTTCTCTCTATTCCCTTGCGGAATAAACAGACTGATGATCAGCATAGTCATATCTTCCTGTTATGCTTGCGTGGGTAGAAGAAGGTGATCGATTGGCACCCGCATAAGGATAATTGGGTCTTACATTACCATATTGCATTTCAGGAGATCTACCAGGAACATACTGTTGCTGTGCTTGTGGTTGAGGTCGATAGTTTTGAAATGGAGGTCGAGGTGGTGTGGGTCTATAGATGGGTCTAATATTTTGCTGTGGTGGTGGAGGTAAATTGGAAGGTCTTGGATTAGTATTGTTATATATCATAGGTCTTTGATAGACTGAGGTATTGGCGGGTCTATAGACATTTTGTGGAGGCAATCTGTTATTTGGATACATGTAAGGGTTTGCTCCAGGTGGACGTTGCTGCTGTGGTTGAGGTTGCTGAGGTGGTGCTGGTGGCTGCTGGTATCCAACGTTATTACGAACTACCATGTAAGGCCTATTGTTCGGAAGTGGAGATCCCATACTTGGACTATTATTGTAGTAAGGCGGGTTATTAGGTGTAGGTAATGGTCGATAAGGTCGATACTGTGGAGGGGCTTGCATAGGTCTCATGTTAGGTGAGCCGTTTTGATACATAATAGCTTGTTGCTGTTGTTGTTGTTGTTGTTGTTGTTGTTGTTGCTCTTGTTGAAGTCTCAAGTGATTGCTTTCCATCAAGGAGGCGCCTTCTGACTCACGAGGTGAATGAGTTGGAGAAGGTAAAAAATCTAAAAAATCAACCACGTCAGCAGCGCTTGGCTCAGGTCCAAGGTCCTCAAATGACTCTTCTTCTGCAGTTGTAGTAGTAGTTGTAGATGTAGTAGCTATACTTGCTAATAAATTAGCTTTCTTTTTATCATAACCTTTTTGAGTAATGTCTCCATCCGCTAATTCTAAGTCGAGATTTCGAAGCTTATTTAAAATATCTGCAGGTAAATCCTCAATATGTTCTGCTTGCATTTTTTATATTAAAAAATAAAGAGGAAAGAAATAAGAAATATAAAAAAAAGGTAAAAATAAAAGTGATAGGGAAAGTGAAGGGAAGAAAGAGGTGTTTGAAAACAAAAAATTTTATTTTATTTTAAAAAAAAAAAAAAAAAAAAAAAAAAAGTTGCAAGGCGAGGGGGGGTGGAACCAATGGACACGATATTCATTTGATTGGATTAAATTTCTGTTTTAAAAATCAGCTTCTTAGCATGCTTCTTGAAATGATATTTACCATATTTAGAAATCAAGCTTCTATTTTAGGACGAAGTGACAACGATAGCTCATGCTTTCCATTTCTATATTTTTACAATAATATTTTTTGCGGCAATATCCTGGTCTCATTCACGTGTATACATCATTTGAATACGTTTCATTATTTAGTGTCACTTTTTTTTAATTTTACTCATTTAATTATTCCCACTTTTATTTGTAAGAAGGTCGCTATTTCATTCACTAGGATTCCTGTAACTCAAAAACATTGTGTACCTTTAAAGTAGTAGAATTATTGTTACACTATTCAAACTATGAAACCCTACCAAATAAACATTCTTTGTCTTTTAATTCATGCTTGACTTACGCATCATTTTTATAAAAAGACACTGTTAATGTAGTTTACTGTTTGTACAATTGACATATTTTAAAAAGACTCAATGAACATTATTTATTTAATTCTGATTTAAGCAATCTTCCACCAAAAATGGTTGTGCCAACGCGAACGTTAGTAGCACCCATTTCTAATGCACCAATATAATCCGATGACATGCCCATACTCAACTCTAAATCTTTTACACCCAATTCTTTTTCTACTTGCTTCTTACATTCAACCAAGCACTATTGAACGTAATTTTGTGTTATTTCAAAGTGAGCCGATCGTCTTTTTTATATACCTTGAAATCAGGGTTTTCCTCAGAAGGATCTCTGCCAAACATACCAATGGTCATTAATCCGTGAAGCTTCAAGTTGGGACATGCTTCCATGATGTGTTTACATACTTGTACAGTGCCAGCAGGAGACACTCCACTTTTAGCTACCAACATAATAAATGTAAATAGGGAAAACTCAATACGCCTTTCTGCTGCTGATTACCTTCTTCTTCACTGGTGTTTACTTGAACAAATACACGCAAAGGATCCTTTCGTTCAACTGATTTACATGCTTTGTCCAATGTATCTGCCTTTTTACTGCTATCCACAGTCTCAACCACAAATAAGTTTGGAATGGCTTGGAGGGGTCAATGGGACAAGTTATGTATAGAATTATTCTTTTACCTGCGACAGTTTTGCATTTATTGCTTTGAAGGTGACCAATAAAATGCCATTGGATATCTTTTGGTAACTGTAGTTTTGTTATGATCTTATTCTTTGCAATCGAAATAAAATAGTTTTACCTTTTGACTTTTATCGACTAATTCTTGTACCTTTATTTTTTGTTAGACAAGTGATTAAAAAGGTCAAAGTGAAAAACTTACATAATTTTCACCAAAGTGACGTTGGCCAGCTTCATAAGCATACATCAAGTCTTCAGTAGGTTTATACTTGCTCACAGCAACTAAACATGCCTAACGTTGTATTAATGACAAGTCAATCGTTTTTTGTTGTGCAATTTACTTGTCGCTGTTGTTTATCCAAAATGACTTGCATGTTGTTCTTGACCTTGGTTAAATTCTCTACGATTTCTTCCTTTCTTTGTAATGACATTATATTTCGACTGTTGAATGATGAAAAAACTGATGGATGAAAAACGGATTTCGAGCCACGAAAAAAAGTGAAAAGCATAGAAAGAAGAAAAAAAAAAATTGACAGTAGTACAAGGGCGTCATAAATCATAATGCAATTATACCCTTGTGTATGGATTTAATCATTCACTGCTCTGCCCATTGCAAACGTAAAACTCTTCAGAAAGAGTCATTACCCTCAGTCTCTGTCTAGAATAAGGTTATGTTTCCAATCAATGCCTTCTTCGTCTTGAATTTTATGTAACTGGTCAGAAAAGGATGAGCTGTATAAGAACTCCTTTTTCCGATGGAGCATCAAGAGATGAATGAATAATTTAGCCATACCACTATAAAATATACTTGGTAAAGAGTCATCTGGTTATGACTTGCTATGAAGAAGCTATGCTTAAGAAATCAGTTGTTCTTACCACAAATGTACATTTTGTATTCGTTTTTGTATGCGACAAACACCATCAACAAGAATACAATATCCAATGGCTTTCAAGCCCTTATACTACAACGAGGTTAGTTTTTAGTAATAACACTTGCCATTGTATCCATAACATTTTATATAGTGATCAGAGGGCTGAATAGTCCGCATCTCACACGTCCTTCCTGTCTCTTTCTTTCAATGATTGACAGCAAGGCTGTTTGTGGATACAAAGACCCTGTTTATTAAAAGAAAAGTCGACACGCAGGGTTCATGATAAATTTGCTTCTAAATTTATGTGCAAAATAAATCTTAATGCCCAGTTTGAATATATCAACAGATGACGCCATAAAAAAAGGGGACTTTTAGAATCTGTCATGCAAATACTGTCGAGAGAACGAAGGTTATCCTGAAAACATGTCGTGTTTCTCAAGGCTTGAGTACCTCTTTTTTTTTTTCTCCTTGGATGAACACGTATAATCCATTTCCCACTTGGCTCTTTTGAATGGGCCATACGCCATCCTCCAAGTTACACAAACCGCCCTCCCTAAAGAGATGCATTTTCCAATGCCAACAGCAAACGGTCAAGACATGGAAAATGACGCGTTTGACGATCGATTGTCGATCTTTGTTCCAAACTGAAACCGACATGGAGTGAGCTGAACGAAAAGAGTCTGAACGCCTGAGCTCGTTACACGAATTCATTACATAAGCAAGAGCCAAGAATGAAACCAGTGTTCATCTCTCTTGGGGATTTGATGGAGCTTCTGAAGAAAAAGCCGTGTTACAAGAAAACGCGTGCGAATTCAGATGGCTGATACAATCAGGATGAATAATAAAATGGATAAACAAATTCAAGTTTTAAAATAGAATAAAATAAAATCATTTTTAGCTAAACCTTAAATTTGATGTTCTACGTTAAACAATAAAGACACTTGTCCAATCATAAAAAAACCATGTTTTTTTTTTTTTTTGAATGCAAGTTGAATTGGTCCGTCTTTTTTCTAAACTGCATCTTATAAAAATAGGTTACAATGAAAAGGCAAGAGAAGAGATGACGGATGCTTATTGAACAAGTTTCAGGGTGGAGGGGCTTTGTCAGGGAACGGACGATACTCTAAAAAAGGAAATTGCCCAAATTGGATTCAAGAAAAAGCATATTTTTCTCTTGACGAAAAAAAAAACCAGCTAATGACTCCATTTTTTTGTATATACCATGGATGCTATCAAAAGCATTGTTTATCACATAAATAAAATAAACAAGAGCAAAGGTGTAAGAAAGCTTAAACAAGAAAGAATGACTTTTGACTACAGTATTTTCAGATAGTCATTGATCGTGTAACTGCTGCTAATTTTTGTCTTCAGGGTTCTAAACCATGTTTGATCCAATTATAGAAAACCTAATATGTAATTTGTAAAATCAAGAATCGATAAAAAAAAATAGAATGGCATAAGCACAATGTATATATTTGGTTAATTAGACGAAAATAAAATGTTGATCTATTGGAATGCGCAACCTAGAGAAAAAGAAAAGAGAATGAATGTCTTGTTATTTTTTACAGAGAAATAATTTTCTGTTTGTTCTCTTCTGGATAGCATGGCATAGAGCTAAAAGATGTAATTTGCTTGTGTGTTGCTGAAGAAGGATACAAAAGTGGACAGAAATCATGTAAACTGTGTTGTATTTCAAGCTTAGGATAGAAACAAACAGGATGGAAGATCCACTTTATCATCCAAAAGACGCGAACGAACCCGTCTTTTGATCCCCATCACTCACCTCAGTTCAACCGAGTCAAGCGAGGACTCAATGACGCCCCGTTTGAGAGCCAAAAAGGAATACAGAAAGTGAGAGATGGGTTGTGGACATCCATTCGAGGTCACCAGGCGTCGTCTTCCGGGAGAAAACGGAGTGGGGCGGAGGTCGTTTTGGACGCGATAGGGGCCTCGAGTTCAGTGAGCAGCCTGCCTACCGCGGATCCATGGAGAAATCAAGGAGGGTGGGAAGACAAGGAGCGAGGCCTTCATCCGTGCATGGTCTTCCATCCTGCCTATCAAGACCGGGGAGGATGTCTTGCTACTTGGTAAAAAGAGAGAGAGGTAGCTCAGGAGGTTGGGAACTGGGCCATTGGTTGATCATAAAGTAACCCAATCTTCCTACAGATACAGCGCTTATGCTCAGACTTGGGGAGGGATCCAGTCGAGTGACATCACCGGACGACACAGGAAGGCCCTTTTTGAATGCACTGCCCAACGCCTCTGTGAGTCACTGGCTTGCAGAAAGTCACACTGGAGGTCCTTCCAGCCAAAGGACATCCCTGTCCGCATGCGGCTTTCGATCCCTTGCACCACCAGGAGGAGTGTTCGCTCAAGAGAGGACAGCCGATGAGGAAACAGAGGGTCTTTGCTCGGAAGTTGTAAAAAGCAAAAGAGGCATAGAGCTCGCAAGCTGTGTCACAGCAGGAGGTGTCACCCACTACAGCAGAGGTTGGCAGAGAAGAGTAAAGGACGACCAAGGAAGTTTTCAGGCTGAAGGATCCAAAAAGATGGGAAGGGATGGTTCGCAAGTCCCCGGATCCAAATTGAAAGTGAGTCATGTGTGAGTAGAAACGGGAGGCAAGAGGCAGCAGGAAGCCTTTGGGATGGATACCGAGCGATGAAGGGTTGGTTTGATGTTGCTGGGGTCTTTGATACAGGGTAAGCGACAAGTGCTTGCGTGTGAAGGTAGCATCCTGGTTTAAAAGAAACAGTTGGATGAAAACTTGATATGGAATGGCAGTACCATAGAGAGAAGATAGCAAAGATCGGATACCGTCAACAAGTACCAAGCGTTCACTATGATCTTCAGCAATTGCTTACCTCGAGATGGTATTCTTCTCAGATCTGTAGAGAGATTGGTTGCTTTATGCTTGTTAGCCATATGAATCACATCATCACACACATATACAACAATGCATCACTGGGGCCAAATAAGATCAAGACTGTCGACTAGAGGGACCAAGATAGAATCGTCGGGGCAGATTATGAATGTGGATGAAGTAAAGACATGGTGAAGGAATCGATCTCTGGTTGACACTGGTAACGCGAGAAAAAAAAATCATTGATTTCGATTTCTTTACCAAGCATCTCTCATGTCAATAATGTGAAAAGCAATTAAAAAAACGGATAGTTGTGGTTTATTGGAATGATTGATCTACCATTGACATCAACGAAAGGTAATCTAGTGGCATTAGATACTTATCTGGTGATAGGATCAAACCATGAAATCAAGTGGTTAAAATGAGTCTACTATGGCGAAGCATAGATTGGTGTGGTCTTGAGTGTGTAGCTTGCAACCAAGAGTGAATCAAATAGAAAGAAAAACGAAAGATTGAACCTGTTTATTGAGTGAAGACAAGATAGAGGGCTCTCTGAATACAAAAAGTAGCTTGTTCTGTACAAAAGAGCATGCTTACGTTATTCTTTCCATATATAAATCTCTACTATCCACTTTAGACAATCTGTCTGATAGTCAAGGAGGTAAGCAGTGCATTCATTATAAATAGAGTGGTCCTTTTTTTTTCTAGCCTTTTTTTTTTTTTTTTTTTTTTCAGGAATACCATGTGTGTAGAGAACGAAAAAGGTGAGCTGGATTAAAAAGTATCATCTAAATGTAGAATAACATCTAAACAAGTCTTTAAATCGAGCATTTTTGAGATATCCCCCCCCCACAATCATCAGAGCGACCAGATAAGTTTCTAATTGAATGTATTTTGTTATTTGACTCATCCATTCAATAAATGATGTGGATACCATCTGATGTCAAAAAAGTGCTCTTTACTTTCCGAAAACATGTGTAGTGTACCTTGAGATGACTCATAGTTATGCTTTTTTTTTTTTTTTTTTGCTTGCTACCACCAAACAGCTGTTACACTGACTATCCATGGACAGTCTATATCCTCCTTTTTCTTCATCACCAGTGACTATTTTAAAAGAATTCTGATTTTTATAGGTCAGAGACCCATGTCTGCTTCTCACCAAAGCCAATTTGCTTCCAAAAGTCCAGTGCTGCAAAAACGCGATGGCTTCTTTCGAGCGCGTCCATGGGAGTAGATCGACTGATTTGTTCAACAGGACCAAAGCCTTAGAATTCAATACTCAATACAATATTGCTTTGATAGAATAGACCTTTGTGAAACATTGAGTTTAAATCAAGGAATCTAGCTTAAACTTACACATGTTGCTATCATGTACGAACGAGTTTCCATGATGATTCTCTCCAGTACCGAACGCACCCTCCAAAGGGGAGGGTGAGATTTCCATAAATAGAAGGTAGGAATCATTACTATTTATGGCATTTTGTTTTCCACGCGACTTGAAGAGAGTAAAGACTTTATGTAAATATTTACTCTAGGCAGACCATTGTTTGTATAAAAGATAAGAAAAAAAAAAAAAAAAACACAGAAGGATGTAGATAAAAAAGAGAAAAAGGGACATTGTCCATTTTTAAAATGTGTTTAAAGTGGGCTACTTTAAAAAAGGGCACTCAATCAAGAGGACATGTAAAATGAAACAACAAACCAACAAAAAGCATGTCTCATTTTTAGCTTCATCTCTTGTTGACACTGCATCCTTTGTTTACACTCTTTTCAACACATCCTCTTTTGCTCTCTCTTTCTCTCTTTCATCATTGGGTTCATGTCAGCAGGTTTCAGTTCACACCGGCTCCATGGAAGTGTTCGATGTAAAGATGAAGCCTTGCCTGATCAGATGTGCTTGCATTGTAAAATACTGTCGACGTTCAACAATAGACTCATTTTTTTTCAAAAGAAAAAAAAAAAGAATAGCCAAGGTCCATCGTTGAAAAGTTAAGAAGGGGGGGGATTGAGTAAAGGATGTTGTGACAGCAAGTCACTAAACTCTTTTTCATACCTTTCCACATAGATCAAGCGTCTTTTTTTTTTTTTTTTTTTTTTTTTTTTTTGGAATAAATAAAAAAAATAGTGTGTTTTCTCAATGATTCAAAGTTGGCATAATCACAACCATTGGGTTGCAGTCGAGACTTGTTTTTTTTTTGTTTTCAACTAATTTTGTAGAATAAATATTCCTTTTTATGGACCTATGCATGCTATCTCTCGTCAAGAATTTACAAATAGACAATTTATATTTGGCCCAGCCACCGTATCTCATTTAAACACGACCACTAGAACGTATGAATGGCTTGAATAGAACCATGTCTACTTTTGTAAATAAAAACAACTTGACCAATCCATGCTTTCAAAATGGATTGTGTGATTTACAAAAGAAAGAACGAGTGAACATTTATTTTCAAAGTGACATGTCCATCCTTTGTCTGCTGTATTCATCAAAAAGGGGATCGTGGGGGGGGTGATTGGGTCAAGAAAGGGCAGTGTGAGTGATGATGTCTTTGAATCCCATCAAAGACGAGATGTTGTGAATCGAATTCAACGAGTCAATGATTTGAATGTAAACAAAACTTAAAGTTGTTTTGAGTCAGTTTAAATTAAGATGGGATCACCTCAGGCGATGCGTGACAAAAAGGGTTTATCAATTTATTCTTAAACCATGCAACGAGGATGGATTGCATTCATGATGAACCATGATTTATTTTTTGTTAAACACACATGAAATGGGGGGGGGGGTATATCGTTGAATGAAATCTAGTGAGAACGCATCGACCGCTGTTCCTCTTCACTGTATCTTTGCCTTAAACTGATCAAGACAGCCAAACTCATCACGATCATGAATCGGATCCATTTCCAAGTGAACAAGGCCAAGGTAGTCAAGCTGCGTTTCAAGAAACATCGCTTCCTTTTCTTTGCCTGTGGCTTTTCATAACGGTCGAGTAGATTCAAAAGGTCTTTTCTGAACCCACCATCGTCCACAGAGAGTGTATCCAAAAAGTCAAGGGTGTCATCCAGCGCGTTTCTTTCGTTCGAGAGTGAATTTGGATAGGAAAAGTGGTCTGGATGGCGTTCTGAAGATGTCGGAGAGTGATCGAGGAGAGCATGTGAAGATTCGAGAGATAACACACTTTGACAACTCGGGTCATCATCGGGGACGAGGGTGAGAGGGTCTGGTTGGGTGAGAGGGTGGTTCTGTAGAGGAGTGGCTAGTGAGTATTCTATGGAGGATTGAGAAAAGGAAGTGGTGGAAGAAGATGGGCTCAAGGGAACATAGGGCGGATATGTCAAATGTTTCAAATCCGATTGGTGACTCTCGTATCTTTTCTCAAAATGGACCAGTAACGGTTGAGACAGTGGGCCTTCTTTGCTCTCTATTGCCTTGACAGAGGCTGTGATGTCGATACGCAAGACTTCGATTTTACTTTGCATCACCACAAGATCAGACATGAGTGATTTGTATTTATTTAAAAGAGATTGCTGTTGTAAACCGTCTGTGGCTGCTTTGATCAGTTCATCTCTTAGCTTTTGATCCTTTTCTTGGTTGGGTTCTATCAGGTCAGAATACATGTCGTTGTCCTTAATATGAACAGGGTAAGTTGTGATGATGGGCATTTAAATTAGATGAAAGAAGAAGAAAAGTAAAATAAATCTCCTCCTCCTCCTCTTTTATATCATACGAGAAAGACGGAGAATGAGAAATTGGCTCAACGTAAAGTTTGAAACGCGATTTGTCATACCCAAATGAATCGTCATATGCTTTTTTATTGTTTTTGGGTTACCAGAAGTGGAGAGCCACAAAAAGATGAGATTCATTGTGATACATGATTCCATTTCTGTTTACATTTTATAATAAAATGGCAGGTAGAAAAGAAAGAAAAAAAAGGGGGAGATGTGATGTAATAAGAGTCTATTCGATATCCACACTGAATTTTATTACTCTTAATTTCTAATAACAGAAAAAGGAAAAGATCATATTACTCATAGAACACGATAGGTGGCAGCATGACCCTCCTCTCTCTCTTTTTATCTATTTATTCTCATGCAAAAAGAAAAAGAGAGAGAAAGTGTTTGTTTTATATAAAGACCTTGCTTGTTCTATCCAAGGCTTATTTACATTTTTATCATCGAATTCCTTGTTGGTTCATCCATAAATTCACACACTTTCTCTCTTCCCCCCCCCATTTCCCCCAAAAATTCTCTTGTTTCACTAGCATCTGACAAAACAATAAAAGGATGTGTCGTTTGCTTGTTGTTGATGAAGAAAGATATTTGTTTGACAGCCATTGAACATTCAGAACAGAACTATCGCATTAAAGTATAGGCCACTGCTGTAAACATTCTTTTGAAGAATACAAAACATGGACTGATGGACTCGTTGCGAATGAGAGATGAAAAGCAATGTTATCCTAGGCACACATTGAAAGAGAGGAGAGAAAAAAGAAAGAGACCATCATCCATCTCTGAATTTTTCACAAGATGACATGAAATAATGAATTAAAAATACTTGTGATATGCTGTAAAAAAAAAGTTTTTTCATGAGTTTGTTGCATATCAAATTCTATGCTCATGTTGCTTTTTTTATGCTAAAGTTGCTTGACTTTTTTAAAAAAGAATCAATCGATTATGCACAAATAAAACACCTTTTTGGCATAAAAAGTGTTTTATAAAAGGCAAGTGTAGCAAATTCCATGGAAACCTTATTCAAGAAAACAGGATGTCTAGGATTACAAAGAATACATCAGAAATTAAACGACTTTGAGTGAATGTGGGGGCAAGAACCATTGGGGGATTGGAGCGACATGAGAGTATGAGAAAGAAGGAGCTTGCTTTGATCATAAAACTGGATCGATTCAGTGACATAAAAGATTCATTCTAAAAAAGGAGATCCCCTCTTAAAAACGGAATGTCCCCTTGGCATCGGATGATTTTAATTTTCACGCACATGTCACCACCAAAGATTCATTTGGATCAAACATATCCCCCCTTTCTTTGTCAATTTCACTTCACATGGACATCATTCTCTGGCTCTATTCAAAATAATCAAATAACCACACCTGCTGCTCTCTCTCTCTCTGTCGGTTGCACCTAGACCCCCCAAACACCGTGCGCTCCCACCCTGGACACTTTGAGATCCACCTTTGAACCCCCCCCCCCCCTTATGTTGAGCTCGATCGGTTGAGCTCAACAGCCCCATCCATGACAAACGAGGGTTGAACGAGTGCGTCTGTGCAACAGTCTCAGGGCAAGCACGACCGCATGACCCGTTTCGAGTAAACCGGTCGACAGAGATCCATCGATTGCCTCTTTTGAAAAAGTCAAAAGGAAAGCTTATGAAACACAGTGTCCCACACAATCGACAGAAAAAGGAAATCGTGTGCACAAGCAGTTGGCATCAACACCTTGTCTTTACCTAAACATGAACTCTTTTTCATTATCTACATGCCTGCACCAAGACTTGTATTTTCATGTGAAAACAAGGCATGAAGAAGCCTAGTCTTATCTGCAACACACACACAAAAGCATACATCCCTATTGATGTCATGTCCTTTTCACACATCATCTTGTTTCGAAATGTCACCGTCTCTTACTCTCTTCTTGAAAGCTCTTTTTCTTTAAAACAAATGCCTCTTTTTTAAACACTCTTCTTTACCTATTCTTTTTGAAAAAGATGCCATCATTCATTGCTTTCAAATTACATTTCATCCATTTTTTTTTATGTCTTTTATTTTATTTCTTTTCTACAAAACGACTAGCAAATAGCGTTATTATTTTTAATCTTCAAATGGATATTCAAAAGGTTCAAAAGGTGCAGCTTCTTCTTCTTGTGTTGCTGATCGTGCAGCCGCATCTGCAGCGGGGACACGAGGCTGAAGTAAATCTTCTTCTTCTTCTGGTTTCCTGTCAATCAACATGATAATACCTCCACTACTTTCAGATTTGACAGGACTATAACGAGAATCTTCTTTGAATGAAATATGTTTCAATTGGGCAGGCACAACGCGTGTCATGTTTTCAAGAACTTCAAAATTCTCTTCCTTCTTCTTCTTTTTGCGTTCTTCCTTCTTTTCACTCCCGTCATCTTTCATCTCCTCATCCTTAGGCTGTTCTTCTTTGTCAATCTCCATACTTTCACCCTTTTCCTTTTCAATCTTCTTTGCACGAGCTTTAGCCTTAGCCGTCGTTGACAAGACTGCCGTGGCAACCTTTTCGACAACAGTAGCTGAAGGGGGCTTCAGTGCAGGTGGATAAGCAAACAAGGAAGGTTTGACATTAGACATGAATTCAAATCGAGGAGTTTCCAAATTCTTATTGAGACCAATGATGGCAGTGGGCGTAAAGGACAAGCTAAGCATGTGTGTCAAAGGATACCAGTACCAGAATTGTGTAAAGACGGCCATACCGATAATAGCTGGCATATTAGAGTGGCCAGTTCTTGACAAGAGTGAAATCGTCACATTTCTTCCACCAGCATCAATAATACCTTGTGCAAGAACAGCACCAAATTTAGCCATAGGATCCTCGTGCTTATCAGAAATGATCTTTTCATAAAGCTTACGGACACTGGCTACCTTGGGGTTTGTGTTTTCTGTTTGTTGAATCAAGATCATGGCTTGTGAAATGAGGGCTCCTTGACGGACAAAGTCAACAGGATCTTTTGTCATGGGTTCCAACAGCTCGAGAGCATCCAAGTAACCAGTACCTGCACAAGAAATACCCAAGGCAAGTGTGGCACCGTATCGGACGTGGGGGTTGTAACTCTCAGCTAACAATTGTACAATGCGAGGTACTTGCTTGGGGTTTCTAAGTAATACAAAACCAAGCGAAGTAACAGCAGCACGACGTACATCATCGTTGACATCACTAACAGCTACATGAAGCAAACGACGAATGGCTTTGTTGTTTCCAGTGCCGTTATATGCCATAGCAATGGTATAAATACCACCATATCTAAGTACAGGGTCCTTGTCTTCGAGCAACTTGTCAATCAAGCCATCAGCTTGTTCTTCTTTGCCATACATGATAAATGACATACCAATAGCCAGTCCACGGATAATCTTTTCATGCTGTGTCTCATGAGCATATTGAAGCATCTCTTCCAAAGCTTGTTCGTTGGCTGTACCAAGCATCACTAAACCCATAGCCAAACCGGATGCTTCACCAGCGACGGCATTATCACCAAACAAAACATTCTTCAAGTCATCGTAGATATCTTCGTTGGCAGTGGCCATGCCAGCAACACCAAGACCAAGAGAGGCACCATGTTGAATCACTTCATCCGAGGTCTCTTTTAATTCCTTCTTCAAATAGTCCAATACGTCGGCTCCGTGGTTGGCATTGATAAGACCGAGGGCGTATAAAGAACCACCTTCAGAATAAGAACTGTTGTTGGATGAGCCGTGTGTAGGTAAATAAGGGGCCAGTAAGTTCATAGATTCTGCTAGCTGTCCCTTATGGATGACACCAAGAGCAGCAGTCGCACTAAATTTAGACCAGTTGGTTGCTCTTGATAACCAATCGAGGTTTTGACGCAAAAATTCATCGCTTGTTGTGCCTACTTGCATAAAGGCATTGGCAAATGTCACGGCTGAATGATAAACAGAGTTTCTGGACTCTAAAGCATTCTTTGTATTTTTCAAAATAAGCAAGTCCGTATGGTTGTTGCGGTATAAGAATTCGAGGTGAAGACGAATTGATTCTTTACCAGATAAAATGGATTTAATTTTCTTGAATGGTGTATCGACTTGTGGCTAAATATTTGTCTTGTTAACACCCAGTGCTTTTCCATACGTAAATTTTCTCTCTATCCCCTTTGCCGCTCTTACCTGTTCCACCTCCATGGCATCTTCTTTTGGTTCCTCTACCACAGGCTCACTGGGTAACCCATTAGATACTTTGGACAAAAATTCTTGTGTTGCATTTTCTTCTAAATCAAAAGATATTTGGTATGCCATAAGCTATACATAGAACATGAATTAGCACACCATAAGCATGTTCTTCCTCATCTTTTCTATACCTCATTATTTTTTTCAACTAAGCTCTTCAACATTTCAGCACAAGAGCTAGAATCATTCAAATGCACTAAACATTGACTAATAGAAATATAGTCGGGCTTTTCCAGTTTCTTGTATAGATTCACTAACAATCTCAATACTTCATTACGAAATTCCAAGTTTTGCACAAGTGTCATGCTAACATCCAACACATAAGCAAGTAATTGGTTAGCATCTCCTTTCTGAATGTTTGATTCAATAATATCCAAACGTCTTGATTCAAGTGCAATACCAATTGCTTGTTCATATTCGCCATCGTCTGCGCAGCGTTGAAACATGCGTTCGACAATATCTTGTAATCTTGAGTCGACCTGCTCGGTGTTTTCTGGTGAAGTTCGAAAATGGATATACTTATCAATACACTTGGCTGATAAATCGTTATAAGTTCCTTTTCCAATAAAATACAAGATAAATATGTACTTACAAATAATAGTGGTTATGTATTCAGAAGTATCAGAAACGTCAAAATATTGACCAGCGCCAAGTGCAAAAGTAAGTGAATCATCTAATTCACCAAGGTTGTAGTATACCTATTGGTATATATAAACTTGGTTAAAATACAATATACGTGAACATGTCGGACAATGTTACCTTTGATGCAACAAGTGCTGCTAATTCTCTTTGACTGAAGGATTGATCTTCATACAAGATTTCACTAGAAAAGAAAAAGAAAAAAAAGAAAAAAAAAAAGAGAGTTTGTTAGGTATGCATTTTTTTATTTAATAATCGCTTCTTACATTTTGGCAACAGAGTCAGAAATTTCGGCCCAGAACTCGTCAACAAGCGTATTTAATTGTTGAAGTGCATAAACTTTGAGTTCTGGTTGCTGCTCATCGAGTAGAGCAATGATACCATCTAATTACAATGTTTAGTACCTTTCTGGCTATTATTTTCGACACAATAAATGACTCACTGGCAGATGTAAGGGCCGTCATTTATAAGTTTTGAACAAAAGGATAAAAAGGGACACCAAAAAAGTAACTTCTGCCGCGTTTTTAAGTTATTACGTGTCGAAGATTGGAGTGACGCAACACTTATTTGTTTATTTCACCGCAGAATAAGCGGTTATTAAATTTACTTTGTTTTTTTTTTTTTGAATGGAAAAGCAGTTGGCTTTACTTTTTTTTCTTCTTTTTCCTATAGCAACATGAGTTCCTCTAGTTTTAGTTATATTGAGAGGTCTAAAATAATTGAGGTTCCACTTTAACAGGACCAAGCACTTGAAGTTGTTTGTAATGATTCACCTACAAATCCTGTTGAATTAACACATTTTTCGTCAAGAATTTGTACAACTTCTTTATTATCGAATGCTGGCGGTAAATGAGTAGATGAGCCTTAAAACAAACAACACTATGCTGGAATTAATAAAACACCACACAGAATACTATGAGCAAAATAAAATTGAACAAAGCGTAATGCTTGTTGAAGCAGCATTATCAATGGGTAGAAAAGAATAGTCAAGACAGCATTTGTAACACTTTTTCCTTTCACTAACAAGTCAATCAGCCCATATTCAACCGGGACAAAAACTTCTGTTCAGCTTAATTGCTACACTAAATATACGGCTTGCGAGAAAGCAAACTGAAGAAGTAGAACGCCAAAAATGCCTGACTATAGCCACACAGCACGTCAACAAAGCAGATCGGATTTATAATCAATATAAACCTACATTTATCGTAAAAGACAACCTTTATATGCTTTTGCGAAAAGTAGGTGATGCAGCTCGCTCACTCAATATGATTTTTGGGAATCGCCCAAATTGCATTCCTACTTTATTTAGTAGAGCCAAAATCCAGTATCATTTACGGCAGTATAAAGATGCACTTGAAATATATCAAGACGCCCCGAGATTCTCATGCAGCCGTCTTTCTGCTACTGAGATTCGGCAAGGTATTGCTCTGTGATTTGCACAGTTGAAAATGTATCCTGAAGCAACACTAAAACGATGCCTAGACACTGTAAAAAGAATCAAACATGACGGAGATTATAATTGGTTTATTTCTTTGTCGTTTTCTAGAGCTCTACGCCAAATTCAACAGCCTTAATCATGTTGGCCACAACTGAATTAAATGAATCAAAGTATTCAGAAAACAATGTCTCTCTGCAGGAAATGAGTTTACGACACGGATTTCAACAAATGCAACAGTCCCAACCAGTCAACGTAAAGCATCCTGTTACACCAAACACGATGGCAAATCACTTTTTCTTAACGCTTGATTTTGAAAAGGTCAGCATCACTTTCCTAAGTACTTGTCCATTCCCCATTTACATTTCAGTATAAAGCATTCTATAGACTATGGCAGCTGCCTCTAGGACACTCAGCATAGGGACAAAAGCAGAGGCATCCTATCAAATCGCCAGAGCACACCATCAAACAAAAGATGATGACAACGCATACAAATTGTTCCTACAGCCACATGTTAGACGCTGAGCATGTTTTGGCTCATTTAGGGATTGGACAAATGTATATACATCGAGGCAAGCATGATACGACCATTGAGATAGTTGAAAAGCTTCACAACTCGCAGCCTGCATGTATTGAGGTCATGAAAGTTTCGAGTTCTCTATACGAACTTGCTAGAAAAAGAGATAAATCGATTGTTTTTTTTTTTTTTTTTTTTTTTTTTTTTTTTTTTTGACAAACTTCTAAAATATGCTGACGCCGATCCATTTTTATGTATGGAAATGGAGAAGGAAAAATGTCGTTTAGAACAAATTGAAAAGGAAAAGATGGAAGAAGCTCGTCGCGGATGAATGGAAAAGGTTCGTGAAGATAATAGAATGATGGCTAGTCAACAAGTAGACAAAGAGGATATGGGCGAGAAAAAGAAGGAAAAGAGACGAAATAGAAAGCGAAAGGAGCGTGGTATAGAAGAAGAGGAAGAGGAAACAGAAAAAAGAAAGTGTTGGCTAAGAAGGATAAGGAGGTAGGCTGATGAAAATGGTTTGCTCCTAAACTCTCAAAGCAAACCTTAATTATTGTTAGAATTATCAAACAAAACAAATCATTGAAGATTCTGGTGATGTTATGTAAATTAAACCCTTCTTTTTTTGTGTCTTGTAGTTATAATCATGCTAAAAAGGTTTCATCAGCTACTATTTCAATCAAGTAGATGGCTGTAAGCACCCTCAAAAAAAATTAAGGCTTGCTCGATACAATGAGAAAAAAAAAATATTTTTGAGAAATGTCTACTTTAAGCTGCCATTGATGGTTTTGTAAGACTAAACAAACATTTCACTATCCACATCAATCTTATCCAATTTGCTTATTGCATTGAATCCCTTAAAAAAAAAGACGTGGTTCACATAATGCGTAAGTAAAGCATTCGTTCGTTAAAACTAGATTGTATTTCACTGAGACTAGAGCTTTTTTTTTAAAAAAAAATTTAGTTTTTGTTGTGAAAATACAGAAATGAAAGAAGTTTAGGGGATGCTAGATATAATACATGCAAGTTGGTGGTTACTGAAACAAATCTGTTGTATAAATTGACCAGTTTATGCACATTGGTAACACATTCGGAAAGTGACAAGAAGCGTTGGATCCTAACGGTTTGATGAAAGGAATTAGGACATCATCTACTTTATCGAAAGACCTTTGAAAAGCGCCTGATATTACTGATTACATAACTATAATTGTTTTAACCATTGCTTAAATTACACAAAAAGGTATTTTCAGTTACTGAAATAGTTTGGATCGCCGCAATACTGATTATGCATGAAAAGTAAGCATGCCATCCTATGAAAACGGATGTCAAATACAACGATGCGTTTCATTAACTTTTATCACCCAATATATACGGATATAAGTCTACAGATTCATTATCTCATGCAGATATAACAGGAATATGACTTTTTCAAATAAGGAGAAGGTACGGACTGTATGAAAGTCCGCTTTTGGTTTGTTACCCAAAATGACCTTTGTCTTACGAAACTAGGGGCATTTATTCCTATTTCTTTCCCTTTCTCTTCCGTTTAATAGTAACAAGTGAAATGAGCGCTGTCATAGACCCACTTTCTCAAGTGATAGGCTTACCAGAATCGACTCTTCGGCTCTTATTGACCATTCTCTTTGCGTATCCTGCTGCCTACCTTTACAAGAAACGATACCACAGCCAAGACTCACCTAAATCAACACGAGAAGATCGTAATCAGTATATTCTTCTCAGCGGTCTTGCATTGAACCTGTTTTTTAATGGATCTCAAATATACCATTCTCTTATCACAATCGCTGCATCTTACAGCTTCTGTTTCTTTCTTGGAGAACAGATGCAGAATCGTAAGCTTGCAGTGGCAGGTGTTTGGATCTTTAATGCTGTTTATCTATTAGCTGGATATTATTTTATGGAAACAGATGAGTATGACATTACTTGGACCATGACGCAATGCATTTTGTGTCTCCGTATGATGGGCTTTGGATTTGATTATTATGATGGTCGCAAAAAATTCACCGTACCTAATCCTCCATCCAAAGATCAGCTAGAAAAAAATCAAGATCCTACAAAGGCTGCCATCCGAAGTACTGAAACAGCAAAGTCGCCTGCTGTGTTACCCTTATCTTTTGGGGCTGACACACCTCTCACCGAGTTACCCAGTATCCAATTCGTCACAGCCTATGCTCTCTATCCAGCTGCCTTTGTTGTTGGTCCTCAATTTTCTTTTTCATTGTACAGCAAGTGGTTAGATCGTGTGGACCTCAAGCTGACAGCTGAGCAGCAGGGAGAGAGAGAAAGAGCACAGGGCGCTCATGTTTTACACTCGGTACTTTTGGCAATTGTTTATCTTGGCTTTCAACAAGCTTTTGGCAGCAAATATTCAACTTCTTATCTATTGACTGATGAATACCTCTCATTCAATTTTTTCAAGCGTGCATTCTTCTTTTGCATTGCTGGTAAATTCACTTATAGTAAATACATTGGTATTTGGCTATTGACAGAAGGTAAAGAAAATCGCGTAGCCTGTTGAACTAAATCTGTAATTTTCATTCCACTTTTTTTTTTACATCATAGGCGCCATTGCAGCTTTCGATATTTCGTATGAAGGCATCAATGAGGAGGGTCTTGCCCAGTATGGTGGGCTGGCCAACACACTGCCAGAAAAGTTTGAAACAGCCACTTCACTTCATGAGGTGATTGGATCGTTCAATATCAATACAAATCTTTGGTCAAAGTATTATGTTTTTAAGCGTCTGAAGTTCCTTGGAAACAAGTTAGCTTCACAATTCGGTACTCTTGCTTTCTTGGCCATCTGGCATGGATTCCACTCTGTCTACTTTTCAACTTTTGCATTGGAATTTTTATTTGTCTTGTGTGAAGCAATCCTTACCAAAAGACTTGTTCCTTTGATTCAATCTTACGCAAAGCAAAACGAGATCTACTTTTATTTATGGAGGTGCATTGCTTGGATAGCTTGTCAAGCCGCAATTGCTTATGGCATTGTTGGATTCGAGCTCTTAAAGTTTAGTCGAGCATGGATAGCTTATAAAAGTGTAGGGTTCATAGGTCACTTTGCAATCCTCATTATCGTCGTTGCTGACAAATATTTACCTTCCTACTTGGATACCTCAAAGTTAAAAAAGAAACAAATTTAAATAAACTGTAAAGAGAGAAATAGACGCCTTCTCTTTTCCTTTATTTATTTATCAATAGCTCTTTCTTAACCAAACAGTCTTTTCAAACCCTTCTTCTTTTTCTTTTCTTCTGGAATCACTGATTTCTCCGATGAAGCAACAGTAGACAGAGATATACTTGAGCTTTTACTGCTTAATTGTGGAGAACTTGTGATATGCATATGTGACATGAGTGAGGTTGCCTTGGCAACTTCAACTGGCCTTTGTGGTGGAACGTAAGGTGTAATGACAGATGGAGGGGAGGGAGCAGGTCGTTTTAGATGACCAACATGTTCGATAAATGTAGCTGGACGTAATAATTCAGTTGTACCTATGAAAATGTCTCGTTGGTGAGCCTGGGCTACTTCATAAACGGAGCGAATCTCAGAATAAGTAGCTCCACCAATAATAAACACAATCAATTTTGCACCATTCGTTGATCGTGATGAACCCTAAAGAATAAAAGATGGTTAGAAAAAGGGCCTTGTTATCATATGAGTGCCCTCTTACATGAATGCTGTTGCTCTTTTTCGCCCAAGTTGGTTTAGTGGTACGCAGTGAAACACCACTAGCAGGAATAACAGATGGTGCATTGCCTTCTTCTACAGGGTCCTTGTCTGATTCCTTTGTAAAACCAAATTGGTTTGCATCTAAGCCATTGCACAAGTGTGTCTAGTACAATCTAGTCACTTTCTTTCATCTCTTTTGTTTCTAGTGTTCACTTACGTCCATGACTTTCTTTAAAACAGGAACATAGCGAGAAAGTTCATAAGGTTGTTCTTCATCTTTGTTTCTCTTATTTCTATCTCTTCTTTTCTTTATGAATGATGACTTTTCTTTACTGCGTAATCGAGTGAGCTTTACTCCAATCAATGGAAGATTGTTCACTGCTTCGCGTAATTCACCAGTCAGTTTTGCATGCTCAATCAATTTACGCTTGTCATCTTCAAAAATGCCCCCTTCTTTCCAGATAATGTATAACATCAATAAACGTGCTTTGTCCACAGAACTACAAAAACAAAAAAGTTCAGAACCTGGAAGCAAACACTCTATTTTTTTTTTGTCTGTTACCTGATATTTGGGTCAGCTAATAGAGGCACCATATCAAGCACAATCGTCATCGGCGTTTCTCCATCCGCTGTTTCAGCTGTAGCCATATTCTTATTAAATGAATGGTAAGTCTTTGGCCTGATAATTTATATTAACGATGAGTAGTATACCTGCTCCAAGTTGCCAACAGAATTAAGCTTATGTCTTTCAAAATATGACATACATTCTTGAGCAATACTCAAATGTGCAGAATACTATAGATAATTTAATCAGAAATGATGTTTAAAACCGTCTCCCCCTTTTTTTTTCTTTTTACTTTTGCTTTCATATCTTGGAATTGAGGTAAGTTTGTCAAAGTATCTTTCATTTCCTTCAAGTTTTTTATCGCACTCTTGTTCTCAGAACCTCGATCACTTTATAAAAACATATAGGTTACTGTCAATGAGAAAAAGAAAAGCGTTCCCTTACCCCGTAGCTGCCTTATTTTCCGACAAGAACTCATTAAACTTTTCAATCAAATAATCAGAACATTGAGCGATATGCATATGACGAACTGATTTATAGACACTGTCCTCTTCATCCAAGGTGACTTCCTGTGACCCAAGAGATCCATCCGCTTGATTGAATTCATACGTGTATTTTATTCCAACATGGTTTTCTGTTTCCTGAACTGGTAACAAGTCGTTTAGCATTGCTTGATATGTGAACTCATGTAGTAATGGTGCCGCAGGATCAATGGATCTATCGAGGATTAAGAGCGTAGCTCTAGGTTGGGGTGGTTGGCGTTGTGGCTAAAACATAAAAGGATTAACAAGCTGCAATCATTCAACACACAACGCTTTACAGGGAAATTAGGATTCAGTCTACAAAAATTATCAACCTCTTGTTGAACAATACGAGCGAGTTTTGCAGCAGGTGATCCTTGAGGGTGTATTCCGCCCTCTGACTGTATCTGATACCGAATGATCGGATCCTCTCCAAGCGTGGCACAGACAGAAAGCAACTAGAGACTTGTAAGCTTTTTTTGTGTTTTCGCCTTTCTCTTTTATTCTTTTTTTCGTTACCTGCTTTGCTGTTTGTCTTAATGCTTCCTCTGCATCTGGTCCATGATTTTCTCCAAATAAAGTTAAGAAACTTGTGCTTGGGTCCACAGTAAAGACGGATGATTCAGAGACTAGTTTGTCCTCTGTTAGAACAACATATTTCCTCTTTGCTATATGCCATCCTTCTACTTTCTTACCCATAAAATCTACGTAAAGCTCTTTTAGGCTTGATACATATGCTGCAGCTCCACTCGATTTCAGTTTTCTATTCAGGTCAGAAAATAAATCATCGCTTAATCCTAAATTAGAGTAATAAAAGTTGAACTTTTCAACTTTATCGTGAACCCTTTATTTTTTCTTCTTTTCTTTTTACCACTTGTAAAATAAATATGAGCAGCTTTATAAGTGGGTGGTTTTGTTGAAAAGTCATCTACCAGTCGATAAATAGATTCTCGACAAGGTGTCAAAAAATATATTGCTTCCAAAGAAGGATAGGGCTGTCGCTTCTTTTCAATATTCTCCACCACTTTTGTTGAAAAAAAAAAGTTAGTCTAAAAGTACATCTCAATTTTTTCAATGTGTTCGTTTTTAAGAAAGTAAATCATACATGTAACCTAACAAGGAAATTTAGTAAAGAAAAAAAGTAGAAGAAGCTCATTTTGTTGCTTTTTTTTTTTTTTTCTTTTTACATTTTCTTCTAAAATATCATACATCTTGCAAGCGGCATTGAGAATTTGAATACTTTTTGAATCGACCACAATAATTTTCCACTTTCCTGGAGGTTGAATGGACTTGATAGAGTCCATCAGACCTGAAATTTGCACTGGTTTTAGTACACAATTGGCAATAACATGGCCATTTCTTTGCTTACGTTTTCGCATTATCTCAATAATGCTTGACATTTTAATAAATAATGGAAATAAACTGAGTTTCAGAGTTTCGAGTATGCGATATCACCTTTATTGGGAGATCAACATGAAGTAAAACTCCGATTTTTTTACACAAGCGGAATCATAAATAGAATGAACCCCTCTTTTCTTTATGCAATAATAAAATGAATAAAACACGTACAAGTTACTCCTTTTATTTATTTACTCATTTTCATTTGATGAGAGCATGTAATATACAATTATTTGAATTGGCAATAAAGAAATTATAAAGAAATCATCTTTTAAACACGTTTTTATTTCAGAAAACCGAAATGATACACAACTTAATGCAAGTCCTTAAGGAGCCCCACACAATTATAATTTTATTGAATAATTGGAAAGTCAATTTAAATCGTTTATTCATTGTGTAAGTCATCCTTGTCTATGTAGATGAATACCATTCTGTGAATACTGATGCCGTATTGTTCGTTGTACTTGCCTTTATTATCAAGGAACAACAAGCTTGAGGGTATTTGGTATGCTCGGAGTTTTTATGTTGACTTCTTTCAATATAGTCCATAAATAACCTTGCCGTTGTGAGCACCTCACCCAGTCCCTTTTAATGAGTACAGTATTTATCTGATATAAATCACATTTGAGGCCTATATTATCCCTATTTTCCATATTTAGTAATTATATCACTTTCTTGAGCAAGCTGTCTGGCACTGAGCTATTGATGAGTTGAGAGGTGAATGGTACATATACTACATGTAGTGAAGGAGTTCTTGTAAGATATGATCCTCAAAGACATGATCAAGTACGAAATTTATTTTTTAAACTATGAATGATGTTAAAGATGGAGTGAAAAGTGTATGGTTTGATTTGAGAGAATTGTAAAAAGCCAATAACAGAAGATAAAAATGAAATGATAGTCAACTGTTGATTTAATCCACTAGAATGTGTGTATTTAGAAGATTTATGGATATCTGTCCACAGCCATCATTAGCTGGGCAATCTAAAGCATAACTTTCCATTTTATTAAATGATTAATACCAACCTCTTTTGTGAAAGTATATATCAGTCAGTTACTGGAATATTTTCTAATTGAATTAACTCATAAAAACAATTTGATTGTCAGTATGTATACTGCATTCGTGTTCCTCGGAAAGGCTTGATAACAGCAGTAACTTTTAGATACAACATATTATTGTACAAAATTATTAAAAAAAAAAAAATCCCAGCATGAGTATAGATGTTACAAATAACTTTTTTCTGAGGAAAGCCTGCTTTCTTGTTTTCGAGTTGTCAAGTTCTTTAAGTTTTGGCATGTGATAAAACTGAAATAACATAGAGGATTAGTATGTCCTCTGCACAAGGATGACACTACCGTTGAAGGTTCTTTGGAGCAACTGTATTATAAAACATGTAATAAATTACCATATCTAATGTTAATAATGTGTCCAAATGATCAATTTCGCCTTTTTAAACGTTCTGTGTATATCCTTTTCTTTTCTTTCTGTAATCACAAAGATATACTTTTGTGTTGAAATGTTGAAAGTGTAAAAAACCACGTCTTGTGAGAAGGTATGAGCGATCAATTTTCATTCTTTCCTGTGTCGTCTTTTTATCTTTGCATAAAGCGTCACTGTTGATTTGAACCGACGGCACTTTGAAAAGACTGATTCTATACAAGACATTTTTGAAGGTTCTGGCTATGTAACTTTTATACAATAGCTTGTTGGAAATTAACACATGTTCACTTGACGCCTTTATCCCCTTTGCAAATAAGATGAGAAAGAAAAGAAGAATGAATGAAAAAAAAAAAAAAAAAAAAAAAAAAAAAAAAAAAAAAAAAAAAAATGCAATGATTATAGTTATTCAACTTTGTATTGAGACGGTCACAGACAGCTCAATTAAAAAGAAGGGGAAAACGCTGCGCTTTGATTTTTTTTTTCTTTTCCAAACTTCACCCCAGTGCCATGTCTGAACGTAAAGTACTCAATAAATACTTTCCACCTAATTTTGATCCTTCACAGATCCCTCGACAGTAAGTAACCATCATGTTTCAATAGCGAAAACTAAATTTGAAATAGAAAAAAACCAAAGGATCTTCAACACAAGGTTCGTTTGATGTCACCATTTTCAATGCGATGTGAAAGTTGTGGAGAATATATTTATAAAGGAAAAAAATTCAATGCAAGAAAAGAAACTGTTGAAGGCGAAACTTATTTGAGCATCAAGATTTTTAGATTTTACATTAGGTAAAGCATGAACCCAATCATTATCCATTCTTATTCACTCTTTTTATCCTAAAAAAGATGTCCTCGTTGTTCTGCAGAAATCACTTTCAAGACCGATCCCAAAAACACAGATTATGTAGCTGAACATGGCGCCAGTCGAAACTTTGAGCCTTGGAGAGAAGAAGATGAGAAGAAAGAATCTGGCAGTGAAGAAGAAGAAGAAGACCCAATGAAAGCTCTTGAGAATCGAACGTTGGATTCCAAGCGAGAAATGGAAATTTTGGACGCTTTGGATGAAATCAGAACACGCAATGCACGCTCAGAAAGAATTGATGTGGATGAAGTACTCAATCGCTTTTCGACTGAGGACCAAGCAGAAATCAGTAGTCGTATGAAGGAAGAAGAGGAAGAATTTGAAAAGGAAGCAAAGGCCGTTTTTGAAAGTGCAGATGGAGAACAAGTGCGTAAGCTGAAAGAAGCAGAACCAGACCCAATCACCTTGGTGAATCAAAAAACCAAGGATCTGCCTTCTTTTAAGCCTGCAGTGATAAAAAAGAGAGAGATCAATAAACCCTTGGCGGGCATTGTTGTGAAAAGGAAAAAGCAAGAAAACGGAGGTGCACTTTCTTTATTGGCAACTTACAGTGATTCAGAATAAAGAAATTGTTTTTTTTTTTATTTATTTATTTGTATGCGTGTGTATTATCTACAATGGATGCGTGTAATAAATTACTGCTCTCCTGGACGCTTGACGTTACAAGCAACGATTTTTACTTTGTCAGCAGAAACAAGTTCTTGATCAAATTTAAAGTTTGGGTTTTCAACAATAAAGGTCCATACTTCATCACAGAAACGATACGTATGTAAATGGCCCTAAAACACAAAATATCAAAAAACCATACACATACAAATCTCAAAAGGAGATTATGTATTTTTTTTTTTTTTTTTACTTTAATAGTTGCTTTATTTTTAACAATTTGTGAAAGTGCTTCGGAAATACTTCTATCGAACGTCATCAATACACGCATGGCTAACTGAGGATTGATATGTCCGCTTTGAATTAATTCATCCAATGAATCAGTCAATGCCATACCAATACTAATGAAATGTTAGCTTTTTTACAGATTAAATTACAATCATTTACCTTGAACGACGATAGAGTTCATAAAAGGGAGTACTGGACATATTTTAATATAAAAAGAGCAAGAAAACAGGAAAAAGAATACGTATTCTCCCTCTTGAAAAAAACTGATGCCCCCACTATTTATACGGATGGCTTGGCAGTGGAAACGAACCAATCAAATGGCCCAATTCGGTGACGTACAAAGAAAGCAAACCAAACCAAATGAATCATGAAGCCAAATGATAACAAAAGAGAACAAAAGAGCCTGATTTCCAAGCCAAATCTATTCTCTTTTGCCGCCATTTAATTCAACATTGATAAAAAACAGGATGGATCGCATAAGTGAATGTTAAACCATGCTTTCCTTATTTGTAAAAAACGAGGTGTGTGTGTATCAGCTGTGAGTACATTCTGCTTTGAGGGAACTCAAAAAGCTACTACCATTGGGAACACTTTCTTTTAATCAGCAACATGTCTTTATCAAAAAACAGTTCGATTAACAGTTGTTGCAGCAGATGGTCTAATAAAGAAAGATTTATTTTTTAAATTACCTGATCCATTTGGTACACTTTTAAATGCTTTTTATAAAATATATTCACACGCCCATACAAACCTTTATTAGCTGTTGTTACTGTCGATGGAGAGCAGACACATACAACCACCGTGATGAAAAAGACACTGAATCCATATTGGAACGAAAGTTTCGACCTGTAAATTATTTGAACTGTACCTTTTTTTATTCACTGCATTAATGATAATGATAATTAGTCGAGTGAACAGTGAGAGTGTGATTGCTGTGCAAGTATTCGATCAAAAAAAGTTCAAAAGAAAAGACCAAGGATTTTTAGGTGTCATTCATATTCAAGTATCCAGTGTAATTGATCTTGAAGCAGGAGGTGATGGTAAACAAAAAAAATAGAGTTGCCCATCACTTTTAATCTCAGTCTATCCCTTTAGAGATGCTCACACTTGAGCTTAAAAAATCCAATGCGAACGATGCTGTACAAGGAGAATTGATTTTAAATTTATCGGCCAATATCAGTGCGCCTATCCAAAGCAGGGCGGAGGTTCTGACATCTACGATCAGCAGCAATACGGGTGAAAGCAGTCGACCGAATTCATCGTTAGTACCTACGACGGCCAATGAAGAAAACGATGATTTACCATCGGGTTGGGAACGTAGGGTGGATCATCTCGGACGACCTTATTACGTTGATCACAACACACGCACGACGAGTTGGAAACGACCGTCGAGAGCGGCAGAGGACCAAGCAAACCAGACTGAACTCGAAAGACACCAACACAACGCCCGTGGATTACCTGAGCAGACCAATGGCCAACAGGTGATGTCCCACAACATGACCTCGGCTGGATCCGGGCCGCTGCCACCAGGATGGGAGATGCGTACGAGCGCAGAAGGAAGGCCGTACTTTGTGGATCACAACACACGCACGACGACCTGGGTCGATCCCAGACGACAGCAATACATGAGTTCCATTGGACCTGGTTCCAATCTCCAAGTCCAGCCTGTGTCTCAGCTGGGTCCCTTGCCGTCCGGATGGGAGATGCGTCTGACGAGCACCGGACGTGTCTATTTCGTGGACCACAACACAAAGACAACCACCTGGGATGATCCTCGATTACCCAGCAGTCTCGATCAAAACGTGCCACAGTACAAGCGTGATTTCCGTCGTAAGCTCATCTATTTCCGCTCTCAGCCTGCCTTGCGTCCTGTGCCTGGACAGTGCCATCTCAAGGTCCGTCGAGAGCACCTCTTTGAGGATGCTTATGCTGAAGTGATGCGACAGGCGCCTGCTGATCTCAAGAAGCGATTGATGATCAAGTTTGAGGGTGAAGACGGTCTGGATTATGGTGGTGTCTCGCGTGAATTCTTCTTCTTATTATCACACGAGATGTTTAATCCAGTTTACTGTCTGTTTGAATACTCGGCTCATGATAACTATACACTCCAGATCAACCCTCACTCTGGTATCAATCCCGAGCATCTCAATTACTTTAGATTCATCGGGCGCGTCGTCGGTCTATCCGTCTTTCACCGTCGATACCTGGATGCTTTCTTTATCGTCTCGTTCTACAAGATGGTCTTGAACAAGAAGGTGTTGGTGGCAGACATGGAAAGTGTGGATGCTGAATATCACAGGAGTTTGATGTGGATCTTGTAAGAAAGAGAGAAAAAGAACGTGAGCACAACGGTTGACGTGTTGATAGGGATAATGATATCACGGATGTTTTGGACCTGACGTTTTCAACGGATGATGACCGTTTTGGTGAAGTGGTCACGGTTGATTTGGTACCCAATGGACAAAACATTGAAGTCACTGAAGAAAACAAGAAGGAGTATGTCAGCCTGATCACCGAATGGCGTATTCACAGACGTGTAGAGGGACAATTCAAGGCCTTCAAAGAGGGCTTTAACCAGCTCATTCCTCAAGAACTGGTCAATGTGTTTGATGAACGAGAACTGGAATTGTTGATTGGTGGTATCGCAGAGATTGATGTGGACGATTGGAAGAAGCATACAGATTATCGTGGTTATACCGAACAAGATGATGTGATTCAGTGGTTCTGGAAGTGTATTCGTAGTTGGGATAGTGAAAAGAAAGCAAGGCTTTTACAGTTCACAACCGGTACCTCACGTATCCCTGTCAATGGATTCAAGGATTTACAAGGGAGTGATGGACCAAGAAGGTTTACTATTGAAAAATCAGGAGAAGTCACTCAGCTACCCAAAGCACATACGTGGTAAGATAACCTACAACAACCGATGACGCATACTCACTTTGTTTAATCACTTAGTTTTAACCGTATTAACATGCCACCCTATACATCCTATGAAACACTTGTGGCCAAGTTGACGATGGCAGTAGAAGAAACAGTCGGGTTTGGTCAAGAGTAAAGTCTCTTGTGTGTACACATACTTTTTTTTCAATATTTATTATCATTATTCTTATTACATTCATTAAAACAACGTACATTAAATGGTAACAAAGACTTTCTTTGAGCTTAAAGAGATTGTTGGACATAAAAGGATATCAACCTCTCTTTTTCTTATTGTATACACGTGTAACCAAAGGAAGGAAAGCAGAACTCTTTTGTCTGATCTTGATTTATTACAGGGGATCTTCTTTTTCTTTGTTTCCAAACTGGGAATACGGTAATCGAATTGAATTTCCTTTTAAATCAGATTATCATGAACTCAAATTTATACTCCGTTAATAATTTCTACTTGTAAATCTTTGCACGCATACGGATTTTTTTTTTTTTTTATTTTATTTTCATCTTTTATTTTTTCTCCTTTTTTTTAATATTAAAAATGATATCGCATAGACCTTATAGACAAAGAGCATCCTCATTTAATCATTCAATTCAACACAAACCAAAATCAAGAAGACCAAGTTATGATGTAGTCACTAAAAAGAAATCAACTCCATTCTTGGCTATAGAACAGCAATCATCCACTCTTATTGGGCATGCGTCATCTATCGATGAATCATTTTCTGATGAAGAAGTACCTCAGACAGGTAGTGAAAAGTAAGCAGCAATAAGTTTGCTTATATTTTGCCATAGAAACCAAACAAAAACAAAAATTATATGACGACGGATCTCATTCAATTTACCCTCCTGCACCTAATAAAACATCAGCCACGAAGAGGTAAGTGGGTTCATTCAGTGGATGTTTATTCATGACAGAATAGAGACCAATATGGGTTTTTAAAGAGCACACAATGGATCACAGAAGAGGAACATGATGAGTTTGAAAATTATTATGCACCTATCATGAAGCGTAGAAGTGAAAAGTGGAAGCAGTTATTAAATGATCATCACCAACAGTGGCCACCAAGGAGCAGTAAACGTAACTAAACGAACTATTATACATGATTTATTATATCTGATTTACTTTAAAGTCAAAAGATACATCAGAAAAGGCATTCCATCTGAATTAAGAGGACAGGTAATCAAACAGACTGTACCGTCTTGATCCTAACATCATCCACAGGCATGGTTACATTACAGTGGTGCAAAGTCAAAAATGGAATCAAATCAGGGCATTTACAACGATCTACTCAAAGAATCCAACCGACTCGGCTCACAAAATGAAAATCTAGAAATCATCGAGCGGGATCTCCATCGTACCTTTCCAGAAAACATTCGATTCAAAACGATCACCCAGGGAGAGACCCCAGAGATCATCCAATCTCTCAAACGTGTCTTGCTCGCCTTCTCGCTCTATTCACCCTCGATTGGTTATTGTCAATCACTGAATTATATCGCCGGTCTCTTACTGCTCTTTATGTCTGAGGAAGAAGCCTTTTGGTCGCTGGTGACGCTGATTCATGAGATCTTACCACCCAACATCTATGATGTCACCATGGAAGGAGCCAACATTGACCAAAATGTGCTGATGCATCTCGTCTCGGAACGATATCCGCTGGTTTGGAATAAGATATCACCCAATCAGACCTTTTGGCAGTGTGAAGAGCAAATGGAAGGTGGGATGCCTGCCTGCTCACTTGTGACCAGTCACTGGTTTCTGACACTGTTTATCAACATCTTGCCGATCGAATCCGTCTTGCGCGTGTGGGATTGTTTATTCTAGTAAGTGATTTATATTCATCGATCGGACTGGATGATAACACTATGTTAGTGATGGACAAAAAGTCTTGTTTCGTGTGGCATTGGGAATATTCAAGCTGAATGAAAGTGCTATATTGGCTGTGAATGATCCGTTAGAAGTATTTCAAGTGATCCAGGTAAATTCATTGTGATATAAACCGAATGATGCTAATTTATATAAAGAACATGCCAAAGAGAATGATTGATTGTCATCAATTGATTGATAGCACCTATCAACAATATGCTGCCACTACACAATTAAAAGACGAAGAGATTACAGACAGACGAGAACTATTTAAAAAGAGAAGAGATGAAAGACGTAGAAATATACCCGTTCGAAATGGTAAAAGAAAATTAATCAAAAGAAGTACTGTACGTGGTGCTATCATTCACCGTGCAAAAGAAGCCCGTTGGTATGTTGAAAGAGCAAAGAGTGTAAAGAAATAATAATAAATGCTCCGCGGTTTCTTAAAAAAAAAGTTTTATAAATCAAACTTTTTATTTTTATATTTTCTTTTTTATTATAAACATGTCTGGTAAAGAAAGAGAAAGTAGTGAAAAGACGGGTGATGATAATTTTTGTATAAACAGACTGGGATTCTGTCACTGTTCTTCGTAAACGTAACCCTGATAAAGCCAAGGTGGTTCGTTCAGATTCCGAAATTAACGCTGCCAGAAGAGTAAGAAAGTGATGGTAAGTGTATATGGAAATACTGATAGGGGTGTGTTAGGTAGGTGCTGCTATCTCGACTGACAAAAAATCCACTTTAACCAATTCAAGTCATGCCAACACGGATCACCGTCGTATTGCTAAATTAGACCGCGAAAATGACGTTGCTCCTCCTCCCAAAGTAGATGTCTCTGTCGGCAAGGCCATTCAGCAAGGTCGTCAAGGAAAGGGTATCACACAAAAGGATTTAGCTCAACTGATCAACGAAAAGCCTCAAGTGGTGAATGAATACGAATCGGGTAAAGCCATTCCTAATCAAAACATTTTGGGTAAAATGGAACGTGCTCTCGGTATCAAGTTGAGAGGAAAGAACATTGGTGAACCATTGACCTTTGGCAAAAAGAAATAGACTTCTTTTTTTTTTATTTGTGCAGACTACATAAACTTTTTGCTTTTTTTGGTGAATTGGTCTTCATACAGTCGTTCCAACACCAAAGGGCGGCTTTTTGAAAAAAAGGGCGGTTTTTATTTTGTCAAAAGGCGTTTAATATTTTCTCAATTGACGGTTTTTTAATTCCCAAAGGGCGGGTTACACTTTTCCTATAACTTAACAATAAAACATAAATGAGTACTTATTCTTTCTAAGAAGATGGTCAAGGAAGAGTCTTTGACGAAAAAAGGAAATGACGCTGTGGATTGGTAAGAAGATCTGAACCCATTTCATTTAGAAACATCAACCAATATTAGACGTTATTCTAATTCTCAGGGACCAGAGCAAGAATCGATTGCTGAGGATTGGATACAAAAATGCAAGAGGTTATTGCTCTTGCAGAAAAATTAAAAAAAAAAAATCAAAAGGGCACTACCGTGAGTACAGCAGTGAGCAAAAACTAATTTTTGTTTACTACAACAGAGTAAAACTTTTCAGTGCTGTGAAGTCTGGTAAATTAACTGGTGGAATCGCCGCACGCACAGTATAAAAGTGGGCAATGTGGCTCAAAGGGATAAAGATTAGAATGTTTTTGAAGAACAAACAAGCAAAGTCAATATAGAGAAAGGCCACTTAGAAGAAAAGCATAAGTTTCATCCCATAAATGTCTACGATGATCATCCTCAAGCTCGAGTCAGTGATGCAGTTGCTTCTCTTACTGAGAGATTCGAAAATTTCAGTTTGAAAGATACCAGTGTTGGATAGTATTTCGTATAGAGTCAATTAGTTAGAGGGAAGGATTACAACCATTAGAATTAAGTATGGGCATGTATGGTAATGATTTATTTTATTGTGGTAAAAAAAGGTAGAAATAAAAAAGAAATGCAATATGGGATATAATATATTAAAAGACTAATTTTCATCATCGTGTTCAATTATGTTTCTTGTTCTTTTGTTGCCTTTTGATGGTGAAAGATATACATTTGCAGGTGTAATATTTCCGGATGGTGACCGAGGTGGACTTATTGTACTGCAAATATCAACAAGACGGTATTGCTTTTCTTGGTTATAATTTGCAAGTGAAATCATATTACTAAGGTTTACCAAATGTTCTTTCCACGCGAAAAGATTCTTCAAAGAACGGAATGAATCTAATTCAAGTAAACATTTGGGAATAGAAATATCTTGAATCTTTTGACATACGTAAGCACCTTTAAATTCAAATAATTGACTTAAGTAGCCATCTCTACCAATGAAATCATAGTATAAAACAGTATCTTCAGTTGAACTTGTCATTAGATGAATATGACTGAGAATACAGCTATTGATACGCATGTTTTTACTTTGTTGATAAAGTGAAACATTATTTGATACAGACCCTTTTTTAAACTCGATACTTGAGATTTCATTATTATCTCCACTAACCAAAAGATCAATTCTTCTTCCATAAGTTATATTATAGTCGTTTAAAATCTGCATACGACGAGTGGATCGTGATACACCTTCTCCATCTCGAGCCGTTAAACCTGTGTCAATGAAAAGGAATTCAAGTATATCTTCAGATTTCCTCATATACATGGTTTCATTATATTGATCCTCATTTGTCCAACATTTGAAGTTATTTACACTATGCAGTTTATATTTATTAGCTTTAATCAATTATCATCCCAGAAAAAGAGACACTTACAGTAGCCGCTCTATTTAAGAGTGTCTGATTTAAGGGTATTTTCTATTTATGGGTGTATTTCTAAAGAACGGTATAGTTCCCCAGCATAAATACCACTAAATAGAAGATTTTTTATAAGTAACAGTTTTTTGGAGTACTCTAACAATAAATTTTTTACTTTGTAAAATAGGATCAAACTGTTTGCTCTTTTGAATTATTTAATTCAGCCAGTCTCATCCGAATTCGGCAATGTCATTTACGATCAAGATCGTCCAAAAGAACTTCGTACATGAGAATAGTTTCATAGGCTTCTCTCAGCCGTTTTTTACACTCTACTATATCGACACGCTGCTCATCTTGCTCTGTATTATCATTTTCTTCAGTTTCATCTATGTTGCCTTCTGCCTTTCCTTCATTATTAGTAGTGCTTGTTGTATAACATACTATCATCTCGCTTTCATCTGCTTCAAGTTTCAACTGGCTAACATCAGTAACTTTGTTGTCAAAGTTCTTGGGGAGATCTGGGAGCATTCCTTTTGTTGTTTCTGATTTTACTTTAAGCCATGCATTATCTAGAAAAAACATAGCCTGAGCTTGATTCATTTTGTAAACATTCGGATTATCCAACTTTTTACTGATATACAGACATAGAGCACGGTCGTACTACTGGGCTCGGAAGTGCGCCTTAAAGTTGTCAATAATTCCTGTGTATATAAAATATGAATGAGAAAACTGTAAAACAAAAAGACGGCTTATATAGCATTTTATCAACAAATAATAGGTTACATACATCAAGAGCCTGTAACTTGCTAGTCATGTTTGCTAGTAGAAATATCAATTTAATGTTGTTGAGCGGAATTCTTATTTTATGAACGGACGCATTATCCAAAAGAAGAGCAATTTTTCGATCCTGTCTTCCAAAGGCAACATTTAACTTTTTCACGTATGTTGTCATCCAAGCATTAGTAGAATAATGGTATTCAATCTCAAGTTTTTTTTTTTTTTTTTTTTTTTTTTTTTCAATTGCAGTCATGGATAACAAATTAGCTCTTGCTTTAAAACATTTGGGGCTCTTGTGTTGTGCGATAATAATTGGCTGCCCTTTGTAAGTCCCATCCGAGTTACAGAGCAACTCAACTGTAAAACAGATTTTACTATTCTTAGACCATCAAGCGACTCGGAGCATATGGTTCTTCTTGGTGGTTGCTGGTAATATAAACCTGTTTCATCAAAGTTCGTGATATCTATAGGATCATATAGTCCAAGAAGTTCTTCTATCTTCCTCAATTCGTTCTGAGTGTTTACAGAAGAGATGTTTACCGAAGCACTTTCACCATGCATTGGCTTGCATTTTACTCCAATTCGTTTAAAAAGTTTGGTGAGCCATCCAGAAGAAAATAAAATTTCGTTTTCAGGGATTCTATACTTCACTCAAGAAATAGGTCTTACATATCGAAGGATTGAGTCTCGATTGACTGGCAGATTGTTATTGTTCATGTCTGCAGCAAACTTTACTACTTCATCATCAAGTTGAGGATAGCGTGTTGTTTTTAGACTTTTGCCATTATTGACAACATTAATATTACTATATAACGTTTCAGCATTTTTGAGAGTGTTTGATATAGTCTGTTGGGCAAGTGGTTGATCTCAATTGAATTTCTTCATAGCCCATTCACCTAATTCTGTTTGATTAAGCTGGCCAGTAGCATTTTGATCCAAAAGCTCAATTTTTTGAGAAAGAAAGGCGTACACGCTTATAGATAGAATCTAAACAAAAAAAAATAACTTTGTTATGTCATGTGTTTATTCTCATCAAAATTATTTTGAGTCTATGACTCGTATATTATCTTTCCAGCAAATTTGATCAGGTCTTAAGCAAGTTTTGATTTGTTAATGCTCTTACACAATTACCAAATCTATATCAACTGACAGTGGCCTATGTGGAAATATGTTGTACAAACATGTCTATAATGTAGCTACAATACATATTAAGTGATTTCAATTTTTTAACAGCTACGAATTTCGATTTAAGGGTATGTTCTATTTAAGGGTGGATATTCCAAAAATTTTAGCCACCCTTAAATAGAGCAGCTACTGTAGCTTTGTTATTGTATTCTGCTATGCATTTCAAATAAACTAAGCCGGAAGTCATAGACTGACTTCTCCACTTGTATTTTCTTGAATAAAATATCCGCAAGATGCTTTTGAAAATATCGTCCTTTCAACAATAAAAGCAATAGACTTGTCGAAAAAGACACCTTTTTAAAAGGTGAATAACCTCTTGAACATTTATCCTACAATGAAAATCGTCCAATGGACGGGTGAAACCACTGTAAAAATGAAGGTCTTTATACAAAAGGACATAGAACTCGATTCTATTCATGAATCTTTTTTTATTTCTGTAGAATTTCACAAGTGTTTGTACTTGCTTGATTTCGAGATAAAAGTAAATAATTCCTATATTCGCAGAAGGTATGAGATTACCCTTTTTCTCAACAAACTAGATAATTGCAGTGAAATTGTCTAATGGTTGGCAGTGAATAGTCCCAGTTGACTTTAATTTTGTCTCAATATCTGAGCCTGAAATAGAAGAAAGAGGTGGAAATAAAGCAAATGGAATATAAATGAGTAAGAAATATAAATAAATGAAATCAATGGATAAAATACAGAAGCAGATAAAGGAATTGATGAAAAAAGTAAAAAAAAAATTTATTAAAACCAAAGCATGTGTTTTCTATAGGGTTGTAACTGTAACCATAAAAAAAAAGTCTTGAAATAAACCTTAAAATTATCCAAACCCTTTTTTTTTTTTTTTTTTTTTTTTTTTTCCCTTTTTTTTAATATATTTATTTTCTATTACAAAATGATAAAAATGAAACAAGATGAAATAAAAATAGAAAAGCAAGTTGAATGGGTTGACACTGATGTATCTGAAGATGAGGATTATTTACCTCCTTTTGATGATAAAGAACTGTGTACGAGTATAGGCAGTAGTAATACAAGTAGTGACTTTGAAAAGTATTTTCGCATGAATAATACAGAAGAAAACATATCCCCATTTGATAAAATACGTCGAGTGATTGATAGAGTGGTTGATAATGGAATTGAAAAAGTGGACTTGGGGTAAAACTATTTCATGTTTATTAAGAATACTAATTGTAAAGTAGACATATTGGTTTAACAGAAATACCAAAAGAAGTAGGAGAATTAGAATATGTTACAGTATTATGCAACGATGTAGTAAAAGCAGCTTCCCTACAGCTTTATTTATATGGAAATAGACTAACTTGTTTAAATTCAAATTTATTTCGATTAAAAAACTTGACTGTTCTAAGTCTAAGAAACAACCAACTTACCTCAATACCTCCTGATATTGCCTTATTAGAGAACCTTGTAGAACTCTCCTTGGGAAATAATCAACTGGTAAACATCTCTTTTATCCAAAGAAGCCTTGCTCATATTTTCAATAGAAAACATTACCAGCTGAACTCAATCGACTCTCTAAATTAACAACACTTTCCTTATTTCCAAATCCATATACAGACGATAACCAATCAAAATGGTCATTGATACCTTCCCTGGTAGAATTATCTCACAGAACAATCTTGTCTCACTCTATCCATTTATCCTCTTCCTTACCTCATACCCTTCTCGATCGATTTCAATCAAACAGAATCAACAGCTGTGAACACTGTCAATCCCCTTTCTATCAACCCAGTGTACAAAACATTCACTGGCTTTCTGTCTTGGGAAATCATCCTGTTCCTTTTGTTTATCGATTTTGTTCTTTGAATTGTTCTCTTTCTTTTAAACCTTGATATACCCCCTCTCTTCTATTCTCTCTTGTAAATCTCTTGTTATCATCGCTTTCCTTTTTTTTTTCCTTGCAATAATGTGAATAAATGAACTATTTGAAATCAACCAATCATTAGACGGATGGATAACGTTGGATACACTATTTAGAGCCCGATGCTTCAAGCCAATCAAATGAATCATAGACCATGCTTTCGATTTATATTCAGCCTCTCTTTTCAACTTTTAATTTTTTCATTCTTTCTCATCCACAAAAAATGTAAGTTTTTTCACCGGACTCTTACCGGACTTGACTCTAACTCAGAACAGGGTCAATTTGATTGTTCAAAAACGTTTAGCTGCTTCTGTCCTCAAGTGTGGACAACGCAAGATCTGGTTAGACCCTAATGAAGTCAGTGAAATATCCAATGCCAACTCTCGTAAGTTTGAAAATAAATAAAATACAATTCTTTCTAATGTGTTTTTAGGTGCCAATATTCGTAAGCTCGTCAAGGATGGTTTGATTATCCGTAAGCCTCAAATTGCTCAATCTCGCTTCCGTGTGCTTGAACGTGCCGCAGCCAAACGCAACGGACGTCACATGGGTTATGGTAAGAGAAAGGGTACGGCTGATGCCCGTATGTCCAGCCAGGTGATCTGGATGCGTCGCATGCGTGTCCTCCGTCGGCTGCTAGCCAAGTACAGAGAAGCTGGCAAGATCGACAAGCACTTGTACCATCAACTTTATCTCAAGTCCAAAGGCAACGGTTTCAAAAACAAGCGTGTCTTGATGGAACACATTCACAAGGCAAAAGCTGAAAAGGTCCGTGCAAAGACACTGGCTGAGCAAGCAGACGTACTTCGTGCAAAGAACAAGGCCCTGCGTGAACGTCGTGCGAATAAAAAAGCAGACAAAGCCGTAGCTTAATTTTTATTTCTCTATACATCAAGAACGAAACACATGAACCAATTTAAGGATCGGTTCACGACAGATGGGGCATTCATTTTTCGTTTCTATCAACTGTACATAACCATCAATAAATAAAACACACTTTTTATCTTCCCCAATTCCCTTACCGTCTTTGCACAATCCATACAGGCTGCCATATGTCCACAGTTGAGAAAAACACAATTTTGTTCTGCGTCCAGACAAATGCGACAGAGTACATCATCTCTCGGTTGACTCGTCGTCATTCGTTGCTGATCAGCCAGTCGATTGACCAGTTTGACCAATTCGGATTTTTCAATGACATGCGATTGTTCGACAAAGTTGGCTTTGAGGATTGATTTTAATGTACGGACAGAGAGAGAGGAGGCGTCGGTATTGGTCTGGACGAGGTCATGAAGGGTCAACTCAGGGCGTGGTATAGGCTCTTTTCTTTCTGATGTTTGCTGTCTTTGCTCTGGCTGTCGTGGGGCTGTCTGACTTCTTTGTTCTGGTTGTGGTTGGTATTGAGGTCGTCTTTGTTCTGGTGGGGATTCAGCTCTTTGTTCTCTGGGTCGTTGTCGAGGCGATGATCTGGATGAAGGCTGTGTGGAAGTGGTGGGTGTAAAGATATCTTGAACAATGTTTGAAAACGAAAAGGAGCTATTGTTCTTTCGACTCGAACTTAGCTTATGTCGTTGATTTCTATAAGAAAGTTCATTCTCATTAGACAGCGGTCTTGTATTGAATATGATGCGAACCAAGTCGTCTTTCTCAATAGCAGTTTTTGAAGGTAGTTGGTAAGCTTGAATGTATTCTTTTAGTTCTTTAAGCGGTAATTGTGATAATCCTTCGGAACTCATGTATTGTATTTTTATGAATTTATCACAAGTATCGCAGCACCTTATAGGACTTATTTTCATCCCAATTAATACATACACACACACAGATACACTGCCTAACAGAAAGGACTTACTTGTCATATCCATATTTCTTTAGTGCATGTCTGTGACCAGAACAATTGCTACAAACAACACCTCCTACAAAATGAGAAAGTTTAAAAGAAAGTTGATAAACAACAATAAACATTTACCACAATTACGACAGTGATATTTTTGACGAAATAAACTAAACACTGTTTGACATTCAATACAATGTTTTGCTTCATTCAAAGGCTTTAACTTTGGTATAGCAAAAACGCCACCAGGGCCGAAACTTTCTTTAATTTGTGACAATGTAAAAAAGGTTGAAAAAAAAAAATGAAAAATAAAAAAAGAAGAAACTACAAAAGGCAAAAAATCACCCGGAAATTTAATTTTTCCGCAAAGAAAGACCAAAAAGGAAAAAAAGGTTACGTAACTACCATGTTTTGCAACCTTTTCTGGATGATTCCTTCCGCTTCATTTATTATGCGATGGATCAAGTCATGACAGGTAGGAATATCCTCTATCAATCCAAGTACCTGTCCAGCTGTCCAGATCCCCAGATCAGAGTCACCTTTCAAAAAGACTTCTTTACCCCTGATGCCCGACACCAGAGGTGCAATCTCTTCAAAGCGCACGCCTTGCCTCTTTTCAATCTCGTTCACCTCGATCGCCACCTTGTTTTTGAACACACGAGCTGAGTTTCTAAAGGGTCTATACACAATGCTCGTCGATCTTTCATCTGCCTCGATCATTCGGTGCTTGATAGATTCATGAATCGGAGCCTCCACTGTACAAAGAAAGCGTGTGCCCATGTTGATCCCTTCTGCTCCCAAGGCCAAGGCAGCCACGAGCCCTCGACCATCGCCAATCCCTCCCGAGGCAATAAAAGGTATATCGAGCTTACGTGCTGACTTGGCTAATAAGATCAACCCTGTAACGTCATCCTCCCCTGGATGTCCTGCACATTCAAATCCGTCCATCGAGACCGCATCCACACCCAGCCGTTGAGCGGTCAGTGCATGTCGAACCGCAACACATTTATGAATCGTCTTGATGTTGGCTTCCTTAAACATCTTGATGTATTCTCCAGCTAGATACTTTATTAATCAAAGGGCATTGTGATCAACACATCGTCTTACGGTTATTTCCGGCTGTCTCGACAACCTTCACACCTTCCTCTATAATCACTTGAGCATATTCTTTATAAGGAGGTAGCCGAAGCGCAGGCAGAAAGGTCATGTTGACACCAAAGGGTTCATGGGTCATTGCACGACACTTTATGATTTCCTTTCTTAAATCTTCAGGCGTAGGTTGTGTCAAGGCAGTCAGAATACCAAGACCTCCAGCATTTGAAACAGCAGAAGCAAGTGGTGCCGTGCCGACATGTTGCATACCCCCCTGTATAATGGGATGCTTGATGCCTAATAATTTCGTAATCTTGGTTACCAACACCATTAAGGAAAAAAAAAAAAAAAAAAAAAAAAAAAAAAAAAAAAAAAAAAAGATACCCACACATAATTTCATGACTAAGATTTATTTATTTATTTAAAGCATAAAATATCCATGTGTTACACACATTTTCATACGGATTACTTTTGGGATCGTTTATTATCAATAGCTCCAAATACGAGCACGATTATCGCCAGAACCAGAAGCAAACAAAGGTCTTCCATTCGCTGTCACTGCAACAGAAATAACTAGGGGGGGGGGCCAATGGTGAGAATGACGGTGGTTGACATGATGCGTTATGTACCTGAATTTTTATGACCTTGTAGCATGAATTGAACTTGACCGGTGTTTGGATTCCAAACGTGAATGCTTCTATCTTTTGATCCGGATATAATAAATTTACCATCATATGTACATGCAAGAGACAACACAAAATCCTATTCATATCATCAAACTCTCTGTCTTCTCAAACCATCCCCAATTTACCTTGTGCCCGATAAAGGTCATCCTGCAAGGAATTCTGGGAGCACTATTGGCAGGTCTATTTACATTGGCTCCCAACTTCCACAACTTGACCGTCTTATCCAGACTACCACTGACCAACTCAGCTTCACCAGGCATGAATGCAACACTATATACGCTATCCCGATGTCCCTCGAGTTGTTCCATCAATTGACCCGACTGGGCATTCCACACGCGCACCATCCTGTCTAAACTTCCAGTCGCTACCAGTCGACCGTCGTGTGAGATCGCTACACTCGTCACTCCCGGGTCCTTTTGACCGGCGTCCGTCTTGGCCAGGACGTGCATACAGACACCTCCCTCGGCCATGTTCCATATCCTGGTGGTGGTATCACCTGATCCTGAGGCCAAAATACGACCGTCACGACTGAAATCAAGTGAATAGATGTCTTGCTCATGACCCGAGAGTACATTTCGAATTCGTTTGGATGCAATATCCCAAATCTATTGGATTCTTTAGCTATGGAAAGCATGCAACATGATGTCTTACTCTGATCTGTTTATCTTCTGCACCTGTAGCAAGGAAACGACCATCTGGACTAAAGCAAATGGATCGAATGTAAAGATCGCCTTCTTGAGTACTTGATTCATCTTGAAGCATGCTAATGGCAGAAGATGTGAGATGAGAACGATGGTAGATTGTATATACCATATTTTGTTGCCAGAAGAAACATCATAGATATAAGTCACTCGATTACAACCTGCTGCTAAAAATCTTCCATCCAAACTGAACTTGACACAGCATACAACACTGTTGTGATCAAACGAATGCATCAAGTTTGGCCTTAATACTCTTTTAATCGTTGGATTAAACCTAGAGAAACCAATCAATATTCACACAATCCACAGCTCATACAAAGGATACTCACAGTGCATACCAATCTGACATCTCTATCTTGAAACTATCAGGCACTGTAGCAGGATCCGTATCCACCAGTGATGTGACTTGTGTACCAAATTCTAAAGGTCCTACAGTTGCTTTCTTATAAACTCCTGAATCTTCCAGTTTTTGTGTAGACGCATTCATCATACCTCCAAAAAGATTCGATACGGGCCCAATCGTGGGTGGCTGCTCTTGTTTGACGGTCGTCTGGGGTTGTTTGACGGTTGTCTGAGGTTGTTTGTTTGTGTAGAGTTCCAGTTGCTGACGCAGTCTTGCAATCTCTTCTTCATATCTAATAAAAGGGCGTTATTTTCCAACAGGTTGTCACTGATTCTTTACTGTTTGTTTAGAGTGTGTTGTGTTTTTTCCATTTCAAATAAACTTTGTTGAAACTTTGTCATTTCCTTGATTTGAAGAACAACTAGTCATACATTGTGAGACGGATCCTGGACAAAGACAAGCTTACTTTTATTTTCATATTCGTCACGTTGTGATTTGCATATAAACACTTCCTGTGTAAGTTGGTCAAATTCAGCTCTGATTGAATCTAAAAGATCCAATAGACGGGTTGAATGTGAAGCAGGAACCATAGAGCGGTGATTATAAACTGACATTTTCCTTACAAGATTTAAATTCTGAATTCAACTTGTAAACCATCCTCATTCTCCTCTCTTTTACCTTTTGTTCTTCTTTTTAAAATCGAAACAAAAAGGAAAAAAAGGAGAAGGGAAAAGGGGAGGGGGGGCAAAGTGTGAGAGAGAGAGAGAATGGAGAATGGTGCAAACTCATTTTAAACTCCGTGTTCAATTCATATTCATTATTTCATGCCGAAAGGGAAACAAACAAATAAATATATTTTATAACATTAAAAATATCAATCACTATCAGAATTGGATTGACTTTCTTCTTCCTCTTCTTCCTCTTCATCATCTATACAATATTTTATTGTTAGTCATAATAATAACATTGAAGAATGAATATTTACTAAATAAGGCACGTAACGACATTGGCCCCGCATTATTATTGTTATGTGGTTGGGTTGTGACAGGTGAATGATAATTATTTGTGTTGTTTTCAATGATATATTCTGGTCGAGGTGAATCTGGCGCGGATGCAACGCCATTTGTTAATGTCATTGATATATCATTGGCCAAAGAATCTAAATCATCATCGTCATCTTCTTCCTCTTCTTCTTCTTCTTCTTCTTCGCTACTTTCACTTTCTGATTCTGTACTTTCTGATGGCGCACGCTCAAAGCCAACAATATCTGATGTGTCCGAATTTTCTAATGGTGTAGGTGATCTTACATTGAATTCGGGTGCATATCTATTATTACTGTTGGTAATAGACCCTGAGTTCAATTGGTATCTAGGTGACAGTGGGCTATATCTAGGCGTGGGTGCAATATGATATGGACTGGTGGTTGGTAAAATTTCTTCAAATACATCTCCAGCTTCTTCATCATCCTCTTCCTCTTCTCCTTCCTCCTCTTCCTCCTCCTCCTCCTCCTCCTCTTCTTCTTCTTCCTCCTCTTCATCGTCATCATCTTCTTCATTTTGACTATTTAATATTTCATCCATATCTCGTGATAGATCGTAATCGAATTCGTCCTGTCCACTTGATCTGGTATTAATATCAATTTGTGCAATTAAACGTTGAAGTACAAAAGTCTTTAAAAAATAGTGTTTATATTAAAAAAAAGGTCTTCATCTTTTTGTTTTCGTCATACTTTACATCGTTTTCTTTATCATAAATCAGGAAACATTCATATTCTCCATCTTCATTAGCTGATTCACAGTTTATTAAATGTGCGTTATAAGTTGAAGTAGAATTCTATAAAGAAGCTAAATTACTACTATTTTCTCACAAATAAAACCACACACAGTAAACAATTTACATCAAAGTGAGCTATTTCTAGTTGATAATTGCCGTTTGCTTCCTCGATAGTAACCTCTTTTGCTATTTTGTCGAAATATTGATCCGATTCATCTATTCACAACTCAAGAGATTAACAATTTTTGTTTCAAAACTTGCAAAATTTACCAGTAAATGTACAAATGCCAGTGTTCGTCTGCTTTAAATGTTGAAGGTATACGTCAAACTGTTCTTCTTCAACGAGATCCATTTAAAGAATAAAAGTTTAAAAAAAAAAAAAAAAAAAAAAAAACTGCACTCAAAAATCCCAGTTTGCTTCCACTGTACTATTTTCGGAAATCATTCGCCACCTTTAGAAAAGTTGTCTGGCTTCAAACAAATCATTTGGCTATTTCATTGGCTGATGGCCAAAATAAAAAGCCAACTCATCAAAGTAATCGTCCTCTTCTTTATATCCCATTGCTAATTTAAACGGGATAAACAATTTTGCGTATGAGGATAGCTTTGAGAACCTTGTGAGAGAAGAGATTGCCATTATGTCAATGAAAGTCGATCTTGAAAAATATCCTTTAATCAGCGTTACAACCTACCATCAATCTACGAGCCCGAAGCATTCTAGAAGACCTGTAAAAAAATCAGAAAAGAATTAGTCAAGAAAAGCTCAAAAGAAAAACTGAAGACAGTTACAAAAGAGCCAAGAAAGGGACAATGCACTTATAAAGTGCCCACACTGGCTATTTGATCTTTCTACAACGAATATCACACGTGTAGGTGCAGACTTGTGAACAATAAGAATTGAAAAATACAATATGTCTTGGATTATAAAATCAAAACCATTGTATGAATAATAGACAACATGATTGACATGACGTGGAATAAAAATAAATAACTTGAAATATAAAATTTCAACAACAGAATGATAGAACGCTTATCTAGACATCTTGCTATAAAGATGGTACATAGTAAGCTGCAGTCCTTAGTAAATCAACGTAAACCCAATTAAAGGACTCAAAGAAATCTAATATGAAATTATCGATGTATGACATACTTGGAAGACCAAATATAGATTCAAAACAGGTAGATAATAAAAGAGCCATAGCTTGAAATGGAATGAATATTTAAAGTAAATTGATTTTGTTTTCCCCTTAATTTCCATAAAATGATTTTATATTTCATGCCCCCCCCCCTTTTTTTTTCACAACATGTCGCATTCCAGCAGTTTCTTCCACTCCGCTCAGGCCCATGTTGGTTGTCAATTCAATCAAATTGAACTTGTTGTTTTCAAGTATTAAAAGAGTTTTTTAATGATACTTTTAAGGATAATAAATGTCTTGTTTGACATTCTTGATGTGTGTTTTTCTTGTAAGAAGAGACCTTTTAAATGATTAGAGTAAAGACGACCAGCATTTTTAACACTGCACAAGCCCAAGACGATAAGAATAGACTAGTCATCTTTGACACAGAAGTCAGTACTTGCACTATACTTGGAGCTGCGTGCTAAATCGCAATATGTATATAGTGTGGCTAGAACGAAAAAAAATAATAAAAAAAAAAAAAAAAAAAAAAAAAAAAAAGAGCAAAATAAACCTCTTTTCGTTTTTATTCAAAAGCTTTTTATTTTATTATTATATCCTCATAGTTTGAAACCAAATAGTTAATCAGTGAATCAGGAACGGCAAGCATGTAGGCCTCTTTGTTGTTGTATATTTCGTGCCTATTGGATTTATCTGATCTTTACCCATAATGTAGGTATCTGAATATCTTAAGCACACAAGGTCATTCCATTTAAAGATTATAAATTGAGAACCATAACCTGCATTACAAGAAACACCAAATCCTACAGTTGTAACTGGAGCACCTATGTGGTTTGATCTACACAAGTCGCTTTCTGCCAATATGTAATACTTTGTACCATACTGCGCTGCTCCACCAGCAGTACATTTGTTTGCATCGTCGCATAAAGCCAATCTTGTTCCACCAACTGCTCCAATGAGATCTCTGTAATTTGCATTAAAAAAATTCCCAGCTAAATCAGACCAGAAAAACCAAGTGCCAACATTCAATGCTGTGTCATTTTGTCTTAAAATATCCTCGCATAAACAAATATTAATGAGGACCAATGATACTGTAATTAAAGTAAACTTTATAGAATGAAGCATAAGAGAGTAATGGACTCCTATAGTTGTTTAAAGTAGATTTTTTTCATTTCCCTTTTTTTTCAAAGGTTATATTTATACAAAATCCACATTATGCTTTCGTATGATACAAACAGGGAGTCGAATAAAATTGATGTGCAATAGGAACAAGGTGTGGATTCAGAATTAGTTGTATCTTTAGAGGTATAGATTCGCATGGTACATGCTTTGCTTAATACAGGCTGAGTATACATCAGGTACTGATGGTTGTTTCAGGGAAACTTAGTTAATTTGTTACCATAAAATTAAATTGTACTCTTAATTACTCTTTGACTATAAAAGATCTTTTACTTGACCAAACTTATAGCAATGAGCTTTGGAATACTTGGAGATTATTCTTTATTTAAAATGAATGATATTTACATATTTTATATTTGGTTTGACTCTGTAGTTTATCCTCTAACTATTCTTCTTGATCTTCTTCAGTTCTTGCATTAGTCTTCTCCCTCTCACCCTACATCTAAACTGTGATTACTTTCTCTAATTTCTGTAGATGACGTAATATGAAAATGCATGCTTTAGTCGAACTTTAATTCTTTCAAATGACAACATCAACTATCTTTCCATTTATCATATCAAGCAATAAAAGCCAATCATTTGTTTATGTAATATTTTCTATATTGAGAAATAAATTTTAACATACCAAATGATCCATTTGTTATATGTTTTGTGTACATAAAAAACACTTAAGTCATTAAAATACTTTACTGAGCCTCAGTTTAAGAGAAAGGCAAAATTAATTGAATCATTACTTTTTAATTACATGAGGACGTATTGTGAACATTCGGCTTTGTATTGAACCCATTTCTCGATCACACTATAACAAAACATTAAAATTGAATCTTGTTTATATTTTTTTTTCCAATAAAATTGATAGAGATTCAAGCTCTATATAATAAATTGAATTTCATCAAAGGGTTTAGCTTCAGGTATTTTTTTTCACTTTAAATATGTGGTTTTCTTGTTCAATTCTTAAACTGGATACATTGAAACACTGAAGCAATGTTTAATTACAGCCTATTGAGATCTTGCTTCAGCAAATCTATCGCTTAACACGGAGAATCATACAATATTAGTGAGATTACGCTTTTCTAAATTAAATACTTCAATTGACAACTATATCATTTTTCCATACCTTTCCAATCCTTGCTATACTGTTGTATCAAATGGTTTCAATTGCTTATGCAATAAGAAAAGCAAGATATGTAGTAGATTTTGCAGATTGTTTAATATACTAAGGCATCCAAACATCTGAAATGACGATGTTTCAGAGCAGTCAATATGACAAAGGAATCAGCTCAAGGTTTGTCAGTGATGGCATACTGTATTCAACAACACTTGAAAAAAGCATAGTCAACTAAATACTATTAACCATCTATCATGTACACCATAGTGCATCTATACTGCATAATTAAGAATATCATCGGCTTATCAGCGTTAGATAGAATCGACTTTTGGACTTAAAAGGCTCTTTTAAATGATGGTTGTAAACAGCAATCCTGCAACAGCTTAGTGATTGGCTCGTCACCATTAGTTTTGCAAAAAATCAAAACTTCTACATGTATTTTCTTTCGGGGATGTTCTTTTTTTTAATAGCATTTGAGTTATTATGCTTTTTTAAAGATTCATGTTTTTAATTAACAGTAAATTTAAACGCATTTTTTTTTTACAATATCTAAAGCATTTATATCAGCATCAAACTTTCTTTTTATATTCAAAGGAGTCTCAGCGCCAAATAAATACAAATCATCCATCTTTCTGACACGGGACATGGCAACATATAACTGTCCATGGGAAAGCATGCTGTCCAAATGAATTCCTACGCAATCAATAGTCGCGCTTTGCGCCTTGTGAATAGTAGTGGCGAAAGCAGGGACAATTGGAAACTGTGTTCTTGTATAACTAGTACTTGGAACTTGACGACTGATGCATTGAATCCAGTAGATGGCATCGTTCCCGTTTGGTAACCGTTTCTTCAAACAAATGTTTTCTTCTTCCATGCACTCTACCAAAGCATTAGTACCATTGACCCAACCTGTAGGCACATGTAGATTGTGAATGAGCATCACGGGCATGTTTGGCTTGATTGAAATATGATCCAACAGTCTTGTTTCTCTCAAAGCAATTTTGAGTGTTCGCTCATTGCCGACATAGAAGTCTTGTGCAAGAAAATCAGTGCCATCACCAGGATATGCAGCATAGTCTTTCTCATTAGCACTCACCACCCTTTCTCTTGTTGTATATAGCCGTAAGCAGGAAAGTGGAAGTTGTGACTTGTAAACAGTTCTTTCATTTATAAATACTATTACAAACTCGTCCAATTGATAGTTGCGTACTTTGTTAAGTATATCAATGAAGCGTTCATCTTGCTGGCGGACTGGCTTATGAAGACTGTATCGAGGGGCTGCATTGAATATTTCAGATTCCCATATCTTACCCTCTTTTTGCTGAATAGGAAGTAGCTGAGCAATAATCACCAAAAAAAATAGTTTTGATACCGCCCATTATTGTAGTTCTTTGCGTGGTTTTTACCAAAGCATCGTTAATAGATTCCAGAAGTTTTGCGCTTACCATTGAACATTCATCGATTAATAGAACTACCTTTGGATACAACTTGACATATTCGTTCAGAACCAAAAAATTAGGGACAGAAGATATATTGGTTAAACCGAAGAACCTGTGAATAGTTTGGCCTGAAATATTGTGAGCAGCAACGCCTGTCGGTGCCAATTTGAAGACCTTTTTTGGAGAAACAAATCAAAATATTGAATAACATGTTTTTAAAAATGGTGTAGCATTAGATTGTTACCTTGCAATTTTGAAGTTTATAATATCTTTCCAACATTCTCAAGAGATACGACTTTCCTGTTCCAGCTGCTCCAGAGACAACCACAGTCGAGTTCAGCTCAAGTTCAGTGGTGATTTGCGAAAAAATGCATTTCTGGCTTTGATTAGCCATATTAAGCATCAGAGAAAGCTCTTCACGACATACTTCAAAGCCTCTTTCAATGTCTACAATATCATGCAATGCTTCAATGTTTACTCTTCGATGTGATTCAATAGAACCTTCATTAAGTAAATGTTCGTAGTAATCTGCAATTTTTAAAAGATGGTTGTTTAGCTATTTTTTTTTTTTTTTTTCTCAAAAAAAAAAGAGAGAATTTAGTACCTTTATATGAACCAAAGCGTTCCATTTCATTTTTGTATGTCGTTTGAAAAATAGATAACTTTAAAACTATTTGCTGGTAGTAGAAACTTTCTCCATTTGTTTCACTCTGATTATATGTTCTCCAAAAAACTGGTTTGTCTTTTATAAGCTTAAAAGTTAGGCGTCTAAAACATCTCACATATTCAGGCAACGGCTGTGGGTAGAATGGACGTGTAACTTCTCTAATGTTTGTGATTTCTCTAATGTTTGTGATTTCTCTAATGTTTGTGATTTCTCTTGTGTTTTTGTAAACTCTTTTGTAAAAACAGAAGAACTGAGGCATTGTCAACTCTGGAGCACCATGTCTTTTTTCATATATTTCTATTAAAAGGAAATTGAATATAAGAAAAATACTTTGAAAAAGATACAAATGATTAACATGACTTACCAACTGGAGTCAAAGAAAAAGTCTGATCATTATCTTCAGCCAAATCATTAATATCTTCTCTCAAATGTCTAGTATCTTGGCCAGGAAGACTTGTACTTAAGAAAATTACATTTATAGAGTTGCTGTGCTTTCTCCAGCCCATGATGTCGTAGGTTGCCTCTACTGCTCCTACAATTCTTGTTGAATAGTGCTTTCTTTCTGAAACATATGTAGCTCTTTTATAGTATCCTTGATTTTGAACCTGGATGTTTTTTAGCAGAATTTTGGCCTCCTAGTCATCTTTAGCAAGATACTTGGCAAGATATCTTCCAGCTTGAGGACCACCGTGTCGTATTTACCCCATTAAATACTTATTATTCGTATGAGATTACTCAAATCTTATATAAAAAATAACAAGTACTGAATACATAATATTATATATTACATATTCTCTAAGACTCATTTACAATATTAACCATATACAATATTTATATTATTCAAGTTCAATACTAAAATTGACCTTGAACTCACTTCGGTCCCTGAATAATTTTATTTCCTATATAAAGGCGTAGTTTGATTAAATGGGTTCTCTCTCTCGTCTTGAAATCTAATAAAGAGGTTACATAGAGACTCATTCACTAGTTTTCAAGTACTATCTTCTTTTAATTCTCAAATTTTTATCTGCAAATATCTCACACCGTTGTATTGTACGTCCATTGAAGTACGAAAGTCATCCAGCGGGTAAGGGCTGTAATTATTTACATATACATCGCCAACATCTCGTTTATAAGTACAACGGTGTTCAGAGTCGAGAAAGGTGACTGGAAAGTATGGTTTGGAATATCCAAAACGGCATTTCTTGGTGAGGTCACCTCTCTTGCAGTAGCTATATAGAAAAAAAATTGAGAATCAGTAAATGCCCACTAAATTTTTGTCATTAAACTTACTTATCATTACACTTATGTAACTGCAATCGATTGACCAGATCATGCATTATCGGACCGTTGGAAGAGGAGTCTTCTGGAAACCAAGTATGAATGATGTTCATTTCAATTAGCTCTTGTACGGATTTGTTCGTCCAAAGAACCATGTAGATGTGGGGGCTGCCGCGATCTTGAATTTCCATAACCCAGATATGTTCTTTGATGCCACCAATTTGTCTGGCAAAATGCTTACAAATGTAATCTGTAAAAAAATTTAACCATTTTCTCTTGAAGTGTAGGCTAAAAAGAACAGGATCTTCCCATGGAAATCGGATGCCATCGCTGAGAATGCCTTTGAAGTCCTCGCTTTTATCATCACAGGTGAAGGTTAGGAACAATTGAGGAGCGTCCAAATTTTCAAAAATGCATTGGAAATCCAAAAAGTTTTTTCTCTTGTATGCATATGACGATGCAATAACGACAAAGATATTGTTCATTTTTTGCCTTGTTTATACTAATAATAACAAATAATCATATCTTTTAAGAAACGTCGCTAATCAAGGATTTGTGATCAGTAATTAAGTATCAATTCCGTTAAGGATTGAAAAAGGAATTGGAGAACGAGGAAAATTCAATATGCAGATAAGCCATGTTTTATAAACTCAAGTTTATTGTTGTTTAGCTATGCCTAAATTTATGTTTTTAAAATTATTGAATTTTGCTTTATGTTTGAATGGAATTAATAAAGCTGTTACAATTAGGAAGAGAAAAGTTTTTGATGTCATTTTTTAACAGTATTAATTCGATTATTTTAAAAAAAATACAATAGTATTGTTAACAATGTGAGCAAAAAAGGAAAAAAAAAAAAAAAAAAAAAAAAAGCTTTTGTGTATGAATGGTTAGGTTTCACGAATTTGATCAATCAGTTACGCAAAGACTAATTTATAAGATTGTGCACTAAGTTTTTATCCAAAAAAGAATTTGTTTTTATGCATAACATAGCAATAACAATAAAAAATTGCTCGTTCACGTTTATGTTGTCTGCTTTAGTGGAGAGAGAGATCTGCACTTTGACGTATAATTAAAAAAAAACTATGGAAAAAAGCACGAATTTAATACTATTAGCTGGTTGAGGGGTTATAAAAACCATCCAGTTTAATATTTTAGCTTCAAAAGCGACTAGTTTGATTACAACTTGAGCAGCCACAACTGTAAATAATACTTACCACTTCAATTCAGTTACTTATCTGTTTTGTATGTATGTTATTTATTAAATGGATCGTTCCATATTCGGTTATACTTGCAACATAAAGCACTTCATACAGATTTGGTTAGCAAACAGACTTTACTGTAGTATATCCATATATATTAATTGCATATTTATGTCGGTAACACATAATTTCGAGGAAGAATGATACCTTAGTATCACTAAAGTAATACCAGGGTTTTTGAGTTCAAGTGTTCCTATTGTACGATTGTAGGCTCTAAAATGAAAAAAAAAAAAAAGGCTACGCGTATTAATATGCAGAATTTGCTTGGGCTTTCAGTTTATGTATAATTTTTTACATGTTGATGCTACTTGAACACAAGTACATTAGACAAAGGACAGAGATTAAAAGCCCTACTGAGTACTCTAGTATTCTTTTTTTTTTTCTTTATTCACATGCATCTTACTGTGCTGTCGTGTTTGGTCATTAATGATGTCTTTATTTATTATTTTATTATTGATCTCAGTCCAGCCTACGTCAGACTATACAATTAATAGTCAGACGATATAATCCAGGGTTCATTCTAAATTATTAGTTCCTCTCCTTTTTCTTACTTAATAAATAGTAGTTGTTAGCTATTGACTTCTTACTGTTTTTACATTATAAGTACCAAATATCATATTTTTTTCAATAAGCCACTCCAACTGCTATTACCTTTATAACATGGCCGTCATCACCCGCAACAACCGCCCCACTCGCACATCTCGTGCTTCCATCTCTTCTGTTTCCTCTTTGTCCTCTGTTGTTTCTGAGGTTGCTTCCTCTTGTCCTGCTTCCCCTGTGGCCCCTGGCCTGGACAACTTTTCTGACCGTCCTGGGTCGCCTTCCTGCGTGGAAATGGTCACTGGTTCCCGTTCTCGTTCGCCTTCTCCTGCTGACTCAGTCAGTGGTGCTATAGGAGAGAGACTTAACTCTCTTTCCATAAAGAAGGACGAATCGTCCTTAGTACGTGGTGACGCAATTAGTCTGTCCACTGCTGAAGATGACGTTGTGATGGAGGATGCACCTCTGAACAACGCTCGCCACGCCATTAGTGGTGAGAAAAAGAACGCCTCGCGTTCTTCTAAGTCTGTTTCGAAAAGTAAGAGCAGCATCCCTGAGAAGTTAAAACGCTTTAATCGTAAGTACGATGAGACAGCTGACTTGCTCGACAAGTTAGTTGAGAAGCGTGATCTTGAAGAAGATGAGTCAAAAAGAAAGGCTCTTAAGATCCAAATACGCGAGTATAGGGAAGATTTGGATTATTACGAGGAGCGTATTACCAAGCTTGAGGTTAGCGCTAATGAAATTAGCCAAAAGATAAATGAGGTTGGGAACAATACCAACAATACTCGTGAGTCTGAGCCTACTGTCCCCATCAAGGTCATACCTCCCTTTCGCCTGTTGGTCAGTGCTGCTTACAATCCTAAGTATTACTCTTCCAGCAAGGTCAGTCCTGATGATGTGAAGAATGACAATGCCTTTAAGACAGTAAAGGACTTCATCAGGAAGTTTGAGGCCATCGTGAAACATTATGGTGTCAACATTGACAAGAACTGGCTAGGATATCTCCAGTTGTCCATTGAAAATGGCCAGGATGATAGGAGCATCAATTGGCTCCAACATAAGCTGACTGTCGCTGATTTTAAGAACAGCAATTGGGAAGGTGCCAAGACCGCTCTCATAGGCAAGTTTGGTGAGTCCTTCACCTACTTGCAGTATCGTCAAAAGCTGATGAGAATCAAGCAGCCCAACGGCGAGTACTTGAACATGTATGTGGACAGATACATAGATCTTTTGACCAAAGCCAAGTTTGCGGACAGTCCGCTGGCAGTGATGCACTTCCTGGGCACATTGCTTCCACCTGTCAAGGATTGTTTGGAAAGAAGACTGGCTGAAATACGCGCCAAGAAGAATGCTGATTTCATCTTGGAAGATGATACGTTGTCGAAAATCCAGACAATCATAGAAAACAACAAGATGCATTTCATAGAAGAATGCAAGAAGATCTTCCCTGGTTTGAAAAATCAGGAACGATCTCAGTTCAAGCCTGCCGACAAGAAGGCACCAAGGCAAATAGAAACGAAAAGAAAGTTTCATGGCGACGAGCAGAGGTACTTTCCCGAAAACAAGAATAGGGAAAGGAATTTCCATAAAAGGCCGGCACACAGCACGCCTAAATGTCGCTATTGTGGGGAGAAATATACCCCAGGTCACCTCGACAAATGTCGAGAAATGGAAAAACGTCGTGACCATTACTTGAATAAAGATACGGGTTTTAGAGCACGCAAAGATGCACCCAAAAACTACACTGGTAATTTTTCCCAAAGGCGTAGATCATTTGAAGAGAAAATTCATAATGCAAATGATTCACGTATAACGGTTCATAATATTGAGAAGGTTGAGAAACAGACCGCTACTGAACCAGAGATCATGCAAACACATCCTGCGGATGAGGTTATGAATGACCTCTTAAATGATGATGAAATCATCAGTCCGTTTCAAAAAGCGTTAAAACAAATTCGGGAGAAAAAGAAGCACAAGCAAGGTAATATTCGTTGCTATAGTTTAAAAACAAAAGAGGAGACACATCCTACTATGCTTCAAAGCCCTTACTCATTACACACTCCTTTCTTATTGAACAATCATAGATTAATAGCTCTCGTCGACACAGGCGCAGATGTTTCTTTCATAAGCAAAAATGTTGTTAATAAATTGAAACTGCGTATTATTCCAGTTCATGGTTCATTACTGTTAGCAGATAAAGAAAAAACTGTTAAACGATTGGGTGTGACCGATAAATTAAATGTCGGATACAAAGGGCAAACTGTAGCTCATGAATTTGAGGTGTTAAATATGCATGATAAAGTAGACGCTATTTTCGGGAGGGATATTTTACCAAGTTTAGGAATTCACCTTGTTGGTGTTGCCACTAATTGGGATGATAACAAAGTCAAATTTGATGATTCTATTGAAGACTCAGAATACATTCCAAATGTTTCCAATGCTGGCACACCAGATGAACATGAAGCTTTACTAAAAGCACTGCAATCTCACATTGATAAAAATCAGCAGATTGATGTTCATTCCTTATGTAATCTACCAGAAGCAGTAGTGAAGTTAGACACCTCTCATGGAAAACATGCACATGTCCGGCAGTATCCTATTGCAAATAAGATGATGCCAATCTTTGATGAGGCTGTAAAAACATGGCTCGAGAACGGTGTCATTGTACGTGCACCACCCTCACCATGGAACAGTCCAATCACATTTGCTCCAAAAAAGGATGCGAATGGTAATCCCACTGATTACAGACCATGTATTGATCCTCGTAAAATCAATGCTCTATTGGAATCTGATAACTATCCATTGCCGTTGATTGACGACATTTTTCATGATCTTGCGGGTTCTACAATTTTCACCTCACTCGATCTCAAAAGTGCATTCCATCGATTACCCATTCGTAAATCAGATCAGGTCAAAACCACTTTTACTCACAGAAACAAACAATACATGTTTCGTTCAGCACCATTTGGATTAAAACATGTCTCTAGCCATTTCATGCGCATCATGAACCTCATCCTAAGTGATCTATCCAATGTTCATGTATACGTGGATGATATTGTGATTGGCACTACAGGTGATTCCATGGAGAAGCATTATCAAGCTGTCAGTGCAGTCATTGATAGACTCACTCAACATAACATGATCCTCAATCCTCAGAAATGTCACTTTGGCAAAAGAAGTGTTCATCTGTTGGGTTTCTGCATTTCTGAAAAAGGGAAAAGCTTGGATCCACGTAAATTGACCAATATTGCTGACTGGCCCCGTCCCAAGACCGGCAGAGAAATGATGCAATGGCTGGGCACTGTCAATTACTTTCGTGCACACATCCCTTGTGCTGCCACACTCACCGCTCCTCTAGATGCGTTACGAAATGTTGCGTTCATAGATGATATCAATTGGACACGCGAACTGCAAGTTCACTTTCAAAGCATCAAAGATATATTATGTTCCAACGTTGTTTTGAGTCCATACGATCCTACCAAGTCTCTTTACGTTGCCACTGATGCATCTAACACTGGTGTTGGTGCAGTTCTGTTCCAGAAATTTGACGAAAAACAGTCGGATGGACTCACTGTTACCACCATCAAATACCTCGGCTTCATGGCACGCTCTTTATCCCAATCTGAACGAAATTATTCTGTCACTCGACGTGAACTCCTCGCTATTGTGTTTGCTTTGAAAAAGTTTCACAAATTTCTATATGGTCATCACTTTACCTTATATTCTGATCATCGAGCACTCACATACTTGTTCACGTCCGATGAACTCAACCCCATGATGGTGGGTTGGATGGACACATTATTGTCCTATGATTTTGACATCGTCCATATACCCGGTGTACAAAATGTTTTACCTGATGCTCTTTCACGTCTTTTTCCTCCTGAAAAAGAACTGGCAGGGAGTGATTCTAATAGCAGCACAGTAAAACACCAAAATCTTGCTTACAAACCAAATCTAAAAAAGGAACATGAATTAAAAATGAAAAAAGAGAACCGAAAAGTGTTCTATGTCCAAAGTCCTACCAAATTCAGTGACAAGGATTATATCACTCCACCATATGAGGATCGACAAGAGATTCTTGATGGAGTCCATAAATTCGGACATTTTGGAGCTGATCATATTGTAAAATCAATCCACAACCAAAACCTACATTGGCCAAATTTATTAGCCGATGCAGTAAACTATGTAAGCAAGTGCAATACCTGTCAAAAGTACAATATTGCTAAAAAGGGTTATAATCCTCATCGACCTGTCTACGCTTATGTTCCTGGGGATGCCTATGCCTTTGATTTAATTGGGCCTTTTCAATCCAGTAGCAACATGTATACATACGTGTTGATTCTAGTCGACATTTGCACCAGATTCTGCGTATTGAAACCCCTAGTAGACAAAAAGGCAAAAACCGTCGCAGGTGCCATGGTTGATACATTTTCCTTACTCGGCTATCCTAGACACTTTGTATGTAGCGATAACGGCTCTGAATTCAAAAATGAAATTTTAGAGAATCTGTTCAATGCAATGGGTATCGACAAAAGATACACTACTCCTTACCATCCCTCAGCAAATGGAGCTGCTGAACGTTACGTTCAATCTGCTAAAAAGATATTAGCAAAGTTCCTTGAAGGTGCCACCGAAGATTGGCATCATTACATTCCATCTGTGCAGCTCATGATCAACAATAAGATCTCCACACGCTTGCAGACCACGCCTTTTTCATTGATGTTTGCTCGCAACATAAATGACTTCATTGAATACAGGGATGATGCTGGTGAATTAAAAAAGAAGGAGTACATGCCGCACGATGAGTTGCTGAAAAGAATCGACTATATGTCGCAAGTTGTCTTCCCTGCTATACAGGATAGGACCGACCTTTACACCAAAAGGCAAAAGGAAAAAGCTGACAGCAAAAATCGTCAGTCCACATTCCCGGAAGGAAGTTACGTAATGGTGCGTGACAGAGAGCAGTACAATAGCCTCTCCCCGGTTTACAAAGGTCCATATCGTGTTGTACGCCAAGTACAAGGTGGTGCTTATATACTTCGTGATGTTGACGAAACGCTCATGTCTCGAAATTATTCTCCAGAAGAATTAAAGCTTATTTCACAGGATGAAATCATTCCAAAAGATGAATTGTACGAAATTGAGGCAATCATCAATCATAGAGGCGAACCTGGAAATAGAGAATACCTCGTACGCTGGAAAAACTATAGCAAAGACGATGACAGCTGGTTAACTGCTGAGGCATTCACTGATCCCGAGTCAATTAACATTTATTGGCGCAAGCTGGGTAAATCCATAAATCAAAATGGTGAAGTAGTAAAAAAGAAAAATAATGAGGCTGAAAAGAATAAAAAGCAAAAATTGCCCTCAGACTACGCCCCTAGTAAATTATTGACTACGACAATTATGAATGAACAGTCAAAGTCTGGAACTATGTCGCACAATAGACAATCTCATAATACAAAAGAAAAAAAGAAAGCTCAACCCAAACGTAATGGCAATGCTTTATCCAGATATCCCAAACGAAGACTACAACAAAGTCAAGAAGGCTTTGATCGAAAAACAGATCATCATGAAAGCTCTGTAAAAAATGCTGTGACTGCAAATAGTAATCTTAGGCACAGCAAGCGCATAAAGAGAAATTAGGTCACACAAAAATTTATAACTGTTCAAACACTTCCTATTCAACTTCCAAACGTTGATACCAACTGGTAGGGGATGATGTCGTGTTTGGTCATTAATGATGTCTTTATTTATTATTTTATTATTGATCTCAGTCCAGCCTACGTCAGACTATACAATTAATAGTCAGACGATATAATCCAGGGTTCATTCTAAATTATTAGTTCCTCTCCTTTTTCTTACTTAATAAATAGTAGTTGTTAGCTATTGACTTCTTACTGTTTTTACATTATAAGTACCAAATATCATATGTGCTTCCAGTCTCAATTTACCGAATGTTTAAAATTCTAGGTCGAAAGAAATTTCTCGAAAGAATTTCTTGAGACCGTCAGAACAAAATAGGAAATGTTATTATGCTAGAATCTTTTTGAACCTTTATTTCATAGCGAATTCAAAGATATATAAAGAAATAAAAAACAAATTATTATACTATTAATCTTCTTTTTCGCTCGGTCATTACCAGCTTATCACAATATTTCTTTCTGTCAAAAGCTTACATTTAATATTTCAATGTCCTCTATGGAAGAACAATTTCACATGATGCAACAGCAGATTGCTGCTTTACAAGATCAAATCAATGGTGCTACTACTACTCCTATGCAGTCAGCGGATGACACTGCTCCTCTCCCATTACACTCAATGGGTACTCGACCCCATTACGACTGGTCTCCTTCAGAAGGTCTCACAGAATTAATGAATCTTGATGCTCCACTACATACTTCGGCCCTACTCTCTGACTCGGAACGCAAAACAATTATTGAATCCTATCCTCCTATGGCTCATTTAGACTATAAGACCCCGGCTACTATTCCATCAGCTGAACGAATGATGAACAAAGGCCAACGTTATGAGGACAACTCTCTCAAGCAGCTACAATATCTATTGTCAGCTGTATACCGTCCTCTTGACATTCTCAGTCATGAACTGGTCTCATCTGAAGCAGGCAATCCTAATTTGGAACGCTATTGTACAATGCTTCGAGATGCCCGCAAACTTTTATTGCATGTTGGTGCATCTATGACACATACTCGCAACAACATTGCTCTCCGTGCGGTTAATCCTTCCTTTTCGATGAAAACCGGAAATGAGGTCAACTACACGCTCCCATTAGATGAGTTCCAGAACACCCTCATTCAACAAACGGCAGCACGCAAGGCCACTCGGGAAGCTACAATCAACAAACGTCAACGCCGTCGTTTTCCAAATGGCAACTTTAGTTCCTCTGGCTCTTTCTTGAGCGGTCCAGATCAGCAGTTTTTTCGGGCAGGTCCACCCTCGGAGCAGGGTGGTTTCCCCAACAACACCAACAACAACTTCAACTACAACAGCAACCACAACAACAGCAACAACAGTTCCAACAATTTCAGAAACAACAACTTTCGTACCAACAACAACAACAGCAGGAAGAACACCAACCCTTTTCGTCAGTAAATCCAACAACTCCAACGTCACCACTAGCATCAACACCCACAACAACCGACCCAGTAGGCGGTCGGCTCAGCAAATTTCATCAAAAATGGCAAACAATTTCAATCAACTCATTCGTAAACACTACAATTCAACACGGTTACAGAATTCAATTCCACACACTTCCACCAACAACAACAACACCATCAGCTATCCAACCTTTTGGCGACGAGCAGATACCATTGATCGATCAAGCTATCCAAGATCTACTGTCCAAGCAGGCAATAGAGCCCGTCTCCGAGGTGGAATTTCGCACGACACCCGGCTTCTACAGCTCGATGTTTGTCATCCCCAAGAAGGATGGCGGCATTCGACCGGTTTGCAACCTCAAACGCCTGAACCAATATCTGGACGCTCCTCATTTCAAGATGGAAACTATCAGGGAAGTAGCGCTCATGATCAATCCAAACGACTACTTGGTCTCAATCGATTTGTCCGATGTGTTGTAGAACAGAGTCTGATCATAAAGGACATTGAATAACCACAACCAAAAGAAGTATATTAAAATTGATAAAAGATAATAATTTAAATCTTTATTAAATAAAATATATTCTTCTTCTTTTTATATAAAACTATCACTATTAGATTCATTCTATGAAGTAAACATGAACACTAAATAAGTCATGATCTTTACTATTCATCATTTCTGTAAATGAATAATAATGGATCAGGTACCTAGTCAACTTTGATCTGACTGGAGGCATTTCATATAAATATATCTTTCCTCTCAATGAAGACGGGACAACTCTCCCAGATCAGTTAAAGAACAATAAGATCTATAAAAACAACGAATTAAAAATTTTCAAAATTGATTCAGTGATCATTCTTCGATCAAACATGTCAATGATTGGATCTACGCTCATAACTACTCATTTACCCGCCAATTGATAGAAGAATATAAATAGTAGACTTTGTAATGTTTTCTTTTTAACAATTAAGATTGTCTTATATAAAGTTCAGTCTCAAAAAGTATTCTTTTGGTTTATCTTTGTTATTTTGATAATTACCTTGCCAGAACATAACACGATGCATTTCTACATATACAGTAGGTCAAAAAACTGCTGCAAGGAATCCATTTTTCTTGGTTTTTATAGCGCATATCCTGTTACAATGGTACAAACTGCCTCTGTTCCCACATAGTAAATCTTCTACATGCCTTGAAAAATCCGAAAGAGTTTAAGCCCTATTGGATAAGTATTGAAGGAAGTATGAGATGCGCAATTTGAAAATTTGAAAAAATGAAAATTTCAACGGAATGAATTTATTTATTAATATTTGGTTGGTCCTCTTTTTCTATTAATAATCTCTTGAGTTCTTTCCGAAATATTATCTACATGTCTTTGACAAAGTTATTTATTGAAGTCAATTCATATTTCCTCAACTCGTTCCCAAAGCACATCCGTGTTCTTTGCTCTCTGTTCGTAATAGTTGAGTTTCAACTTCAATTGATGCCATACGTGCTCGATTGAATTTAAGTCGTGGCTCCGAGTTGGTCAATCGTTAATATAGCTCTCTTGGCTACTACATAACTAGGCCATTGTAAATTATTCCTTGTGCTTTGGGTCATTGTCATGCTAAAAGTAAATGTTGGACCAGTCGATATTGTAGTACTTCATCGTATCACGAAGCGTAGTGTTCAAAATATGCTGGTAAACACCCGAGTACAACTTTCCATCGTAAATCTAGCAAGCATATCCTGGTCCTTCAGAGGTTATACAACACTAGGACATCAATTTGCTAGCTTCATGGTGGATTACAAAATCCAGGTCATGATGTTGAAAAAGGTCACTTGGCCTTTTCCGATAGTGATCATCACCATCAAAGCCCTATACGTTGATCTTGGTTTCATTAAAGTAAACGATTTGTTGTCAGTCAACCATTGCCCAGTCCTGATGCTCCTTTTTCCATTCTAACTGATGCTACGTATGCACGTTTGTCTGAAATGGCTACTTTTTTTCTATCAGAAAATGGAACTCCATTAATTTCAGTACGTTAATCTCTGACTGGTATGAGATATCGTAGCCAAATCCAACTGGCTCCCGGTATACCTCTTTGGAAGTCTTTAGAACCCCTTCAATGACTTTTCTTTTGATTAGCCGCTTTGTCACTTTGGAGACTAATGTAGGTCTATCACCTGTGCTCACTGTCCTACTTCAAAACAACGTTATAAAGTATCTACTAACAGTTGATTCATGTAATCCAGTCTCCTTAGCAATATCATACTTTGATGTGGATCCGGTTAATGTCTGTTTGAGATCGTTTACTTTCTCTTCTGACAGTCATATATGCATGCAATTGGTGAGAGGGTAAAAAAGAGAAATAATTTAAACAAAGGAATATAAGATTTAGAATAAAGAAATTGTAAGCACTCTTAAATACAGATAGCATTCTAATCACGTCAAAAGAGAGAAAAATTGTGATGGCAACCGGTTGGGTCGTATTAAAATTCATTATTTCAAACATATATAAACAAGTAAAAAATACCGGATGTTTAAAATATTACCTTTAGCAGTATCAAATTCCACCAATAACCATTGCCCATATCCGATAATCGACGAATAAATGCACTTTCTATTGAGGTACAAACAGTCAAAGTTTGAGATAGTTTGGTGCAGTACCCATGGACAACCAGCTGTAAAATCTGAATTTTGCAATTCCTTGCAGCAGTTTTTTGACCTACTGTAGGTCTTCATCCAGAATCGAGGAGATTCTTACGGCTCAAATGGAAAGATCAAGTTTACCAGTACTGTACGACCGCCTTTGGTTTGTCTACCAGTCCATTTGTCTTCAGCAAAGTTTGCAGACCCATACTAGAACACTTTCGCTCTCAAGGCTATCGGATTTCGGCTTATTTAGACGACTGGATTTTAGCTGCAAATACAAAACAATTGGCTATACAACAGGCACAGACAGTGGTGAATCTACTTCAACAACTAGGCTGGTTAATCAACTTCAAGAAATCGGTCTTGACTCCAACTCAGCAACTGGAACACCTCGGCTTTGTATTGAATACCAAAACCATGACGGTTTCTCTACCGATGAAGAAGTTGAGGGATCTTCGCAGATCTATCAAACAAATATTGGATCATCCACGGAGACAAACCCCTCGAATCATTCACAGTGTTACCATGAGGATTCAAGCAACCACCTTCGCCATATTTCCGGCACGCCTGTACACTCGTCGTTTGTTATACCACAAGAATCAAACGGTACATATGGACAAGGATTGGGATCGGATCTATGAAAGATTTACCGTCCATCTACTATATATATATATACAAACTCCGCGTGCGGAGTTTGGTATGCTTAATATGGTAATTGGGGTCACAGAACACGATTCCATCATTTTTAAGCGGAGTTTATTAAGCCAAAATTGGCCAATTGCGAGATCTACTAAGGACAGTCATTTTTTCTTCCTTCTTCATTACTTCACTCAAGAGGGATGACAAGTAGAAGGTCATTAAAAAAGTCCGGGCCGAGATACGACTTCTGCAGGTCGAGAAAAACAGCTCCAAAAACCAAAAATTGTATGACAAAAAGGCTTGCGAAACGAGAATCGGCAAATCAACATTTGTGGTTATTGGGTTATGCTAATGGCTTCTCATTCTAAAGGCGTTGGTTCGATTCTCGGTAGACGCTCAGCAAACATAGTCTACTTTTTGCATTATTTTTGGGTCTAAGTAACTTATTTTTGGATCTATTGTCATGCCTTTTGCTGATATTTTTGGTAATGTTACAGTTCATTCCTCATTAAGATTATTGTGCAAGTTACTGAAGATGACTCACGAAGCAGATAACAATGAACTATCAACATGACTCACAAAATATAATTATTACTGTATATAACTCTTGTTTGAAAAATAATATAAATACTCGAAGAATTTGAATATCAATAAAACAAGACCTTAAAAAACTTTATTTATTATTTTAAAGAGTAAAAACATAAGTTCAAGCACGACAATTGGTAGCATCTGTTGTAGTCAAACAATTTACAACAGATATAATATAAGTTTATGTCAAACGGCAGTTTATCACAACAGCAACGAATATTTGAAATAGAAGAAAGAGTACACGAATTACTTAATCCTGAACTTAAAGAAAAATTTATATCCTATCGTCAAGTTACGACATTTCCAGAAGATCAAAGAAAACAATTAAGTAGATTACAATTCACATATATAGACAGAGAAGCAGAGAAATTAGCAACTGAATTTACACTCAACAATAGTAATCAATTATCGACAAGCGAAATAAAATTCAAATTAAACAAGATGGATTCCAACAACGTAAATATGCAGGATCTAGCACAGTTGATCGCTACTGCTGTTGCATCAGCAATAAACAATAAACCAGAAAACAATCAGAATAGTGTCCGTATTCCCATTCCTTCTACATACAGTGGTGAAAGAAGTGCTGCAGTAATTAACTTATGGATACAAGAAGTCGAGCGTTATCTCAGTTTCTACAGTGTACATCCAAATCGTTGGATTGCATATGCAGTAACTCTACTTAGAGGAAGATCACAAAAATGGTGGAATCACATAACTCAGAAACAAGAAGAACCACAAACATGGGAGAAGTTTAAACATGATTTAGAGTACGCCTTCAAACCTTCATATTCTGAACAAGCTGCAAGAGATAGATTAGCAAATATCAAGCAAACCTCATCCATAACAGAATATGCTGATGCATTTCAGGATATACTATTGGATTTACCAAGAGTTTCTGATGATGAAGCATTAGACCGATTTGTTAGAGGATTAAAGGATAAAGCAAGGATACATGTTTTGACAAGAGAACCCCGATCACTTGAAGAAGCTATCAGGTATTCGATATCATACGATAGTGCACAACAAGCTGGAATAGTTCTTCCTCAACAAGTACACGAACAATTTCAAAATGATCCAATGGATTTATCTGCTTTAATGCATCAAGTAAATGCAATAATAAGATCCAACAATAATAACAATCGTTATAATCAACAAGACAGAAGAAATACTAGATTCAACAAGAAAAACATCATTTGTCACTGGTGTAGCAAACCTGGACATGTTGTAGCAGAATGTAGAACAAGATTAAGAGAAGTCAGAGAGTTTGAGCAAAGTAAATTGAAACAAAGTCGATTCAAAGGTAACCAGAGATCATTTGGTCAAAATCAAGTGTACCATGCGGACCTGATTGAAATGGATACGAGTAATAATCGTACTATAACCAAACAAACTAGTGATTCGTCCTTTTTTGATAGTGTCAATAAAGATTCTTTAATTGATCTTTCCCCTTACTCCTTTGACTTTTCTAATGATCGAAACTTTCTGATGAATGCAACTTCTCGTAACTCTCCACTGCCTACTTATGAAGTTTTCATTCAAGGACAACCGTACTATGCATTAATCGATAGTGGTGCCAGTGCCAATTATATTCATCCTAAGGCCCTCAAGAATGCAGATGCCTTTAGATCAATCAACAATCAAGCGGTAGAAACTGCAAATGGGGAACAAACGATGATAACTGGTGAAGCTACATGTACAATGAAAATCGAAGGGGAGGGTAAGAACTTTATTGACACATTCAAGGCGTTTGTATTTGAATCAAAGTTTGATATCATCCTTGGCAATGAATGGCTAAAAAGAATAAAACCTAAACCAGATTGGTTTGAAAGTGCTTGGTCAATTACTTTACCTGATCTCTCAACGGTGATAATGAAACCCAATGACTTCAAAAGTAAAGTTGAAGCGAAACAAGAAAATATCAATACGATCGTCTCAGCCAAACAACTAAATAGGCTATTCAAGAAAAATCAGATAGAAGAGTGCTACTTGATACATGCTTCAATTAGTGAATCAGGAGTAACATATTTGAATCATATAAATGAAACTGACATAAATTGGGCTACAGAGTTTAGTAAGGAATTCCCTGATGTATTTAAAGGTCATATCTCTGGTCTGCCGCCAGTTAGGGACACTCAAGAAATTATAGTCACTAAACCTGATGCTGTACCTGTTTCAAGACCTCCATACAAAATGTCGCCTTTGGAACTAACTGAACTACGCAAACAATTGGATGAATTACTACAAAAAGGATTAATTGAACCTTGTGCTTCAGAATGGTCAAATCCAGTACTATTCGTTAGAAAACCAAATGGTGATTTGCGTATGTGCTGTGATTACAGAATGTTGAATAAAGTGACGCTCAAGCAAAAGATTCAATTGCCTCGCATAGATGAATGCTTAGAACGATTACACAAGGCAAAATATTTCACTTATTTGGACTTAACGAATGGTTTTCATCAGCAGCGACTATCGGAAACGGATTCAATTAAGACTGCTATCAGCACAAGATATGGTCAATTCTGTTGGAAAGTAGTTCCTTTTGGTCTATCTAATAGTGGACCTGCTTTTCAAAAAATGATGAATTCTATTTTGGCTGATTATATTGACAAGTTTGTGATGGTTTACCTGGATGATATTCTGATATTTTCGACAGGAGATGAAGAGCAACACAAAAAGCATGTTAGACTAGTATTAAAAAAACTTGATGAAGCCAAATTGATTATCAATAAGAAGAAATGCCGTTTCAACAGAAAAGAGCTAACTTTTCTTGGTTTTAATATTAGCGCTGAAGGTATCAAGCCTGCTCCAGAAAAGGTTAAAGCTGTTTTTGATTGGCCTACTCCTACTAATGTACAGCAAGTCAGACAATTTATTGGTCTTGCACAGCATTATCGAAGATTTATCTCTGGTTTCGCTGGTATTGCTGCTCCTCTAACAAATCTTACAAAGGGATCTGGGCCTAAACGTCGTGCTATAACTTGGACCGAAGATTGTCAGAAAAGCTTTGACCTAATTAAAAGGAAGCTATCCAGTGCGCCTGTATTGATGACGCCTGACATGACCAAACCTTTTAGAATTGAATGTGATGCCAGTGACTTTGCTATTGGTGCTGTCTTATTACAAGAAGAAGAAAACGGTGTATGGAAACCTCTGGCTTTTGAATCCAAGAAACTATCCCAAGCTGAACGAAACTATCCTGCCCAAGAAAGAGAATTGCTCAGCATTTTACATGCATTACGAACATGGAGATGTTTTATTGAAGGTAATGAATATCAAGTTTTCACAGATCATCTACCTTTAAAATATTTGCGATCGCAAAATAAGCCCACACCAAGATTGGTTCGCTGGCTCAGTGAAATCGAACTCTATGATCCTGATATATTGTACAAGCCGGGTACTGAAAATCATGTACCTGATTTACTGTCAAGAAGAGATGGTGTAGAAGCTAAGCCGGAGAAAGAATCTATGCAGCCTCGATATTTATATCACATTTCTGCAGCTGTCAAGTCCTTATCTATTCTTGATCAAGATCCTATCCAAGATTGGCCATTACACTATCTGTCTTCTCCAGAAAGATGGCCTAACAAGATTAAAAATGAACTGGACAAATTGAAACACCATTTTGTAATCAGGGATAATCAAGTTTACCGCAAAGAAAAAATTCCAAAGAATGAAGATTACGTTGAACTCAAATTTATTCCTTTTGTAAGACGTGCTGATATGGTAGATAACTTTCATGTAGGATATGGCCATTCTGGTCAAACCAATGTCTATAGTTTAATGAAATCAAGAGTCTGGTGGCCAAAGATGCAAAATGATATTAACGCCTGGATATCTAAATGCCCTCAATGTCAACTTGCCGGACCTGCTGATAAAATTAAACATCATGCTCCAATGCAACCATTGGAAGTGCCTCCTGCTTTTTCAAGATGGCATCTTGATTTCATTGGCGAATTACCGTCAACAAAAAATGGTAACAGATGGATTCTTATGGCTGTTGACTATACTACGAATTGGCCTATTGCTCGAGCACTGCAAAATGCTACTGGAGAGGAAATAGTCAAGTTTATATATGAAGAAATAGTTTTGCGTTTCGGATGTCCTAATGAAATTCTAACGGATCGAGGGGCAAACTTCATGTCTAAAGTTGTCAAGCAATACATTTCTAGAATCAAGACCAAACATAATTTGACCAGTGCCTTTCATCCCAGATCTAATGGCAAATGTGAAAGACTTAACCAATTGTTCAAGAAGATGCTGACAAAATATGTTAATGGTAATGTTCATAGCTGGGATGATTATATGGATGCTGCACTTTTTGCTTGTAGGATAAGAAAACATGCGACTACTGGATTCAGTCCGTTCTTTTTAACTTATGGAGTGGAGCCTCGAATTCCTGGTGATCATCATCGTCCTTTTATGAATGAATTTATTGAACAAGATCAAGAAATCATGTCACAAGATGTTATGGTGCACTTACGTAAATTACGAGAAGCAAGATACACAGCTGAAGACAGATTAAGGAAACAAGCTGAAATTGACAAGTCTCGCTGGGATTCTTTGCTCAAGGACAAGATACAAATATTTGAAATTGGTGATTACGTATTGTTAAGGCATGAAAGCAAGAAAGGTCTAGAATTCAATTGGATGGGTCCATATAAAGTCATCAAACGCAACCTAGACTTTAACACATATCAAATTCAAGAAATTAATGGAAAAACATATCAATCTTGGGTTCACACAGATCGTCTTCATCCAGTCAAATATGTTGGTACATCAATTGACAAGTCATGGTATATTCCACGAATGGCTAGAATTGATACGGATGCGAAATTGAATAATCAACACTAAAAAAAAAAAAAAAAAAAAAAAAAAAAAAAAAAAAAAAAAAAAAAAAACTTTCACTTTGGAGTCTTGTTGCTAAGGGTCTATCAACACTTTGAAAAGGGGGTATTGTCATGCCTTTTGCTGATATTTTTGGTAATGTTACAGTTCATTCCTCATTAAGATTATTGTGCAAGTTACTGAAGATGACTCACGAAGCAGATAACAATGAACTATCAACATGACTCACAAAATATAATTATTACTGTATATAACTCTTGTTTGAAAAATAATATAAATACTCGAAGAATTTGAATATCAATAAAACAAGACCTTAAAAAACTTTATTTATTATTTTAAAGAGTAAAAACATAAGTTCAAGCACGACACTATGAAAGATTTACCGTCCATCCACTATATATATATATACAAACTCCGCGTGCGGAGTTTGGTATGCTTAATATGGTAATTGGGGTCACAGAACACGATTCCATCATTTTTAAGCGGAGTTTATTAAGCCAAAATTGGCCAATTGTGAGATCTACTAAGAACAGTCGTTATTTTTCCTTTTTTATCACTTCATTCAAGAGGGATGACAAGTAGAAGGTCATTAAAAAAGTCCGGATCGAGATACGACTTCTGCAGGTCACTGCAAATAATTGCTATATATAGAACAATATATTTGACAGAATATAATCAGATATTTCGAGTTTACGTCAATATATTTACAAATTTCATAAAATATATACTTCGTGTATTTTGCTCTAAATGTTAAGATATGTATGTGGAATACCGTGTTACTTTTGGTGACGCGCCGCTTCATTGTTCTTTCTACGATGATACACAAACATAACACCTTTCTATTGGACCTTACATGCTTGCGTTTTTCTTTGATACTACTCCTTTATTGGTTTATTGCCTTTAGTAATACTTCCTTATACGTCTATTTCTCTTGAATATTACTTCTTTATTGGCTTATTGCCTTTTCGCAATACTTTCTTATTGGCTTATTATGATTATATATAACTCTGGATGGTTTATATTAGGAAATAAAATAGGCTTAAAATACGGTATTATTGGTTAAAAATTTAGTTTTATTCGTTTATTTTGGGGCTTTATCGTCATATTGATTATATATTATTGGTTCATTTGTTTATTAAAAATGATACAAAAAGGCGGGAAAAGGAACAAGGGATCGATGGGAATAATGAAACAACACCTTTAAACGGTAGATACCAAAAAATTTTTTTTTCAAAATTGCACTTACCTAGACCTCAGAAGCAGCAAACAATACAATATAGCAGACAAAACAGGCAAAACAAACAAATGCAATGAAGCAGAGTCAAAAGAGATCAGAAGCAAAAGAAAGATGAAGGCAGTAGACTAGGCAGTAGGAAAGTAGAATTGAAACTGAATAAAATAAAAGATTAATTACAGTGAAACATGATGTACCCGACTTTCTTACCTTAAACCTCTTTAAAAACTAGAAGACGATATCAAGGAGTTCAAACAGCTTCAGAATCAAGCTTAGAAAACTAAATTTGAATGTTAATAAAGACAATGAAAATTTAGAAACTTACGTACCACATAAACAGATACAGAAAGGACCCAAGAACTTATAATAGCCATAAGTATATCTATGAATTTTTAATAAAGTACATTAGAAAAAAAAAATTTTTAAAAAAAAGAACAACTTACCTGGGATAACAAATCAAAAAAAAGAAAGAAAGAAAAGAAAAGATTGATCTGAGACATCAATCCTTTTATAGATTTTTTGATTTGTATAGAACTGAGTTTACAATTGAACGCAATAGTATTTAAGGTGTGTTCAACTTCAACGTTAAGTTTCTTTACTTTTTCTTCAAAGTACCTTATAACATTATGTCTGACCGTATTATCGAATTCAACCCTGCTCCTGTCAATGCTCGTGGCTCTAACTCTGCTGGGCAGCCAATTGCTCTTCCTTCCCGTGCTGTTGTTCCTGAGTTTGTGTCAAGTGATGGTATTCTTGATAGCTTTGCCTATCCTAGACCTGGTTACCCCCTATGACCAATGTCCAGAAGCGAATGCGTGAAGCTGAAGATGTTGGACGTGATGAAGCTTCTCTTTCCTTCTCCATTTATCTGGATATGAGAAAGGAAATTGACACTTTGAAGGAGATGTTAAGAAAAGAGCAGGAAGAAAAGCGTGCCTTGCAAGTGGCATTTGCCAAGGTCAAAGAAGCCTACAGCGAGCTTGAACAAGAATCCAGCAAAAGTGCAAAACCAATTGCAACAGCGATTAAGGTAAGGTTATTAATAATTTAAATTTAAACAAGTGTAATAATTACTTTTTTTTTTCTTTAATTTTAGGATGCTGTGAGGAATCATTACAATGATTTACCTCCGTCATCTAAGTACGATCTCAGCAAGCCTCTAAAGTCTGTTGAGAATCAAAAAGTACTTAAGCTGTTGCAAGAGTATGTCAATAGCCATTATGCGTACAAGCATACCAATGGCCGCGATTTGCGAAAATACCTTGAAAGGCAGTATTATACCAAGAAAGCTGGTATGGCTGGAGAGGAGGTTGGTGTTGTCGACGAGTTCGTAAAGAAAAGAAAGGCTGCTAAAACGACTCGAAAAAACAACGTAAGGACAATAAAGGCTATTGCTATTTTATAATTGATTTTTTTTTTAGAAAATCAAAACACGGAAAGCAATGTATGAGCAGCACAAGGATCAAGGCGTTTACAACAACTATCCGAACTGCGAGTACTTGCTTCAACAGCAGTACATGTCTGAAGAAGAAGATATGTATAATAGCGATACAATGGATAAGGTAGAGGAAGTTCTTCTGGAGCAAAATCCAGATAGAACAACTCCTTTTACCGAAAAGGAACGCATGTCTGTCTTGTGTACAAAAACCATTGATTATTTTGAAGTTCGTGTACCAAAGTACAGATCACCAGCAGTAAGTTTAATTAATATCTTTTTAAGCGCAATCAGCTCATTATCCAATATTTAGTGCACTGAATTCTTCAAGCTGTTGGATGATCAGATAGCAAGTGACAGGGCCAAGAGACAAAGGACTGGAACCAGCAACATTCAGTCTCTTCCTCGCATTCGAAGGGAATGTTCGCTGCCTGTTCCTGACTTCGTCAGAAAAGAAAATATAACTGAAGAGAGTATCGCTTGGGCTTTTGATTCTGAAATGCAGTTGGATGAAGACGACTTCCAGTTTTAAAAAAATTATAAAATGAACAAAAAAAAATAAAAAGAAATGCGGTGTTTGGATTTTTTAAATTTTAATTTTTTTTTTTTACTTTTACTTTTTTTATTTTACTTTATTTTTTTATTTTTTTATTTTTTTTACTTTTTACAAACCAATGGTTTTTCTTGGGAGAGGTAAAAAGACAACATGATTATCAGGATAACCTTGCTTCATAGCAACACAAGTAAAGATACGCGATACTGGAAGAATACAGTCTGAACCAGCTGGTCGAAAAGAGTTGTGGTAGTACGCGGCACCAAGACATTCAAATCCTCGAAAAGGATGAAGAGGAGCGTTATACCAACGTACAAAAGCAAAGAGGTGTTCATCAAAAGCATTTGGGGCAAAGACCCGACCATTTGGAATTATAGTTTTCTTCATTTGAAGCTGATGGCTAAAATAATACTGAACTTCACCAATTCGCATCTCAGCCTCTTTTCCAGGAATAGTAGGATTACAAGCGACTTCAATATAGCAACCACGAGTAGTACGCGATGCTTTTGATCGATACGTTTGCCCAAGAATTTCGATTTCAGCGAAAACAGAAATATCGGGAAGTACCATTGTAGACAAGTCATCGTGGTCTTCTGGAATAAGCGCACTTGCGAATGTTCGATCAGTATATACAAGTCTGTAAAAGGCAAGAAGGTAACCATAATGGGCTTGAGTCAATCTATTAACACTAACTTTGTGTCTAGCAGAAGCTTGTGTATCAGGAGGTAGAATTTCAGCACCAGTGAAGGTATCATTCAAACGTAGAGGAGCACTGACAAATAAGCTGAAATCAAAGCTGGTTGAAACAGATGAAGCAACAAGGGAATCAGAAGGCGTTGGTGACAAATAGACAAAGGAAGACATCATCACTGGATTCTGTTTAATTCCTTGTGGTAAGTTACGGATGTAGTCACCATAGTGTACAACAGAAAGGAACTTCTTCATGTATGTAACTTCGAATGCTGTTTTGTAGTTTACCGTCATCTTCTTAATGTCACCATTAAGTCTTTCAAAGCCATACAACCAAAATGCATAGATTGGACCAAAGTCTTGAATGGAGTCCTTCAAATGTAGATGAAGATGCATATTTGGAGTAACCATTTCTGGACCATACAATTCAGCAACACCAAGGACAAACTCATACAGTGACCCACAAAATTGTCCCAATGTTTCGTGATTTTCTCTTCTAGAGCTTGTAGAACCATAGTTATTAAGCTACTGTACACCTTGTTATACACTACCTCAAAAAATTGTTCATTTTGAACCGCCTTTTACACATTTCGTACTGAATCTGCTTCGCATAATCCCCAATCAGCGCTCAGCACAAACCATTATGAAACACTGCTTCTCAGCTATTTACTACACTGTAAGCATATCACGTGCTATGCGTAAATGCTGGAAAATATCCAATCAAAAATCAAAATCAAAATGAACAATTTTTTGGGTTTTTTTGAATATGAACTAAATTTACGCCTATGTTCCCAAATAACATAGGACTAACTCGTGACTGCTATCATAATTTTTACCCGTGACTACTTCTGCTATTCCAAGGCAGCCCTGGTCGATTTTGGTTTTTTTTTGCTTTCCCATTGTAATCTCTCATTGCTCCATCTCGACATTTCAAGTAATGGTAAATTGCGAAATTTCAGAAACCCAACGAAATGCAATTATTTCTGCTTTAAGAAGAGGAAAGTCGTACGATGTTACCAGCAACGAGTTACATGTTTCTAAAGGGTCTATTTCGAACATTGCGAAAGAAGTAGACCATCACTCCGTATTGCAAGCAGGTCAACCCAAGAAACTTAACATATACGACGCGCGCCTTGTATTGCGCAGGTTCAATGCTGGTGTGTACAAGACCGGAGAGCACGCTGCCAGAGACTTAAGTGGCTTAGGTTCGGATATTTGCAGCCAGACCGTGCGAAACCTTCTTAAAAGCTCCAAATTTCAATTTCGACGAAAACCAACAGCTCTTCCTTTAACGCATTCTTCCCAAAAGGCGCTCCTTCAGTTTGCCAAGAAGCATATAGGTTGGATAGAGGAAGCCTGGAAAGGAGTAGTCTTTAGCGACGAAACAAAAATCAATCGCTTGGGTTCAGATGGTAAACAATGGACTTGAGTACAAGAAGGAAGGCCTCTGCAGGATCACAACGCCAACCAAACTTATGAGCATGGAGGCGATAGTATACTACTTTGGAGCTGTTTGACAGCAAACGGAGTTGGATATATCACTCAAGTACTCGGAGGTTTAGATTCAGAGCTGTATTGCAATATTATGACGGAGGATATGCTCTCTTCATTAGAAGAATACGATATGTCAAAGGATGACATTATATTTCAACATGATAACAATCCAAAGCATACATCTAGACTAACACAAAAATGGTTCGTAGATAACAAGGTGCAGCTACTGGATTGGACAGCATATTCACCCGACTTAAATCCTATAGAGAATTTATGGAATTACTTAAAAGTCCGGCTGTATGCTTATGAAACTGCACTCTTAAGTATGAAAGAACTATTTGAACGGGTTGCAGATATTTGGTACAATGAAATTACAAAGGAATACTGCGAGCAGTTCGTATGCAGCATGCCGCAAAGACTACAACTTGTTTTAAAAGAAAAGGGCGGTGAGATTAATTATTAGCTAATAAAATGAAAAATGTCGACAAAAACCCAAAAAATTGTTCATTTTGATTTTGATTTTTGATTGGATATTTTCCAGCATTTACGCATAGCACGTGATATGCTTACAGTGTAGTAAATAGCTGAGAAGCAGTGTTTCATAATGGTTTGTGCTGAGCGCTGATTGGGGATTATGCGAAGCAGATTCAGTACGAAATGTGTAAAAGGCGGTTCAAAATGAACAATTTTTTGAGGTAGTGTACATCATTCAATAGCCAAAGTCATGTAGAAGCAAAAGTCGTGACGCAAATTCAGATTAAAACAGCGCCGATGGAGATAGAGGGGCTAAAAAACAAGCGGTGCATTGGGACAATTTTGTGGCACTTTTGAAAAAAAACAAAATGGTTTATTTATCTGATATTAATAGTCAGTCCAACGTCCTTTGTTCTTGATACATTGTTTTATACGCTTAGGCAGTGTTTCTATAACCTTTTGACACTCTTCCGGCTTCATTAAGTCATACCAAACTTTAGTTACTCGTTCGTATAATTAATTCATGCCTTTTGGTGCTGTTTTATAATCATTCAGCCTTCTCTTTAACAATGGCTACATATTTTCAATTGGATTCAAGTCAGGAGACTGTGCAGGCCACTCCAGGATGTTGTAGGATTGCTCTTTAAGGTATTCTTTTACTAATTTAGTCGTATGTTTGGGATCATTGTCATGCTGGAAGATCACCTGACGTCTTTCTAGCCCTAGCTTATTGGTTCCATACTCAATTGTACGCTCCAGTTCATCCTCCAAAATCTCTTTGTACAATGTTCTATCCATGTTACCATTGATTTTACACATCCAACCAACTCCAGCATAAGTAATGGCACTCCACCGTGTTTTACAGTCATCTTCACATGGTACGATTTCAGGCTTTCTCCGGATCGAATCCAAGTCCAGGTCCGTCCATCCGAGTTGAATATGTTGACCTTTGTCTCATCCGACCAAACAACACGTTTCCAATCATCTATTGTCCAATCCTTGTGAGACATACACCAAGAAAGCCTCTTCCGGATGTTTTTAGCACTAAGCAAAGGCTTCTTTGGCTTCTCAATCGCACCAAGGCCGGCCTTGCGAAGGGTTCTGCACACGGTTTCAGCACTTACTTTTCTTCCGGTGTCTTTTTCTAGCTCCTTAGCCACCTTTGTTGCACTAGACATGCGGTTTTTGGTCACTTGGCGCACACAATAACGCTCATCAGCAGCAGATAGAATCTTGCGTCGGCCACATTTTGGCTTATGAAGTCCAAGGCAATGGGTTTTTCGGAGTCTCCCAACCGTACTCTTACTTAAAACAGTAACACCTTCCACTTCCCGAACCGACTTACCTTGTTTAAGTAACGAAATTGCTCGAACAACTGTATCTTGAGAGACTTGTTTCATGTTGAGATATAATGGGCGAGTAATAAATCAGTAGGAGATTAAAAATTCAGCAATGAGTAAAGATCAACTTAGAGTCATACGATGTGCATTTGTAAGCAGTTTGGTACATCTGTACAAATTGTAGGTCGATATTTCATCGCTTTTCGTTTTTTTTCAAAAGTGCCACAAAATTGTCCCAATGCACCGCTTGTTTTTTAGCCCCTCTATCTCCATCGGCGCTGTTTTAATCTGAATTTGCGTCACGACTTTTGCTTCTACATGACTTTGGCTATTGAATGATGTATAACAAGGTGTACAGTAGCTTAATAACTATGGTTCTACAAGCTCTAGAAGAGAAAATCACGAAACATTGGGACAATTTTGTGGGTCACTGTAGAATAGCTTGTGGGCTATCATGGCTTCATTCTGGGTAATGCATGGACGACATACGATATGACAGGCCTGTACAAACTTTGCCCAGTTTTCTTTATGACGGACTGGAAGACGAGACTTGAGCAAAAGAGGAGAAAGAGCAAGACACCAGGTTCTCCATTCATCAGCCTTTAAGTCAGAGAAATCGCTGGCAATTTTCTGATTGATTGGCGTGTATTGTGCTGGCAATATAATATCATTTGCTTCTTTTTGCATTTCTTTCAAGTCAGCATCAGTCAGGTATAATTCATGGGTAAGGTCACAAATAGTTGTACGCCATATTTTAACCATTTTCTTTGCTGTTCCAAGGAAAAGACCATGCATAGGATCAATGGCAGTACAACGAACAAGATCAAGATATTCCAAATCATGCAAAGCAGAAAAACGAGTACCATACTTCTGTTCCAAGTCGGCTCTTTGTCTCTTGGTGGTTGCTTCTTTCCAATTTTTTGCATGATAACGGTTTTCAATATTGGTACGAAGTGACCAAGCATCAATATCTTCAAGACCAAAAGAAAAATCACGTTGAAGATGAGTGTTATAACGAGCAGGAAATGCTGTTGAGCACTTGTTACAAGGTACAGTGGCATTGAATGAAGTAAACCCACTAACCTTTCGGCTAGCAGGAATATCGCAAGCAATCAAGAACAGAGCAGCACGAACTGGGACAGGCACGTTAGGAGATTCAGCCGTACAGGTAAAGAAGTCATCGTAGTAAAGTTCCTTCAGATCATTTACCAAAACTTGTAAATAGTTGTTGATTTGTGTGTCCTTGGGTTCTTTGGGACCAGGAATAACACAAACCAAGATGATATTTTCTTTTTTATATCGGATGGATCTTGGAAGATTATTTATCGTCAAGTAGACAGCACCAACAGAATACACGGTTCTTTTTGAAGATTGAAACCAATCGACATTCAAAGTGAATAGGAGAGATCTAGCTTGACTGGTAAATACATTACCATCTCTATCTTTGAATTCATTCCAAAGTTGACCATCATAGATATCATACATGGTGTTGTTATGACGAGTACGATAGCGCCATGCTTCTATTGCTGATTCAAAGCCTGGTCGAGAGAACATCACAGTCAAGGCATACTTGATGGAATTGAATGCAGAGACCTTGTTGGCGTACATTTTGCTTGCACCAATCGTAGCAGGCTTGAAGAGTGGGGCATTACATGTGATGCGAAATTCAGAAAAGGTGTACTTCGAATCACAGTGTACTTCTTCAGGCTGGTACAGGGTATGGCATTCAGGACAGACAACAAGGCGAAACATACCTTTGTAGGTATAGTCAATTCCAACAGCATTTCGAAGAGTGTCCAACTTGGTAGGGAAGATTGGTTCATAATGTAAGAGGACAACAAGATCATTAGCAAATTTCATAACTATTTCCGCAGCATATTCAGAAATGAAAAACAGCTGGAAATACGTCAAGAAAATTGCTATGAAAGCAACAACATCACTTTGGAATCCTTCAAGTTTAACTAAACGTTTGACAAAGTAAGTATTTTATATTTTATTAAAACAATTCTAGAAGGTTTTTACCTTTGGGCACATTGAATTCGACAGCATCCATACAACTAGAGGCATCATCTTCATCATTTTCAATGACTTGCCAATTAGAAAAGTCTTCATCACCATTATTCTCAGAATCATTTTCACTTGACGGAATCACTTCATTATTGGTGTTAACTTCTGGAATTATTTCTGATTCACCTGTTTATATGATACGTTAGCAAAAAAACTATCTTAATGTAAGTAACAAACCTTTAACAGCTTCTTTCTTTCTATGGCGAGCAAGAGTCCATTGCGTAACAAATTGGTACTTGCCTGCTTCTCCTCCAGAGCATTGGGCGCAGTAACAATGGAATTTGTATGGGCTTGAAGAATACATTATAAATACAATAAAGAACTTGCGTTACTAATTATATACTGTTTGATTTACAACAACAATTGATGTTATTTATACTTTTTGAATATGTAAATTTTTACCGCTATTTCTATTCATCGGTTAAAATAATGATACAAAGAGAATGGGAAGATTCAGGAAAGATAATGGATAAATATGACATGTTGTCTTCTTGACGAATCAATCAATGATGATGTGAGTTGTTTATTGATTTAACAATATTTATCAAATAGGATTACATTGATGTACCGTTCTTAAAAACAGGTCCCGATGTGATTCTTAAAATACCGATATGAACAACAGATCAAAGGTAATTATTGCAGAAGTCTCATATTTATTTATAGAGATATGGTTTTACTGTAAATCAATGATATTAAATTTATTCATGAGTACTTATTTTTTTGTATGAATACAATAACAGTTTTTATGCATTGATATGTCGCTTTATGAACTCCTTATATACAACTCCAAAATCAAAGAATAAGAATCTTTAACAAATTTCAATTGATGTTGCTATATTACGACATCATACAATTGCGACTAAATAATAATACATTTTTCATCGAGTAAAATCAATTCAACTTTTCTGTTAAAAGATTTGAATCTTTTCCCGTCATATTCAGTACTATATTGATTGGCTTACTTAACTGCACTACTTTACAAAAAAAAAAAAAAAAAAAAAAAAAAAAAGAAGAAGAAAAAGAAAAAGAAAAAGAAAAAGAAAAAAGACAAAGTGATGATATTCTTAAAGTTGGGACAAAAAGCACATAAATTAGCATAGATACATTGAATAAGAAATTGAAATTAGCAAACAAAGGTAAATGAATTAACACATTTCTAATTGACATCTCAGTTAGATTTTTTTTTCTTGGTTGAAAAAAAACATTTCCAATTTCAGTGCAATTTCTAAAACCGCTTTCTAAAACCCAAAGTAAATCTTTGTATACTCTATGAATAAAACAAGGATCCTGTATGTAGGCTTTGTTCAACTTAAGGCAATTTGTAAAAGTAGGTATTCGTTTGAAATGTCATTTTTAACATTCTTTTTTTTTAACATGCAAGTAATTCCAACATTGCTTTTTTTCACATGCAAGTAATTCCGACATTGCAATTCTCTAATTTCAACATTACTTTTTTTTTTTTTTCTAAATCTCTTAAGATGCACTATTTTATTTCTTTAACAATAGCTCTTTTTTATAGTCTCTGCTATAAGGAATCTCAAAACATGTAAATTCGTTTGATGTTAATAATTATTGTTTCTTTTTGCAGTTAAAAATAAAAATGACTACCAAACCCATTCCTCCTTATTTTCTGCTTAGCTTTAGTCGTTTAAACATTGCCTTATCATCTGTGGTAGAAGCTATTTTCCTTGTGGTCAAAAAAAGGAAAATTGTATTTCTTTTTTTTTTCTTTTTTCCTTGTTCATTTTTATTTTATCTCTTATTTAACATTTGCATTTATTACTTCCTATGATATATTCTGTTGTTCCAATTGTAATCAATTAATTTTACTCTTCGTTGGATAAAATCATTGAGCCTATGTTCCCTTTCGCAACTTAAGAAATGTTGTTCTTTATCTTTTCAGTGTAAACAAACAATTTTTTTTATCTTTTTTTTTTGGGTACATAAACTAAGCATACTTTTCTTTTTTCTTTTTTTGCAGTATAGCAAATTCAGTATGCTTGATAAGAGAACGTCGCAACTCAAATAGTTATATGTCCGAGCTTACAATCCAATAGATATACTTTATTGGCCTTTGTTGAAATTAAAAAATCATACACTGGTTTTGAAAATTTTTCATTTTCCCAATTTAAAAGTTGCCATGGATTCATGTAGTACAAAAGAGACAAAAAAATTTTTACAAGAAATACAATTTCATTTTATTCAGTATGCAGAGTGTAAACATATACAGTAGCGGACAAAACTGGTGCACAAAAATGAAAATCAGTATTGCATCTCCGCCATATGTCTGCGAGTTTTGTGACATATACCGTCTGAAATGCAGTCTAAAATATACATTATGATATGTAAACGGGAATTGTGTCGGACATCCCGCAGGCATAAGGTCATTTTTAGTGATTTTTTGAATATTTCAATTTTCGCCAAAAATATAGTACTTGTCTAACCTTCCTTCAATTTTCCTCATATCTCTCTCGTCTGCTTTCAGATTTCACAGTATATTAGTGAGCTTTAGTAGCTCTTGAAAAATACATAAACCCATGCTTATTTTGTATTTCCCATTGAATTCCCCCTTTTGTTTTTACCCTATTCACTATGACAAAGTACTTGCCTTATATGCTTAAGAAAATAAGCAACTGTAAAAGCGAAGCTCTGAGATTTCGAATACACTTAGTTCGTACGGCAGCAGATCTTTTTAGGGCAGCAAGAATCTCCAAATGGACAATCAACAGGATAAGAAAGGAAGAAAAGAACATCAAGGCTTGTGACCGTGGTAGTCGACCGGTCGTAGTCAGCAAAATAACTAATGCAATCATCCGCCTAAACTTTCGACAAGGATCTTTACACACAGCTTCTGATGCTCAGCTCTTTTTGAGATCCTTTGGATACAGTATTAGCAAACTGTCAGTCAGAAGGCACTGTAGGAAGCTAGATTTTGAGTCTGGAACTAAGGAATCGAAGATTTTCATTAGCTGTATAAGCCAGAAAAAGCGATGAAAGTGATATCACGACAAACCATCGTATACTATAGAAGGCTGGAAGCCCATCGTATTTAGCAATGAAAAAAACATGAAGGTTATGAGTGCAGATAGTATACACTAATATTGAAAGCAAGTCGAGCAACCTTAGCGATCTTTTTACGGTGATCAAACAATGAAGAATGTTGGTTGCTCTGTTACATTTTAAGGCTGTATTAGATATTGAGGACCAGGATATTTGTGTCAAGTATACGATGCTGTAATAAAGTCATAGATATACACATGTATTTCGCCTACTACATACCACAAAAGCCAAGGGTGTAGTGGTCTAAAATATCGTAATCTCTCGTTTCAGCATGACAATGACACAAAGCACAAGTTAAGGCAAGCCACAAGCTCAATATTTGATAGCAGCGCTTCTGTGCTAAAGGGTTAGTTACCACTAATCCCGGCTTAAGCCTTCTTAAGCATGTCCGGTGGCAATTGAAGGCAAAGCTATGACGATACGGCACTAGACCAAAAAGGGTAGATTATCTTTGGAAAAGAGCAGTTAAAGGATTGGGCTCTTTTACTGAAAGTGATATACACGTATACTACTAGCATATGCCAAGAAGAATATTCGATAATATCAAGAGGTGAGATGATTATACAAAGTCTTAGATTTTAGACACTTTTGCGGTTTTTAGAAAATATAAAATTTTATAAATAAAAAGCATGTTCCTCGCTCAGTTTTAACAATGTCATGCTAAGAATACACATAAATTACAATGGCTAGTATATCTTTCTTCTAATATAGTTTCATGACTATCGCAATTATCGTGAGCAAGTAATAGTGGTTAAAAGCTGAAAAAAAGTTTTGTGCACCAGTTTTGTCCACTACTGTATATATCTTTACAGATATAGTATATACTTTTTTCTAGCTTTTTTTTGGTACAAAAATTACATCTCTATTCTGAAAATTCAATTTCGTATTATTTTACACGATGTTTCACTGTTAAAATACCCGATGTATAATAATTTAGAATATAGGGTTTGGGTGCAGTGGGTCGAGAAAAACAGCTCCAAAAATTAGCAATTGCATGACAAAAAAGCTTGCGAAACGAGAATCGGCAAATTAGCATTCGTGGTGAACAGGTTATGATAATAGATTCTCATTTTGAAGGCGTTGGTTCGATTCCCGGTAGACGCTCAGCAAACATAGTCTACTTTTTGCATTATTTTTGGGTCTAAGTAACTTACTATTTTTTTTGGAAATATCAAAAGTTTTCGGAAAAATCTTATCAGTTCTGTATGGTAAAACGAATCCCCGTTGCGGAGATGTTGTCTATTGTAACGAAAATGGCAATGAAGATGCACAGAGATTAGCCGAGTCATGTCAAAAAGATAAAAAAAATTAAAAAAATGAAAAAAGTTAAAAAGATAAAAAATGTTGAAAATATAAAAAAGGTCAAAAAAATAAGAAAAGCTAAAAAGAAAAAAAAAAGAAAATATTCATATATATATCCCATCTTTTTGTAAAGAAATTGTCAGTTAGTTTAAATAAATCATATATTTCTACTCAATAATTAACAAACTTTAACAAGAAAGTCCCTGTTTACCTAAACTTTTTACTCTACTTTAACTTTTATCAAGAAACATCGTATTGATCTTACACATAAGATCTGGTGGTCACTACTTATCAAGCATCTGCTTAAATTCCATACAAAACAACAACTTACAAGGCAATCACAACCTTAAATCAAGCTCTACAAGCAAACTTTACCCAATTTAACTCACTTACTACAAGCCAACCTTTAAAATAACACTATCTATCGGCTGGTTTCGGACAGATAACAAAACATGTAAAAAAGATATAAAAAGGCCGACCATTTCTTTTTTTTTTTTTCTTTCCTTCATCTTTTTATCAATTTTATCAATCTCCAATGTCTTCTAACGCTGCTAACAACATGCCAACTCTTGCTTACATCGCAGAAAGAACCATGACGGCTGAATGTACATTGAAGTAAGTTTATTTTTTAAATGGGAGGGAAAGTAATTAAAGGCAACTGGTAAAAGTTATTTGAAGGAGAACGGTGCCTTTTTTTCTTCGCGCAAATGTAAAGAAGGCTCTGAAATGCGCTTGAACCAGTCCAGCCGGGATGGATTCTTTTGGCGATGCGGCTCAACCACCTGTGCGTGTGGGCGTAGCCGCATTTCTTACTTGGATGGATCCTTCTTTCAAGGTCGCAAGTCCATCATCCATCAAACACTATTAGTAGTGTACCTCTTTTTGCTTCAAGTTCCGAACGGAACAATATCCACCATGACTGGTCTTAGTCTGCCAACTGTTCGTAACATTGTTAAAGACGTCTATCAAGTAATGGAGGCAGATCTTCGAATTGAAGATGTCCAAGTTGGTACGTGGTGCTTTGTTTATACTAGAGTATGTAATTAATAAATCATACTTAGGTGGGGTTGATAGTGCTGGACAGCCTATTGTCGTAGAGATAGATGAAAGCAAGTTTGGCAAGAGAAAGTACAACAAGAGGAAGAGAGTCGATGGTGTTTGGGTTGTTGGAGGCGTAGAGCGTACGCCCGAACGTAAGGTGTTCTTGCTGACGGTACCTAACCGCAACCAAAATACCTTGAAGCTCATAATCGATACTTTTGTTAAGGATGGTAACGATTACAATATGTATATGCTAGATGATCAGTGTACCTAACCCTTGTTGACAGGCTCACATGTCATGGTAGACTGTTGGAAAGGATATAAAGGGATCGACAGCGATCCAAGCCGAAGTCTTATTGTTCAAACAGTCAATCATTCCAAAACGTTTCGCGATCCAAAGACAGGTGCCTGCACAAACACCATTGAAGGTACGTACTTCTATAGATCATAGAATTCTTAAACGATGCTAACAACCAGCTATTAGGCACTTGGAATGGTATCAAACGAGGAGTGACCAGCCGTCATCGCACAGCATCGATGATGCCATGGAAATTAGTGGAGTTCATCTGGCGAAGAAAGCATGCTGACAATCACTGGAAGGCAATGCTTGCTTGTTTTTCGCAAGTGTCATTCACCAGAGCAGGTATTGCCAACCAAGGCCCACTGGTATCTTTGCTGACAACCGTCCTAGAAGATGCCACTGGTGATCAGGGCGATGAAGAGCCATTTATTTTTATCTCAGATGAAGATTCCAATAGCGAATCTGACGGAAATAATACCTCTGCACCTACTACGCCCGTAAAAAAACTCCGAACTGCTTAAAATAAACAAATAAAATTTTCATTGATAACCATAAAAATCAGGGCTTATAGCGCCTATTTTCTTTCCCCATTTATTTCCGCATATTACCATTTTTGGAAATAAAGGTTACATCATCTAAAAATAGACGATCCAGGCTTTCAAATGATATATAGAACACGTCTGTACGCTCAATTTTAGCGCCGCTATAGGCTTCCAAAGAGATGGACGGTAAATCTTTCATTTAGCCGCCATCATATACCTGACATGCATACCCGGGTCCCTTACTGGTTATACAGCCCCACAACATGATACCACCACCACCATGCTTCACCGTAACTTCAATGTGATGAGGCCAAAGACGGTCTCCTTTACGCTTCCAGTAGTATTCACAGCCATCCGAGCCTCAAACATTAATTTTGGTTTCATCCGAGAAGATGACACGTCGCCAGTCGTGAATGGTCCAATACTGATGCTTTTTAGCCCAAGCTAATCGAGCTTTCTTGTGCTGCGCAGTGAGTAAAGGCTTCTTCTTTTTTATCTCAGCAAAAATCTCCACAGAATGCAAAACGTTAATAGCGGATTGGTACGACATAGAATAGCCCAACTCTTCCAACTTCAGGTGGACCTCCTTGGCAGTCCTTAATGAGCCGTTTAGAACCTCTCGCTTGATTAGACGACGAGCGATGTCGCTTACAAGATGCTATTTGCCATCTTTCTTGCGAATCCGGTTAGGCATCCACTTATTTGCATGGTTGATAACAGTGTTTTGATGCACTCCAAACTGTTTAGGATAGGGGGGTTTTAGGTAAAAGTAGTATAACAACAAAGATAAAGAAATACTGTTAGAACTTGGTATCTCTTTATTAAGTTAAGATAACTAAGATTGAATATGATAAATTCTACATGTAAAAAGTGAGAGTATTTATAGACATGATACGGATAAAGAATTAGGACAGATTTATGATCAATTCGACAGAATAGATGATTACTATTTCTAATTACAGTGGGTGAAAAAACTCTAAAAACGTCAGATATTTTTTCAGTTTTTAGTCTCTGTGAGCATGCACAGCGACTTAGATTATGCAAAAACTTTATGATATACTTGTTGTGCTGTCTATTACATCTCATGAAAGTTTTAAGCTCAGGTTTTTATTTAACAGTCCGCAAAAGCGATAGAAGTGTTGTGGGTTTATTTTTAGAGTTTTTTCCCTTTACTTTTATTATATTATAGATGACTTAATACCGAGTAGATCCACCTTTGGTATCGATTACTGCCTTAATATGTGCAGGCATAGTGTCAATATACCTTCTGCAAACTTCTTTATCAAAGGAGTTCCAATCTTTTTCAACTCTTTCCCACAATTCATGGACACCTTTGGCTTTCTTGTCATATAACGATAGCTTCAACTTCAAATGATGCCAAAGATGCTCAATAGGATTAAGATCAGGACTTTGAGCTGGCCAGTCGTCAATGTAGTTCACCCCATTAGCTTGTAACCATTGGACAGTTGACTTGGAACGATGCTTTGGGTCACTATCGTGCTGAAAATACGCAGTAGACCAATCCATATTATAGTACTCCATTGTTTCCCGAAGTGTTGTGTCCAATATATGTTGGTAAAGATCCGAGTTCATAGTTTCATCGTATATTTGACAGGCGTATCCGGGTCCCTCATACGTCATGCACCCCCACATCATCAAACTACCGTCCCCATGCTTAACAGTTACGTCAATATAATGAGGTTTAAGAGGGTCCCCTGGTCTTGACCAATAGTACTTACACCCGTCAGAGCCCCAAATGTTCACTTTTGTTTCATCAGAGAGTACTACGCGTCGCCAGTCATCTGTAGTCCAGTTTTGGTGCTTCTTGGCCCATGCTAGCCGTCTATTCATGTGCTTTGCGGTTAACAAAGGCTTTTTGTCCTTAATCGCAGCAAAGAAGTTCATCGATTTCAACACATTTATAGCGGTTTTATATGATATGTAATATCCAAGCTCCATGAGCTTGCCATGTACTTCCCTTGCAGTCTTGAGTTGGCCTTGTAAAACTTGAAGTTTGATGAATCTCTTCGTCTGAGCGGACACAACCATAGGTCTACCACCAAGTCGACGCTGTCGGTTTGGGAAAAACTTGTTCGCATAGTTATTAACTGTTGCATACGTAACCCTAAAACGGTTCGCAATCTCCATAGAGCCTTTTCCAGCAAGTATAGCGGACTTTATATCGTTTTTGATGTCAGCAGAGAGAGATTTAGGCATGATTGAGGTGTTTAAGATATTTAAAAATTAAATGGAAAAAATTAAGAAAAAAAGAGAAAAGCGACTCCTTTTATTCTTTTGGAGCCTTTATGAGTCATAATAAGTCATTAAAAGTCCGCGGAGTCTGTCTGTCGGTCCGTGTATCCGATATTTATGGAAGTGAAAAAACTCTAAAAATAAACCAGTCTTTTTCTAGCAGTTGTTTTCGGATGAATAATCAGCATCTGAGATTTAAAATTTGTCATACTATTTTTTATTTTTAGTGCTACATATATGCAAAATTTCAAGGCGATACACCAATTTGGTAGAACATAACAATCAAAAACGCTGATAACGTCATAACGTTTTTAGAGTTTTTTCACCCACTGTATTAGTTTAGCCTGTTCCTAGCTTGTATTGTCAATTATGCTATTGGGATGGTTTCAGATAACTCTGGATGTAGGACTATTTAGGAGACGGTACGGATGAATATAAAATCCTCTAGTTCCGTGATTGGATATTATGGCTAATAATAATATCTCAGTTAGGATAAAGGTTTACATGACTTAATGATGATCCGGTAAGTAATTGTCATTCCTTATTCAACATGCTCATATCATCAATAAACTATATTACAACCACGCCATCATTTGACTGTGTGAAGTTAATATGAATAAAGCTTAATATAAAAATCTAATCAAAGTCTTTTATTGATCTGTGTTGGGAATAATGTTATAAATGATTCCAAAGTTATGTCAACATATTATTTAGGATCATATGAGATTCCTTTTACTAAAATAAAGTGACTATAATCTTATGTATCCTTAACACAAACCTTTTTGCAACAACATCAGTCAATACATCGTGCTCTATTGCTGATTTGATGTCCATTTGAGTTTCGTATGCTAAGGATTTGGGCATTTTTGCAGATGGATAGATGATGCAGTAGATGGAAATTTACTTACGGATTAGCGAAAGAAAGAATAATCAATTCTTTTCCAAAATTTAAATTTTATGTTCCGGGATGACTGCGCTATCCGGAAAATGTCTAAAACTTGCCGGAACATTGTTTGGAATGACCTATGGCGGAGAAAAGAAATAACTGATGAAAGTCAAAATACACTAGGTGAAAAAATAGGGACAACCTTTTTGAAAATTTCATTTCATGCAGCATATAGCATAAAGAGAAGGTCGCCTCGTGTCGCTAGCAATATGTTAAAGCGAGGTTAATGTGTAAAGTATTTCATCAAAATATGATGAGCCAATTATGGAAAATGAGGGAGTAATGCGTCTATAATTGGTCGAATTTTAGATACTCCATAGCTCAGTTTTAGACGATATTTTGTACTCTTCTAATTTGACCTGGAATGTCAGTTACAATTAAAATGCAAACCAATTTTAATTTTAGCTAAGCACATTCCTATAATTAATAATATAAAATGGGTGCTGTTTTCCTTCATTCATACAATTTTTTTTTTCATTATATTCTTCTTACTTTCTGCGACATTTCTCTTACTTATGCCTCGCGCTTTACCTCAAGACACGCAAGACAACATCAAGTCTGCACTGATGAGCAATAGAAGCCCAAAGGATATTGCTGGTGAATTTGATATCCATCACAAGTCAGTTAGGAGATATAGAAACAAGCTATTTGGGCCAACGGTACCCGCAAGACGTGGTAGGCATACACTTGTGTCATCTGCTACGAAGGAATATATCAAGGTATTACTGATTAAAGGAGCCCTAAAGACAGCAAAGGATGTACATCGGATGCTCATGCGACTTGGGTATTCTATGTCTTACCGTTCAGCAATAAACACCCTTGTATCAATGGGTTTTCATGCTAGGCGTAAAAAGAAGCAGCCTCTTTTAACTAATAACCACCGCAAGCAGAGGTTAGCATGGGCAAAAAAGTATCAAAGCTGGTCCATACAACAGTGGCATCAAGTAGTGTTCTCCGATGAAACGAAGATCAACATTTGGGGATCTGATGGCTGCGGATACTATTGGACCCAGCCTGGTGATGTTCTTCGCCCACACCACATAGATATTTCAGTGAAGCATGGTGGCGGCAAATTGATCATGTGGGGATGTATAACCAGTGAGGGACCAGGATATGCGTGCCAGGTATACGATGGTACCATGGACTCCTTGGTGTACCAGCATATTCTTGGAACAACTTACATGGAAACGCTGAAGTACTATGGTATGAGCAACCGCACCGTTTACCTTCAACAAGATAACGACCCAAAGCACAAGTCCAAATCAACAATGTCATGGCTCCAACAAAACACGGTCCGGTACATTACCGATTGGCCACCTAACAGTCCGGATCTGAATCCTATAGAGCATGTGTGGCATTTGCTGAAACTTAGGTTATGTCTTTATGAACGAAAGGCAAGAAACATCGACGAGCTATGGGAACGAGTTGACGTTGAATGGAACAAGCTAGATAAAGATGTTTGTAGAAGTTACATTGATAGCATGCCTGATCGCATAGCAGCGGTAATCAAATCAAAAGGGAGATTTACTCGTTATTAAATAAATACTGTTATGTTCTGGTAAAGATAATAACAAAGATAAACCAAAAGAATACTTTTTGAGACTGAACTTTATTTACGACAATCTTGATTGTTAAAAAGAAAACATTACAAAGTCTACTATTTATATTCTTCTATCAATTGGCGGGTAAATGAGTAGTTATGAGCGTAGATCCAATCATTGACACGTTTGATTGAATAGTGATCACTGAATCGATTATGAAAATTTTTAATTCGTTGTTTTTATAGATCTTATTGTTCTTTAACTGATTTGGGAGAGTTGTCCCGTCTTCATTGAGAGGAAAGATATATTTATATGAAATGCCTCCAGTCAGATCAAAGTTGACTAGGTACCTGATCCATTATTATTCATTTACAGAAATGATGAATAGTAAAGATCATGACTTATTTAGTGTTCATGTTTACTTTATAGAATGAATCTAATAGTGATAGTTTTATATAAAAAAGAAGAAGAATATACTTTATTTAATAAAGGTTTAAATTATTATCTTTTATCAATTTTAATATACTTCTTTTAGTTGTGGTTATTCAATGTCCGTTATAACCAGACTCTATTCTACAACAAATACTACCCATTTTATAATATAACGCTTATAAAATTATTGCAACTATTTCCTCTTTTCTTCCACCATATGCTATCCTGATTAGTTTTATATGCGGGAAACGTAATACTCACTACCTAAGGTTACGCTCTATAGGCATGGCTTGGATGTCGTACGGAGTGGAGGAGAAAAAAAAAAGTTAAAGATTATTTTAGGGTAGGTTGTCCCTATTTTTTCACCTAGTGTATATGGCCCCAAAACCGTTCGAATGTGTCTTTGAGTTTTGATTCTCCGTAGTACGAGTTAGGGTGCGCATAGGGTGACATTTTATACGTCATCAGAGAGCCAAGAGTTTGTACTCTTAGAAAATATGTATTAGATATGGTATCTTGTATGCGCAATAGGTCACAAAAGATGCAGAAAGAAAAAAATACGTTTTATGCGAACGGTTTTGGTAGCCACTGTACTTTCCTTCTCATCTAATTTCCAAATTCACATTATTGATACAACACCTTCCTTTGCTGATGATCGCTTTCAACTCTGCAGAGTGAATCATCCTCAACAACTTTATGAGTCTTTCTTTATTCTCAACATTTACGCCCCTGCTAACAATAATCAAAAAACTAGTGTCATGTTTTGACATGTCAATAAGATAACAGTCTTATCAATATAAGCTAAATCTTTACAAATGAGTTTGAATAAGAATAGATCCTGATAATTACCAACTGCCCTGAACAGCCAAGTTTCACTTTCATCTCAACAGTTGATTATTTACATCAGTTTATAAAATTTTTCTTATACATGTCAAATCATATCGGTCGTAACTATCTCTTGTCATTTAATCTCAGGTCTTGCTCAAACTAATATAAATAGCCTTGGAATCTTTCTTTAATAAAAGTATTCGACTTTAGAACTATTGTTCGGTCTCGTTAATTCTTCTTTGTTCATATTTTTATACTTAAAACACTTCAACTAGACAGGTTTTCTTTGATAAGTTGCTAACTACAGTGAGCGACAAAACTGTCCCAATGTTTTGTAGTTTTCTATTTTATGTCCTGTAGCGTTATGGTTATCAAATTAATTTATGGCTTGCTGTATATCATTCGATAGCCAAAGACTTGTAGAAGTAAACAACATATAGCAAAGACCGATTAAAGTGCCGCAAGTGGAGATAGAGGGGATGGAAAACAAGCGGTGCATTGGGACAGTTTTGTCGCATTTTCAAAAAAATATAAAATGGTTTATTTATTTGATATTAATAGTCAGTCCAGCGTCCTTTGTTCTTGATACATTGTTTTATACGCTTAGACATTGATTCTATAACCTTTTGACACTCTTCTGGCTTCATTAAGTCGTACCAAACTTTAGTTACTCGTTCGTATAATTCATTCATGCCTTTTGGTGCTGTTTCATAATTGATTTATCCAAGAATAAAAAGGAACAAGAGAGGACGAGACTCGATAAAGAGATTGTTTTATTTAATAAGAAAATTGTACTCTATTTATACTTTTCATACACGGATAATATTTCATGTCATGGATTAATAATTAATGAGTATGATATAGCTGATGACAAATAGATAAGGGTTACGTGTTCTTCTATTGTTATATTTGTCATTGAATACTCGTATATGATTGACTGCGGCTGACTGTGATTTACAGTAGGTCAAAAAACTGCTGCAAGGAATCCATTTTTCTTGGTTTTTGTAGCGCACATCCTGTTACAATGGCACAAACTGCCTCTGTTCCCACATAGTAAATCTTCTACATGTCTTGAGAAATCCGAAAGAGTTTAAGCCCTATTGGATAAGTATTGAAGGAAGTATGAGATGCGCAATTTGAAAATTTGGAAAAACGAAAATTTGAACGGAATGAATTTATTTATTAATATTTAGTTGACCCTCCTTTTTTATTAATAACCTCTTGAATTCTTGCCGGCATGCTATCGATATACCTTTGGCAAAGGTCTTTGTCAAAGCCATTCCATACTTTTTCTACTCGTTCCCAAAGCTCATCCGTATTCTTTGCTCTACGTTCGTAACAGCTGAGCTTCAACTTCAATTGATGCCATACGTGTTCTATTGGATTTAAGTCCGGACTCTGAGCTGGCCAATCGCTAATATACCGCACTTGATGATTATCTAACCAGTCTATTGTAGATTTTGCCTTGTGCTTTGGATCATTATCATGCTGAAAGTAAACGTTGGACCAGTTGAAATTGTAGTATTGCATAGTATCACGAAGCGTAGTGTCCAATATATGCTGATAAACATTCGCGTTCATGTTCCCATCGTAAATTTGACAAGCATATCCTGGTCCTTCAGAAGTTATACAGCCCCACATCATCAATTTGCCTGCTCCATGCTTGATTGTAAGTTCTAGATGATGCGGTTGAAGAGGATCATTTGGTCTTTTCCAATAATACTTACAGCCATCATAGCCCCATACGTTGATCTTGGTTTCATCAGAAAAGACGACTTTTCGCCATTCTTCTACTGTCCAATCCTGATGCTTCTTGGCCCATTCTAATCGATGCTGCATATGAGCTTTTGTCAAAAACGGCTTCTTTTTTTTTATTGAAGAATGGAACTCCATTGATTTCAGTACGTTAATTGCTGACTGGTATGAGATATCGTAGCCAAGTTGAACCAGCTCCCGGTGTACCTCTTTGGCAGTCTTTAAAACCCCTTCAATGACTTTTCTTTTTATTAACCGCTTCGTCACTTTGGAGACTACTGTAGGTCTACCACCTATGCTTTTTGTCCTATTTGGAAACAACCGTCTAGAGTATCTACTGACAGTTGATTCATGTACTCCAATTTCTTTAGCAATATCGTACGTTGATGTGGATCCAGTTAATGCTTGCTTGAGATCGTCTACTTTTCCTTCTGGCAGTCGTTTAGGCATGCGATTGGTAATAAGGTAAAAAAGAGAAATAATTTAAGTAAGGAAATATAAAATTTAAAATAAAGGAATTGTAAGCGCTTTTATATACTGGCAACATTCTAATCATGTCAAGAATGTGAAAAATTATGATAGCAACCGGTTGGGTCGTATTAAAATTCGTCATTTCAAACATATGTGAACAAGTAAAAAATGTCGGATGTTCATAATACTACCTTTAGCGATCTCAAATTCCACCAATAACCATTGCCCATATCCGATAATCGACGAATAAATGCACTTTCCATTGAGGTACAAACAGTCAAAATTTGGGATAGTTTGGTGCAGTACCCATGGAAAACCAGCTGTAAAACCGGAATTTTGCAATTCCTTGCAGCAGTTTTTTGACCTACTGTAGATAGTATGCCTGATCGTTGTAGAGCTGTAATTGCTGCGAAAGGCAGTCATACAAGATATTAATAAAATAATGCACATAGTGGAAAAATGGTTCCAATGTCGGTTTTTGTATTTAGTCTTAATTTTTCCCGATTGTGCAACAGTACAAGCAAAATTTTTTTGCACTAATGTTAGCTTGAAAGGCGCTACAAAATGCATGTTTTTGTGAGCCGCTACCGTTTGTGGTTCAAAAGATGTAAAGCTTTAAAGTTGCAAGTTGAAAACATTGGAACCATTTTTCCACCCACTGTATGTCCAGTAGCAACTCTATATACAGTAGCGGACAAAACTGGTGCACAAAAATGAAAATCAGTATTGCATCTCCGCCATATGTCTGCGACTTTTGTGGCATATACCATCTGAAAGGCAGTCTAAAAGATACATTATGATATGTAAACGGGAACTGTGTCGGACATCCCTCAGGCATAAGATCATTTTTAGTGATTTTCTGAATATTTCAATTTTCGCCAAAAATATAGTACTTGTCTAGCCTTCCTTCAATTTTCCTCATATCTCTCCCGTTTGCTTTCAGATTTTACCGTATACTAGTGAGCTTTAGTGGCTCTTGAAAAATACATAAACCCATGCTTATTTTGTATTTCCCATTGAATTCCCCCTTTTGTTTTCACCCTATTCACTATGACAAAGTACTTGCCTTATATGCTTAAGAAAATAAGTAACTGTAAACACGAATCTCTGAGATTTCGGATACACTTAGTTCGTACGGCAGCAAATCTTTTTAGGATAGCAAGAATCTCCAAATGGACAATCAACAGGATAAGAAGGGAAGAAAAGAACATCAAGGCTTGTGACCATGGTAGTCGACAGGTCGTAGTCAGCAAAATAACTAATGCAATTATCCGCCTAAAGTTTCGACAAGGACCTTTACGCACAGTTTCTGATGCTCAGCTCTTTTTGAGGTTCTTAGGATACAATATTAGCAAACTGTCAGTCAAAAGGCACTGTAGGAAGCTAGATTTTGAATCTGGAACTAAGGAATCGAAGAATTTCATCAGCTGTATAAGCCAAAAAAAGCGACGAAAGTGGTATCGCGACAAACCATCGCATACTATAGAGGGCTGGAAGTCCATCATATTTAGCAATGAAAAAAACATGAATGCTATGAGTGCAGATAGTATACACTAATATTGAAAGCAAGTCGAGCAACCTTAGCGATCTTTTTACGGTGATCAAACAATGAAGCATGCTGGTTGCTCTGTTACATTTTAAGGCTGTACTAGATATTGAGGACCAAGATATTTGTGTCAAGTATACGATGTTGTAATAAAGTCATAGATATACACATGTATTTCGCTCACTACGTACCACAAAAGCCTAGGGTATAGTGGTCTAAAATATCGTAATCTCTCGTTTCAGCATGACAATGACACAAAACACAAGCCAAGGCATGCCACAAACTCAATATTTGATAACAGGGCTTCTGTGCTAAGGCATTAGTCGCAACTAATCCCGGCCTAATTCTTCTTAAGCATACTCGGTGGCAATTGAAGGCAAAGCTATGACGATACGACACTAGACCAAAAAGGATAGATGATCTTTGGAAAAGAATAGTTAAAGAGCTGGGCTCTTTTACTGAAAGTGATATACACGCATACTACTAGCATATGCCAAGAAGAATATTCGATGATATCAAGAGATGAGATGATTATACAAAGTCTTAGATTTTAGCCACTTTTGCGGTTTTTAGAAAATATAAAATTTTATAAATGAAAATCATGCTCTTCGCTCAGTTTTAACAATGTCATGCTAGGAATACACATAAATTACAATGGCTAGTATATCTTTCTTCTAATATAGTTTCATAGCTATTTCGATTACCATGAGCAAGTAATGGTAGTTAAAAGCTGAAAAAAAGTTTTGTGCACCAGTTTTGTCCGCTACTGTATGTTTACACAGAAAACAGCAAATTTGAGGGAGAAATTACCTGAAGAACAAACCTTGGTCTTAGCATACCTCAATGATCAAAGCCTCACCACATGTGCACGTCCAACAACAGTTACTCAATGGATTAAAGATGACATGGCCCTTGCCGGCATAGATACAACAAAATATAGTCCTCATTCAATTCGATCAGCAGCAAGTACTAAAGCAATTCAATTGGGGTTTGAAATCAACAACGTAAAGACACATGCAAATTGGAGTTTAACTAGCAATACATTTGAAAAGTACTATTACAAACCAAATCATAAAGACAAGATGGAAACTGCCATTAGTAATTCAATGACCACAAATCTTACGGAGAACACTACCATATCTGAAGTCCGAACGGAGGCAACAAGGATTGGAGTGGGTTCGACCTGCAATACGGACGTTGCCGTAGTGAGGACGGAAGATATGGTAAAACTCGGCCCTTCAACTTCCCTCCCGTGGTATAAACGTCTTTTAGATTTAATTTAACGTCTTAGAAAGTTATGAAGAAGACATATAGTATTTTGATCTAGTTTGATCAATCCATTGATCAATTATACTGAAACTTGACTTAGAATAATTCATACTAGTAATCGAAACCCTCGTTTAACAAGATACAATATATATATATAACTGCTGATTGCATACAATAAAAAGAATAACTTTATCTCGTTTAATTTTGGAATAATCTGATAAATCATTTTTTTTAAACGCTTCAAAAGTTATTACTTTATTATTGCAATATTTTTTTTACGTCAATGGTCCTAACAAAAAGACAAAACGCTACCCGTCGCATCAGCAGTTCAACTACTAATGCTGATTCTGTTGCTACCTCTTCTCGTGTAAACAATAACATGGCTACTACTGTTTCTGAAGAAAAAGTTGGTGGATCCCATCACAATGATATGATGATGGATATTGATGATGCTACTGAAGATCTCAGTAATGAAGACAATAACAGGGATGCTGTTATTTCTTCTGGGCATCTGGATAGTAGAACTACTACTACTATTATGGCACCTTTTGGTGAACAAGAAAACAATAAAAACACTAATACAAATAGTGTTTGGGCTAATGCTACTACCACTCGTAGTTTTAGCAAGGTCATTTCTGAAAAAGAAATGGAATTGAAATTAAAGCAAGATATACAATGCTTAAAACAAGAGGTCTACAATGCAGTACAAATGGCTGTTGTTACTAGTGTAGATGATCCTAATTTCGATGATATTTGGGCTCGTGAAGTTAAGCTTAAAGATAAGCTTAACAAAGCTAATTGTGGTATTTACGCATGTAATAAAGTAATAATGTAAGTTACTACGAACAATGGTCCTCCAAATTAGGAATATCGGACATTGTATTACGCCACTTCCAATAAAATCCCGATCCACTCCAGAATATTCTAATAAGTTCCTGGATCAGGATTAATAATTACTTCTTGATAAGAAGATGTTAAACTATGCCAATCACATAAATAACTCATCGTCTAGTATCGATTAATAATCAATACTCATACACTGTAAATATTATTATTTAGCCGTGATTAGAAAAGTATAAATACCCTCATATTTTTAACTTGAATAAAGGACAATCTACTTTGAGTCTCACTTATTTTTACATTTGTTGATTGACTTAGTACTTTTTATATTATAAAACCTCAAATATCACAACTTTTGGGCATGAAATATCATCATCATGAAGATATTCATGACTACATACAGCGTTTCAATGATTTACGCGCTAAAGCTAAAATGCAGGATATAGACACTTTGAAATGGTGTTTGACAGATCCTTTGCCTGCTGACCTCTTCAAAGATGTGGAGAAAGACTTTCGCGGTAAAGAGCTTACCCCAGAAGAAATGGTAGACATTCTGGCTTTTCATCATGCTATTTACAAGAAGAGCCAAGAAAAGCGAAATAGCTTTAGTAAAAAGAATAATCATGATAGAGATTCTCGACGTTACGAAAATTCAAAATCTCATCACAATAGTCACCGTATTCTTAAAAAGAAACATTGTATTATACATTCTACAAGCGTTGATCATGATACTAAAGATTGTCGGACTCGCGCTGCTTGTATTAAGAAGGGTATTTGTTTCCACTGTTTTAAAACTTGGAACCCTAGCCATCAATGCAAAAATTCAAAGAACAAGGATAATAATTCAAAGAGACCCTTAAAAAGAAATAAGAAAAAAGGTGATGCTTCGCCTAAAAACAATATTGTGCCAATGGAAGTAGATGAATCTTCTTCATATGATAGCTGTGATACAGATAATGATAGTAATTTGCGCTTTGCTGCTGCAAAATTGGACAAACTTAAACAGGATTGTAAGTTCAAAACAAAAATTGACACACAATATTTCCAAACACCACCGGAAGGTTTAATAACCGATAACCTTATTTATCTACCTATTACTATAGAACATGTTCGGTGTTGGGCACTTTGCGACCCTGGAGCAAACTTCTCATGCATATCGTCCACTTTATGTCAATTTTTAAAGTTAAAGAATACATTAAATAAACATGGTCTCATTACACTTATAAGTGATGACAAAATCGAGCGTTATGGTAAAACTGAAAAAGAAGTTTATATTGAATATGGTGATAGAGCACTGTATTCTCAATTGGAAATACTCAAAATATTTAATAATAATGTACATGCGTCAATTGGCACAGATTTATTATTTAAATTGGGTATTACTTTAAGTAATATTAGAGTAACTTGGGATGATGAAAGTCATAAGCCTATTATTCCTATTATTGAACCATATCCTTATACTCCAAATGAAGACCCATATTTTTCACTTATAGAGCAAGAATATTTGTTAAAGGAAATAGAACCTTATATTGTTGCGAACAAAAACATACCAAAATCTGCTTATTGCACAATACCTGGTAGTGAAATTAAACTGCCTTTGAAAAAGGATGCACAATCTGCATATCGTAGACAATATCAAATAAATGAATGCCATGTACAGGCTGTAAAAGATCAAGTCCAAAAATGGATTGAATTAGGAATTGTTGAACGAGCACCTCCTAGTATTCCCTACAATTTACCACTATTGACAGTACCTAAAAAGGATCCAAAAACGGGTGAATACGATAATAAAAACATCAGATGTGTAGTTGACAGTAGACTCGTCAATAATAATCTTGACAAGAGACGTATAGATAGGTTTCCATTACCTTTAATATCAGGCCTTCATCGTATAATGAGTCGATATACTCTCTTTACAGCAATTGACTTAAGTTAGTGTTTCCATTCCTTTAGGATTAGGAAAAAGTGATCGTCCTTTAACTGCATTCACAACACCTGATGGTGTACAACTTCAATTCAAACGAGCTCCTTTTGGTTTGACACCAATTTCGAGTGTCGTTCAACGTAGTTTAACAAATTTGTTTGCTGATCTTGACTACATGGTAAATTTCATCGATGATATATACATATTATCAGATAACAACTTAGAAAAGCACAAGCAACATGTTCAAACTGTCTTAGAACGGTTGACATTGCATAATCTGCGAATTAATCCAGATAAGCTCCAAATTGCGCAAAAATCAATATATGTGCTCGGTTTTTGCTTAAATGAAAAAGGCCTAACATTAGATCAAAGAAAAGTTGCAAATGTGCTAGACTGGCCGGATGATGTAAAGAATTCAAAAGAATTAAGTCATCGTCTTGGTGTTATGAACTACTTTAGAGATCATATCCCAAATATATCGCAATTGACTGCACCATTAAACCAATTGAAAAATCATCCAAATTTGAAAGCAGTTTGGACTAATGAACATTCTAAAGCAATTAGAAAGTTGAAAGAAGCATTAGTAAACGCACCGGTAATTAGTGTACCCAACTTAAAACATTCATTCCATTTGGTTACGGATGCTTGCGATTATGGAATTGGCGGTTGCTTGTATCAAGTAATCAATAACGAAATAAAATATATTGGCTTCGTAGCGCGAACATTATCGCCTACAGAATGAAAATATGGCTCAACGCGACGTGAGTTGTTAGCCGTCGTATATTCATTCACGAAATGGAGAAAATGGTTGTATGGCAAACATTTTCATCTATTTGTCGACAATAAAGCTTTGTTGGAAATCAACAGAAAAGAAACTAAAATAGCTAACAGAGTCATAGAAAGTTACTATGAAACCATTTTCGAAATGGACTTTGATATTACCTACTGTGCTGGAATGAAAAACATTTTAGCTGATAAACTTTCGCGTCTGTTTTACCCTGATGTGGAAAACATGCTGGCCAGGGATGAAGCACATGCTGGAAAAGAGAATGGTAATGAAGTAAAAGGAAACAAAAATAGAGAAAAATCTATAAGACAAGCTGTTAGAAATACGTCACAAAGTGATACAAAGAAACAAAAGGCTAGAGCATTTCATGATCTGGAAATTGATGACGATAACATCAGTACAGATAGTGAATACGAAGAAAAAGAAGCATTAGTACTAGCTGCTAGTCATTTAGATAACTATAAAATCATTGATAATCTTGATGAACGATAAAAGCTTATCGAAAATGTACATGCTTTAGGTCACTATGGTGTAAACCAAACAGAACTAAAAATAAAGCAAGATCATGGCTTTTACTGGAAAGGCTTAAGAGAAGATATAACAAAATATATCAATGAATGTCCAAAATGCTCAAGGTATAATTTAGCCAAACATGCTTATCACCCACCGAAAAGTATCTGTCCTGATGGCATATGGGATCAGATAGCTATTGATCTTGGAAGTTTTGATATAACTTTAACCAATGGAAATAACTTCCTTTTGGTAATAGTCGATCTATTTAGTAGATTTGTTGTGCTGAGGGCGATTAAAACGAAGTCTGCATTAGATGTAGCATTAGCCTTGGTACAAATATTCTCGATGTTCGGTTATCCAAAGTGTTTGATTCACGATAATGGACTTGAGTTCAAAAATAAGCTATTAAAGGCAATAAAAGATCATATGGGTGTAGAAGAATCCTTATCTCTACCTTATACACCAACAGGCAATTCAGTAGCTGAAGCTAGTGTAGGCTCAGCAAAAAGAATTATAATTAAAATGTTGGAAGGATACAATGAAGCATGGGATATGTATGTTGATGGTACTGCTTATGTAATGAACCAACATATTTCAAGATTGCATGGTTTAAAACCATTTGAAGTTATGTTCAATAGAAAGGTAAATGATCTTAAAGATTATACCAAGAGCATGCGACAGATTGAGTTTAATGAAGAAACAATAAATGTTGAAAAACTCAAAACTGCTATTGAAAAATTCAATAATACTACTCTACCAGAAGTCCGCGAGCAAATATTGGAAACGCAAAGAAAGGACAATGAATACTTTGTTAAAAGACATCGTATATTAAATAACACATTCCCAATTGGATCGACAGTAATGATAAAGAACATTGAAGGCAAAAAGTCAAAGACTGACGCTAAATATATCGGGCCTTTTACTGTTCACAACCATACGAAAAATGGTAATTACGTTCTTACTGATTTAACAGGCAGTTTGTTTGACAGAAATGTACCAACATCTCAAATAAAGTTAGTATCAAACGATACAAACAAAACGAACGATAACAAAGGTATCTATGAGGTACAAGCTATCATTAATCATAGAGAGATAGCACCAAGCAAATTTGAATACTTGACAACTTGGGTTGGATATCCAGGTGAACAAACTTGTCAAAAACAGTCTACCTTCCAAGGTACTGATGCTATTAAAAAATATTGGGAACGAAGAAAAGCTGATGGAAAACATGCTATTAAAACAGCAAATTCTAGTAGAAAAAGAAAGCCATTATTTGGCAATGAACAATCTACTAAAGGTAGAAAAAGAACAAGAGCTTCTAAAAAGTAAAAATTGCTCTTTAAGATTTTAAATGGTGCATATATTATCAAGAGTTGGAGATCTTTTCCCTTCAATTATCATTTTTATCCTTAGAAACAAAGGTTTTTGAGATAATAAGGTTTTAACGATGCCAACGATAGTTTAACTAGAAGCACATTATATATTACATTGGATACAAATTTATATTAATAATTTGTATATTATACTTTTTTTTTTTTTTTTTTTTTTTTTTTTTTTACTGTTTATCATGTATTTCAGCAATGATCTACTGTATCTTGTGGAATTACATCTTCGCATTAAATTTAATGCTGGCCAGGGATGGTGATCAATCCATTGATCAATTACACTGAAACTTGACTTAGAATAATTCATACTAGTAATCGAAACCCTCGTTTAACAAGATACAATATATATATATAACTGCTGATTGCATACAATAAAAAGAATAACTTTATCTCGTTTAATTTTGGAATAATCTGATAAATCATAGTTTATATAATTTTTCAAATAAAAAAGCGCGGCTCAGAGAGTCCTTTACCATATCTTCCGTCCTCACTACGGCAACGTCCGTATTTATAACATTTTTTTAACCAGAAGTTTGGCCAAATTATTTGTAAAAACTGGGCAAATTATTTTGAAGAACTTGGGCAAATTAATTCAAACATTTGGGCAAACTAATTTTTATTACTGGGAAATTCAACTTCACAGAACTGGCCAATTTTTTTTCAAAAAAGTGGGCGGATTTTTCAAACATTTGGTAAATTGAGACTGGAAGCACAGTATATCTCTAGTTCCTCTTAAAATAGAGGTAAAGCCCAGATGAAATTTAACTGCACAAGAAATAATTTCTTAGCGTAAGCTAGGTTCAAGAAGATGTACCATCTTGTCTAATTTTTTCTATGTTTGACAACCATTCCATTACAAAAATTAACCATGCGTTATCTTTGTTATATAATGGTTTAAATAATAAAGGAAAAGGTAAAAACAAAGATCAAGAAACAGTTTGGGTACTTTTTGAGACTGATCTTTATTTCAGTTTAAGTTAAAGTAAAAATTATTCTAATTGAAGGCAGGTATTTATATCTTATTGAGTGAGTGGCTTGATATCTTCTATTGTTATCGTTCTTCTAATATTCAGGTACTTTAGCAAGTGTTATCTATAATTATGATTATGAAAGCTTTTCATTTGTTATTTTGTATGTCTGTCATAGATTATCTTTTATTCTGGGAATTCCTCACTGAATTGAATAACGTTATTTTACGCGTTATTTCAATTATGTGAAAGATTAACAATATTCCTGACATTGGATTGGATTTGGTTATTTTAGTTGATACTTCTTCTTATCAAAGAACTCTCATGAATACAACACATATTCTAAAAGAATATGTTTAATTGGAATTGATTGTATGATCTTATTTAAATAAACTTGTATTTTATTTTATTTTAATTATGATCTTGTATTAAGACTTATATTTATTAATGTCAACTACAATCAGTTACTGTTCTACAACAATCTTTACCTAAGTCTCTAATGATGTTTGTGCAATCCTAATGTTTATAAAATTACGCGATGAGGCCTAACAAAAGCTTAAAATATGTTAAAAATATGTGAATAGACACCTTTAACTCTATATTCTGATAGAGCAGGCAGCGATAGTGGCAAATGAACGTCAGGATCACCTTTATTCACAGGAAAAAAAAACAAAGGGTGATTGGATACTGAATTATTAGTAAGGATCAATTAGCCAATCATTATTTTTTTAGTATTTTTTAGCTGTGATTACTTTATTTGGAAGCATTGTCCAAAAACAGTAATCATTTTTCAAAAATATAAAAAAAAATATAGACGAAGGGAAAATGGTTATTTTTTTTGATAAACAGTAAATTTGACCTATTGTTTATACGTCTGTAAAAAATTTGCTGACCTTAACATATAAGAATGAGGAGAAAAAAAATATTAAAAAAAATACCTCCAAAATTTGAATAAAAAATTTATTTTTTCGAGAATTATTGCAAATATGGTAAGTGATTGTTACATAAAAACCTAAAAAAAGGCGATTTTTTTGGCTTGTTTTGCAAAATAACTAACAATATGTAAATAACTAACAATATGTAAAATAACTAACAATATGTTAACAACATGTAAAAAAAAAACTGGTATCAAAGGCTTGATGTGTTGCACGATTAAAGCAAAAGTATATTAGTCAACTGTCTCCAAATGTAAAATGTCCAAATTCAACTTTATTTTGAAAATCATCTGTTTTGAATTCATGGTCTTTTTTTTTTCATTGTTTCTTTTCATGTTTTAAATCTTTTTGGCTCCATACTGTGATGTCCTTTAATAATCCTGAGAAGAATTAGACATCATGCTTTGACAAAGTAACATTTTTTTATTCATCCAGTTGTTTTAAAACATAATCATAGATTGTTCTTGGTCTGTGATACAAGTAGCTATCAAAACTGCTGCACTTGTGCGAAAATCATGCGGAAAAAAACAAAGGTGAAAAGTATTCTTTGTCTTTTTGCTTGATAGTTTCCTTTTTGCTACTCTCCATAAAGATGTTGTCATACTATCAAAAGTTCTACAACCACGTTTATCTGATTCTTTCTTTCCGCTTTAAAATTGCACAAGAATCCAGCCATCTAGTTGATAGCCTTTTAATTTATTTTGAAAGAATCATAACCAAGTACATCTTTTTCAGATACAGATTTACTGAGATAACCCATTTTATGATTGGTAGTAATGAAAAAATAATAATAGAAAGACAACAAGGCAAGTAATTCACGATTTTTATTCAAACAAAAACCTTCATGTTGTATCAATGGCATGTATAAACAAGCCAGGAATATGAAAGTAGGTTATATAATGCTGACTTTGGCGTGCAACTTATCTACAACACTACGAATCTGTCGAGCAGCTTTGAAATCTTTAAGTTGTTGCTATGTTGTATTGAACATAGCTTAATTTATGACTTTTTTTAGAGAGAAAAATAGTAAATTTCATACTAAAAATCAAAAGCTACTCTTTCAACGTTTAAAATCAAGAGCATTGTGCAATGCAGAACTTAAGATGGGATTAAAAAGTACTAAATTTCTTTTTTTTTAATAAGATGGAATGTACTTCTTAAAGCACATGGTTAGATTTGCATTAGGCTATTTCCACTCCTTCTTCAGTCTAGTAACAAGGCTTTATTTCAAATGTTTTATAAATTTGAAAGAGATATATACATAATGATTCACTATCATGTGTATGTGCACACTAATTCAGAGAGATATTGTCATGACTACTTTTTTGGATTATAATATTCATGAATTCTTCTCAAAAGTGATCTTCCAGACTTGAAAGTGCGATAATCACGTACTACTCGCGACTGAGGTCCCATTGTTCCATCAAATATAAACTTCCAATGAACCATAAACCAGGATGTATGATAGGCTAAAGAATCATAATATTCAGTTGCTAGATACCTTAGTTGTGGTAACTTTGACCAAGGAATCTATACCAAATGATTATTATTTCATTTAGACAAATTCTATCAATTTACCATTTGAAAATCATGATGCTCATTATGATAGCCTATATTCAAAAACGGCACATTTAGCATTCCATAATAAGAGTAAGTCTCTTGGCCGTCATCAAATGTATAATGCTCTTGAATAAAATGTGCTGCACCAGGATGTAAAGAATAGCCAAACCAAAGCGACAGAAAGAGATATTGCAAACCTCGCCAAGTACAAAAATAAACAACCAAGGCATTCATCACTAGCGATACAGCCACATTAATCCATTCCCACTTTTTAGGTTTGTGACCCCATTGTTGTTGAAGCACCAAGCCTCTGAAAACATACATGACAGGATAAATCATGATCCACATGCATTTCTTGAAGGGGCTTCCGTCAATCAATTGCTTTTCCCACTCAAGAGGCAAATCGGGATCTCTGCCTTCGACACCTTGCCAGGTATGATGTTCAATATGGTATCGACGAAAGGATTGTGAGATTGGCACTGGAAGAGCAAGGTTGGTATAAAGGCCCATCAGACGGTCCATGACCTTGTGGCCCGTGATGAGATTATGGCTGGCTTCGTGTATGATGACACCGACGATGCCGGTGGCTGTGCCTCCCAAGAAATAAGCCGTGAACATCATGGTGAGAAACGTGCTGTGATGGCCAAAGTGATAAGCAAGACCCAGTTGAAGCAGATTGATCAAGGTGGCTACATAAAAAGTACGAATGTCTGAGCCGTACAAATCCTTTATTTCGGGGTATTTGTGTAGCAAGGCATGTTTTCTTTTTAAATGTGGCTCGTCCATATCATCTCGAGCGAAATCTTTGTCTATGCCAGGTATGGACCTTTGCCAATCTCCAAGATAGAGTGGATGACGGTAATCAGGATGAACCTGGTTTTTGTCAAACTCCTTCTTCTTTTTATTGCCAAATTGAATGGGTGGCATACTGAAAAACAGAAAGAAAAAAAAAAAGAAACAGGCGCGTTTTTCTTTTTTTTTAAATATCAGAAATTGATACAAAATCAGGAGATATTTTTTATTGAAAAGGCACTTAGTAGATTTTATCATAGTTCAAAGGATAAGCTATAAAAAAGTAAGTCATCCTCCTTTTCCCTTTCTCTCACTTACCATTTCCTCTAAACTCTCCACTGGGATACACATGCCTTGATTTAGTAAATGATCTAGGTTTTGGTAATTCCGACAGAGGTCTAAAAGTGTATTTGCCTCCTTCTGTTAATGGAAAATTGATGGTTGGTCTACTGAAGGGCGCTGCAGAAGGCTTAGCCATGGGTGGAGGAGGAAGAGGTGATCTTGGGGCTGAAGCGCCTCCTGTAGGTCTCACATTGTTTTTCTGAGTTCCTCCAGGTAGTGGTGGTGGCATAGGTGGCACATTGGGTGCAGAGGCAGAAGAAGCCCTAGGCCTTCCAGGTGGAAAGGCAGGTGGAACGGTCAGTCCAGCTCGAGGAACATTGGGACTTGCTGGAGGTGAAGGTGCCATGCGAGGAGGAGGAGGTGGTGGTATAGGTCTTTGTGGTGAACTGTTGGATCTCGAACGGCCCTGTGGAGCCAGTGAGGCTTGGGTTTTAGGCGGTACACCCAAGGCAACTGGTGGAGGAGGTGCGACTGGTGGTGTTGGAGAAGAAGGTTTAGGTAAAGCTCGTCCAGGTACAGGAGGCACCTTAAAGCCTCTTGGTAATGTGTTGTGATGAGTGGTTGATTTAATAACGGATGGTGCGCTAGGTGGTGCGCTAGGTGGCGCAATTGGTGGTGCACTAGGTGGTGTGCTGGGTAACGATGGCGCTTTTACGAGATGTTAGTAAAAAATTAAAATAGAGCAAAATTTCTTACAAGACATATTTCTTCCTGTGTCTACAGCAGCTCCTCTTGTTTTTCGAAGCGTAGGCATTCCATTCACAAAGAGTCCACCTAATTGAGGTCCACTAGACACAGGTGCAGGTGCTGAAGCTATATGAGGAATACTTGGTGGTGCTTGGGTCATGCCTGGAACAGGTGGTCTTGCCATACCACCACCTGAAGCAGGTCCATTTGCTTTTGATGCTTTTTTTGAAAAAAGATTAAGATTTCATTTCGTCATTGACAAAACTAAAAAGAAACTTACGAGTAATAATAGGAGCAGATCTATCATTTGTTACTGCCTTCTTTAATTTTCGGCCTTTTTGAATTTGGGATAAAAGAGCACTGTCCATGATTTATTAAAAAAAGGAAGAAAGTTTTGATACTATGTTTGGCTGCTAATGTCGTGTATATAACGAGTAGTGACTGTTAATTGATAAATATGAGGTAAACACTTTTTATACTAAAAACAAAAGAGCACGCAAGAAAATAACAGACAAGACATCCAAGAAATCAAGCATAGGTTCTTTATCTCAAGTCCTCTTTCTTTCTCTTGATTTTCTCTTGGCAAATTGCTTTCCAGAAAGCAGTAATGCAAACATTTGTGCTCCGTTCCAAATTTGGAAAAACGGGATTCATAACCAAAATAAAATAATAAACATAGCATTTTTCTTTAAATTTCTTTTTCTTTTGCTTTTATTACTTTAATGTCATTAGAAAATAAACTTGATTTTAAGGTAGATTAATACAAGTACTTACTAGAATACAATCACTTAACAGTTTCACTAGACACTTCATTTTGGTTGGTTTGTAGGTCATGCAATCACCATTTTAAACTGTCTCCTATTTTACATCTCGTGTTCAATATTTCATCCTGTCACATTTTTTTACAGATTTGCCTATATTTCTGTAGTATGTACTTATAGCATCATTCTCTACAATTCCTATAAAGTAAGTGCTGTATATAAAGTAACAATGAGTCTTTATTTATCTTTCATAGCCTTTTCATCAAGGCATACCCCTCAAGAGGATGATACTTGATGAAAATGCACAATATTTAATTATAGCAGCCTATTTCTTACTTTCTAAGAGAAAAATTGGTAAAAGAACTGATAATAATGTGTATATATAAATATATGCATGATATCTAATATTTTTTTTAATATAGTGACACTCTTACCATTTCTTGTTTATTCATTTTTCCATGTATCCGATTATTTAACCTCACAACTCATTCCAGCATGCATGCCTCAACAAGCCAAGCTAGAATCTACATTGAAAGAAATTAAATCAAAATATTATGAAAAAGCCATGATCTTGACTTGTCAATATGAAATTTGCGGCATCTTGCTACCTTTTGTACTCGGTTTGTTTGTGTAAGTATTCTGATGTGTGTACCACCCACAAAAATATTGACATCTCGGTGCAGGTTCCGTACATCGGTGACTTGTTTATTAGTTTATGTTCACTTTTTACGCATGAGATATTACATGTCAAGTTATACACGCGATTATTTGAACTCTTTATTTATTCAAGCTGATACCTTATTGACACCACCTACTGCTCATCCTAAGATTCCACCCGCTGTAATCAAGACATATTCAACTTTAAAGGACGCATGGACTGCAAGTGGACATTCAAGTGTAGATAAAAAAGGAAAATAATTTTTATTGAAGGAGATGTTAATATGCTGATACAGGAGAAAATAAATACGTTTTTTTCTCGTATTGTCTTTTCAATCGAAGCTCACTTGTCTTTCTATTTTCTGTGTTTATTGATGACAGTCGGATCTGTTGTTTAATGAACCCTATGTATCCAAGCTATTGAGTTTTTTTTTATCATGTTTATTGTAGTACTATTCTTACCATAAAACCAATGACAATGAAGTGGCCAAAATGCAGTGAGTGCAGCCATAATGGATCCAAATGGCTTCAATTGCCATGCACAGACAATCACATAAAGGTGAAACAAGATCCGAGTACAAACAAACGTTAGTGCAAATAGGTAGTCATAACGAAATCTATTTCAAACTGATCCCACAGATAATATAAACGTCGGTATTTCTAGTAGACACATCATCACAAAGACCGAGCAATACTGTCGATTAATAGTCCAAATCAAAAGTATCAAGTAGACCGTATGATGAAGCCAGCCTGTGAGTGGGTCTATTTTTTTAGGATAAAATATGCTACCAATGACTAAATCCAAAAATAGAAAAGTCATAAAGAACACCGTCACTTGAACTGTCCAGGTACGATAGACAAGAATTTCAGAGAGGTTTCCTTTATAGAGTGTATAGACAAGTGGAAGTGAGCAAATGCTGGTGATGAAGCTTGTGATCAAGGTCAATACATAGGCTAGCTCTCGTTCTGTTCTTGCCAATTTGTTCTTTTTCCAAAAGATAAACCAAGCAATCAGTAAAATAGCTGATACGACACTTGTTTTGATGATGCTTGGTTCTAAAAGTGAATGAATCATTTAATGAAAAAGAGAAAGAAAAAGAAGAAAGGGAGAAGGCTTTTTTATAGTGAGAATAAAGAGTCAAGCGTGATTTTTTTTAACAATTCAATTGAGTTCAATACTTTGAAATAAAATTTGCTTGAGCTTACTGAGAAGATTTTTGTTATGAACTCTACCAATTTTTAGTTTTATACATCAAACTAAATCTATTTTATTCACTGGGTCTTGACAGTATATCTTTTGTGCAAATTTAGTTTCTCATAATACAACTCACACTCCACATTACCTCGTTTTTTATTTTTTCGAGCAACCCTGTATCATGTAGGAATCTTCTTCCTTACCCGCTTCACCACACAAAGCACTACAAAAGGAAATTCAATAAATGCACACTTTATGAAAAGCCCCTTTCTTTGCTTACTCGTGTCCTACATCTAACTATTATTTCAGTTCAAATTCCTGTAAGGAGAGGCAGCGAAATAAGAAAGCGTTTATCCAAAATCTTAAATAAATGAATCTGTCCAGCATATGCTATTTTTCTAGTCCTCATACTTTTTACACGTTCAAATTGCATATTCATTTAATGTTTTATTTTGCATGTATATCTATGCTTAACTTAAAACTTTATTAATTAAAAATACTTATTAGTGGTATTCCTGTATTCTCTTCAATAATATACTGTTCAAATACGCTGATGACAAACGGCACATTATATAAATTGAAATGTTTTGCAAAATGATAGAGAGTCTATCTGAATGCTTTATAAAAAGCTTCTCCGTTTAATATGCTTTGTTAGTTGTCATGTCTATAGGGAGACTCAACACTTTACCTTTCATAAATCTCTATTTATGTATGGCTTCATCTAGTTTTTAGGCAAGCATACTCCTAGATATGGATGCGACTAAGAACATGTCTCTTTTTTTTTGTGTCTTACTCTTTTATTGTATTATTTCAAAATCATTGTAATTCAACTTTTAAAATAAGGCTTGCCAAACATTTTAATGCTATGATATATTGCTTGGCCACATTGTGTCCTTTTAAAAATTGGATAATTGTCTTTTTTATGAAGCATGGATCTTATTTATGTGTAAATACATAAAGCATAATGATTTTCTCAGTCTTTTAAATGGTTTCTGCTTTCTTTACAAGCTCATGAACAGCTGATTCTACTTTTTAAAATGTTTAGGCATTTTCAAATTGGTAAGTTATGAACCGGCGGAGTATTTCTGGTTGAGTCAGGAACCCAGATTTGCACAGCAAACGCGATTTTGTCAGAGCTACATAAAGACAGGCAATTTTGCTTTTGCTCATACTGACAAATAAGCTATGATGGAGTAATTAATCAGTATAATATTCTACGAACGATATTATTGTAGCATTGGAAATGATCGAATTTGGCTGATAAATAGAGGCTGAAAAAAGTGAAGACAAAAAAAATTCAATGGAGCTCTTAATTTCTTTTGGTGAATGAAAAAATTAGTACTGTGGAATCGTGGTCGGTTTATTTCAACCATCATTGGTTTATAAAGTCTATGTTGGTTCTTTGCTTTGACTCTAAAGATTTTAACGAGACAAGGATTACAATTTTCATTCCTATTATTGCAGTATAGGGCAATAAAACAAACTGAACATAAACTCAACGGTCTCACTAATTCATTAATGTGTTGCCGACAAAAAGCACGGCAACAATGGTTGCTATGTTAGTATAGAATTATCGTACAAGATAAAATAGGTTAGAATACTTTTATTGATCTTTCTCGTTAATCTTTCTCTAAAGGAAGTAAAAAGATGTCTGTTTTTGATGTGGTACACAAGTAGCCACATTCAAATAATTTTACTTCATCAGAGTTATTTTAAAGCTGTGTGACTCTACTACTTTTTTTTATTTTTGGAATGCAATGCTGGAATTCATTCCAGGAAAAGTATTTGTAACTACTGTCGTTAGCTTAATCTTCTTTATTGGCTATTCTTCACAATTTTGCATACTTTTACCAAAATATGAGGTGAACGAAACTATTTATCTATTAGGCCCGTTAAACATTTTAATTCTGTTGGTGTTTTACAATTATTACTTGGCTGTTGTAACTGATCCTGGAAAAATTCCTGCCCATTGGGTAATTGAACTTGTAAAATCTTAATAATACACAAAACTAACACAGCTTTAGGAACCACCGTCGTCTTTAATATCAGCGAATTCGGTTACTGAAGGCATCACAGGCCCAAGGTACTGCAAGCTCTGCAGAACATATAAACCACCCAGAAGCCACCATTGCCGGTACTGTAGACGTTGTGTACTCAAAATGGACCATCACTGTCCTTGGATCAATAATTGTGTTGGGCATCGAAATCATGGCCACTTTCTACGGTTTATTGCATATGTCACCATAGGTTGTATCTACCTTATTGCATTGCTGATAGGGAGGATAAGAGCAATCATGGATGCCATAAGTCATTTTCAAGTAAAATAGTAATGAGAATGAACAAAAAAAAAATGAAAAGTCTCATTTGCTCGTTTGCTCTAGTTTAATGCTGAACCAAGCACATTTGAAGTTATTTTTATAATAGCAAATTTTGTGCTATCCTTTATTATTCTTTTTGCAGTCAGTATCTTGTCTGGATACCAATTCTATTGTCTCTTGAGAAATCAAACCAATATTGAAGCATGGGAAAGAGGAAAAGTAGAAACGCTCATACGGAGAGGCAAAATCTTACCTGTAAGAAATGGGAGAAAAGAAAAAGGTCCAGTGTATATTAATGCGCTCCATCATAGACACAATATCCATATGATATTGGACTTTATACAAACATCTGCCAAGTGCTAGGACCAAACCCTCTGCTTTGGTTGTGGCCACAAAGGACACCGGGCGATGGCCTATCATTTCCTGTTATTTTAGGTATAGATCCTTGTCTTCCTTACCATTGGCCACCTCGGGACCCAGACGATTTACGCCCTTCCATTTTTTCATCCAAATACAAACGACAGCAGGAAGCAAAGAGGCTTCTAGCTGAGAATCCCAGTGCTTCAATCGAAGATGACTCTGAAGGATATTATGATTCTGGTAGTTTTGCATCCGACAGTGATGGATACGATGAGGAAGAAGGCACAAAAAATTTGTTGAACAATCCACCTTACCATTCCTCTGGCGTGTACTATGAAAGTCCTTTGCATGAAAGCAGCGATGAAGATATTCCATTGTCTAATTTCTATATACAACATAGCATTGAAAAAAAGACAGACTAAAGTAAATGATACCTTATACATCTCTTGTCATCAATATACCAATGCTCTTTATAGCCTTCAAAGACATTTTATTTATTCAATTTTGATCGTAAACATAATATTTACTTGTAGAGTTGAGTAAAAACAACCCTATTTCTCATTAAGGCAGTTGTTGATGTTTGATTTTAGAAGACATTGCAAAAAGACATGTTTAATAATTTGCCCGGTGCATATATGATAGCTCGCTCCGATTAAATTTTTTTAAAAATTAATAAATACCAATATTGGAATCAAGTAAAAAGCAGAAAATAGGATATAGTTCTATATGTAAAAAACAAGAGTGGAAGCAGTGTGATGATTTGTTCAAGTTGTACTAGGCAGCAACCCTTTTAATTTGTGTATGCAATGTTTTGTTGCTCATTTTCTTGCTCCCATTCAAATCCATCCTCCATGTCTTCAATGTCTCCAATATCAGATTCATCTTCAAGATCAGAAACAAATTCAGCATCCTACACAACAATGTATGATTAGTGCTATATTTCTATAAGCAAAAAAAAAAAAGACATACTTCTTCTTCTTCTTCTTCAAAGGTATTTTCATCATCTTCATCTGATTCGTCTTCTTCAGCACCTTCAAGCTCTTCATCCAGAATCTTTTGCCATATTTCTTCATTGACATTAAGAGGAGCATCACCGTAAGCTTTATTTTTCAATCGCTCGATCAATTCCTTTTCAATCGATTTCTCTATTCGAGCGGCTGCTTCTGCTTTGCGTTCTCTGTTTGCTTCACGACGCTCCAACTTCTTCTTAATACCAATCAATTGGGGTCGATCGCTAAAAAAATAAAGGCATCAGTCTAACCGTCTCCTGTTATTGTGTTTAGCTTACTTTTCTTTGAGTTTCAGTTTACGCATACGAATAAGGTATTGTGTGATTTTGGTAAGACGCTGTTTACATTTATGTGATAAGAAATTTGGCCAATATTGCAGTTCCTTGTCAATCTGAATACATAAGCTCAGTTAATTTCTTTTTCTATTCACCCTCCAAATATCATATTACCTGACTTAAGGCCTGTGCATAGTTCTTTGAAAGTTTCTTTCTTTCCCACATTTTTGCAGGTGAATGAGCCCTTTCAGGTGTTTTCATGTACAAATAAACAATACCCTTTTCTTCTCTGATGGTTGCATATCTACTGTTGGCCAGTGGACAAGATTGCCGATTGCAAAGACCAGTAACGTTATATTGATTACGACAAAAATTTGCAGTGGGTGTTCTAGTAGATCGATCAGTTTTCCCCCCTTTTATATATTTATTCCATAAACTAAGTTCAACTTACTTGACTTTATATGAGCAAAACTGTTGATTGATTACTTGCCAAATAACTTCATCTGATTGCATTTTGATCTAAATAAAAATGACAAGTAAAAAAAAGGCAGATCATCTTTTTGACAGGACCTGCTTTTGAAGAAAATTTTTCGCTAAGCTATTATAATTGATTCGTTCACATTTGAAATTCAGACTGCTTGAGATTCATTTCAAGTTTTCAAGTTCTGGTTCCCCATGTTTTAAAATATATCTATAACGTTTCATACTTTTTCCTATCACGGAAATTGAGCCTATACTTTGTATAACTCCAGAATTGGCTTGTCATATTAGCTGAATGCTACCTTTATTGGATAATTAAATCAAAAGCTTCATTTTGTTTTTTGATATTGAGCGTATTACTTTTAACAACAAAAAACAAAGTGCATCACCAAACAATACGATCTTCTTGGATAGTCAAAGCCGATAAACAAATATTATCGTTGTTACAAAATAGATTGGTATATCAATACATGGCTAAACAAGCAGTAGAATCGTTCGCCTGCAAGAGTTCACAACCATAAATTTACTGAAAAACAACAAGCCAGTTTATGATTTAGACAAATCCTTTTTCCATCACACACTGTGATGAAGATCTTTTTCAAAGCATTATTTTTGGCTCTATTCATACGAATACAAGGCAATCAGAGGCATCATCATGAAAAAATAAGTAAGATTGGCATCAAGCATCATGCCTTCTACTGTAAAAACATGAGTATCAGTCAAAGATGGTCAGTTACTGCTGTAGCGGTACTTTTAAATGACTTAATTTGAACTACAGGAACAAAGAAAAACTGAAAGATGCTCACGCCAGTGAAACAATTGTCTATTCAAGTGGTTGACAATCACCAGACTGCGCACAGTGCTCGCTTTAACCTTCATTCAATTAGGATCTTAAAGAAGCTGAAATCCTAAGCTTTTGGCATGGTGAACTCGTTCTTTCTGCAATAAATAGCTTATAAAGTCTGTGTACTAGAAAGCCTAAAGCAATGTATTTCATGGAGGCTCAAAATATAATCTATGCGAAGTAAGCCAGTTCATATCTTTATAGATGATTTATATGATGGATGCTGATGACTTTTTTGAGAACACATTCTCTTCATACTAAATTTAGGTAATCATTTCCCTCAGTGCTCTTTAAAACCACGGCCGATATGCTTGAAGATAACAGTTTCTATGGTTAAACTTCATTCTCTTTGCTTCTTACTCCTTGGATGCAACCATGTCTCCATTAGGTAGCCTGGCACACGTCTGAGAGGGAAGACGCTCATATTTTTTTTTTTTTTTTTTTTAAAAAAAAAAGAGACACTGAAGTCATTTAAGATCAATTTAAAAGCTTCAATACTGCGTAACTTGTCAAACCAAGAGGCTATAAATGGAACAACTTTTTTGTTAAGCATTATTCATGAAAATTCGAATCTTGTTATCTGCCTCTGTCACTTTAAATGAATACCTCGCAGTTCACCAAAGAGACAAAAACACGGACAACGTATCATTTGGCTTGATTTATGTCACGGATGCTATGTTTTAATTGCATAACTTGTATATAAATATATATATTGCTTAAAGAGCATACAAGCTCGGGAAATCCATTTCTTTGGCTCATAATGTCGAACCACTCTAAGTTTACAGCTTTTTTGATTACCACTTTTTTTGTACTTTGAGAGCAGAAAAGTTGAATCAGCACGCGTAAGATTACCTTGTTTGTTTTTATACTTGGCCTTGATTTTTTTTTGGAACAAATCAAAAAAGAGTCCAAATGCTGACTCACATGCGGATGCTATCCGTGGGCGCTGCCTTGATGATAAGCCATCGATTTATATAGGTTGCATTGCATACAGCACTCGAGCATAAGCTGTTTTATTTGTGACGCCAAGCTTTTCAGGTCTTGATGAAGTGTGCAATTTGTTTGTTTTTTTAAAGCAGGGTTGCATGCAGTCTCCCGTGAAACGCCTAGGATGAGCCCAGCCTAGATATGGTTTTGGCTTAAAATACGTTGATGAATTTACGCTTTAAATGATGTGTATTTTTTGAGTACATCCTATGTCCTATTTTATACTTTTGCTATACTTTTTTTTTTATTCAATAGAATTAGTGAAAAATGGTACTTGTAACCTTAAAAAGAATGAATTCTAGTTTCTTAAAATCTCAATTATGCCATGAAAAGGAAGAAGAGATCGAAAGACATAGAGAGAGATAAGCCCATGTGTAGTTAATGTGCTTAAATTATAAGGCGTATGTACTTTTATTGTTTATACAAATATATGCAAAGAGGGGTATTATTAATTTGCAGCTCTTTTCTTCTTTTCTTTTTCAGTCACAACACCAGGGACTTCTGGTGCAATTACTACCAAATGATCCCTACTTAAATGAACAGGCGATTGAACCAAAACATGGTGTACATGATTCTTTCCAGGTTCATGAACCTGGCAGACATCAATAGATTTCACCCAAGGATCAGATAGGACTTGCTGAAGGTTGAGTCGTTTGCTGGGATTTAATTCTAACATGCCGGCGATCACTGGTCTTGCTTCACGAGGCAAGAGCTGAAGGAGTCGAAGTTGCTGGTGGCTATTGCTAGCAAATGAACGAAAGGCAGGATCGGATAAGCGAGGTATCTTCCAAGGAAATCTACGGATTGTCATACAAATGAACACAATAGCACAAGACCAAATATCAGATAAGCGAGGGTCATAAGTTGGTTGAGTATATTGTTCAGGTGCAATGTAAGGATTTGAACCAAATATACCTATTTAAACAATGAGTGAATAAAAAGCGTCTGAGAAAAGAGTAGTTCGTTAGCTTACCTTTTGTCATTGTCATTGTGGTTTCGAAAGGATATTTGTAAACCGTTGAACAGCCAAAATCAATCATCTTAAGTATTCCCATATGATCCAATACTAAATTGTCAAGCTTGATATCTCTGTGTGCAATACCAACAGACTGTAGATAGTCGACACCATTCAGTAACTGACGCCAACAGCAAGAAACCTCTTCTCTTGACATCATACCACTCATAACAATATTAAATAAATCATTCGGCGCATATTCCATAATTTCATAAAATTGGTTGTCTTCTTGTATGATATCCAATGTCTCAATCACATTAGGATGGTGTAGGGTGGATCCGATACAGAACTCTGCTGTTACTTTCTTTACATAATCTTTTTCGGTTTCATGTGGGTATCTTTTCCTAAATTGTTTTACAGCAAATGTCTTTTGATCTAATGAACGTCTTATCAATCTCACTGAACCACCTGCTCCCTTTCCAATGTATTTCCCTATTAACTGTCTTTTTTAGAGCTCCCATTGTATTTTTATACTTTAAATTTACCCCAAGTTCCATATTTTGCACTAATATCTTGTCTGAATTGATTACCAAATGTCTCCGATCCATGTGAATCTGTAGGTTCTTCGTTTTGTTGTACAAAGAATGTTTTAAGGTCAGACCAAGCCAGAAAGAAGTCTTTCTGTACTGGCTTCTTGTTGAATATGAATTGAGAAGGAATTGAGCTACTATTGGATGAACAAATGGAAGATGTGGGTGAGGGAGAACGAGACATAGGTGTCTTTTGTTGTAATGATAACAGCAATTTAGATAATTCAGTTGAATCTAATAAGCTTTGATGTCCTCCTGAAGTGACAATGACGGGTGAAAGAGAAGGGCTTGAAGGTCTTGATCTTTCGGGTGTAAGTGGATCAAAGAACCTTTGGTTGACAAGGTGAGGCATATCTAAAGTGGAAAGAAAAGAGAAAAATAAATGGAAAAACAACCTGAATAAATAGCACAAAAAAAAAAGTTACGGAGTTCAATGTCAATTGATACAATTAAAAGGAGAAAGCAATTGAACACATACAAAGCTCATATTAATAATAGTAAAAAAAAAAAAAAAGGTGTTGACTTATTGAAATAACGTTCTACAATAAATAATGTAGCCCTGCAGATGATGTGTTGAGTTGTCCTCAGCTAAAACAACAAATCAATCTCTAAAAATAGTGATTTATTTTGTGATCGACAAAGTATGCTTTGTAATTTGCAGGCTTCATCTCTCCTCCTCAATTGTGTTTCAATTTTAAATGAAATCCTTACAAAAGTTTTAAAGAAAGTTTGATTAAAGAAAAAACACTTTTGTTTGAATGACATAAAAATGACATTATTTAATGACAACATGTACTACTATCAACTGGTTGTTATTTCCGCTTGCTTGAATGGACAAGTAGTCAAAATAATAAAAAGATCATCACGGTTAGGATAAATAAGAGGAGACATTGATTGATAATAACAAACCCCTTGTTTATAATCAGTTTAAATAATATTCAATTGCATCTACAACTGCAGAATACAAGCGGATTATTTTAGTAAAGAAACAAGAATTAACCTCAGATGAAATGAGTGTTTGTAGTTGCAGTAAAATCATTGGCAATAATAACAATAAAAAAAGTACTGGTATTTCAGTGCTGAAGGATCATATATGAACTTGCATTAATTAAAACCAGTTACTCGTTTTTTTTTCTTTTTCTTTTTTTGAGCATGCTCTTTCTCAAGACTTTACTTTTGACAATGCTATGCTACATTTAATACAAAGGTTTTCTTATCAATTTATAAAGTCTTTCCTCATAAAATTTTTAAGCAGTAGATTTTTCATAACCGTTGAAATCTGTGCTCATTAATAAACATAAAGAATATCGATTAAATTTATATCGTTGTAGAATAGTAATTGATTAAAGCTCACATTAATAAATATAATTTTAATACAAGATAATATCATGTAATCAAACACAAGTAAACATGTTCTACAAAAGTATGTATTGTAGTATTGACAGTTCTTTGATCAGAATTATCAACCAAAATAACAAGATCTTTTCTTATTGTCAGAAATGTAATTTAATGTCAGGAGTATTACTGGTTTTTTATATAACTGAAATAACGCGTAAAATAACGTTATTCAAATCAGTGAGGAATTCCCAGAATGAGATGATCTATAGCAGACATACAAAAACTAAAATGAAAGCTTAATATAATTATGACTATATATTGTTATGTTCTGGTAAAGTAATTGAGGAAATAACAAAGATAAACCAAAGAATACTTTTTGAGACTGAACTTTATTTAAGACAATCTTAATTGTTAAAAAGAAATCATCACAAAGTCTACTATTTATATTCTTCTATCAGTTGGCGGGTAAATGAGTAATTATGAGCGTAGATCTAATAATTGACATGTTTGATCGAAGAATGATCACTGAATCAATTTTGAAAATTTTTAATTCGTTGTTTTTATAGATCTTATTGTTCTTTAACTGATCTGGGAGAATTGTCCCGTCTTCATTGAGAGGAAAGATATATTTATATGAAATGCCTCCAGTCAGATCAAAGTTGACTAGGTACCTGATCCATTATTATTCATTTACAGAAATGATGAATAGTAAAGATCATGACTTATTTAGTGTTCATGTTTATTCTATAGAATGAATCTAATAGTGATAGTTTTATATAAAAAAGAAGAAGAATATATTTTATTTAATAAAGATTTAAATTATTATCTTTTATCAATTTTAATATACTTCTTTTAGTTGTGATTACTCAATGTCCGTTATGATCAGACTCTGTTCTACAACATATATAACATTTGCTGGAATACTTGAAGATGAGAAGAATATCCACAACAGAAGATACCAAATCACTCATTCAAAGATATAAATACCTGACTTCAATCAGAATAACTTTTACTTTAAAACTTGGACAGAAATAAAATTCAATTTCAAAAAGCATCTACTTGTTTCTTTATCTAAGATGTTACAGATTTTTCTATAATATTAATCGATATATAATAAAGTGAAAAACAAAAACAAAAGCCTACCTTTCACTTTAAACACAGAGAAACATATTCATTAGAAATGCCTTTCACCACAAAGAAACTCCTCCTTTTTTCTTGCTGTTGTTATTATTATTGAATGGCGTACTTTATTATTTTCCTTTCTTTGTATACAGCTGTCTCCTAATAGAAATCACCTAATCAGCAATTTCAAGTTGCTTTCGGGCAGCTACTTTAAGATTACGTCTTTGTTAATCGTTTACGTAACAGTTGAGTAGTTTGTATTGAACTAGTTTGCCAACTCATCAACAGTAAAGTAGTAAAGGTTTAATATAACTACGACGGTACAAAAACCATCTTCTAGATATTAAGCACTCGCTTTTAAAAATTTTGTTTACAGGTAGATATTTAGTTTTTGAAAGGTATGTGGCATTTTCAGAAAGTAAAGTCGCATTTTTACAAACTTTTAATACAATATATACAAAAAATGCGACAAATGAACGTGGTATTTATTCCTGAAAATAATGTAAGCAAGTTAATAGACATCTTCTAGAAATATTCGCCGTATATATATACAGTAATAATGAATAAAGATAACAGTGCAAACTATGTTATTAGTAATAGTCTGTGGAGAAAATACAGCATATGCCACGAGAATAGGATCTGTGTTAAATGAAACAAATGTCATATTTACCTTATTAAATATATATTATTAATATGAGATTACTCAAATCTTATATAAGAAGCAACAAGTACCGAATATATAATATTATATATTACATATTCTCTAAGACTCATTTACAATATTAACCATATACAATTTATATTTTTTTTTTGTATACAGTAGGTCAAAAAACTGCTACAAGGAATCCATTTTTCTTGGTTTTTGTAGCGCACATCCTGTTACAATGGCACAAACTGCCTCTGTTCCCACATAGTAAATATTCTACATGTCTTGAAAAATCCGAAAGAGTTTAAGCCCTATTGGATAAGTATTGAAGGAAGTATGAGATGCGCAATTTGAAAATTTGGAAAAACGAAAATTTGAATGGAATGAATTTATTTATTAATATTTAGTTGAACCTCCTTTTCTATTAATAATCGCTTGAGTTCTTTTCGAAATATTATCTACATGACTTCCGAAAAGATATTTATCGAAATCAATTCATATTTTATCAACTTGTTCCCAAAGCACATTCGTGTTCTTTGCTCTACGTTCGTAATATTTGAGATTCAACTTCAATTGATGCCATACGTGCTCGATTGAATTTAAGTCCGGGCTCTGAGCTGGCCAATCGTTAATATAGCTCTCTTCGTCACTACATACAGTTGTTGGAATAATTGTTCGAATGTTTTGCAATTCTATACGTTTGGCTTTGTATCTCTGCAGTCAGATAAGATAGAACTACGTACAATACCTCATTAGAAAGCGATAGTTGTGACATATAGCATATAGAAATTCAGGGGTATGGAATTACTTCCATATATAGTAAGATCAAATTGCGTCAAGCATATGCATTCGAACAATTTTTCCAATTGAATCATCTTTTATTTAATATCGTGTGTAACCGCCTTTAGCTTTAATAACTGCTCTACAACGAGCTGGCATACTCTTGATATATGCTTGGCATTGCTCTTTGGTAAAAGAGTTCCATTCTTTCTCGATTCTAGACCAGAGATCATGCACTCCTTTAGCCCTACCTTCATATAAGCTCAGCCTCAGCTTTAAATGGTGCCAGAGATGTTCTATGGGATTCAAATCGGGACTTTGAGCTGGCCAATTGAAAGTATGCTCTTCTTTAAACCCATTTTCCTTAAACCAAGCACGAGCAAGCTTTGATGTGTGCTTAGGATCGTTGTCTTGTTGAAAATAAATAGCTTCCTGTTCGTAACCATAGTACTTCAGACTGTCCATAAGTGTAGTTGACAGGATATGAACATAATCGGATGCTTTCATAGTACCATCCTCAATTGCGCAGGCATATCCAGGACCATCCCACGTCATACAACCCCAAAGCAGCACACTGCCAGCTCCTCCTTTGACTGTAAGGTCAAGATGATGAGGCTGCAATTTGTCACCAGGTCGTTTCCAAAAGTACTTACAGCCATCTGAACCCCAAACATTAATCTTGGTCTTATCAGAAAGCACTATACGTCTCCAGTCATCTTCTGTCCAATTTTTGTGAGCTTTAGCCCATTTTAGTCTAGCTTCCATGTGACATTTTTTGAGGAGAGGCTTTTTCTTCTTAATTTGGGCATTGAAACCCATACTATGAAGCATTTTTACTGTACCAAAATAGCCTATCTTATGACCAATACTGTTTAAATATGACCATAAGTCCTTTGCAGTCTTAAGTGAACCATTTACAAGCTCTCTCTTCAGGTAATTCTTTGTTGTTGAGCTTATAGTAGTCTTTCTACCAGCATGACCTCAAGTACGTTCAGGTGTATACAAGCCCTTGAACTTGCTCAAAGTGGACCTTGCTACCCCTGGAACATGTTTCATAATCTCTGAGTATGATAAACCCTTTTTCAACAGCGACCGGATGCTTTCTTGCTTGCTACGAGATAAAGTATGTACCATGATATAAAGAAGTATAGGCTGTACGAGATAGAAGGGAAACACTGCAAAATCCAGCCTTATTTATATATTTTAAGCTCTGACTAAAAGCAAAAGCGTTGTTTCATCATTACATCATTTAGTAATGCTGTATTTGTGATGTCAGAAGCGGCAACGATGTCATCATTATAGAATGCATTGAGTTGGAAAAATTGTTCGAATGCATATGCTTGACGCAATTTGATCTTACTATATATGGAAGTAATTCCGTAACCCTAGCTTTTTATATGTTGTATCCGACGGCTGTCGCTTTCTAATGAGGTATTGTACGTAGTTTTATCTTATCTGACTGCAGAGATACAAAGCAAAATGTATAGAATTGCAAAACATTCGAACAATTATTCCAACAACTGTAACTAGGCCATTGTAAATTATTCCTTGTGCTTTGGGTCATTGTCATGCTAAAAGTAAATGTTGAACCAGTCGAAATTGTAGTACTTCATAGTATCACGAAACGTAGTGTTCAAAATATGCTGGTAAACACCCGAGTTCAAGTTTCCATCGTAAATTTAGCAAGCATATCCTGGTCCTTCAGAGATTATACAACCCCAGGGCATCATTTTGCTAGCTTCATAGTGGATTACAAAATCCAGGTCATGATGTTGAAAAAGGTCACTTGGCCGTTTCCAATAGTGATCAGCATCATCAATGCCCTATACGCTGAGCTTGGTCTCATTAAAGTACACTGTTTGCTGTCAGTCACTCATTGCCTAATCCTGATGCTCCTTGACCCGTTCTAACTGATGCTACCTATGCGTTTTTGTCTGAAATGGCCTCTTTTTTTCTATCAGAAAATGGAACTCCATTGATTTCAGTACGTTAATTTCTGACTGGTATGAGATATCATAGCCAAATCCAACCAGCTCCCGGTACACCTCTTTAGAAGCCTTTAGAACCCATTCCATGAATTTTCTTTTGATTAACCGCTTCGTCACTTTGGAGACTACTGTAGGTCTACCACCTGTGTTTACTGTCCTACTTCAAAACAGCCGTCTAGAGTATCTACTAACAGTTGATTAATGTAATCCAGGCTCCTTGGAAATATCATACATTGATGTGGATGCGGTTAATGCCTGTTTGTAATCGTTTATTTTCTCCTCTGACAGCCGTTTAGGCATGCGATTGACGATAGGGTAAAAAAGAGAAATAATTTAAATAAGGGAATATAAAATTTAAAATAAAGGAATTGTAAGCGCTTTTATATACTGGCATCATTCTAATCATGTCAAGAATGTGAAAAATTATGATAGCAACCGGTTGGGTCGTATTAAAATTCGTCATTTAAAACATATGTGAACAAGTAAAAAATGTCGGATGTTCATAATACTACCTTTAGCGATCTCAAATTCCACCAATAACCATTGCCCATATCCGATAATCGACGAATAAATGCACTTTCTATTGAGGTACAAACAGTCAAGGTTTGAGATAGTTTGGTGCAGTACCCATGGATAACCAGCTGTAAAATCTGAATTTTGCAATTCCTTGCAGCAGTTTTGTGACCTACTGTACATTCGAACGGTTTTGCGGCCATATATTTTGAAAGCAAAATGCGTTAAAATTAGTTTATTTAATAACCAATGTAAAAGCCATCAGCCTCAATAACTGCACGGCATTGATCTGGCATACTTTTAATAAGCTTTTGGCATTCTTCAGCCGTGATTTGGTACCAAGTGTGACCTATGCGGTCCCATAGCTCATGTATACCACATGGAGGGCAGTCATAGTTTCTAAACAGCCGACGTTTAAGCAATTGCCACATGTTTCCAATTGGGTTCAAGTCTGGTGATTGTGGTGGCCATTTCATAACATGAAAGTCTTGCTCATTTAGCCATTTTGACACGACTTTAGCTGTATGTTTGGGATCGTTGTCCTGCATAAAGATAAATTTACTCGTAGATTTTCCACTTTCTTCCATATACCAGGCCAAAGACTTCATCAAGTCATCTTGTAAAACCTCCAAATAAACGTCCTTTGTCATGTTCTTGCCCACATCCACAATATAGCCTGGACCGTACCAGCTAATGCAGCTCCATACCATTATAGAGCCTCCTCCATGCTTCACTGTCTCACAAACATGGTGCTTTTTAAGCGGCTGGCCTGGCACTTTCCATGCATAAGACTTTCCGTCGGACCCAAAACGGTTGATTTTGGTTTCGTCAGACCATATAACATTCATCCAATCGTTTACTGTCCAGTCAATATGCTGACGAGCCCATTGGAGCCTCCTCTTTCTATTTCTTTCATTGATTAAAGGTTTCTTTGGCCTGACAAATGAGACCAAACCAGCATCCCTTAACGCCCTACGTACAGTATTTACAGAAACTGACTTGCCCAAGTTCTGTTCCAACGATTGCTGTGCTTGTACAGCATTTTCGAGCCCATCTACTGTTACAGCACGAACGAGATGTTGCTGCTCCCGCTTAGTCAGCGCCTTTGGCCTGCCACCTTTGTCAATTCGAGCAGGCAAACCTAACTCCAAACGAATTTTATGTACAGTAGAGGATGATACTTTGACTAACTTTGCAATTTTATGATAAGAAAAGCCTTGACGAAGGTAAAACTCGATAGTGTTCTTGCGATCTTCTGTTAATGGTTGCATGTTGAGTAATTACTTGGCAAATGTCTAGATGTCGAAATGGGAATGTGCGAATGACAAAGGAAAAAAAGAAAAAAAATAGTGTGCAGTGGTGAATTAGTAAGCAGCGAAAGTTCTGGAAGAATCTCAGGGTGTAGTGACTGCGTTTACCGCAATCGAGGAATTTCTCAAGCGAGGCCGCAAAACCGTTCGAATGTACATTTGATTTTTGATTGTCCGTACTATGATTTAGGGTGCGCTTAGGGTGGCATATTATACGTCATCAGAAATCCAAGAGCTTCTACTTTTAGATAATATGCACTAAGTATAGTGCCCAGTATGCACAATAAGCCACAAATGGTGCAGAAAGAAAAAAATACGTTTTGTGCGAACGGTTTTGCTGGCCACTGTATATACAGTAGCGGACAAAACTGGTGCACAAAAATGAAAATAAGTATTGCATCTCCGCCATATGTCTGTGACTTTTGTGGCATATACCATCTGAAAGGCAGTCTAAAAGATACATTATGATATGTAAACGGGAACTGTGTCGGACATCCCTCAGGCATAAGATCATTTTTAGTGATTTTCTGAATATTTCAATTTTCGCCAAAAATATAGTACTTGTCTAGCCTTCCTTCAATTTTCCTCATATCTCTCCCGTTTGCTTTCAGATTTTACCGTATACTAGTGAGCTTTAGTGGCTCTTGAAAAATACATAAACCCATGCTTATTTTGTATTTCCCATTGAATTCCCCCTTTTGTTTTTACCCTATTCACTATAACAAAGTACCTGCCTTATATGCTTAAGAAAATAAGCAACTGTAAAAGCGAAGCTCTGAGATTTCGAATACACTTAGTTCGTACGGCAGCGGATCTTTTTAGGGTAGCAAGAATCTCCAAATGGACAATCAACAGGATAAGAAAGGAAGAAAAGAACATCAAGGCTTGTGACCGTGGTAGTCGACCGGTCGTAGTCAGCAAAATAACTAATGCAATCATCCGCCTAAAGTTTCGACAAGGACCTTTACGCACAGCTTCTGATGCTCAGCTCTTTTTGAGGTCCTTAGGATACAGTATTAGCAAACTGTCAGTCAAAAGGCACTGTAGGAAGCTAGATTTTGAGTCTGGAACTAAGGAATCGAAGATTTTCATTAGCTGTATAAGCCAGAAAAAGCGATGAAAGTGGTATCACGACAAACCATCGCATACCATAGAGGGCTGGAAGTCCATCATATTTAGCAATGAAAAAAACATGAATGCTATGAGTGCAGATAGTATACACTAATATTGAAAGCAAGTCGAGCAATCTTAGCGATCTTTTTATGGTGAGCAAACAATGAAGCATGCTGGTTGCTCTGTTACATTTTAAGGCTGTATTAGATATTGAGGACCAGGATATTTGTGTCAAGTATACGATGCTGTAATAAATTCATAGGTATACACATGTATTTTGCTTACTACATACCACAAAAGCCTAGGGTATAGTGGTCTAAAATATCGTAATCTCTCGTTTCAGCATGACAATGACACAAAGCACAAGACAAGACATGCCACAAAATCAATATTTGATAGCAGGGCTTCTGTGCTAAAGGGTTAGTTACCACTAATCCCGGCTTAAGCCTTCTTAAGCATGTCTGGTGGCAATTGAAGGCAAAGCTATGACGATACGATACTAGACCAAAAAGGATAGATGATCTTTGGAAAATAATAGTTAAAGAGCTGGGCTCTTTTATTGAAAATGATATACACGCATACTACTAGCATATGCCAAGAAGAATATTCGATAATATCAAGAGGTGAGATGATTATACAAAGTCTTAGATTTTAACCACTTTTGCGGTTTTTAGAAAATATAGAATTTTATAAATGAAAAGCATGCTATTCGCTCAGTTTTAACAATGTCATGCTAGGAATACACGTAAATTACAATGGCTAGCATATCTTCCTTCTAATATAGTTTCATAGCTATTGCAATCACCATGAGCAAGTAATGGTAGTTAAAAGCTGAAAAAAAGTTTTGTGCACCAGTTTTGTCCACTACTGTACTTCGTGTATTTTGCTCTAAATGTTAAGATATGTATGTGGAATACCGTGTCACTTTTGGTGACGCGCCGCTTCATTGTTCTTTCTACGATGATACACAAACATAACACTTTCTATTGGACCTTACATGATTGTGGTTTTCTTTGATGCCACTCCTTTATTGGCTTATTGCCTTTATTAATACTTCCTTATACGTCTATTTTTCTTGAATATTACTTCTTTATTGGTTTATTGCCTTTTCGCAATACTTTCTTATTGGCTTACTATGATTATATATAGCTCTGGATGATTTGTATTAGGAAATAAAATAGGCTTAAAATACGGTATTATTGGTTAAAAATTTAGTTTTATTCGTTTATTTTGGGCTTTATTGTCATATTGACTATATATTATTGGTTCATTTGTTTATTAAAAATGATATAAAAAGGCGGGAAAAGGAATAAGGGATCGATGGGAATAATGAAACAACACCTTTAAACGGTAGACACCAAATTTTTTTTTTTCAAAATTGCACTTACCTAGAGGAATAATCATTAATTATTAATTAATTATTGTATATAATTTAATGTAAAAATCAATAAATTGATTCTACTAGGTCTACGACCGATACAATCTAACGATGATATTCTAAATCTCATCATCAAGCAAATCGTCGTCATTCTTCCTTGATTTGAGGAGGGAAGTCCTCACTCCCGTTGCGGGATATTTAATCTATAAAAAATTATTTATTTATCTGCTAGATTTTTATTTCATAAAAACCAATATTATCTGTTTTATCTTTTTTAATCTTTAAAAAATATGTAAACATATAAAATAAACAATTAGAATTTTGTAAAAATAAAAAATAATTTTGAAAAAATATTTTGGATTTTTGCTAGAAGTAATCATATTTCTACTAGGATATTAAAATATCCATTCATTGTTTTAAATCTAATATAATGTATTTATATATAAAATAATATGAAAATCTATATTTATTGTTTATTCTTCCTAGACCTCAGAAACAGCAAACAATACAATTTAGCAGACAAAACAGACAAAACAAACAAATACAATGAAGCAGCATCAAGAGAGATCTGAAGCAAAAGAAAGATGAAGGCAGTAGACTAGGCAGGAGGTGTTGTAGAACAGTAACTGATTGTAGTTGACATTAATAAATATAAGTCTTAATACAAGATCATAATTAAAATAAAATATAAGTTTATTTAAATAAGATCATACAATCAATTCCAATCAAACATGTTCTTTTAGAATATGTATTGTATTCATGAGAGTTCTTTGATAAGAAGACGTATCAACTAAAATAACCAAATCCAATCCAATGTCAGGAATATTGCTAATCTTTCACATAATTGAAATAACGCGTAAAATAACGTTATTCAGATCAGTGAGGAATTCCCAGAATAAAAGATAATCTATGACAGACATACAAAAGAACAAATGAAAAGTTTTCATAATCATAATTATAGATAACACTTGCTAAAGTACCTGAATATTAGAAGAACGATCACAATAGAAGACATCAAGCCACTCACTCAATAAGATATAAATACCTGCCTTCAATTAGAATAATTTTTACTTTAACTTAAACTCAAATAAAGATCAGTCTCAAAAAGTACCCAAACTGTTTCTTGATCTTTGTTTTTACCTTTTCTTTTACTACTTAAACCATTATACAACAGGAGGAAAATAGAATTGAAACTGAATAAAATAAAAGATTAATTACAGTGAAACATGATGTACCTGACTTTCTTACCTTAAACCTCTTTAAAAACTAGAAGACGATACCAAGGAGTTCAAACAGCTTCAGAATCAAGCTTAGGAAACTAAATTTGAATGTTAATGAAGACAATGAAAATTTAGAAACTTACGTACCACATAAACAGATACAGAAAGGACTCAAGAACTTATAATAGCCATAAGTATACCTATGAATTTTTAATAAAGTACATTAGAAAAAAAAATTTTTTTTAAAAAAAAGAACAACTTACCTGGGATAACAAATCAAAAAAAAGAAAGAAAGAAAAGAAAAGATTGATCTGAGACATCAATCCTTTTATAGATTTTTTGATTTGTATAGAACTGAGTTTACAATTGAACGCAATAGTATTTAAGGTGTGTTCAACTTCAAAGTTTCTTTACTTTTTCTTCAAAGTACCTTATAACATTATGTCTGACCGTATTATCGAATTCAACCCTGCTCCTGTTAATGCTCGTGGCTCTAACTCTGCTGGGCAGCCAATTGCTATTCCTTCCCGTGCTGTTGTTCCTGAGCTTGCCTTAAGCGATGGTATTCTTGATAGCTTTGCCTATCCTAGGCCTGGTTACCCTCCTATGACCAATGTCCAGAAGCGAATGCGTGAAGCTGAAGATACTGTACGTGATGAGGCTTCTCTTTCCTTCTCCATTTATATGGATATGAAAAAAGAAATTGACACTTTGAAGGAGATGTTAAGAAAAGAACAGGAAGAAAAGCGTGCCTTGCAAGTGGCATTTGCCAAGGTCAAAGAAGCCTACAGCGAGCTTGAGGAAGAATCAAGCAAAAGTGCAAAACCAATTGCAACAGCGATTAAGGTAAGGTTATTAATAATTTAAATTTAAACAAGTGTAATAATTACACTAGGTGAAAAAATAGGGACAACCTACCCTAAAATAATCTTTAACTTTTTTTTTCTCCTCCACTCCGTACGACATCCAAGCCATGCCTATAGAGCGTAACCTTAGGTAGTGAGTATTACGTTTCCCGCATATAAAACTAATCAGGATAGCATATGGTGGAAGAAAAGAGGAAATAGTTGCAATAATTTTATAAGCGTTATATTATAAAATGGGTAGTATTTATTTAATAACGAGTAAATCTCCCTTTTGATTTGATTACCGCTGCTATGCGATCAGGCATGCTATCAATGTAACTTCTACAAACATCTTTATCTAGCTTGTTCCATTCAACGTCAACTCGTTCCCATAGCTCGTCGATGTTTCTTGCCTTTCGTTCATAAAGACATAACCTAAGTTTCAGCAAATGCCACACATGCTCTATAGGATTCAGATCCGGACTGTTAGGTGGCCAATCGGTAATGTACCGGACCGTGTTTTGTTGGAGCCATGACATTGTTGATTTGGACTTGTGCTTTGGGTCGTTATCTTGTTGAAGGTAAACGGTGCGGTTGCTCATACCATAGTACTTCAGCGTTTCCATGTAAGTTGTTCCAAGAATATGCTGGTACACCAAGGAGTCCATGGTACCATCGTATACCTGGCACGCATATCCTGGTCCCTCACTGGTTATACATCCCCACATGATCAATTTGCCGCCACCATGCTTCACTGAAATATCTATGTGGTGTGGGCGAAGAACATCACCAGGCTGGGTCCAATAGTATCCGCAGCCATCAGATCCCCAAATGTTGATCTTCGTTTCATCGGAGAACACTACTTGATGCCACTGTTGTATGGACCAGCTTTGATACTTTTTTGCCCATGCTAACCTCTGCTTGCGGTGGTTATTAGTTAAAAGAGGCTGCTTCTTTTTACGCCTAGCATGAAAACCCATTGATACAAGGGTGTTTATTGCTGAACGGTAAGACATAGAATACTCAAGTCGCATGAGCATCCGATGTACATCCTTGGCTGTCTTTAGGGCTTCTTTAATCAGTAATACCTTGATATATTCCTTCGTAGCAGATGACACAAGCGTATGCCTACCACGTCTTGCGGGTACCGTTGGCCCAAATAGCTTGTTTCTATATCTCGTAACTGTCTTGGGATGGATATCAAATTCACCAGCAATATCCTTTGGGCTTCTGTTGCTCATCAGTGCAGACTTGATGTTGTCTTGCGTGTCTTGAGGTAAAGCGCGAGGCATAAGTAAGAGAAATGTCGCAGAAAGTAAGAAGAATATAATGAAAAAAAAAATTGTATGAATGAAGGAAAACAGCACCCATTTTGTATTATTAAGTATAGGAATGTGCTTAGCTAAAATTAAAATTGGTTTGCATTTTAATTGTAACTGACATTCCAGGTCAAATTAGAAGAGTACAAAATATGGTCTAAAACTGAGCTATGGAGTATCTAAAATTCGACCAATTATATACGCATTACTCCCTCATTTTCCATAATTGGCTCATCATATTTTGATGAAATACTTTACACATTAACCTCGCTTTAACATATTGCTAGCGACACGAGGCGACCTTCTCTTAATGCTATATGCTGCATGAAATGAAATTTTCAAAAAGGTTGTCCCTATTTTTTCACCTAGTGTAAGAGGACAACAAGATCATTAGCAAATTTCATTACTATTTCCGCAGCATATTCAGAAATGAAAAACACCTGGAAATAAGTCAAGAAAATTGCTATGAAAGCAACAACATCACTTTGGAATCCTTCAAGTTTAACTAAAAATTCGACAAAGTAAGTATTTTATATTTTATTAAAACAATTCTAGAAGGTTTTTACCTTTGGGCACATTGAATTCGACAACATCCATACAACTAGAGGCATCACCTTCATCATTTCCAATGATTTGCCAATTAGAAAAGTCTTCATCACCATCATTCTCAGAATCATTTTCACTTGACGGAATCACTTCATTATTGGTATTAACTTCTGAAGTTATATCTGGTTCACCTGTTTATATATGATGCGTTAGCAAAAACATTGTCTTAATGTAAGTAACAAACCTTTAACAGCTTCTTTTTTTCTATGCCGAACAAGAGTCCATTGCGTAACAACTTGGTACTTGCCTGCTTCTCCTCCAGAGCATTGGGTGCAGTAATGGCAAGGGCAAAAGATAGGTCCCGGAGATCGCTGGCCTCAATTAAGCTCCGATCTGCATGAAACTTCGCGTATACATTTTTGCATCTTGTATCATCTTTGACGCCAAATTTGGTAAGATTTCAATCAACGCATCAGGTTCTATTGGCCATTGAATTTGCCTAGTCTACCGCTTAGATTAGTCAGGGTGTTAAGGATACATAAGATTATAGTCACTTTATTTTAGTAAAAGGAATCTCATATGATCCTAAATAATATGTTGACATAACTTTGGAATCATTTATAACATTATTCCCAGCACAGATCAATAAAAGACTTTGATTAGATTTTTATATTAGGCTTTATTCATATTAACTTCACACAGTCAAATGTATGGCGTGGTTGTAATATAGTTTATTGATAATATGAGCATGTTGAATAAGGAATGACAATTATTTACCGGATCATCATTAAGTCACGCAAACATTTATCCTAACTGAGATATTATTATTAGCCATAATATCCAATCATGGAACTAGAGGATTTTATATTCATCCGTACCGTCTCCTAAATAGTCCTACATCCAGAGTTATCTGAAACCATCCCAATAGCATAATTGACAATACAAGCTAGGAACAGGCTAAACTAATAATTAGAAATAGTAATCATCTATTCTGTCGAATTGATCATAAATCTGTCCTAATTCTTTATCCGTATCATGTCTATAAATACTCTCACTTTTTACATGTAGAATTAATCATATTCAATCTTAGTTATCTTAACTTAATAAAGAGATACCAAGTTCTAACAGTATTTCTTTATCTTTGTTGTTATACTACTTTTACCTAAAACCCCCTATCCTAAGCATTTTTTACTGTTAATTACTTGCAATGAATTCTACTACTGGTGAAAACTCTTTCAATAGTGGTGCTGCTCCTAATGGTGACAACATGTCTATGGCTACTGGGTCCATTGATTTGTCGTCCTTTGCTGGTTCCTCTCCTCTAACCGATGATGGAACTGCTATGGTCTTGGATTCCTTTTTAGTGCCTTCATCCTCCACTGGTGAGAGGGAAGAGCTACTGCTGCGCCAGAATCTCACGCAATTGCGCAGTGAATTTAATGGCTTTTTGGAAGCGTTCACGACGGCTAGACTTGCTGGTGATGAGGCAGCTGCAGATCATGCGCTCCAACAGATGGATCGTACCAAGCGCAGGTTGACTGCTATGCAAGAGTACAGTTCTATTCTTGGGAAGACCGCTTCGCCTAATGCAAGCATTAGTAGCAGAAATGCAGGTTTGACATTGTCTCATAGAGACTTACCGAAATTCCAATTGGCATCGAGTGTTGTGCGTCCGTTTCCCAATGAAGAGGTATTCGAGTCTGTTGAGCACTTCTTGGCCAGGTTTGAGAATATTATCAAAGGTTCCGCTTACCGTGATGTTGAGCAAGTTTGGAAACAATTTTTACCTTTGTGCTTGCCATATAGTGATAATGCTTGGGTTGAAACTGATTTGCGTAAATGCAATACATGGGCTGAAGCAAGAGCTGCTTTTAAGGAGCACCACGGCTCAAGTTTGGCCACTCGACATTATACTGATTTGGTTTTTACGATGCAAATGAGCAACAAAGAGTCTATTGGTGATTATTCCAAAAAGTTTCTTCAAGCTGTGTATAATGCTGGGCTTCCTAGTGATGATCCACGCATTGCTGACCGTTTCTTGGCTTCTTTGACCTTATCTGTGCAAACGTTGATAAGAGTGACTGTCGCTAGAGTTGGCAAGAGCAAAGCTGATACGAATGAAAAATGGACTGTGGAATATATCACACAAGTTGGTCGTGACATTTTGGGTGATGATAACAAGCTTTATGCAGAAGCTACTGCTTTGATTCCTGGTGCTAACAAGAGTGACACAGTGAAGTCTAGATATAATGAAAATGGTTCTCGAGGTGATGGGTCTTTGTCTGGGCACAGAAGACATCAATTTAAAAGAAGAAGCCATAATATGACCAAGGTCAATAAGAATTATTTTTGCACTCACCATGGTAAAAATGGTACACATGACACAGTTGATTGCTTTACCACAAAGAGAGTTGAAAAAGTCAATACGAACAAAAAATGCTTTAAATGTGGGCAACCCTGGTCTAAAGAACATAAATGCAAAAACAATGACAAGAAAGTATTCGCAGTGACGAGTCATAAAAATGACAATAATCCTGACGATGATGTTGTAAAAGATAAAACGGCCTTATTGGATCAAGCTACCTCTGAAGTAAATACTATGATGGAAGGATTAAGCTATGATTGTAAGTACCAAAATAAAGAGAGAACACTTGATAAAAAAGAAATTAAAGCCAATGCATTTAATTTACTTACTCCGATTATTATAGAGAACGAAAAGCTCATGGGTCTTGTTGACACTGGAAGCGATACAAGCTTTATTGATATAAATGCTTTCACTAAAAAATTGAAATTAAATAAAATAAACAAAATTAGTGGTTCCTATAATTTCTTATCTCATAATAATGATGTTTCTCGTATTGGTATTACTGATCCATTGAAGTTTAAGTATTCAAATGGAATCATGTTTGAACATTCCTTAGAAATTATGAAATTCAATACAGGATTCGATTTTGATGTTCTGCTTGGCACCGATATCTTACCAAAAATGAATATTGGTTTAACAGGTGTAGCGTTCAGACTTAGTAGTGAACATTCACACTCTGATACAGCTACTGATGAAATTCAAATTTTAGAAAATATAAATATTGACCAAGTGAATGAATTTGAACCTGATAATTCGCCTGCCGGAACAGCCGAGCAAAGAGCAAATTTCTTTGATACAATCAAAGATGTTTTGAAAAGGAACCAGAGTATTCCAGTGACATCGTCATGTCCTATGCCTGAGTCAATTATTCATTTACCAACGAAAGAAGGTGCCACGGCTTATAGACGGCAGTATCCAATTCCGCACGCTTTAAGACCTTTTTTAGATAAGCAAATTGAAGAATGGTTAAAGACAGGAACTATCATAAAGTCCAAAGTTAACACATCTTTTAACAGTCCACTTCTCTTAGTTCCAAAGAGAAACAAAGCAGGCGAGATAGTGAATCATCGCGTATGTTTGGATGTGAGATTACTTAATAATATATTGCCTCCTACTTTCAATTATCCTGTTCCCCTGATCAGAGATATCTTTGATAATTTGAATGGTAAAAAAGTATTTTCTACTATTGACTTATCTAATGCATATCACCGATTTAAAGTTGCACCTGAAGATGTTCATAAATTAACATTCACACATGATAATGCTCAATATTCCTTCATAAAAGGATGCTTTGGAGTAAAAATGTTGACATCACAATTTCAAAAATGCCTTGCTATTCTCTTTGATGGGATATCTTGTGTTCAGAATTTTGTAGATGATTGCATTGTAGCCAGCGATAGCTTTGAGCAACATGCAGAAGATGTGAAGTTAGTATTAGAGAAATTGACATCTGTGAATTTGATTGTAAATCCAGATAAATGTGTATGGTTTCAACATTCAGTCAGACTCTTGGGTTTTGTAGTAAATACTACTGGCACTAAAGTAGATCGCAATAAGTTGACCAATGTTCAGAACTGGCCAATCCCAAATCAAAGTCATAAGCATGTACAACAGTTTATGGGCTTAATTAATTATTTTAGAGATTATGTTCCAATGATTTCACGAGTTGCTGAACCAATCACAAGATTGAGTAATGCTGTGAACATTAGAGAACTATGGACCGATGAACAAACGAACAGTTTCAATGCATTGAAAGCCATACTACAATCAAACCTTGTACTGCATTATCCAGACTTAAATAAAAAGTTTTTTGTGGCAACTGATGCATCCCTATATGGCGTCGCAGCTGTCTTATATCAAAAGGATGAATTACAGCGTGATAAATATATAAGCTTCGTATCCTCTTCTTTGACACCATCTCAAAGGCGATGGAGTACGACTAAAAGGGAATTATATGCAATCATTTTAGCACTCAAAAAATATAGAAAATTCTTATGGGGAAAACACTTTACTATTTATAGTGACCATAAAGCTTTAGTCTACTTACACACACAGAAAATAGCTAATCCTATGATGATTGGTTGGATGGAAACACTTCTCGATTTTGATTTTGATGTTGTCCATATTCCTGGTGTTTTAAACAAGCTCCCCGATCAATTAAGTCGTTTGTATCCTCCTTTAGAAGATGATAACAAACTGGTGGAGGATAGTGTTTATAAGAAAAACAAGAATAATCTTAAAATTAAAAAAGTTGTTGTAAAAAGAAAGAAGTATTGCAGAGACAAATCAATTAATGTACTCGCTACTCGATTAATAGAAAATAAAAATGAGCTAACTGATTACCTAACTCCTCCTGAAGAAGAGAGAGATGCCATATTAAGAGAAACTCACTCATATGGTCATTATGGTTACCAAGCTATCGTACGTGATATTCACAGTAGAGGTATGCATTGGACCAATATATATGATGAAGCAAAAAACATTGTTAGTTCATGCAGTGAATGTCAGAAGCACAACATAAATAAGAGAGGTTATCATCCATTGACCAATGTTGTAGCTCATAGGCCGTTTGATCATATTGCTATAGATCTTGCTGGACCACTTCCTGCTACTGGAGATGATTATATATATCTATTGGTTCTAACTGATATATGTACCAAGTACATTGTGATTAGACCATTAAAGAATAAACAATCCGATACAGTTGCAAAAGAACTTATAAGTATCTTTGGAGACTATGGATTCCCACGTATCATCCAGAGCGATAATGGAACAGAATTTAGAAATTCACTGATGAGTCATATTTCAAAGAACCTTGGTATAGATCGTAGATATTCTACTGCGTATCATCCACAAGGTAATGGTAGTGCTGAAGCTAGTGTTAAAATTGCGATGAACACATTGAGAAAGATGATTCAATCCAATGGCAGAGATTGGAATCATTATCTTCCAATTGTACAGCTTTGTATAAATAGATATATAAAAAATAAAACACTTAGCTCTCCTTTTTCATTAATGTATGCTCGCAGAGTTAATATGCCTGACGACTACGCAAATAAAAAGTATCCAATCCCCAATGATTTGATGACAGTTGAAGAATTAGAAGAACGTATCAAACATATGGAGGAAATCGTATTCCCTGCTATATTAGAAAGAACTCAAAAGATTAATGAGGAATACAGTAAGAGATACAATAATAAAAATATTATGATTGACATCCCTGTTGGATCGCATGTTATGGTGAGACTAGAAAATAGGACAAGTAAACTTGCTCCATTATATAAAGGTCCCTATACAGTGGTTCGAAAGAATAGAGGAGGTTCATATGAACTGAAAGATGAGCAGAATGAATTATTACATCGTAACTACACGCCATCTGAATTAAAAGTTGTCAACATGGATGAGTCAAATATCGAAAATGAATATTATGAAGTTGAAGACATTCGTGACCATCGCGGACCAATCGGTCATCGAGAGTTTTTAGTTAAATGGGCTGGTTATGGCGAACGTGCTAACACTTGGCAAAAGGCTAGTGATTTTACAGACCCAACTATCATAGAGAAATATTGGGATAAACAAGACGAACTGAAAAAGTTGGAACATGAGAGAGCTGAACACATTGTGAATAAAGCATCATCCAATTCCAAATATAATGAGTCCAATAGAAATTCCGCACCTAAATTGAGTAATGAGAAAAAAGTACACTCTGTTGAGACAAAGAAAAGAACTCTTCCTACAAAGCTTAGTAGAGAAGAAAGATTGTTAAAGAGAAGGCTTAACAAGGAGAAAAAATAATAATATATAAAAAAAATAAAATAATCACGGACAAAGATAGTCACGGTAAATTACCCCACAATTTAGCATGAAAATGATCTACCAAATTGATTAGACATTTCATAACACATACCTATTCACTCTTATGCCGAATCAACAAGGTGCTGTTGAATCTGGTGGAGGATAATGTTAAGGATACATAAGATTATAGTCACTTTATTTTAGTAAAAGGAATCTCATATGATCCTAAATAATATGTTGACATAACTTTGGAATCATTTATAACATTATTCCCAGCACAGATCAATAAAAGACTTTGATTAGATTTTTATATTAGGCTTTATTCATATTAACTTCACACAGTCAAATGTATGGCGTGGTTGTAATATAGTTTATTGATAATATGAGCATGTTGAATAAGGAATGACAATTATTTACCGGATCATCATTAAGTCACGCAAACATTTATCCTAACTGAGATATTATTATTAGCCATAATATCCAATCACGGAACTAGAGGATTTTATATTCATCCGTACCGTCTCCTAAATAGTCCTACATCCAGAGTTATCTGAAACCATCCCAATAGCATAATTGACAATACAAGCTAGGAACAGGCTAAACTAATAATTAGAAATAGTAATCATCTATTCTGTCGAATTGATCATAAATCTGTCCTAATTCTTTATCCGTATCATGTCTATAAATACTCTCACTTTTTACATGTAGAATTAATCATATTCAATCTTAGTTATCTTAACTTAATAAAGAGATACCAAGTTCTAACAGTATTTCTTTATCTTTGTTGTTATACTACTTTTACCTAAAACCCCCTATCCTAAGCACAGGGTCAGTGGACTTTTTAGAATAATTTTTTTTCTTTCCTTTTGTGCTATTCTGCGTTTTTTATTTGTTGACCCTGGACTCTGACTCGGAATAGATAATCATCAATGTGATTGGATACCTATGTTGCGTGATTATTTGTAGGAAGAATATACGTACCCCTTTGCATTTTTGTATTTTCTCTGTATTTTACTTATTTTCGTCTATGTCCGTCTCAAGCTCTGTTGTATCCTTATCACGTCGTGGTGGCCGTACTTCTGGCCAGTTGTCTGCTCTTGATGGGTCTCGTACTCCTTCGGATGGCGACAGAGTGAGCGAAGCAAGAATCATTGTGTCGGAAAAAACTACATGGACGTAAATGATATAAAAGGAAAGTAGAGCACGTTTACTGATGGAATTGCAGTCACCTAAGGGAATCCATTAGTGCGTTCTACGGGGAAAAGCGCATTTGCAACTTTAATGGATGCACGGATGAGATGATCCCTAGGTACAAACGTAGCAAGTTTCAGTTTTACTATCGTTGTTGCACTCCTTCATCAATTGGGCTTCATAATGATCGACAAAAACCCATTACGAAGGGGTCTATATTTTTTAATAAGTCGGACATCAGCAAGGTGTGCATAGTTCTTTCGGAGTATTTTCGTAAGGCATCAATTGCTACTATCATCAACACAGTTCGCAATAGTGGTCCTACTGCTAGTCAGCTTGCTGTTGACTGGCAGATGCTTATGCACAACGATTTTATCAGGTATTTTGGTGATTACAAACTCGGTGACAACGAACTCTATGATCATATTCAAATTGACGAGTCCAAACTTGGCAAACGTAAATACAAGCGTAGATCACGTAGAGATGAGGTTTGAGTTTTTAGAATGGTAGAAACACATCATACTGAAATCCATGATAGCCAAGAAGATCGACATGAGACATCCCAGTTCGAGCACAACTATCATTCTGATGCTTCTTCAAGCGAGAATAATACAGATGACGAGGACTGCATGCCTCCTACTCTCTCGGCAGCAGTGATCCCTGGAATGATTGATCCCACGGCGCCGATAATGGATGCAATGACCGATTTAGCTGGTCGCTCTAGTTTGAAAACACCTACTACTAGAGAACACAGAAGGTCTCGTAGAGTTCATCGTACATAGCCAATGCAGTTTTATTCATTTAATAAAGTTTAATCACTGTTACAGACTTTAATAAAGCTCATTGCATCTACTCCTATAAATTTCTTATCCGCAACTGCTGGACCAATTCTGAAATCTTGGTCACCCAATTCCATTTCTCTAAGCGGTAGACTAGACAAATTCAATGGCCAATAGAACCTGATGCGTTGATTGAAATCTTACCAAATTTGGCGTCAAAGATGATACAAGATGCAAAAATGTATACGCGAAGTTTCATGCAGATCGGAGCTTAATTGAGGCCAGCGATCTCCGGGACCTATCGTTTGCTTTAGCCATATAGTATTTGATCAACAACAACAATTGATGTTATTTATACTTTTTGAATATGTAAATTTTTACTGCTATTTCAATTCATCGGTTAAAATAATGATACAAAGAGAATGGGAAGGTTCAGGAAACATAATGGATAAATATGGCATGTTGTCTTCTTGACGAAGCAATCAATGATGATGTGAGTTGTTTATTGATTTAAAAATATTTATCAAATAGGATTACATTGATGTACCGTTCTTAAAAACAGGTCCCGATGTGATTCTTAAAATACCGATATGAACAACAGATCAAAGGTAATTATTGCAGAAGTCTCATATTTATTTATAGAGATATGGTTTTACTGTAAATCAATGATATTAAATTTATTCATGAGTACTTATTTTTTTGTATGAATACAATAACAGTTTTTATGCACTTGATATGTCGCTTTACGAACTCCTTATATACGACTCTAAAATCAAAGAATAAGAACCTTTAACAAATTTCAATTGATGTTGCTATATTAGGACATCATACAATTGCCGCTAAACAATAATAAATTTTTCATCGAGTAAAATCAATTCAACTTTTCTGTTGAAAGATTTGAATCTTTTCCTGTCATATTCAGTATTATATTGGTTGGCTTACTGAAGCGCACTACTTTACAAAAAAGAAAAAGAAAAAGAAAGAAAAAGAAAAAGAAAAAGAAAAAGAAAAAAGACAAAGAGATGATATTCTTAAAGATGGAACAAAAAGCACATAAATTAAGACATGGATCTATCAAATAAGAAATTGTAATTAGCAAACAAAAGTGAATGAATTAAACCATTTGTAATGGACATCTCAGTTAGATTTTCTTTTTTTCTTTCAAAGTACTTGGTTAAAAAAAATATTTCCAATTTCAGTGCAATTTCTAAAACCGCTTTCTAAAACCCAAAGTAAATCTCTGTATACTCTATGAATAAAACAAAGACCCTGTATGTAGGCTTTGTTCAATTTAAGACAATTTGTAAAAGCAGGTATTCCTTTGAAATGTCATTTTTAACATTCTTTTTTTTTAACATGCAAGTAATTTCAACATTGCTCTTTTTCACATGCACGTAATTCCGACATTGCAATTCTCTAATTTCAACATTACCTTTCTTTTTTTTTTCTAAATCTCTTAAGATGCACTATTTTATTTCTTTAATAATAGCTCTTTTTTATAGTCTTTGCTATAAGGAATCTCAAGACATGTACATTCGTTTGATGTTAATAATTATTGTTTCTTTTTGCAATTAAAAATAAAAATGACTACCAAACCCATTCTTCGTTATTTTCTGCTTTGCTTTAGTCCTTTAAATATTGCCTTCACATCTTTGATAGAAGTTATTTTTCTTATGATAAAAAAAAAGATAGTTTTTTTGTTTCCCTTTTTCCTTGTTTATTTTTATTTTTATCTTTTATTTAACATTTGTATTTATTACTTCCTATAAGTTATTCTGTTATTCCAATTGTAATCAATTATTTTACACTTTGTTGGATAAAATCATTGAGCCTATGTTCCCTTTCGCAATTTAAGAAATGTTGTTCTTTATCTTTTCACTATAAACGAACAATTTTTTTTATTTTTTTAGGTAGATAAACTAAGTATGTTTTTCTTTTCTTTTTTTTTTACAGTATAGCGAATCCCGTATACTTGGTAAGAGATCGTCGAAACTCAAACTGTTCAATTTCCGAGCTTACAATCCAATAGATATACTTTATTGGCCTTTGTTGAAATTAAAAAATCATACACTGATTTTGAAAATCTTTCATTTTCCCAACTTAAAAGTTTTCATGGATTCATGTAGTACAAAATAGACGAAAAATTTTTTACAAGAAACACGATTTCATTTTATTCAGTATGCAGAGTGTAAACATCAATATATCTTTACAGATATAATATATACTTTTTTCTAGCTTTTTTTGGTACAAAAGTTACATCTCTATTCTAAAAATTCAATTTCGTATTATTTTACACGATGTTTCACTATTAAAATACCCGATGTATAATAATTTAGAATATAGGGTTTGCGTGCAGTGGGCAACATCTATTCCAAGGCACACTCCACCTACTATACCAATTCTCAATCATGACAGTTGCTAATTTGTATGTTATGTTTAGTTTCGCTATACGGTGAAGTTATAACAGAAACCAATTAATAGAAGACTGTAGGAGACTATTAATGTAAAATAACAAGATCAGCAGTTAAACTAGTTCTTGACTTCAATTGCTTGAACGTGCAAAATAAAAATGTTCGGCAGCCAAAATTTAATTTAGCGGGAAGAAAGACTTTTTATTATTACATTACAACAATCGATGCTTTGACATAACATATTAATACAAGGTAAGTGGGGAAAATGTACAATTGTGAAGGGTTTTATGGTGATTTTGATAAATAAAGTAAATGATGTACCAATTGAATATTCGTTTTCATGTTGATTCTTTTGGTGTTCTTTTCTGTCTGGTGTGCTGGCACATTGGGTGAACAATGCGTCCAGAGATCGTCTTCTTGATGTATCCTGTGAGGGTAAAAAAAAATAATGGGTAAGAAAAATAATGTCGGCCAATTGTGACTTCCATTCATTCAATTCCCGATGCGGTGAAGCTGATTATTTTCCTTTCCCCTTATTTTCGTTTACATTTTCTTGAATAACGTCCGTTAGAATTATCCAACCACACCGAAAAGCATACCATTAGAATCGCCATGAAAAGAAGCATCTTTTGAATACAAAATAAGCTCTAAAAAGCACACTGCAAATAATCGTGGAAATTTGTTAACAGATATATTATCAATCTTGCGAAAGATCTTAGAATCGTGTGACATCCGGTAACTGATTGTTGATCGCACTGCCTCCTGTCTCTGCCACAAATCGTTTAAACCGTAGTTAATCTTTTGGTTAAGAGATGTTACAAGATTTGTGGCAGAGACAGGAGACTGCTGGTACATTTATTCGCTAATTGATCTCGCAAGACGCAACTTCCATCAGTTATGTTATGGCTCCTGTTTATTATCCATTTTATATCTAATGGTGCTCGGCAGCCAATGATACTTTTCAAAACAATGCTTTATTTGTCTTTTTGCTCTTTTATAAACCACTCATATTGCCTTATATGCTTCTTTATTGACCACTCATATAGCTTATATACTTCTTTATTAACCATTCATATTGCAATAAATATTGCTTTATATACACAAAAAAATAGGGATTTGTTTTATAAAAAATATCTTTTTTTTATTTAAGTAAAATAATAATAACAACATACAGTATTTCTTTGCTTGTAGCGTTTTAAAAGTTTACTTGACTTACCTAATGTCACCAAAACAGCAACATCTAATCTAAAAATACATCAATTAATCTCGTGGAACTCAAAAAGTTCTCACAAGAAGAAGAAAAAAAAAAGCCAAGCTCAAGGATGCAAAGACACAAGGATTCAAAGATTCAAGGACTTGGGCACTCAAAGCAAAAGAAGAAAAGACATCAGTACTCAAGAACCAAAGCGAACACAGAAAAAAAGATAAAAAGATGCCAAATCAAAGCAGAATTCATCTATAATAAGCATTAGCGATCGTGTATGTATTGTAAAAATAATTGTACCTTTCTTTAGATAGACCAGAAGAAGACTAGCTAAGCTTATACCAACAAGTAAAGAAAAAGGAAGCAGCATGCATCTATAACAGTTATTAGCTATGGAGGATATGTAGTAAAAGTAATAATACCTTGCTTTAGATGGGCCAGGAAAAAAAAAGAAAAAAAGAAAAGAAGAAAAGAAAAAATAAAAATAAAAAAAAAAAAAAAAAAAACACGCCATCCAAGCTTGTGCCAACAAGTAAAAGAAGAAGCAACTGTAGTCTTGAGAAAGAGACTTTATAAAGAAAGCAAGAAATACGGTTTTATTAAAGTACAAGTACCATTAGAACAGAAATGGGAATACATATAATATTAAGAACTTACCTTTTATAAAAAAGAGAAGAAGAAGAAAAAAAAAAAAAAAGAGAAGTGCTTTTTTTGTAGCCTTATTTTTACCAATGTTAAACTTATTCACTGTCTATCTATGTTATAAATCAAAAACAGCTGTTTTGCACGAAGTTTACATTTAATGGTATCCCAAAAGATAACTTATACATTGTTTCAACAAGCTTTATTACTTGAGTGCAATATCTTTAACATAGAGAGTATTCTTTTTTCTTTTTTTTTTTTTTTTTTTTTTTTTTTTTACTTGAAATAAAAAAAAAAGTCGGTAACTTAACGCACTGTAGCAGTAAAACAGCTTTTTTTTTCTCCCTGGTTTGCTTCGTGGAATGCACTAGATGCTCAAGGTACAAAAGATAAAAAAGAAAGCTCAAGTTCTGGTCAAATACAAGTTTATAAAAAAAAAATAATAGAAACCAAGTCTAATGTCGGTTTCTTTTTTTTTTTTTTCTTACATTAGGAATTCCTAATGGGACACATTCGGATGACGAACATGAACCTCATGAGCAAAGTTGTTCTTTCCAATACGATAAAACTATAAGAATACCAGACTTATATTGTTGTTTATTGCTGAAAAGTCTTTTTGATGAAGAAAGTTGTCATTGCCTCACATCTGTAATGGCTAATGGATAATGGCAAATTACACCCATGTGCAAATATAAAGTAAGTAATGAACGAGTATAAGCTTAAAAACATATATTCTTTTGTATTATTTGTCATAAAAAATAATAAAGCAATCTATTTATTTGATAAACAAAAGAGTTTTGTATGTATCTGTTGATTATAACTGCCTTGTAACAAAATGTTAACAGAGCTTCTTTATTTTTTTTTATTCTTTTAGAATATACACATATTCTTTTATTATAATGTAAAGGTATTTGCATTTCTATGAAGTGTATTTGTTGTTAGATTATTGTTTTCATTTGAACAATGAACTTTCTATTGCTATACTCTTTTTTTTTTTTTTTACTTACTTTTTTTTTTACCAAGTCTTTTTTTTTACTTAGTCTTTTTTTTTACCTAGTCTTTTTTTTTACCAGGTCATTTTTTTCCCCAAACACGACTATTTTTTTACGTTCTGTAACACGTTTGTAATGATCTAAGCTAAAAATCACAAACCACCTTCCTAATACGTATTCTTCTAAACAAAATAATCCAAAAATGCTTTTGATTTCCGCATTTTGCCCTCAAAAATAAAAAAAGAAAACATCGGTCTTTCAACAGTAGAGGGGAACAGGCTTTCCCAAAAAAGGTCATCTGTAAAAAAAAAGATACTTCTTTAAAACGTGAATAACTTCATGAATACTTACCCTACAAAAAAAATAAAAATATTATTAGATTTCTTTATTTTTTTCGTACCTAAATCTTTTTTCAAAATTCAAAAATGACCAATACAGCGAAAGCTAAATCTTTTCTCCAAAAGCCATAAATATCTGTTAACCAAAAAATGTTCAATCTTGCGATATGCTTTATCCAATTGGAACGATTATTTGCAGTGCCACACTGCACATAATTGTTATCTATGGAGTATGATAGCTGTCAGGTATACTTTAGTTAGTCGGGATTTATCATAAATTATGCAGAATTATTGCGATATTTCCAGTTGAGCTTGTTTACGTTGAATGTTAACTATTGTACCTAGATAACCAAGTATTACTGTTTGACAACGCGCCGCTTCATTCTTTTCTTAACAACGAAGTACAAGCAAACGTCTTTTTATTGGGCCTTACATGCTTGTGTTTCTCTTTAATACAATTTCTTTATTGGCTTGTTACTTTTCGAAATGCTTCCTTATTCGTCTGTTGCTCTTTAGCAATGCTTTCTTATTGGCTTATTACGGCTATATTTAGCTTTGGATGATTTACATTAGGAAATACAATAGGCTTAAAATACGGTATTATTGGTTAAAAATGTAGTTTTATTCATTTATTTTGGGGCTTTATTGCCATATTGATTATATATTATTGGTTCATTCCAGTATTACAAAAGGGTAGGGGGAGGAAGGAAAACGAGAAGGGGATCCATGAAAACGATGAAATAAAAAATTTTATTTAAAAAAAAATTGTGGAAAATGCACTTACCTTTACCATAGAAGCAGCAAACAAAAGAGCGTAGTAAATAAAGCCCATAAATAAAAGCGAGCCAGTAGTAACGAGCATCCAAAGCAGTAAGAGATTGGAGACAGCAGGAAACAACAGAAGCCAAAGCGTCTAAAGTTGTATAAAATAAAATATTAATAAAAGTAAAACATGATATACTCAATTTCTTTACCTTAAAGCTCTTTTGTTAACAAAACAGGATGCCAAGACATTCATAAAGGTTCAGCCACGAACTAAAGAAATCTAAATTTTACTTTTAATAAAGATTATTGAAAACTATGAATGTATTTACCTTTTGAACAGATATATAAATAACCAAAGGAACTACAGCAGCCATGAGTACATGTATGGGTATCTACTACAGCACATTAGAACCAAATCTTTTTCTTTTTTCTTTTTTTTTTCTTTTTCTTTTTCTTTTTTTTTTTTTTACTTACCTTGGGATAACCGGAGCGATGTTGAAAAAGGAAATTACTGAAGAAAAAGAAAAAAAAAGGAACAAGATTTCGAAAAGGAAATCTTTTAAATATTTTTTTTGGTATAGTTAGACTGAGTTTCATTGTAAACTCGATAGTATTTAAGGAAGATTCAATTTTGATGCCAATCTCATTTATTTTTATTTCAAAGTACTTTTACAACACTATGTCTGATCGCGTTATTCAATTCAACCCTGCTCCTGCCAATACTCGTGGTTCTAACTCTGTTGGGCAACCAATCGCTGTTCCTTCGCGTGCTTTTATTCCTGAGCTTGCTTCAAGCGATGCCATTGCCGATAGCTTTGCCTATCCTAGACCTGGTTTTCCTCCTATGACCCATGTTCAGAAGCGAATGCGCCAAGCCGAAGACATGGAGACTGATGAGGCATCTCTTTCTTTTTCCATTTATATGGAATTAAAAAAAGAAAACTATGATTTGAAGGATATGCTTCGAAAAGAGCAAGAGGAAAAGCTGGCCTTGCAAATGGCATACAGCAAGCTCAAAGAAGCATACGATGAGCTTGAAGCAGAATCAGGCAAAGGCGCAAAGCCAATTGCTACTGCTGTAAAAGTAAGAACATTAAAATTCAATATTAAACAAATGTACTAATCAATTTTCTCTGAAATATAGGATGCTGTGAGAAATCACTACAACAATCTGCCGCCATCATCTCAATACGTTCTTGAAAAGCCTTTGAAATCTACTGAAAACCAAAGAGTATTCAAATTACTGCAAGACTACGTGAATAGCCATTATTCATTCAAAGATACCAACAACCGCGACCTACGCAAGTACCTCGAGCGCCAATATTATACAAAGAAGGCCGGAATATCCACTGGTGAAGAAGTAGATCCGGTTGAAGAGTTTATGAGAAAAAGAAAGGCAGCAAAAGTCACCCGTAGAAGTGCTGTAAGTGCTACATAAAGTATTGTAATCGCATAACTGACTTTACTTTTTTAGAAAACCAGGGCTCGTAAGGCTATCTATGAACAATACAAGGATGAAAATGTTTACGAAAAATATCCCAATTGTGAGTATTTGCTTCAACAGCAATACATGTCTGAAGAAGAAGACATGTACAGTAGTGATACAATGGACAAGGTGGAGGAAGTTCTTCTGGAGCAAAATCCAGATAGAACAACTCCCTTTACCGAAAAGGAACGCATGTCTGTCTTGTGTAAGAAAACAGTTGACTATTTTGAAGTTCGAGTACCAAAGTACAGATCACCTGCTGTAAGTTTAATTAGTATCTTTTAAGCGCAATCGGCTAATTATCCAATATTTAGTGTACCGAATTCTTCAAGCTCTTGGATGATCAAATAGCAAGTGACAAGGCAAAGAGGCAAAGAACTGGAAATAGCAGCATCCAGTTTCTTCCTCGTATACAAAGAAAATGTTCGCTGCCTGTTCCTGACTTCATCAGAAAAGAAAATATAACTGAAGAGAGTATCTCTTGGGCTTTTGGTTCTGAAATGGAGTTGGATGAAGACAACTTACTATTTTAAAAAAAAAATTGTAAAATAAATTAAACAAAAAAAAATATAAAGAAACGCGGTGTTTGGATTTTTAAATTTTAATTTTTTTTTACTTTTACTTTTATTTTATTCTTTAATTTTTTACAAACCAATGGTTTTTCTTGGGAGAGGTAAAAAGACAACATGATTATCAGGATAACCTCGCTTCATAGCAACACAAGTAAAGATACGCGATACTGGAAGAATACAGTCTGAATCAGCTGGTCGAAAAGAGTTATGGTAGTACGCGGCACCAAGACATTCAAATCCTTGAAAGGGATGAAGAGGAGCGTTGTACCAACGTACAAAAGCAAAGAGGTGTTCATCAAAAGCATTTGGCACAAAGACCCGACCGTTTGGAATAACTGTTTTCTTCATTTGAAGCTGATGGCTAAAATAGTATTGAACTTCACCAATTCGCATTTCAGGTTCTTTTCCAGGAACAGCAGAATTGCAAGCCACTTCAATATAACAACCACGAGTAGTGCGCGATGCTTTTGATCGATACGTTTGTCCAAGGATTTCGATTTCAGAGAAAAAAGAAATATCAGGGAGTACCATCGTAGACAAGTCATCAATATCTTCTGGAATAAGCGCACTTGAGAATGTTCGATCAGTATATACAAGCCTGTAAAAGGCAAGAATGTAACCATAATGGGCTTGAGTCAATCTATCAACACTAACTTTGTGTTTGGCAGAAGCTTGCGTATCAGGAGGTAGAATTTCAGCACCAGTGAAGGTATCATTCAAACGTAGAGGAGAACTGACAAATAAACTGAAATCAAAGCTGGTTGAAACAAATGAAGTAACAAGGGAATCAGAAGGCGTTGGTGACAAGTAACCAAAGGAAGACATCATCACTGGATTCTGTTTAATCCCTTGTGGTAAGTTACGGATGTAGTCGCCATAGTGTACAACGGAAAGAAACTTCTTCATGTATGTAACTTCGAATGCTGTCTTGTAGTTTACCGTCATCTTCTTAATGTCACCATTAAGTCTTTCAAAGCCATACAACCAAAATGCATAGATTGGACCAAAGTCTTGAATGGAGTCCTTCAAATGTAGATGAAGATGCATATTTGGAGTGATCATCTCTGGACCATACAATTCAGCAACACCAAGGACAAACTCATAGAATAGCTTGTGAGCTATCATGGCTTCATTCTGGGTAATGCATGGACGACATACGATATGACAGGCCTGCACAAACTTTGCCCAATTTTCTTTATGACGGACTGGAAGACGAGACTTGAGCAAAAGAGGAGAAAGAGCAAGACACCAGGTTCTCCATTCATCAGCCTTTAAGTCAGAAAAATTGTTGGCAATTTTCTGATTGATTGGCGTGTACTGTGCTGGCAATATAATATCGTTTGCTTCCTTTTGCATTTCTTTCAAGTCAACATCAGTCAGGTATAATTCATGGGTAAGGTCACAAATGGTTGTACGCCATATTTTAACCATTTTCTTTGCTGTTCCTAGGAAAAGGCCATGCATAGGATCAATGGCAGTGCAGCGAACAAGATCAAGGTATTCCAAATCATGCAAAGCAGAAAAACGAGTACCATACTTCTGTTCCAAGTCGGCTCTTTGTCTCTTGGTGGTTGCTTCTTTCCAATTTTTTCCATGATAACGGTTTTCAATATTGGTACGAAGTGACCAAGCATCAATATCTTCAAGACCAAAAGAAAAATCACGTTGAAGATGAGTGTTATAACGAGCAGGAAATGCTGTTGAGCACTTGTTACAAGGTACAGTTGCATTGAACGAAGTAAACCCACTAACCTTTCGGCGAGCAGGAATATCGCAAGCAATCAAGAACAGAGCAGCACGAACTGGGACAGGCACGTTAGGAGATTCAGCCGTACAGGTGAAGAAGTCATCGTAGTAAAGTTCCTTCAGATCATTTACCAAAACTTGTAAATAGTTGTTGATTTGTGTGTCCTTGGGTTCTTTGGGACCAGGAATAACACAAACCAAGATGATATTTTCGTTTTTGTATCTGATGGATCTTGGAAGGTTATTTATTGCCAAGTAGATAGCACCTACAGAGTACACATTTCTTTTGGATGACTGAAACCAATCGACATTCAACGTAAAAAGAAGAGATCTAGCTTGACTGGTAAATAAATTACCATCTCTATCTTTGAATTCATTCCAAAGTTGACCATCATAGATACCATACATGGTGTTGTTATGACGAGTACGATAGCGCCATGCTTCAATTGCTGATTCAAATCCTGGTCGTGAAAACATCACGGTTAAAGCATACTTGATGGAATTGAATGCAGAGACCTTGTTGGCGTACATTTTGCTTGCACCAATTGTAACAGGCTTGAAGAGTGAAGCATTACAGGTGATACGAAATTCAGAAAAGGTGCACTTCGAATCACAGTGTACTTCTTCAGGCTGGTACAGGGTATGACATTCGGGACAGACAACAAGGCGGAACATGCCCTTGTAAGTATAATCAATTCCAACAGCGTTACGCATGGTATCCAATTTTGCGGGAAAAATTGGTTGATGGTTTAAAAGAAGAGCAAGATCATTGGCAAATTTCATTACTATTTCAGCAGCATATTCTGATATGAAAAATAACTGGAAATAGGTCAAGAAGACAGCAATAAAAGCAACAACATCATTTTGGAATCCCTTGATTTCAACTAAAAAATTAATAATGTAAGTAATATATTCCTTATAATAGTAATCTACTTTTAGGAAATAATTACCTTGAGGCATATCAAATTCAACAATATCCATACTGCCAGATACATTCACTTCATCATTTTCCATCACTTCCCAATTTGAAACGTCTTCTGCACTATCATCATCAGAATCACTTTTATTTGCTTCAGATATCTCATTATTGGCATCAATTTCTTGGACCTTTTCTGATTCATCTATGCATATTTAACGCGTCAGTAAAAATATTATCTAAATGTAAGTGAACTACCTTTAGCAGCTTCCTTTTTCTTATGACGAGCAAGAGTCCATCGAGTAACCATTTGGTACTTGCCAATTTTCCCTTCAGAACATTGGCTACAGTAGCATTTAAATTTGTATTGGGTTGAAGAATTCATTGTAAATATAATAAAAGATTATTTTATAAGTTTGATCCATTATTTTACGCGTTTATATATGATTTCAAAAACAATAGCCAAGGAGAATTGATATTCAGTTGAAAATCTAAAAATAAAACAAAGCATTATGATTGGTGTAACCAAAATACTTACATCACACCAACAATCGCTGGATAGTAGATTTGGTTGCAGATAAAGTAAGTTTGCCGTTTATATTGTGGTGTCGTATTTACCCCATTAAATACTTATTATTCGTATGAGATTACTCAAATCTTATATAAAAAATAACAAGTACTGAATACATAATATTATATATTACATATTCTCTAAGACTCATTTACAATATTAACCATATACAATATTTATATTATTCAAGTTCAATACTAAAATTGACCTTGAGCACACTTCGGTCCCTGAATAATTTTATTTCCTATATAAAGGCGTAGTTTGATTAAATGGGTTCTCTCTCTCGTCTTGAAATCTAATAAAGAGGTTACATAGAGACTCATTCACTAGTTTTCAAGTACTATCTCCTTTTAATTCTCAAATTTTTATCTGCAAATATCTCATGTGGGCTTTGAATCTTTTTTTAGATTTCTGTGTGATGCTTTTCACCTTCGCCATATTTGGTCCACTTTTATTTTTTAATGAAAAAAAAAATTCAAAGTACTTTTTTTTTAAAACCCAAATTTAAAACGCTGCGTTTTTCATTCAAGTTAAAACAGTACATTGAATGGAGATTCCTTTTGCAATGTCAATGCTGGGAATGTATTTTTTTTTTTTTTACAATTTCAACATTTCAACATCTCAACATTACAACTTTTTTTTTCTTTTTCTAAAGTAGTCAGTAACAATATACTTTTTCTTCTGTTTTTTAACCTTTTCCATAGAAATCTCAAGACATGTACAGTAGGTCAAAAAACTGCTGCAAGGAATCCATTTTTCTTGGTTTTTGTAGCGCATATCCTGTTACAATGACACAAACTGCCTCTGTTCCCACATAGTAAATTTCCTACATGTCTTGAAAAATCCGAAAGAGTTTAAGCCCTATTGGATAAGTATTGAAGGAAGTATGAGATGCGCAATTTGAAAATTTGGAAAAACGAAAATTTTAACGGAATGAATTTATTTATTAATATTTAGTTGAACCTCCTTTTCTATTAATAGTCGCTTGAGTTCTTTTCGAAATGTTATCTACATGACTTCCGAAAAGATATTTATCGAAATCAATTCATATTTTATCAACTTGTTCCCAAAGCGCATTCGTGTTCTTTGCTCTACGTTCGTAATATTTGAGATTCAACTTCAATTGATGCCATACGTGCTCGATTGAATTTAAGTCCGGGCTCTAAGCTGGCCAATCGTTAATATAGCTCTCTTGGTTACTACATAACTAGGCCATTGTAAATTATGCCTTGTGCTTTGGGTCATTGTCATGCTAAAAGTAAATGTTGGACCAGTCGAAATTGTAGTACTTCATACTATCACGAAGCGTAGTGTTCAAAATATGCTAGTAAACACCCGAGTACAACTTTCCATCGTGAATTTAGCAAGCATATCCTGGTCCTTCAGAGGTTATACAACACCAGGACATCAATTTGCTAGCTTCATGGTGGATTACAAAATCCAGGTCATGATGTTGAAAAAGGTCACTTGGCCTTTTCCGATAGTGATCATCACCATTAAAGTCCTATACGTTGATCTGGGTTTCATTAAAATAAACGATCTGTTGTCAGTCAACCATTGCCAAATCCTGATGCTCCTTGTTCCATTCTAACTGATGGTACGTATGCACTTTTGTCTGAAATGGCTCCTTTTTTTCTATCAGAAAATGGAACTCCATTGATTTCAGTACGTTAATTTCTGACTGGTATGAGATATCATAGCCAAATCCAACCAGCTCCCGGTACACCACTTTAGAAGCCTTTAGAACCCATTCCATGACTTTTCTTTTGATTAACCGCTTCGTCACTTCGGAGACTACTGCAGGTCTATCACCTGTGCTCACTGTCCTACTTGAAAACAACGTTATAAAGTATCTACTAACAGTTGATTCGTGTAATCCAGTCTCCTTAGCAATATCATATTTTGATGTGGATCCGGTTAATGTCTGTTTGAGGTCGTTTACTTTCTCCTCTGACAGTCATTTATGCATGCGATTGACGAAAGGGTAAAAAAGAGAAATAATTTAAACAAAGGAATATAAAATTTAAAATAAAGGAATTGTAAGCACTCTTAAATATAGATAGCATTCTAATCACGTCAAAAGTGAGAAAAATTGTGATGGCAACCGGTTGGGTCGTATTAAAATTCATTATTTCAAACATATGTAAACAAGTAAAAAATACCGGATGTTTAAAATACTACCTTTAGCAGTATCAAATTCCACCAATAACCATTGCCCACATCCGAAAATTAACGAATAAATTCCCTTCCTATTGTGGCACAAACAGTCAAAGTTTGGGATAGTTTGGTGCGGTATCCATAGACAAGCAGCTGTAAAACATGAATTTTGCAATTCCTTGCAGCAGTTTTTTGACCTACTGTAGCATAGTAGACATTCATTCCATTACCACTTTTTTTTTTTTTTACTCTCAAAAAATAAAAATGATTATCAAAAGTACTTTGTCTTTTTTATTTCATAACCTTATTATTTAAAGCATATCTTTTCCAGGTTTAATACAAATTTAACTTCTTTAGAGCCAAAAGAGTCTTTTTTCTTTATTTATTTTATTTAATCGTTTAGATTTTCTACTTTATTCATGTTCTTTTTTATTTTAACTTGTAGACAAATGCTTTCATACTTATTATTATAACAATATTGTGCACTTCTATAAGAGTTTGATCTTTCTTCTTCATATGTGTCACTTTTCTCTTTTTTTTTTTTTTTTTTTGTTTTTGCTCACTTGCAACTAAAATTAATCGCCTTTTTTTATTTAATAAATCTTTTTTTTTTTGTAAAATACGACATGAGAGCTGAGGAATGCTAGAAAAGAGAACGCCACGACTCAATCACTTGGATTTCCGAGCTTATACGCCAATAGAAATGCTTTTTGGATTTTTGTTGAATTTAAAAAACCTTGCACTGAAGTTGAAAAAGGATGGTCTTCCCAATTTGTAATCTTGTATGGCATCATGTAGCACAACAGAAAAACATTTATTTTTTAAAAAAATACAATGTCTTTTTATTCAACAAACATATTATATACTTTTGTTTATTTTTATAGATTTAAAATCTATTTTTTTCGAGCTTTCTTTTGATATAAAAATTAGGCTTCTAACATTGAAATCCACGTTCTCATCCCTTTAATAGAATTACCACTATTAAAAAAGATCACCTTTATCAATTTGGATAATCATGTTTGGGTGCAGTGCAAAAAGGAATCAAAGGCGACTCCCGACCAAAATACGTCTTCGTCACGACAAATCAGCATTTGTGGTAATTGGGTTATGATAATGGCTTCTCATTTTAAAGGCGTTGGTTCGATTCTCGGTAGACGCTCAGCAAACATAGTCTACTTTTTGCATTATTTTTGGATCTAAATAACTTACTATTTTTTTTGGAAATATCAAAAGTTTTCGGAAAATTTTTATCGGTTCTGTATGGTGTAGCTATGATTATGAAGATGTGAACTCCGAAACTACTTTCAAGCTTTAATTTTTGACGTTTTGTAAACCACTTTGCAAATTGTCATTATTTTACCTATTTGACAAAATTTTAACCATTTGATATATTTTTTACCTTTTGATATTTTTTTAACCTTTTGAAATATTTTTTAACCACTTCAAGATTTTTAACCTTCGTCAATATTTTTTACTTTTTGTAAAAATTGAATTTTATATTTTTTTGCTTATAAAAAGCCTAGCTTTTTATTCTCTTTTTGAAAAACTTTACTTAGTTTGACTTAACTTGACTTTTTTAACAATATAAATATATTTTATCAATAAACCAAGTATCTTTATCCCTGAATCTTTTGGTATAACACTCTTAAAACACAAGCAAGACAAGTCCCTTGAAGCCAATTATCTTCATTGTAAACACTTTCAAAACTCTTATTAAATTACTACAAACAAGTCTGATCAACTCAACAAGATCTGGTGGTCACTATTAGCAACGAATCTAGCTTTAAAAACTCTTATCAAATCTTCTTATCAACTCTATTATCAATCTAAAAGCCTATTCAAATCTCAAGCCATTAAAGCAATAAAAATTACAATGGTAAAACGAATTACCGTTGCGGAGATGTTGCCTATCTATCGGCTGATTTCGGAAAGATAACAAAACATGTAAAAAAAATATAAAAAGGCCCGCCATTTCTTTTTTTTTCTTTCCTTCATCTTTTTATCCATTTCATCAATCTCCAATGTCTTCTAACGCTGCTAACAACATGCCAACTCTTGCTTATATTGCTGAAAGAACTATGACAGCTGAACGTACCTTGAAGTAAGTTTATTTTTTAACTGGGAGGGAAAATAACTAAAGGCAACTGGTAAAAGCTATTTGAAGGAGAACGGTGCTTTTTTTTCTTCACGCAAGTGCAAGGAAGGCTCTGAAATGCGTTTGAACCAGTCCAGCAGGGATGGATTCTTTTGGCGATGCGGCTCAACCACCTGTGCGTGCGGTCGTAGCCGTATTTCTTACTTGGATGGGTCCTTTTTTCAAGGTCGCAAATCCATCATCCATCAAACGCTGCTAGTAGTATAACTTTTTTTGCTGCAAGTTCCGAACGGAACAATATCCACAATGACTGGTCTTAGTCTACCAACTGTCCGCAGCATTATCAAAGATATCTATGAAGTAATGGAGGCAGATCTTCGAATTGAAGATATTCAAGTTGGTACGTGATGCTTTGTTGATATCAGAGTATGTAATTAATAAGTCATACTTAGGTGGGGTTGGCAGTGATGGACAGCCAATTGTTGTTGAAACAGACGAGAGCAAATTTGGTAAAAGAAAGTATAATAAGGGGAAGAGAGTAGACGGTGTTTGGGTTGTTGGGGGTGTAGAGCGCACGCCCGAACGTAAGGTATTCTTGCTGACGGTATCTAATCGCAACCAAAATACCTTGAAGCTCATAATCGATACTTTTGTTAAGGATGGTAACATTTGAAATATGTATATATTTGATGATCAGTGCATCTAACCCTTGTTGACAGGCTCACATGTCATGGTGGACTGCTGGAAGGGTTATAAAGGGATTGACAGCGTTCCAAGCCGAAATCTAATTGTTCGAACCGTCAATCACTCCAAAACATTTCGTGACCCAAAGACAGGTGCCTGCATTAATACAATAGAAGGTACATACTTATGTAGGTCATAGAACTCTTAAACGATGCTAACAACCTGCTATTAGGCACTTGGAATGGTACTAAACGAGGAGTGACCAGCCGTCATCGTACTGCTTCAATGATGCCATGGAAGTTAGTGGAGTTTATCTGGCGTAGAAAACACGCTGGCAATCACTGGAAGGCGATGCTTGCTTGTTTTTCGCAAGTGACATTCACCAGAGCAGGCATTGCCGACCAAGGTCCCTTGGTATCGTTGCTCACAACAGTCTTTGAAGATGCCACTGGTGATCAGGGCAATGAAGAGCCATTTATTTTTATCTCAGATGAAAATTCCAATAGCGAATCTGATGGAAATGATACCTCTGTCACTAGTACACCCGTAAAAAAACTCCGAACTGCTTAAAATAAATAAAGAAATTTTTCATTGATAACCATAAAAATCAGGGCCTACAGCGCCTGTTTTCTTTCCTAATTATTTCCCGCATATTACCTTTTTTGGAAATTAATATTACATCTCCTAAAAATAGACGACCCAGGCTTTCGAATGATGTATAGCATACGTCTGTACGCTCAATTTTAGCGCCGTTATAGGCTTCCAAAGAGATGGACGGTAAATCTTTCATTTAGCCGATTCAAGGATTCAAGGACTTGGGCACTCAAAGCAAAAGAAGAAAAGACATCAGTACTCAAGAACCAAAGCAAGGGCGAGAAAGAGATAGTAAAAGGCCAAAGCAAATTAGCACGTATCTATAATAATTATTAGCTATTGAGTATACGTAGTAGAAGTAACAGTACCTTTCTTTAGATAGGCCAGAAGACTAGCTAAGCTTATACCAACAAATAAAAAAGGAAGCAGCATGTATCTATGATAATTATTAGCCATATAGGTTATATAATAGAAGTAAAAGTACCTTGATTTAGATGGGCTAAGAAAAAACAAAACTAGCTAAGCTTATACCAACAAGTAAAGAAAAGGGAAGCAGCATGCATCTATAATAGCTATTAACAATCGAGTATATAGTAAGAGTAATAGTACCTTGCTTTAGATGGAACAGGAAAAAAAAAAGAAAAAAAAAGACACTAGTTAAGCTTATACCAACAGGTAAAGGAAGCAACGATAATCCTGGGAAAGAGACTTTATAAAGACCATTTAAAACATCAAGAAAGCAACCGATATTATTTTACTAAAGTAAAAGCACCATTAGAGCAAGAATATAGTATATATAATACGAAGAACTTACCTTTCATGAAGATTGTTTTTTTAAAAAAAAAAGAAAAAAGGGAAAAAAAAAGTACATTTTTTATAGCCTCATTTTACTAGTGTTACAACTATTCAGTATCAGTCAAATCTAATAACCATGAAAGCTCGTTCTAACGCTATTTTTGAAATTAGAATAGCTATTGAAATATTCAAAAAGCCTGTTTATATATTGCTAAATTTATTCTTTAGTTAACTTTAACATCTTCAACCCAAATAGTATTTTTTTTTAAAAAAAAAGAGAGTACAAAAGAAACAGAAGAATATAAAAAAAACAATGTAGGACATTTTTTTTTCCCTTCTTTATACTTATTCTAAAAAAGTGTCCAGACGCGTCGCCACCCCAATCAACGTTCCCAGCAATGCCCCCAAAAGGGCAAGAGTTTCCATGGGCATTGCTGGATCATCGTCCACTGTTGTTCCTTCTCCTTCTTCTTCTCTTTCTTCTGCTCCCGCTTCTGCTCCTGTTTCCGCTTCTGCTTCTGCTTCTGCTTCTGTTCCTTTTCCTGTTCCCGTGTCCGCTCCTGTCCTTGTTTCTGCTCCTGTTGCAAGCTTTGGCAGCCATACTGGTGCAGAGGCTATTGGAGCAGCCTCTGGTCTCACACCAGAGATGATGGCTGCCCAAATGCAGTTTTTTGCTCAAATGTGGCAACAGCAACAACTGCAGCAGCAGCAGCAGCAGCATCCAGTTCAACAGCCACAGCAAGGGCAGCACTATGATGATATGGCTGAGATCAACAGGATCAAAAAGCAGTGTAGTGTAAGTCTAAAATTAAAGTATCAATTAGCAAATACAATTTAATAACTTTATTTCTTTTTTTTTTTTACTTACATTATAGGATCACATAGCTGATCACTACAGTGAATACTTGGTTGGCCGTGGCATCAAGTTTGATACACTCAAGTCCATCACCGACAAGGCCAACAGAAAAGTAAAAAATCTGTTGCGCGATGAAGTCAGGAAGCATCAACGCTTCAATGGCCTGATTGATTCGCAAGTATTCACCATGATTAGAAGCAAGTTTTATTACATGGTGGATAAGGCAAATGGGAAAGCTGTGACGACACCAACGTCAGCCTGCCGCAGCCGCGTAAATGCAGTAAGTACTTGATACTTAAAAATTGTAATATAAAATGTCTATAATACTTACATCAATACTTTATAATAGACACCCCTTAACAGGAGAGTTGCTTACAACGCTAACGCAGCTGCATACCAAGCACGGTTCCCATTTGCCGAAAAGATCTTGACGGTTGATTGGACCTCTGATGAGGAGAATGGCCCAGAAGATGAAGATGGCCGTACGTTTATCGTCAAGCGGCCATCATTCAGAAGTGAAAGAGTAAGTATGACATATCAATAAACCTCATTTTCTAATATACCTTAATTGCCTACAGGTAGTGGAATTCCACAAAAAGCTCCAGAAAGGGTACAAAGAATTACTAAAGAAAAAGGGAGTTCCACCAACAATTAGAAGAAGAGTGCAAAATGTTGAGATGGAGTTCCCAGATAAACTCGATCATGAGTACTACCCTTCCTGGGCTTTTTCTTCCCCTGCTCTTGGCTTCCCCACTTCTGTTTCTGGTCCTTCCTCCTCTGCTGCTGCCAACCCAATGCCATAGGCATCCACTTTTTTGTTTCCTTTCTTTTTTGTTTCTTGTTTTGTTGCCTCTTATCAAATTGAATAAACATTTGTTAAAAAAAAGTAGTCTATTGAATAATTCTTTAGTAAAATATATAAAATAATAATAATGATAAATTATAAATGATTGAACTGTTTTGCATATTTGTTACATATAAATTTTTCTTGGAAGAGAGAGAGTGAGAATATTATTGTCGATATATGGCTTGACAGCAACAGGATTATAAATGCGATGAATCGGAAGTATGCTTAGCCTTGACACTGGTTCATACTGATTCTTCCACACTTGGATGCCAGTACCATCAAAGGTGGGGAAATGCTGGGTCGCATGGCTGTACCAATTGACAAATGCAAAGTAATGAATGTTGTTACCAAATGAATGAGTAAAAAATATGATATTTGACCAATGCGCAGTTGATTGTCGACAATGGCCTGAATGAATGATGATGGTGATGATGATAAAGAATTATCACTTGCTGGCTGGTAAAGCTGTCCAAGCAAAGTGATTTTTTTTGAATGAGTGTATAGTGGTATCAATGTATGTGTTTGTAGTCATAGGTGCATAGGTGTTCATATAATAATTTTTTAAAGCGTCATAATGTTCATGGCATATAAGTTCTGTCTTCTTGTTGAATTTTAAAGGATAGGATGTGGGTGGCAGAGGCTCACTACCAGTAATTGTCGAATTAAATAAGCTAGGTCCGTCTATGAAACGAGAGTAATCAAATGGCGTTAAACCACTCTCGTCATTCGTAACCTCACCTATCTCTTCTATAAATTTGGTTAGTAGGAACATGTCTTCGTTTGTTGAATTTATAAAGGAATGTAAGGAGTATACTAGATCTTGTGTGTGAACATTTTGAATGAACATAGTAGCATAAGTTGTTTCAAATCCAGTCTTAAAATTGATGTTAATATCTTTCATATCGCCATTAAGACATTCAAATCCATAAAGCCAAAAAGAGTGTGAGGGACCAAAGTCCAGGAAGCTTTCTTTCAAATGAAGATGCATATGCATGTTTGGGGTGGGCATAGATTCACCATACAGCTCGACACAGGTCTTGCCAAAGTTTTTCATCAATAGATGTGCGGTATCTATGTCTTCTACTATGATGGAAGGGCTAGTGACCAGCTTCACAGCGTCGACATATCGCAACCAGTTCACAAAATGCTCACCTGACAGTCTTTGCTTGAGAAGGAAAGGTGACAACGCAACAACCCAAGTTCTCCACTCATCTGATTTCATATTAGCAAAAGCACCAGAGATTTTTCCTATTTTTTTTTAAAAAAGTAAGTATCTTGCCCCATCATACAATAAAGTTTTATTTTGCGTATATACAGTGGGTGGACTAATTGTCCCAGTGTTTCAACTTTTTTTACTTTAGACACCATAGCTCAACCAATTCTCAGGCTATGCGGATAGTTCTATGCTCATTAGAAAGGTCTCAGTCCGTGCTACATTATATCAAGCACTCAGTGTTCGGAGTTTACACAGTCTGAGTTTATCAGCAATAGAAAAAAACCACCGCACTGGGACAATTTTTCCGTTTGAACATAAATTTTATTTAATAGCGAGTATGTCCCCTTTTAGCTTTAATAACTGCTTTGCAACAGTCAGGCATGCTATCTATATTTCGTCTACACTCGTCCACTGCAAAAGTACTCCATTCTTTTTCAATTCTTTCCCATAACTCATGTACACCTTTAGCCTTAGTGTCATATACACTCAGCTTGAGTTTAAGGTGATGCCATACGTGTTCAATAGGGTTTAAATCGGGAATTTGGGCTGGTCAGCTATAGATATGATCACTGTTGAAGTTATTATCCACAAACCATTGCTTAGCAAGCTTTGAAGTGTGCTTAGGATCCTTATCTTGTTGAAAATAGATATCCTCAGGATTGTATCCATAGTACTTTAAGCTGTCCATAAGGGTAGTTTCTAAGATATTTACATAATCTACAGCTTTCATAGTCCCATCATGTATCCAACAAGCATACCCAAATCCATCGTAAGTGATACAACCCCGTACCATGACACTTCCTTGGCCACCTTTTACTGTAAGATCTAAGTGATAAGGCTGCAATGCATAGTCTGGTCGACTCCAGTAATATTTGCAACCGTCTGACCCGAAAACATTGACTTTAGTCTCATCACTAAACACCATACGCCTCCAATCATCGGTTGTCCAGACTTTGTGAGCCATTGCTCATGCTAAACGTCGTTCTTTGTGCTGCTTACTAAGCAAAGGCTTCTTGGCTTTAATTTTAGCTCTGAAGTTCATACTTTTAAGAAGCTTCAAGGCTGCAGAATAACCAATAGTATACCCCAAACCATTCAGATATTGATGTACTGCTTTGGCTGTCTTGAATTCACCCTTTATTACTTGTCTACGGGTGTATGACTTGGTAGTTTCACCAATAGTTGCTCTTCGACCAGAGGCTGCCTTCATTCTGTTTGAAAAGAACTAGTTGACATACCTATCTAAAGTGGAATTTTTCAACCTGGGAATGCGTTCCATAACTTGTTCATATGTCATGTTACTAGCCAAGAGCAATTGGATTTGATTTTGAGCAGATTTGCTGATAGTACGAGTCATTTGAGGCAAGATAAAGTTGAGAAAGTACAGTATAGAAAGAGACAAAAAATATTGTAAAAAAAACTGACAACGTACGGCTATTTATACTTTACATTAAAGGTATGAGTCATAGATTGTCATAAATAAGGTTGGTATGCAAATTCCGGTGATTTATGATTGATAAGAAAGCGATGTTCGGAATGGATTGCAAAATAAGCGGGTAGCGGAAAAATTGTCCCAGTGCGGTGGTTTTTTTCTATTGCTGATAAACTCAGACTGTGTAAACTCCGAACACTGAGTGCTTGATATAATGTAGCACGGACTGAGACCTTTCTAATGAGCATAGAACTATCCGCATAGCCTGAGAATTGGTTGAGCTATGGTGTCTAAAGTAAAAAAAGTTGAAACACTGGGACAATTAGTCCACCCACTGTATAAGCACAATCTAGCAGTATTTCATACCTTCAGATAGCTTAGTGTATTGCCGAGGAATGATTATGGTAGTTGACTCTGTTGCCATTGCTGAAAAATCAGTAGAAACAAGTAAACCAAAATCTTGCCAAACTTCAATCATTTTTTTTGGTGTTCCAAGAAACAAATTATGCATTGGATCGACAGTTACATATCTCACCACATCAAAGTAAGGAAGTCGGTGTACTTCACTCCATTTTGTACCAGAACTTGCTTGCTTTTCTTCTTGTTGTGCCTTGTGCGTAGCAGTCAACCAGTCGTACGCATCAACTCTTTGCTGCTCCCACGTTCTTTGCACCCAGTTTTCATCATCGAAATCAGAAAAGTTTGGCTTTGAAGACCTGGTACCAGTTGACAAACGACCAAAAGCAGTTGAGCACTTGTTACATGCTTTAGTAGCCATGGCGCCTGTTAAGGATACATAAGATTATAGTCACTTTATTTTAGTAAAAGGAATCGGATATGATCCTGAATAATATGTTGACATAACTTGGAATCATTTATAACATTATTCCCAACACAGATCAATAAAAGACCTTGATTAGATTTTTATATTAAGCTTTATTCATATTAACTTCACACAGTCAAATGTATGGCGTGGTTGTAATATAGTTTATTGATGATATGAGCATGTTGAATAAGGAATGACAATTACTTACCGGATCATCATTAAGTCATGTAAACCTTTATCCTAACTGAGATATTATTATTAGCCGTAATATCCAATCATGGAACTAGAGGATTTTATATTCATCCGTACCGTCTCCTAAATAGTCCTACATCCAGAGTTATCTGAAACCATCCCAATAGCATAATTGGCAATACAAGCTAGGAACAGGCTAAACTAATAATTAGAAATAGTAATCATCTATTCTGTCGAATTGATCATAAATCTGTCCTAATTCTTTATCCGTATCATGTCTATAAATACTCTCACTTTTTACATGTAGAATTTATCATATTCAATCTTAGTTATCTTAACTTAATAAAGAGATACCAAGTTCTAACAGTATTTCTTTATCTTTGTTGTTATACTACTTTTACCTAAAACCCCCTATCCTAAACAGCGCCCATACAGTGGCTCACAAAATTGTACAAGTGTTTTGCATTTTTTGCTTCAGTAGGATTTATCGGCACTAAAATGATAAATAAACAGCAGCATGTTATACATCATTCGAAAGTATAGCTTCTTGGCTTTCTGTTAATATTGTTTAGTCGGCGATAAATTCAATTTTGATGGAGCTATATCCGCTTACAAATGCCGACTACACTTGTACAATTTTGGGACCGTTTCAAATATTTCAATATCAGCTTATAATCTTGCTCGTCAAAGCGCGTAAGCCACCAGAAAAGATTTTTTTTTATTCTCTAATGCTCAAAGTATGTTTTTCTTTCCTTTTCTGCTATTTTTCTTACATCTACAGGAGCTAACTGCTATATAAAAGTGTATCAACGTCCAATATGCAATTTATCAGTGAAGATCTTCGTAATCGTATCATCAGCTGCTTAAAAAATGGATACTCTATATCCAAAACAGTAAAAATAACTGGAGCAAGTCGTGGAACTGTTCAGGACGTTTGAAAAACAATAAAAAACGAAGTAAACAGCATTAAAGCAGGTCGCCCCAAATTACTCAGCAGCAGGGATAACTGGTATTTAGTCCGATTAGTAACTGTTAAAGGTCAAGAGAATGCAGTAGAAGCCAGGAACACACTCGAAAATGACTTGCGAAAGATTGTATCAGCCAAAACAGCTCGAAGATTGTTGCGTAGGTCTAGTTTAACCTCTTTTGTAAAGCCTCAAAAACCATTGCTCAGTGAAGTAAACATACGAAAGCGATTGGAATGACCTCTTAATCACGTTGACTGGACCATAGAAGACTGGAAACGCGTGATTTGGTCTGATGGGACTAAAGTAAATCGTTTTGAATCGGATGGTAAGCTTTATGCATGGAAGCAACCAAATGAGAAGCTTAAAAGAAGGCATGTAAAGCAAACCGTAAAACATGGTGGAGGCTCACTTATGGTTTGGAACTGTATTAGCTGGTACGGGGTTGGGTATATTGTCGACGTAGGCAAGAATATGGACAAGAGTGTCTATTTATCAGTATTGTAAGATGATTTGGTGAAATCTATGACCGACTATTGTAAAGAAAATGGCCTGAGAATGACTGATTTGAATTTATGCAAGATAACGGTCCGAAGCATAAGTCCAAAATCGTATCTGAATAGTTGTCTAAACAGGATTTTACAACAGTGGAGTGGCCTCCACAGTCTCCAGACTTAAATGCAATTGAAAATATGTGGAATACCTTGAAAAAACGCTTGTTTAAGCAGTATGATTGTCCTCCTGTCTCTATGGATGAACTATGGATGAACTATGGACTCGTACGTTCGAGACTTGGTACGAAATTACCGAAAAAGAGTGTCAAAATTATACTGAAACTATGCCTCAACGATGTATTGACATTATAAAGAATAAGGGTCTTTGGATCAACTATTAGCGCGCACTTTTAAATAAAAACTTTATTGTAAAACATCGGTCCCAAAATTGTACAAGTGTAGTCGGCATTTGTAAGCGGATATAGCTCCATCAAAATTGAATTTATCGCCGACTAAACAATATTAACAGAAAGCCAAGAAGCTATACTTTCGAATGATGTATAACATGCTGCTGTTTATTTATCATTTTAGTGCCGATAAATCCTACTGAAGCAAAAAATGCAAAACACTTGTACAATTTTGTGAGCCACTGTATATTTTTGGTTTTTATAATTTTATGTTGTTTTTGGTTTTCAAGCAAAAGAGTTGATGCTCCGTTTTCAAATAGGTTGTTACGCAAAAGTTCATTTTCTAACTGGCGTGGTACTGTAACTTGTTAGTACTTGGGACTTGGCTTGTGTTAAAGTGATGTAGATTTGTTTAAATTGAGGTTTGAAGTCTTGAATGACTTGAGTTTGATTAACTTGATTGAATGTTTAAAGTTCTTTTGATAGAGTAGTTTGGCCTTAAATAGTGACCATCAAATCTTTATATATTAATAAGGTTAAGAGTGAGATTGTTTGATAAAAGATAAAACAAAAGGGGTCTTTCTTGATTCGTGATAACTTGGTTATCAGATCAAAAAGAGTAGGTAAAAAAAAAAAAAGGTTATTGTGGCCCAATAAGAAAAGATTGCTTTTTAAGCGTAAGAAGATATGATTTATTGGATTGGATAAGGTTATTTTGTTTAAAAATATTCATCTTATTTATATAAAAATTGGCGTGGCTTATTGTTTGTGTTGTTTGACATCTATGTCGAACGACATTGTAATTTTTCTTCCTTTAATGGCTTGTAAGAGTTTATGGTTTTGAAAAAGAATAAAGTTGATAAAAAAATAAAAAAATAAGACTTGAATTAAAGTATTGATAATGGATTCGCTTGTTATGAGTGACCACCAGATCTTGTTAAGTAGATCAGACTTGTTTGTAATAGTTTAATAAAAGGTTTGAAAGTGTTTACAATGAAGATAATTTCCTTCAAGGGACTTGTCTTGCTTGTGTTTTAAGAGCGTTATACCAAAAGAGTCAGAGATAAAGATACTTGATTTATTGGTTATTTATAAAAAAAAATAAGATAAGTGAAGTAAAATAGAAATAAAAACTTGTCTATTTTATAGACAAAGGGGAGATAAAGTTTCATTTTGCTATAAGGTTTGATTTAGTTATAAGGTTTGTTTTTGAAATAAAGTTTGATTTTGAAATAAAGTTCAAAAAATGAATAAGGTTCAAAAATAAGTAAGATCACAAACCGCAGCCTTTGGTGGCGTCAACATTGTAAGGTTCTTCGCTACAACATCAATGTCGCTGGACATCAAAATTATTCTTGTGATCAGCATTGTTCTCTTGATCTAAAATTTCATCATTTGTGCTACAGTACTAAAAAAACTTGACTGTTGTAACTTTAACGTTTTTGTTGTAATGGCCTTAAGAGTTTAAAAGTAAATTTGACTTTTCTTTAGAGTGTAAAAGAATTTGAGATCAAAGATTTGTGTTTAAATGAATAAATTTGGTTTGCTTGTAGTAAGTGACCACCAGATCTTGTATTGTAGATCAAACAGTAAAAAGTAATAAAGAGTTTTCTTGATAAGAGAATATAAAAGTGATACGATGAAGATAATTTGACTTCAAAGGACTTGACTTGCTTGAGTTATACAATAAAAATAAAGAGTTTTGATAAAGAGGAACTCGATGTTTATTTGAATAAAAGATATTTTTTTAAAAGTGAAGTTCAGTAAAATTATAAGAGGGGATATTTATATGATTATTATTTTTTTGTGTTTTTCTATTTTTTTTTGTTTATTGTTATTTTGTAGTATGGTTGGTTTAGTTTGAGTGTTTTAGAGAAGTTTTTCTTGAAATTTTTAAAGTAAGGTACTGTAGTGACCACCAGATCTTTTAATTAAGATCAAATAAAGGTAAAGATAAAAAAAATAAAGGGATCAGGAACTTTTTATGAGAAGGTTGCCTGTTTATTGAATAAAATATATAAAATAAAAAAAATGTGAGTAGAACTGTACTGTCCTTTTTCTTCATCTAAATAGTTGGGATATTTATATTGTTAATTTTTTTTTTCTTTTTGACTTTTTTCATTTTTTTGACTTCTTTCATTTTCTTGACTTTTTTCATTTTTTGACTTCTTTGTCACATTATCTTTAGGGACTGAGGTCCCTCCTTCGACTGAGTCCTTTCTTCAGCAAAAGTTACACCAACTGCGTCGCACTGTATATCTTTCAACGTCAAAAATTAAAGCTTGAAAGGAGTTTCGGAGTTCACCTCTTCATAATCATAGCTACAATGTCATCATCATTCTTGTTTCGGCAAAAATAAATAACTGAGTTATTTCTCATCGAGGCTACCAGGGGTCGAACCTGGAATCTCCTGATTCGTAGTCAGACGCCTTATCCATTGGGCCATAGCCCCTCGAGTGATTGTGATGTGTGCTATGTTGGTCGGGACCGCCTCTTTTGTCTAAATGAAACACCGATGGGTTCGGGAGAAGATGACCGGAATAGACTAGGGTATGGACCGGAAGGTTATTTGACCCTGAGTGGTGGTCGTGCTGAGACTGAAATGAAGGAGGAAGTTCAGGGTCCTAAAGAGGGTCCTTATCCTAATGCTTGATCAGTCGCTAATGAAGATGGTAATGGTGGCCTTATGTATTTTTTGAAGAATAATGGTGGTCCCATTAAATTGTAGATGTATAACGGAGTGGCTAGCAGCCAATGAAAAGTATAAAAGGATGTTTGATTTTTATTGAATAAACAATATACAGTCTTCTCTTTTCTTTTTATTATATTTCTTTTTACACTTACTTTACGCCTTTAAAGTCAATACTAGTTCTCTTTTTCTTGGTTACTGTTTTAAATTTCAAGCTATTCAAGGTAAAGCATAATCAGGGGAAAAGCATATATCATGATTGATGAAGAGATATTTTTATTGGGAGTCGCCTTTGATTCCTTTTTGCACTGCACCCAAACATGATTATCCAAATTGATAAAGGTGATCTTTTTTAATAGTGGTAATTCTATTAAAGGGATGAGAACGTGGATTTCAATGTTAGAAGCCTAATTTTTATATCAAAAGAAAGCTCGAAAAAAATAGATTTTAAATCTATAAAAATAAACAAAAGTATATAATATGTTTGTTGAATAAAAAGACATTGTATTTTTTTAAAAAATAAATGTTTTTCTGTTGTGCTACATGATGCCATACAAGATTACAAATTGGGAAGACCATCCTTTTTCAACTTCAGTGCAAGGTTTTTTAAATTCAACAAAAATCCAAAAAGCATTTCTATTGGCGTATAAGCTCGGAAATCCAAGTGATTGAGTCGTGGCGTTCTCTTTTCTAGCATTCCTCAGCTCTCATGTCGTATTTTACAAAAAAAAAAAGATTTATTAAATAAAAAAAGGCGATTAATTTTAGTTGCAAGTGAGCAAAAAAAAAAAAAAAAAAAAAAAGAAAAGTGACACATATGAAGAAGAAAGATCAAACTCTTATAGAAGTGCACAATATTGTTATAATAATAAGTATGAAAGCATTTGTCTACAAGTTAAAATAAAAAAGAATATGAATAAAGTAGAAAATCTAAACGATTAAATAAAATAAATAAAGAAAAAAGACTCTTTTGGCTCTAAAGAAGTTAAATTTGTATTAAACCTGGAAAAGATATGCTTTAAATAATAAGGTTATGAAATAAAAAAGACAAAGTACTTTTGATAATCATTTTTATTTTTTGAGAGTAAAAAAAAAAAAAAAAAAGTGGTAATGGAATGAATGTCTACTATGCTACATGTCTTGAGATTTCTATGGAAAAGGTTAAAAAACAGAAAAAAAAGTATATTGTTACTGACTACTTTAGAAAAAGAAAAAAAAAGTTGTAATGTTGAGATGTTGAAATGTTGAAATTGTAAAAAAAAAAATACATTCCCAGCATTGACATTGCAAAAGGAATCTCCATTCAATGTACTGTTTTAACTTGAATGAAAAACGCAGCGTTTTAAATTTGGGTTTTAAAAAAAAAGTACTTTGAATTTTTTTTTTCATTAAAAAATAAAAGTGGACCAAATATGGCGAAGGTGAAAAGCATCACACAGAAATCTAAAAAAAGATTCAAAGCCCACAATATAAACGGCAAACTTACTTTATCTGCAACCAAATCTACTATCCAGCGATTGTTGGTGTGATGTAAGTATTTTGGTTACACCAATCATAATGCTTTGTTTTATTTTTAGATTTTCAACTGAATATCAATTCTCCTTGGCTATTGTTTTTGAAATCATATATAAACGCGTAAAATAATGGATCAAACTTATAAAATAATCTTTTATTATATTTACAATGAATTCTTCAACCCAATACAAATTTAAATGCTACTGTAGCCAATGTTCTGAAGGGAAAATTGGCAAGTACCAAATGGTTACTCGATGGACTCTTGCTCGTCATAAGAAAAAGGAAGCTGCTAAAGGTAGTTCACTTACATTTAGATAATATTTTTACTGACGCGTTAAATATGCATAGATGAATCAGAAAAGGTCCAAGAAATTGATGCCAATAATGAGATATCTGAAGCAAATAAAAGTGATTCTGATGATGATAGTGCAGAAGACGTTTCAAATTGGGAAGTGATGGAAAATGATGAAGTGAATGTATCTGGCAGTATGGATATTGTTGAATTTGATATGCCTCAAGGTAATTATTTCCTAAAAGTAGATTACTATTATAAGGAATATATTACTTACATTATTAATTTTTTAGTTGAAATCAAGGGATTCCAAAATGATGTTGTTGCTTTTATTGCTGTCTTCTTGACCTATTTCCAGTTATTTTTCATATCAGAATATGCTGCTGAAATAGTAATGAAATTTGCCAATGATCTTGCTCTTCTTTTAAACCATCAACCAATTTTTCCCGCAAAATTGGATACCATGCGTAACGCTGTTGGAATTGATTATACTTACAAGGGCATGTTCCGCCTTGTTGTCTGTCCCGAATGTCATACCCTGTACCAGCCTGAAGAAGTACACTGTGATTCGAAGTGCACCTTTTCTGAATTTCGTATCACCTGTAATGCTTCACTCTTCAAGCCTGTTACAATTGGTGCAAGCAAAATGTACGCCAACAAGGTCTCTGCATTCAATTCCATCAAGTATGCTTTAACCGTGATGTTTTCACGACCAGGATTTGAATCAGCAATTGAAGCATGGCGCTATCGTACTCGTCATAACAACACCATGTATGGTATCTATGATGGTCAACTTTGGAATGAATTCAAAGATAGAGATGGTAATGTATTTACCAGTCAAGCTAGATCCCTCCTATTCACTTTGAATGTCGATTGGTTTCAATCTTCAAAAAGAACCGTATACTCTGTTGGTGCTGTTTACTTGACAATAAATAATCTTCCAAGATCCATCAGATACAAAAACGAAAATATCATCTTGGTTTGTGTTATTCCTGGTCCCAAAGAACCCAAGGACACACAAATCAACAACTATTTACAAGTTTTGGTAAATGATCTGAAGGAACTTTACTACGATGACTTCTTTACCTGTACGGCTGAATCTCCTAACGTGCCTGTCCCAGTTCGTGCTGCTCTGTTCTTGATTGCTTGCGATATTCCTGCTAGCCGAAAGGTTAGTGGGTTTACTTCGTTCAATGCAACTGTACCTTGTAACAAGTGCTCAACAGCATTTCCTGCTCGTTATAACACTCATCTTCAACGTGATTTTTCTTTTGGTCTTGAAGATATTGATGCTTGGTCACTTCGTACCAATATTGAAAACCGTTATCATGCAAAAAATTGGAAAGAAGCAACCACCAAGAGACAAAGAGCCGACTTGGAACAGAAGTATGGTACTCGTTTTTCTGCTTTGCATGATTTGGAATACCTTGATCTTGTTCGCTGCACTGCCATTGATCCTATGCATGGTCTTTTCCTAGGAACAGCAAAGAAAATGGTTAAAATATGGCGTACAACCATTTGTGACCTTACCCATGAATTATACCTGACTGATGTTGACTTGAAAGAAATGCAAAAGGAAGCAAACGATATTATATTGCCAGCGCAGTACACGCCAATCAATCAGAAAATTGCCAACAATTTTTCTGACTTAAAGGCTGATGAATGGAGAACCTGGTGTCTTGCTCTTTCTCCTCTTTTGCTCAAGTCTCGTCTTCCAGTCCGTCATAAAGAAAATTGGGCAAAGTTTGTGCAGGCCTGTCATATCGTATGTCGTCCATGCATTACCCAGAATGAAGCCATGATAGCTCACAAGCTATTCTATGAGTTTGTCCTTGGTGTTGCTGAATTGTATGGTCCAGAGATGATCACTCCAAATATGCATCTTCATCTACATTTGAAGGACTCCATTCAAGACTTTGGTCCAATCTATGCATTTTGGTTGTATGGCTTTGAAAGACTTAATGGTGACATTAAGAAGATGACGGTAAACTACAAGACAGCATTCGAAGTTACATACATGAAGAAGTTTCTTTCCGTTGTACACTATGGCGACTACAGTAGGTCACAAAACTGCTGCAAGGAATTGCAAAATTCAGGTTTTACAGCTGGTTGTCCATGGGTACTGCACCAAACTATCTCAAACCTTGACTGTTTGTACCTCAATAGAAAGTGCATTTATTCGTCGATTATCGGATATGGGCAATGGTTATTGGTGGAATTTGAGATCGCTAAAGGTAGTATTATGAACATCCGACATTTTTTACTTGTTCACATATGTTTTAAATGACGAATTTTAATACGACCCAACCGGTTGCTATCATAATTTTTCACATTCTTGACATGATTAGAATGATGCCAGTATATAAAAGCGCTTGCAATTCCTTTATTTTAAATTTTATATTCCCTTATTTAAATTATTTCTCTTTTTTACCCTATCGTCAATCGCATGCCTAAACGGCTGTCAGAGGAGAAAATAAACGATCACAAACAGGCATTAACCGCATCCACACCAATGTATGATATTTCCAAGGAGCCTGGATTACATTAATCAACTGTTAGTAGATACTCTAGACGGCTGTTTTCAAGTAGGACAGTAAACACAGGTGGTAGACCTACAGTAGTCTCCAAAGTGACGAAGCGGTTAATCAAAAGAAAAGTCATGGAATGGGTTCTAAAGGCTTCTAAAGAGGTGTACCGGGAGCTGGTTGGATTTGGCTATGATATCTCATACCAGTCAGAAATTAACGTACTGAAATCAATGGAGTTCCATTTTCTGATAGAAAAAAAGAAGCCATTTCAGACAAAAACGCATACGTAGCATCAGTTAGAACGGGTCAAGGAGCATCAGGATTAGGCAATGAGTGACTGACAGCAAACAGTGTACTTTAATGAGACCAAGCTCAGCGTATAGGGCTTTGATGATGCTGATCACTATTGGAAACGGCCAAGGGACCTTCTTCAACATCATGACCTGGATTTTGCAATCAATCACGGAGCTAGCAAAATGATGCCCTGGGGTTGTATAATCTCTGAAGGACCAGGATATGCTTGCTAAATTTACGATGGAAACTTGAACTCGGGTGTTTACCAGCATATTTTGAACACTACGCTTCGTGATACTATGAAGTACTACAATTTCGACTGGTCCAACATTTAGCTTTAGCATGATAATAACACAAAGCACAAGGCATAATCTACAATAGCCTAGTTATGTAGTCACCAAGAGAGCTATGTTAACTATTGGCCAGCTTAGATCCCCGACTTAAATTCAATCGAGCACGTAGGACATCAATTGAAGTTGAAATTCAACTATTACGAATATAGAGCAAAGAACATGGATGTGTTTTGGGAACGAGTTGATGAAATATGAAATGACTTTCATAAAGATCTTTGCCAAGGTCATGTAGATAACATTCCGGAAAGAACTCAAGAGATTATTAATAGAAAAGTAGGACCAACTAAATATTAATAAATAAGTTCATTCCGTTCAAATTTTCATTTTTTCAAATTTTCAAATTGCGCGCCTCATACTTCCTTCAATACTTATCCAATAGGGCATAAACTCTTTGGGATTTTTCAAGACATCTAGGAAACTTACTACATAGGAACAGAGGCAGTTTGTGCCATTGTAACAGGATGTGCGCTACAAAAACCAAGAAAAATGGATTCCTTGCAGCAGTTTTGTGACCTACTGTACGTTTTAAACGATTTGTGGCAGAGACAGGAGGCAGTGCGATCAACAATCAGTTACCGGATGTCACACGATTCTAAGATCTTTCGCAAGATTGATAATACAGTGGGTGTGGAATAGGCGTGTTATTTCTCTCGATTAATAAAAGTAATAAAATAAGTCGAAAAATCGATGAGTCTCTTGAACCTCTTTATTGAGTAAGGACGAGAGAGGGAGCCCATTCAATACAAACTACGTCTTAGAATATAATAATGTGATTTAGGGTCCGAGGTAGTACGGTATAAATTGTGTGGGCTGTTTATCGTATATAGCACTTTGGGCTATATATGATATACAGTCAAATTATTAGTTGAAGAATCTTTTGAGTGATCTCACACGACATTAAGAAAATTATTAAGGTAAATACGACAGTGGGTCAAAAAACTGCACCAACGCAACTCAGTTTTTCTGAAATACAAGTATAGCTATGTCAGTTTAACAGTAAACATTACGAAACTTGGAGCAAAAAGAGTTACTACTGTTACTATTTATTGACAAAAGTTTCAAAGTCAGATGCGGAGTATTGATCTAAAGAGCACTCAGCAAAAAGAGGAGGTCGGTTGGTGCAGTTTTTTGACTTTTAAAATGAAAAGGTCTTTGAGATCATATGTCCGGACTGAGACTATTCCGGCAGATTTAATCTAATCTTTCTTATACCTAGTCACACTGGGGACCTTAAAATAAACTTTTTTCGCAATTGTTTTCTTTTTTTTTTCTTTCCTGCTTTACCCAAACTCATTGTACATCGTCAGTATCTATCCATCATTAGAAATGTCCAAAAAGCTTCCATCCGATATTCAAAACAGTATCAAAACATTATTAGAGAACAGTGATGATCCTGCAGTCATTGGGAAACGGGTTGGAGTGCATAGAAATACCGTCAATAGGTATGCAAATAAGTGGATGCACGATGGAATACGTAAAAGAGGAGGTAGACCGAGCATTGTGGCAGAGTCAACACGTCGATACATCAAGAGACAAGTGCTCACAGGTTGTTTGAGGACTGCCAAGGACGTACAAATGAAGTTGGAGGAGCTGGGGCGCCCTATGTCGTATCAATCGGCAATTAATGTCTTACATTCAGTTGAAATTTATGCTGAGATCAAAAAGAAGAAGCCATTATTGACTGAAAAGCACAAAAAGACTCGATCAGCATGGGCAAAAAGCATCAATATTGCACTACTCACGACTGGCGACGTGTCATCTTTTCTGGTGAGACGAAAATCAACATTTGGGGCTCTGATGGCTGCAAGTATTATTGGAAAAGAAAATGTGATCGTTTACAGCCTCACCATATCGACGTTACTGTGAAGCGTGGAGGCGGTGGTCTCATGTTATGGGCTTGTATAACCAGCGAAGGGCCTGGATACGCATGTCGGATTTATAATGGTACCATAAATTCAGAGGTATACCAAGAAATCCTTGGTACAAGTCTACAAGACACTATGGAGTACTATGGTCTTAACTGGAAAGTGTCGGTATTTTAGCATGACAATGATCCTACACATCGATGAAAGTCTACGACACAATTGATGAAGGATAGTGGCATGATTTACATCGACAATTAGCCATCACAAAGTCGAGACCTTAATCCTATTGAGCATATACAGTAAGGGACAAAATCAGTCCGTTTTTTGGTTTTTTCGCAATGCCTCGCCGGGAATTAACATTAGAGATCCGCTTTGCTGACCCTAAATTTGCACGCAAGCTAAACGAAATTATTGATGTAGCCCAATTGCTTCTACCACCATTTCTTCTGTAGTTATGGCGGAAAAAGTAATTTACCGTGATTGTTGCTAACTCCCGATTTTGCGTTAGGTACAATATCTCCAGAGACAGTCACTGGATTGATTTGAAGCTTAGTTTGGTATGTCTTACGACGTCAGTGAACGCTTACGCATTCTCATACAGTGGCCGTCAAAACTGGTCGCATGTTTTCATATTTTGCCTATACGCACTACCTTCTACTTTATTTCTTGGCTTATTACAATGATATATACACCATTCGAAAGAGCAAGCTCTGGACAATTAGCTGGTAGTACAAACAACGCCGTAGAGCCAGTATACTGGTAGTAATTAGCACTTAAAGTCCGACGGTACATGCGACCAGTTTTGACGGCGTTTGTAAGTAACATAATATAGCCACAAAAATGTGGCTTAATTATAATTTTTTTATGTTTTTTTCTTCTCTTTCTTCTTACATCGTAATATTATTTACATGTAAGTGTTTTTTTGTTAAATTGCAGCACGCCATTAAGACATTATACCATTGCAGATCCGACATGCGTGCAATTTCAAATGACAAAGTAAACAGCATCTACTCATTGCTGAGATCCAAGAAGTCAAACAGCAAAGTAGCGAAACAAGCTGGTGTTAGTCGTACCACTGTTCAGAAGTACCGCTCATCTCTTAAGATGAGTAGAAATGTTGATGAAGCTGGTCGGCCATCTCTAATTAGTCAACGCATGGTGAATTACATCCGGAGATTAGTCACCTTAGGAAGAAAAAATAATGCTGTAGAGATCCAAAAAGCTCTAAAAGAAGAATTTGGGATATCTTTAAGTGATAGTACAGTACGCCGCGTTCTTAAAAAAGCTGGCTTTATAGCGTTTGTCAAGCCTCAAAAACCTTTGATACGTAGCCAAAACATCATGAAACGTCTTCAATGGGCCAAATCGCACCAACATTGGTCTGTAGATAACTGGAAACGGGTCATATTCTCAGATAAGACTAAAGTAAATCGTTTTGCATCCGACAGAAAGGCTTATGCATGGAAACTACCCCATGAGGAATTGAACTCGTGACATGTGCAGAAAATCGTCAAGCATGAGGGTGGTAATATCATGGTCTGGAGCTGCCTTACATGGGAAGGTATTGGATGGATAGTTGATGTTGGTCATCGTATCAGTAGTGAAGGCTATCTTGAGGTCTTAAAAGATGATTTATTCAAGACAATGAGAAGCTATGGCTTGGATTCTTCCAAAATGGTGTTTCAGCAGGACAATGATCCGAAGCATACATCGAAGGTAGTGAAAGAATGGATTGACCAGCAGCCATTTGAAGCATTGAAATGGCCTCCTCAATCACCAGACCTAAATCCCATAGAGCATATGTGGGCTCATTTAAAGAGAGAGCTATTTCATAGCTATGAGACACCACCAAGTAGTATGCATGAGCTATGGGAGTGTATAGGCCAGACCTGGTATGCCATTTCTAAAGAAGAATGCCAAAAATACATCGAAAGTATGCCGAAAAGGTGTGCTGCAGTTATTAAAGCAAAAGGTCGTTGGACTAAATATTAATTTTTTTAAATAAAGTGTGTAAAAATGTTGACTTATAAATGCCGTCAAAACTGGTCGCATGTACCGTCGGACTTTAAGTGCCAATTACTACCAGTATACTGGATCTACTGTGATGTCTGTGTTACCATATAATTGTCCAGAGTTTGCTCTTTCGAATGAAGTATATTTCATTGCTATAGACTAAGAAATGAAGAAGAAGATAGTGCGTATAGGCAAAATATGAAAACATGCGACCAGTTTTGACGGCCACTGTATTTTAGCGCATTTTATTTTTTTACATTTTTTCTTTTTGCCCATTTACTTCATCTCAGATTAGCCAAACACGCCATGATAGCAAAGAATGCCGATAAACATGCCCAAATTGAGAATATGCTGAACCACTCCGTTCCATGGGATGTAATTCAGAGAAAAGTAGGCTGTGGAAAGTCCATGATTCGAAGAATTTCAAGGAAAACCAAGATGCAGTCAAAAAATAGCGCGGGTAGACATCGTTTACTCACACCTAGGGAGGAAACCAATGCAGCTAGAGATATAAGGCTAGGCTTATCTAAAAGCGCAGCTGATGCCTCCTTTGGCGTTAAAAAACCAGATCGATCAGTCAATCGAAAAACAATTACTCGTACTTTCAAACGCAAAGGTCTAAAATTGGCTAAAAAAAAGACGGCACTTCCACTTAATAATGACGGGCAAAAGGCACGATATGATTGGGCAAAGGCTCATAAAGACTGGTCCGAGACTGATTGGGAACGCGTTTTCTTTTCTGATGAGACAAAGATCCAAAAAAGAGGGTCTAATGGTCTAGAATACGCTTGGAAAGAGGATAATGCACCTTATCGAGACCATCACTACAAGAAGAAACATGCTTATGGAGAAGGCGGGATTATGCTTTGGAGTTGCATAACTATACATGGAGGGGGCTACATGTCCTGGCTACAAAGTAATGTAAATGGTGAGCTATACACATCAGTACTTGAGGAGGAATACAAGGAAACATTGAAGTACTATGGACTGCAAAGTAGTGACATGATCTTTCAACAAGATAGTGCAGGCATCCATTATGCTTCGGCTCCTTCAAAATGGTTCCAAAAGAACAAGGTTAAGCTCCTGAGTTGGCCAGCATACTCTCCTGACCTTAGCTCAATTGAAAATGCATGGGCCATGCTTAAAAAGAGGGAACAGATGACAAGACCACCCCCTTCCGTGGTTGAGGTTGATCAAGCATTTGTTGACCGGGTTTCGAAGCTTTGGTATGACCTAGCAACTCCAAAGTACTGTAGAAGCCTTATTCACTCTATGCCCCGTCGAGTTCGGGACGTAATCCAGCGTAAGGGCTGCGATACCAAGTACTAATCGAAATTCAAAAAAATAAAAATTCATTATTTTCAATATATCTTCTTATAACATGTCGGAAAATAAAAAATACCATTTCCGACAAATATTGTCAAATTTGTTGAAGGGAGAGGCAAATTTTTTGTCAACAAAGCGGAGCTCTAAGTTAAATTCCCGGCGAGGCATTGCGAAAAAACCAAAAAACGGACTGATTTTGTCCCTTACTGTAGTAACAGTAATAACTCTTTTTGCTCCAAGTTTCGTAATGTTTACTGTTAAACTGACATAGCTATACTTGTACAGTGCCTCACAAAACCCTTCAAGTGTTTTGGTTTTTTTCGTTTTTTGCTTGTCACCGAGTACTAAGTACAGCAATTGGTAGCATGCCATACCTCATCTGAAAGCCACGGTGATAGGGTACTTGGATAATGTTTAAACTCCGAGTTTCATTTAATGACAGCGGAGTAATAACATTTTAAAAACAGGCACACACTTGAAGGATTTTGTGGGATTTAAAAAATCTCAAGTTAATGTCGTAAAAATCATCATAAACGACACAAAAGTGTGGCTTATTAATGTTTTATGTAAAAGTTTTTTGCTTTTTACATTTTTCTGTATTTTTTTTGCTCTTTTTTTTAACATTACCCAATTAAGTGACATGCAACCAATTAGCAATGACATTCAGAGCAGAATTGTTCAACTTCTTAAAGAAGGGGTTTCTGGTGAAGAAATAACAAAAAAGACTGGTGTTAGTACTGGAGCAGTTTCAAAAATTCGAAAAAACCACGATTTGGGAGATTTAAAAACTAATGAAGGCAGACCATGCCTAATCTCGACATTACTGGGTCGGCGAATCTTGCGAAATTTCAACTCTGGCAATTACAAAAATGCTTCAGATGCTGCTAGAAAGCTGTTGGAAGACGGTGAGAATATCAGTGCACAGACTATACGACGTTTTTTAAAAGATTCAGGTTATGCAGCAATTCATAAGCCTAAAGTCTTACCTTTGACGAAGCACCGTATGAAGGAAAGATATGAATTTGCCCGTGCACATCTATCATGGACCATCGACGATTGGAAAAAAGTAATTTTCAGCGTCGAAACTAAAGTGAATAGAATTGGTTCAGATGGTTTACAATGGACTTGGACCAATGGCAATAAGTTAAAAGGCTTTCAGGTTCAGCATATGATCAAGCATGGAGGAGGCTCATTGATGCTGTGGGGCTGTTTAACATGGCATGATGTTGGATACCTATCCAATATCAAGGGAAGCATTAATTCTGACTTTTATATTGGTATTTTGGAAGATGAGTTAATGAAAACGATTGATTGGTATGATCTTGAAAAAGAAAATATTATATTCCAGCAAGACAATGCTAGTATCCATACTGCTAAAAAGGTCTCTGAGTGGCTGGACAACAATAATATTACTGTATTAAGATGGCCTTCTCACTCTCCAGACTTAAACCCTATTGAGAATCTTTGGTCAATTCTGAAAAGACGCTTATTGCAGTATGAAAAGCAGCCTGACGGAATGCTTGAGTTATGGTCAAGAGTAGAGAACGTTTGAGAGTCAGTTACTCAGAATGAGTGCCAAAAACTCATAGAAAGTATGCCTGAACGTATTAAAGCAGTTTACAATGCAAAAAGGGGTCATACTAAATATTAATTGTTATAAAATAAAAATCCCACAAAACCCTTCAAGTGTGTGCCTGTTTTTAAAATGTTATTACTCCGCTGTCATTAAATGAAACTCGGAGTTTAAACATTATCCAAGTACCCTATCACCGTGGCTTTCAGATGAGGTATGGCATGCTACCAATTGCTGTACTTAGTACTCGGTGACAAGCAAAAAACGAAAAAAACCAAAACACTTGAAGGGTTTTGTGAGGCACTGTATTTCAGAAAAACTGAGTTGCGTTGGTGCAGTTTTTTGACCCACTGTATATCTGTTAACAAATTTGCACGATTATTTGCAGTGCGGTTTTTAAAGCTTATTTTGTATTCAAAAGATGCTCCTTTTCATGGCGATTCTAATGGTATGCTTTTCGGTGTGGTTGGATAATTCTAACGGACGTTATTCAAGAAAATGTAAACGAAAATAAGGGGAAAGGAAAATAATCAGCTTCACCGCATCGGGAATTGAATGAATGGAAGTCACAATTGGCCGACATTATTTTTCTTACCCATTATTTTTTTACCCTCACAGGATACATCAAGAAGACGATCTCTGGACGCATTGTTCACCCAATGCGCCAGCACACCAAACAGAAAAGAACACCAAAAGAATCAACATGAAAAACGAATATTCAATGGATACATCATTTACTTTATTTATCAAAACCACCATAAAACCCTTCACAATTGTACATTTTCCCCACTTACCTTGTATTAATATGTTATGTCAAAGCATCGATCGTTGTAATGTAATAATAAAGAAGTCTTTCTTCCCGCTAAATTTAATTTTGGCTGCCGAACATTTTTATTTTGCACGTTCAAGCAATTGAAGTCAAGAACTAGTTTAATTGTTGATCTGGTTGTTATTGTACATTAATAGTCTCCTGCAGTCTTCTATTAATTGATTTCTGTTATAGCTTCACCGTATAGCGAAACTAAACATAACATACAAATTAGCAACTGTCAATGATGACGAACAAGTATTTTGGTCGGTAGTCGCCAGTGTTTCTTTTTCCATGCACTGGAAACAATCGTTCCAATTGGATAAAGCATATCGCAAGATTGAACATTTTTTGGTTAACAGATGTTTATGGCTTTTGGAGAAAAAATTTAACTTTCGCTGTATTGGTCATTTTTGAAATTTGAAAAAAGGTTTAAACGCGAAAAAAATAAAGAAATTTAATGATAGTTTTATTTTTTTTTGTAGGGTAAATATTCGCAAAGCTATTCATGTTTTAAAAACTGTCTTCTTTTTTCAAATGGTCGTTTTTTGGTAAGCCTGTTCACCACTATTGTTGAAAGACCGATGTCTTCTTTTTTTATTTTTGAGGGCGAAATGCGGAAATTAAAAGCATTTTGCGATTATTTTGTTCAGAAGAATACATATTAGGAAGGTGGTTTGTGATTTTTAGCTTAGATCATTACAAACGTGTTACAAAACGGAACAAAATAGTTGTGTTTGGGAAAAAAAATGATCTGGTAAAAAAAAAGACTTGGTAAAAAAAAGACTAAGTAAAAAAAGAAAGACTAAGTAAAAAAAAAAGGCTCCAGCAATAGAAAGTTCATTGTTCAAATGAAAACAATAATCTAACAACAAATATACTTTATAGAAATGCAAATACCTTTACATTATAACAAAAGAATACATGTGTATCTTAAAGAGAATAAAAAAATAAAAAAGCTCTGCTAACATTTTGCTACAAGTGTCATGTTTTGACATGTCAATAAGATAATAGTCTTAGCATTCTAAGCTAAATCTTTATAAATGAGTTTGAATAAGAATAGATCCTGATAATTATCAACTGCCCTGAGCAGCCAAGTTTCACTTTCATATCAACGGTTGATTATTAACGTCAGTTTATAAAATTTTTCTTACGTCAAATCATATCGGTTGTAACTATCTTTTGTCATCTAGTTTCAGATCTTGCTCAAACTAGTATAAATAGCCTTGGAATTTTTTTAATAAAAGTATTCGACTTTAGAACTATTGTTCGGTCTCGTTAATTCTTCTTTGTCTATTTTAAATTCTCAAAACACTTCATTGACTTACCAGAATAGCATCATAATTATTATCTTGGTGTTATATGAGACACTAAGTTTTTTGTTTTAACTGTTTGCGACTATGTTTTCAACTCAAACGGTTGGTTTTTGGAATTATGAGGACAATCAGTTATCCGGAAAAGCACTTTTAGCTTTGCTTGTAATGTCGTAATCAATAGAGAAACATACCACGACGGTACATGTAGTAAAAGATACATGGGCGAAGGGCAGTAGAATTTTTTTTGAATATGGGCCTATTGTGATTAAGGTAATATTATTTATTAACAGCAGCTATAAATATATTATATATATTTAATTTATTCTAAACAAAAAATTATGCAATCAGTAAGTTATGTCTATATTTTTAATATATATAAAAGTAAAATTTCAATTTGTAGCATTTAAATTATTTTTATATGGCACAATAAATATTCGTTTGTTATTTGGCGTACATAGTTTTATGTCGGCATTGTAACTATACTGACTCTAAAATGTATGTAGGCGTACGACATACGTGGTGATAATAAAAACTACAGGATTTTTACGGAGACTTTGCGATTTGGACAATCAATTTAACGAAAGTCCGAAAATAATTTTACGAAAAATAAAAAAAATTAACGGAATGGTACAACAATTTTTGCGAAAATGAACTTAATTTTTTAAAATGGAAATAAATAAATTTTACGTTCTAAGCCATTTGAATTCACTATGAGTGACATATAATTTTACTATATGTTAAAGTTGAATTTGAGTGTTAAAAAGTAAAGATGGTTCAATGACATATAATTTACGTTAAAAGAAAACTTTATCATGTATCCATCACTCATAACTCGATATGAAAATAGTATTAATAAGCTACATGTAAAGTATATCCAATAGATAAGCTACAGGTTAATTCAGATAATCTTTATCAAGGATAAGATGTTGCGTAATTGCACGGTTAAATTATATTAAATCCAGGAACTAAATGACAATCAAACGCAGTCAATCATATACGAGTATTCTATGACAAATATAACAATGGAAGAACACGTAACCCTTATCTATTTGTCATTAGTTATATCATACTCATTAATTATTAACCCATAACATGAAATATTATCCGTGTATGAAAGTATAAATAGAGTATCACTTTCTTATTACATAAATCATCTTTTTATCTTCGCATATAGTTTTTACAAATGAATTCCTCTACACTGAACGAAATCGATTCTTCTAGAATTACTGAAGAAACTGAAGTACATGATGGTTAGTTTTATTTATTAATTTAGTAACTCGCCATAGATATTAACATCTTTTTACGTATCCCTACAGAAAATCAGTCATATACCGTGGCTCGAAGAAAAAGAGGTCCTTATAAGGTTATGACTGAAGAGCTTTGGAAGATTTTTTGGGAAAACTATACCGTTGATGAGAAAAATCTTTATCTTGCAGCAAAGTCCATTCATTTCCCTGAAGCAACCATGCGCAAATGGGTTGCTCGGGTCGAAAATGATAGTACAGGTGGAATGCCTGCTCTTATGCGACGTGGACGTACGGCTTCTCCCAGAATATCTACAGAACTTACTGTATTTATCGAGCGTTTTTTAGAAGAACATGGTGAATACAGTTTGGAACGAATTGCGCTACTGCTGCAAGAGGAATTCCCTGTAGATTTCGAAACAGTAATAAGCAATTCGGCTTTACACAAGCATATGCGTTCCAAGATGGATTTCACGTTGAAGAAGGCTATCATCTACCCCCGACGACGCAATAGTCCTGAAATAAAGCTACAACGCTTTAATTTCATCAACAGGATTATTTCTGAGGGGATAGTAAGGTACAACACAAATTGTATCTTTGTAGATGAAACTGGATTCAACCTGCATATCAACAGAACGCAGGCAAGATCAAGAAGGGGCCGACCTGCACGTATCATTGTCGAATCTACATCAAGAGGAAGAAACGTGACAGTTTGCGCGGCTATGAGCCATCGTGGTGTTGAATTGGTTGCATGCCATGTATGTTTTTCGATCTCTTTATGAATAGCATTAATTTATATCTAACTAATTATTATCACATACAGTGGCCGTCAAAACTGGTCGCATGTTTTCATATTTTGCCTATACGCACTATCTTCTTCTTCATTTCTTAGTCTATAGCAATGAAATATACTTCATTCGAAAGAGCAAACTCTGTACAATCATATGGTAACACAGACATCACTGTAGACCCAATATACTGGTAGTAGTTGGCACTTAAATTCCGACGGCACATGCGACCAGTTTTGACGGCATTTGTAAGTCAACATTTTTACACACTTTATTTAAAAAAATTAATATTTAGTCCAACGACCTTTTGCTTTAATAACTGCAGCACACCTTTTCGGCATACTTTCGATGTATTTTTGGCATTCTTCTTTAGAAATGGCATACCAGGTCTGGCCTATACACTCCCATAGCTCATGCATACTACTTGGTGGTGTCTCATAGCTATGAAATAGCTCTCTCTTTAAATGAGCCCACATATGCTCTATGGGATTTAGGTCTGGTGATTGAGGAGGCCATTTCAATGCTTCAAATGGCTGCTGGTCAATCCATTCTTTCACTACCTTCGATGTATGCTTCGGATCATTGTCCTGCTGAAACACCATTTTGGAAGAATCCAAGCCATAGCTTCTCATTGTCTTGAATAAATCATCTTTTAAGACCTCAAGATAGCCTTCACTACTGATACGATGACCAACATCAACTATCCATCCAATACCTTCCCATGTAAGGCAGCTCCAGACCATGATATTACCACCCTCATGCTTGACGATTTTCTGCACATGTCACGAGTTCAATTCCTCATGGGGTAGTTTCCATGCATAAGCCTTTCTGTCGGATGCAAAACGATTTACTTTAGTCTTATCTGAGAATATGACCCGTTTCCAGTTATCTACAGACCAATGTTGGTGCGATTTGGCCCATTGAAGACGTTTCATGATGTTTTGGCTACGTATCAAAGGTTTTTGAGGCTTGACAAACGCTATAAAGCCAGCTTTTTTAAGAACGCGGCGTACTGTACTATCACTTAAAGATATCCCAAATTCTTCTTTTAGAGCTTTTTGGATCTCTACAGCATTATTTTTTCTTCCTAAGGTGACTAATCTCCGGATGTAATTCACCATGCGTTGACTAATTAGAGATGGCCGACCAGCTTCATCAACATTTCTACTCATCTTAAGAGATGAGCGGTACTTCTGAACAGTGGTACGACTAACACCAGCTTGTTTCGCTACTTTGCTGTTTGACTTCTTGGATCTCAGCAATGAGTAGATGCTGTTTACTTTGTCATTTGAAATTGCACGCATGTCGGATCTGCAATGGTATAATGTCTTAATGGCGTGCTGCAATTTAACAAAAAAACACTTACATGTAAATAATATTACGATGTAAGAAGAAAGAGAAGAAAAAAACATAAAAAAATTATAATTAAGCCACATTTTTGTGGCTATATTATGTTACTTACAAACGCCGTCAAAACTGGTCGCATGTGCCGTCGGAATTTAAGTGCCAACTACTACCAGTATATTGGGTCTACAGTGATGTCTGTGTTACCATATGATTGTACAGAGTTTGCTCTTTCGAATGAAGTATATTTCATTGCTATAGACTAAGAAATGAAGAAGAAGATAGTGCGTATAGGCAAAATATGAAAACATGCGACCAGTTTTGACGGCCACTGTAAGACTAAGTAAATGTTCCCATCTTGCTGCATGCAAGCGAATAGACTCTTTAGGATCCTTTTTACATTGTTTGAGTTGGCGTAAAAGGATTCGGTTTTCTTCTTCCTCGGCCATTGCAAACCGATTCAAAAGAGCTTCTCTTAGCAGAGAGTAATTAGTACGAACATTGACAGGTAATGTAGGTATCCATTGCTGAATAACGACAGGAAGATATCTTGAAAGTTGAGTGGCAACAATGTTAAAATCTTCAATGCCGTGAACCGTTGCTTGTTGTTCAAATTGAATGATCCAAACTCGAAGACTATTACCAAGTTGGTAAGGTTCAATAGGAATTGTTTTAGCTTTCTCGTGAGCAAGGTACTGAGAGAATTCTGTAATTGATTTAGGTGGTGCAGTACGTCCTCCTGACATTGTTGTTTTGCTCTGATAATTAATAGGCGCTGTGTGAAAGGAACTAGTTGTTGATATTGATGATAAACTAGCTCGTCTATGTTGTTGTACTAGTGTTAACTCCTCCCAAGAAAGAAGTAGTGAATGCGGTAATGAACGAGCGCTTTCTGAGTAGCGACGTTGACGCTTATTAGGAAACGGTGAAAAAAACTGTTGATATGACCTCTTAATTGTTAAAAGTTAACACTGGGAGCCTCACCATGTATTATTGGGGGACAGCACAGTAATAAAGTTAAGCGGAGTAAAAGATGATTTATTTCTTTTTAAGTTCTATGTTCCTAATATACACTACGGCGCAGAAGAACACGAGTTGAAGCACCCGTACGCTTGCTCAAGCGTCTTTTATGCTAGTTCCAGCATATTTTTTGCCATTTTTTTTAAGTTGTTCTCCGCATTTTTTTTAAAACGCTTCAGTCTTTTTTATTGCTACACTTTTTTTTTTTTTTTGGCATGTAAATACTGAAATAGGGTGGATCTACTTGGCGAAATCACGTTTTAAACTATACACAACCTGAGTTATGCTATTAAAAGACGAAACGAAGCGATATTAAGCAGCTTGCATTTTTGTGCATGATGACTGTAATGGTCGTAAAGAGATCCCTATTCATTAGTTTCTTTAAGCAATTGCAAAGAAAGTAGATTATATGCAATTTTTTATTTTTTTTTAAAAAGACGCTCTGCAACTTTCTTTTTTGTTTCTTTCTTGAGCTATATTTTGCGGTTGTTTTTAGAATAGATAATTTACAACAACAAAAAAAGAGACAACATATAACTCAATCACGGCCAAAAATGTAAAAGAAAAAAACGAAGATCATGTTTTTTATGCTACTGTCAACTGTCGTATCCTAAATCACTTTTACATCTTGTGCTCCAGCTGACATGTTTTTAAAGGAAGCTTAAATTGTGAAAAAGAAGACATGTAAGCATTATGGCGAAGAGTTAGTAGTGTGCCTGTACCATTAGTTTTATTTATTTCAGCAAATTTAAACAAGACATGTTTTGATTGCCGTAACTTTTCTTTGTTTCCAATTATAGTACTGCTTCAATATACTTTGACTAGTCAAGTTACATTACAACATTTTTATATTAGTTGAACTGAGAGTGATTTGTCATAGTTGTGGATCTTTACTGTTTTGTATTAACTATGGGGAAGTAAACTGAAGAATATAAATACGTAATAGATATAAAAAAGAGCTTTATAAACTATTATCAAGTTCAAATCATATACAATAAAGTAATTCATTTATAAATTACTCCCTCATTCGGTAAAAATATTGTTTTGAGTAGGTTGTCCTTTATTATTATAATTTTTTCTGTTGTATTCAGTTTATTGAAGCCAAAGGAGCTTATTTGTTTTATTGCTAAAGAATAATAGATCCAATAATTGTTTCAATCATTTACATTAAATAAATAAATCCAAAAACAATCCAAAAAAAAACGCGTTTGCAAATGCTCTGAAATGACGTCGTTATAACTTACAAGTGTTTCAAAAAGTACAAAAAACTTCCGATTGTACTTCTTTTCCTTCTTTACATAATCCTGCTACGAAATTCTTACGACTCATAGTTATTTTTCACTATTCTAAACTCTTCTTAACAATTAAATTATTATTATTTATCTTGTACCTTAATCCAGTTATTTGCCCCTTTCCACCAAAATTGCTTTTTTATCCCGAATTATAATTATACGTTAGTCGATTAACACATGGCTCCGTGAAAGTGTAAAAGTAAATAGTTATGATAAAGAAAAATATGCTTACTTTTGATTCTAGTGATTTATAGAAGAAACTTGAATACCATGCTTTTACAATTACTTAACAAGATTTAGTTTTTTTTTAAAGGTAAATTGTAATCTATGTTGATATATATTGTGTCTAACGTATACCTATAGAACATGAGCTACTCTTTATTTAACCCTGTGCTTTATGAAATATTTAGTAGAAAAAAGTCTCTAAATGGTAGGAAAAAAAAACATACAAGTTCAGTACTCATAATGAAAAATCTTATTTTGATTAGTATATTGGATATAAGGTTGTAAATTCCTGTAACAGCAACGTAAAACTGTAGAGATAATGGAAGGTGTCAAACAGCATATCATTTTGTAGTGCAACTTGTTAACAGATACAAAACCTGAACCTCTGTTTAACAACTTTGAAAACGATTCTTTTTTATTACAGTTACAAAAGGTATAAAAATAGTTTCTTCTAAAAAGTTTTAAGCATAGTAACATATGAATAGAATTTATTTGGGTTATAGTCAAAGAGTGGTTGATATGAATATAGCGATACATAAGAGAAGATTAAATTATATTTTGAATGAAGTTTTGATGGTAATTAGAAAAAAAAGGAACGTGGAAAAAGAAGTTATTAAATCATAGACGTAGGCATAAAAGCATAAAAAATAAAAGAAGAAGATTGCATCAATGAAATGAAGAAAAAGGCATTAAAGATCGGAAAGCATACCATCATGTCTACCACCAACTTTGTCATCATAACGCATATATGGCCATATAACTTTAAACTTATTTTTGGTTGCTGAATATTGGAGTAACCCAACACATTCCAAGATGTCTGCCACATCTAACACAGCAAAATGCTTATGTTCAACATCTTTTTCAACCATTGGTATGTTAAATTGATCAAGCTTGTGATTTTTCATCACATCTACAACTGCAAGAAAGCGTACTTGATCATCATATGTATGCTGGAAGTATGTGTAAACTTCACCAACAAACCAACACTTTCTCAAACTAAAAAAAAAAAAGATTAGTTGATGTTATATTTAATGTCCATATAAAATTACTTACCTTCGATATCGTCCAGCTTCAAACAAGACAAAGTTGTCAGCTGCTGTAGTCAATGTTTTTTTTTGCGATATGACAGGGAAGAAATAACGATAGAATCGGTCCAAAGCCGTTCAGCAAACAAAATAGAATTAGTTCCAATATCGATTATGCTTTGATCACCATAAAGTCGCCTGTAATAGGATCAAAGTGCAACAACAAGATCTTGATCGCGCAGATCAGGGGTGATTACTCCATTTGATAACAAATATGCTTCATCAGCAGGATCCCATAATTGCGGAAACTGATCGTTGCCTGAAGGATGGGAAACAAACGATACAGGAGAGCTTTGATCTGCATTCACTTGATCGTTGTTAGCTAGAGACGTGGTAATTCCATATTGTTGTAGGTTGACGATGTTCAACAAAACGTTGGAGCTGTTAACTCCAGGCTTTGTGGTCGATTTAATCTTGTTTGCAAACTCTTTTATTGTTCTCTCCGTTGATCTACAGCTATAATTCTTTATGGGCCCCAGCTGTCTGGTCATGTGCCCAAGATGACCCAGATAATGGTTGTTGGCTGTGAAAACTTTGACTGACAAATTACCAACGTTGATTTGATCACGCAAGTATTTGTGCCATGTTTCCACATCACTATGTTAAATGATAAAATACTGTTAGTAAGTAAAATGTAATAACGAACTTCTGCTACTTTGTATTCACCTTTCCATTTTTCTCACATCCTCTTCCTTTAATATTCGACGGAGTGCCAGATTACAGCCATTTATTAGACACATCAACGCTTTCTTTGCTTCGTATTCGACTAGGTAAGGCAAGATGATATTTGGTACGATCACGCAAAGAAAGTTCTGCCAATCTACAGCTCTGTAGCGACCAAAGGAAACATGAAAGGAGCCTTCAAATATTGGGGGGACTTTGGAGGCACATACTTCCATCTGGTGCTGTACAATAGCCATACCATTGGTTCTTCGAAGTGGATTTTTTAGTCTGAAGCTGTATGATGTACCTGATTCAATGATGTACGATTCATTGCAACTGGCGTTAAGAATATTGAAAATAAGGTGTCCAATCCCTCTGCCAATCAAGTGCATCTCGTCAATTCCAAAAAATTCTACACCACAAAATGTCGAAAGAGAAGTGAGCAGCTCTGGTACTTGTCCCATTTGATGGCTCTGTGATGTATTGTAAGCAATCATAACTTTTTTTTTAAAAAAAAAAAAACTTACAGGATCACCATGTACTAGGCTTTCTTTTGATCGAATATTGCCGTTATGTAGAAAGTATCTCGCACCATCTGATACACCTCGAACATCACAAATACGACAACCATGGTATGCCATATGGTCAGCATGATTCATTAAGTCTGCAACACCAGGAATGTCACCCATAACACCCATCAAGTGAACCTTGTCTTTGTATATTATGTTGTTATATTTTAATACTCGAAAACCATTGTTTCCAAGACTTCTGATTTCGTCAACAATTGGTCGCAGGAAAGACATAATATTATCAGGCTTAGAGGGACCAGGTATGATGGCCAGAGTAATCATATGATGGCGAGTATGCCTATAGAATAATGGTTAACATCTAAGAATTAGGCTTAATAACAATAGGCTTGCCTGTATGAAGGACTTACAGTTGTTGGAATAATTGTTCGAATGTTTTGCAATTTTATACATTTTGCTTTGTATCTCTGCAGTCAGATAAGATAAAGCTACGTACAATACCTCATTAGAAAGCGACAGCCGTCGGATATAACATATAAAAAGCTAGGGTTACGGAATTACTTCCATATATAGTAAGATCAAATTGCGTCAAGCATATGCATTCGAACAATTTTTCCAACTCAATGCATTCTATAATGATGACATCGTTGCCGCTTCTGACATCACAAATACAGCATTACTAAATGATGTAATAATGAAACAACGCTTTTACTTTTAGTCAGAGCTTAAAATATATAAATAAGGCTGGATTTTGCAGTGTTTCCCTTCTATCTCGTACAGCCTATACTTCTTTATATCATGGTACATACTTTATCTCGTAGCAAGCAAGAAAGCATCCGGTCGCTGTTGAAAAAGGGTTTATCATACTCAGAGATTATGAAACATGTTCCAGGAGTATTAATGTCCACTTTGAGCAAGTACAAGGGCTTGTATACACCTGAACGTACTCGAGGTCATGCTGGTAAAAAGACTACTATAAGCTCAACAACAAAGAATTACCTGAAGAGAGAGCTTGTAAATGGTTCACTTAAGACTGCAAAGGACGTATGGTCATATTTAAACAGTATTGGTCATAAGATAGGCTATTTTGGTACAGTAAAAATGCTTCATAGAATGGGTTTCAATGCCCAAATTGAGAAGAAAAAGCCTCTCCTCAAAAAATGTCACATGGAAGCTAGACTAAAATGGGCTAAAGCTCACAAAGATTGGACAGAAGATGACTGGAGACGTATGGTGTTTTCCGATGAGACCAAGGTTAATGTTTGGGGTTCAGATGGCTGTAAGTACTTTTGGAAAAGACCCGGTGACAAATTGCAGCCTCATCATCTTGACCTTACAGTCAAAGGAGGAGCTGGCAGTGTGATGCTTTGGGGTTGTATGTCGTGGGATGGTCCTGGATATGCCTGCGCAATTGAGGATGGTACTATGAAAGCATCAGATTATGTTCATATCCTGTCAACTACACTTATGGACAGTCTGAAGTACTATGGTTACGAACAGGAAGCTATTTATTTTCAACAAGACAACGATCCTAAGCACACATCAAAGCTTGCTCGTGCTTGGTTTAAGGAAAATGGGTTTAAGGAAGAGCATACTTTCAATTGGCCAGCTCAAAATCCCGATTTGAATCTTATAGAACATCTCTGGCACCATTTAAAGCTGAGGCTGAGCTTATATGAAGGTAGGGCTAAAGGAGTGCATGATCTCTGGTCTAGAATCGAGAAAGAATGGAACTCTTTTACTAAAGAGCAATGCCAAGCATATATCAAGAGTATGCCAGCTCGTTGTAGAGCAGTTATTAAAGCTAAAGACGGTTATACACGATATTAAATAAAACATGATTCAATTGGAAAAATTGTTCGAATGCATATGCTTGACGCAATTTGATCTTACTATATATGGAAGTAATTCCATACCCCTGAATTTTTATATGCTATATATCACAACTATCGCTTTCTAATGAGGTATTGTACGTAGTTCTATCTTATCTGACTGCAGAGATACAAAGCAAAATGTATAGAATTGCAAAACATTCGAACAATTATTCCAACAACTGTATGTTCATCACTAAGCAATGAATGATTGTTAATGTGCTTCCTGTTTGAACTTTTGGTTGGAATCCATCAACAAACAAGACTATCCCAATGTCGCTATCATCCTGAAAAAGTTGCTGCTGATTGAAAAGAAAGTCTTGATACACCTTACCATCAAAGATGTCCCTGTACACTCCATCTTCATGTGTACAATCTTGTTCGGCACGGTACTTAAATAATTCTCTCTTGTCTTCATCAAGCATCATTTGTGCTAATGCAGCACCAACAGATACAACAGCCATTTGCTGAACAGCAACAAAAGAAGGGAAGGACTCATCATTCAAATCGACACCAGCTTGTCGAAGGGCAAGAGCTTGTTCATGCTTTCTATATCTTGGAAGCTGACAATTTTCATTAGTACAAAACAAGATATTTGCTTCATCCTTTGGGTATAAGAAGCAGCCATTGGGACAAACATCAAAATGAGAAACAACTTGAAACCCATCATGGCTACTGCATATCCATCTTGAAACTGTATCGGGACTAGGCATCATACCACCAAGCTCTGTTGGATTTATGTTAGAGATAATGAGGAATTTTACATTGTTTATTAATCTACCATTGAGAGCATCGTCACTAATCTTGCTTAATAGCGTTTTGTTTATAGTATTCATCATATCTCTCTTGAACTGACGATTAACACCGTGCTGATCAGCCAATCGAGTAAGCTCAACAGCAGCCTTTTCGACCGCCGAGAGTTGCAAGCTGGATCCAGTGTACTCATAAACCACTGCATTATCTAGAGCGATGAAAGTGTGATATATTAGCAAAACGCAATAATGATAAACAATCACTAATTCCTAATTTTTTATTACCAGCAAGTGACGAAGCAACAGATCCAACGCTAACATTAGACATGCTTTCCATGCCAACATCTACATCAACGTCTACATCAACGTCTACATCAATATTTGTATCAGCATCGTTATCATAGTCATCATTTGAAGTAGTTTCTAAAGTAGAATTTTGCAGTGACAGTTCACCAGCTCTATGTTCTCGGATAAAATGTGACATACATCCACCACGTATCTGATGTAACTGCAACTTAGCAAAGGTAACACCAACAAAGCGTTTGCAAAGGTTACAAGGATAAGAAGTAGCTTGAGACATTGGAAAGTTAATTTTTTGACAAAGGTTAAAAAAAGAGATGAAGAGCAGACAATAGTAATTTAAAGGTATTTATACTTTTCAGTGTGTTATTGTTCAAGTCAAAATTAATAAGAGTACAAAGTATTTATTGTAGAAATCAGATGAAAATCATGGTTCCTCAGGATGCCTATCTGGCTATAGGTGGCTAAATCTACCGAATTAGCCAATGGTTCTGTATGGGGTAATGCTGATTATAGAGATGATCCGTACATCTAATGCATATCCATTGTCATTTTTGGAATGTAATAGGTAAAAGCAAAGAAAAATAACAATAAAAACAAAATGTGGGAATTAATATAGGGCGTAAACAAACATTGGCTCATACATTACAACGTACATATGTAAATAGAAGATAGCCTTTAGTATAGAAAATATAAGACTAAAACGCAGATACTTATAGAGAAATCAGAAGTTAATATAAAATTGTTGGTATCAGAGACAATTGTTATCTAGGCTAAAGTTAAGTATAAAGCTCATTTTTCTTTTATTTTGCTATGTTTATTTTTTTTTAATAAAAATCAATAATAAATCTGTTGATGTTTGTCACTTAAAACTAGTATGTATAATCTGATATAGTAATATATACAAATGCCAATTCCTTAAATTCTTAACGTGAATACAAGTAATAAACAATACAATGTAGATCAATAACAAAGGTAACCTAAACATAATATAACATAGAAATAAATTAAAATTATTCATAATAAGTCGTTTAAAGTCAGTATAAAAACAATAAAAGAAATGGTATTAGAACATATACACTTATCTCTTGAAAAAATTACATTCTGTAGTCTCGCTTATCTACTATGTAATGATTACAACTTTAAAAAGAACATTTTATAGTGTTTTACTTCTTTTAAAAGTATTATGTAAATGTTTTTTTCCCATATTTTATTATAGCATAAAATATCTGCAAACGATGTTTGTTATGGAAATGGTGATCTTTTTTATCAAGTATACTACAAACTAAAAAGGTAACTTCTCCTTAATACAAAAATTAATTAAAGATATCATATACAATACTCCTGAATTGATCATCATTACAATGAATACTTTTCTTCAATTAATAATCGAGTTTATAGAAGTGATATAGACAACAACAATCTCGCAAATTACTAAAAGAATATTTTTATTAGTTTTGTTAATATCAGACTACATCTTTCATTTTTGAATATAGTCGTAGCATCTTTCCCCTTTTTACTATGTGCCTTGCTGCAAAGGTAATCAAAGAGTGACTAAACAGATTATTTACATTAAACAATGTTATCAGTAGAAATGAAAATGTGCTAGTGGACACCACTTGTCTAGTTGAACAAACTATTAAGGAGCAAGTGCATAGATTTGCATAATGCCGTTTGATATTTAGTTGGCACTACATGGTACATATGTTATTAGATGAATGTGAAAAGTATATATAAGCACTTGCTGTTTGTATAATCACTATGTATTTTAGTTATACCAAACTAACACTTTATTACTTTTCATCTTTTTGCTATGCCTTACAACGTTGATCGAATTGTTAATGAAATCCGCAATTATAACAGAACTGTTAACGCTATGAGAAGTGAATTTGAAGCCTGGAAAAATGAAATTCAGCAACAAATGACCGAGTTGAAGCTGATGATAGAGCGAATCGCTCCTATAAGCTATCCTGCTTCACAAGGTAAAAATAAAAAAAAAAAAAGGAAGTTGATTGAGATGTTTTTTACTTAAAATACATTACAGTAGCTATTTATCAGCCACAACCTTCCTTATTAAATCTACCAACATTTGACAGCGTTCGTAGAGATGTTCCAAGATTCCCAGCAAGTTTGGGTAATGGGCGACATACTAACGCAGTCTGTATAGACGCATTTTTAAGAGAAACAATGGGCCTTGTAGACGATCCAGAGGATTCTGACGAAACACTTGATCATAAACGCCTCTTAACCAAAAGGTATCACTCTCAACTAAACAGGTTCACCCAAGTAACTTGTATGAGCTTAAGCAATAAGCTTCTTGCGGATGCGCATATCGATAAAAACAAGCTATCATGGAAGGATATTCCAGCTGTTTATAAGAATACAGCATCTACAGAGCTTGAAGAACTTGCTTTACGAGCAAGTATCCCTTTAAATAGATGTATCAATAGCTGGGGAGCTCAAGTTTTGCTAGCAAAGTCATACAACAATTACCACAACATGAAGGTATTCTTTTTCTACAAAAACGTTCATTTGATTAACCATTATGTTTATATTAGTTGAAAAATAAACAACCAGAGGCTGCAAGTAACTTAGTAGAGCCAAACACCTACGTAACAGAGCAAATAGATGATGCACATCCTGAGGAAAACCTTGATTTTGAACTACTACCTGATCTGGACGCTTCGAACGAAGTAGAAGAAGGATATAGCAATGAACTTAGCATGTATGTGTAATTTTAAAAACAAATATACTCTATCATTATAACGATTAAATTTTATTAACCTTAGTGCAACTTCTTCAACTACTTTCTCGTCTTCTGCTGTTTCTTCTCTCCTTCCTGCTTCTTCTCGTCGTACCCGTTCTGGCACTCGTTCCACTTCTCGTCGTCAAAATAAAAAGAGAAGAGTATAATTATTTCTTTTTCCTTTTATTGTTTAAATAAATTATATTATTATTTGTTAAATGTCGTTTAAGATTGTCTTGTCATGACTAGATCTTCACGATGGTAATGTTAGTACTTTTTTTTTTATATAAGTTGCTATTCTTCAATGTCATTGGTCCTATGACGTTAGCTCAACGAAATAAGCTTGCATGAATTTTAAAGGTTTTTTTTTTTTTTCATTGCTCTTTTTTTTTTTTTCTTTTTTCTTTGTATTTTTGTCATTACTCTACTTTGTTAACAGCTTTTGATACTTTTAACTATTGCTGATATGCACCATGTCTTGAAAACAAAATAGCCAAAACTAAATCAACTCAAAAAGTTAACACATTACAAGCAAACGAAAAACAATTATTTTGTTGCATGGGTATAAAGTTGTTGAATGTTTTATTCTTTTTAACTATTCCTTTTTATCTTTGCTTATAGTAAGTTCTAGTATTCTTTTACTTTAAATATTGTGAGTGCTTTAGTCAAGGTGTTTCTAACGAATGGTTCACTAATTAAAAAAAAAACTTGGTTATGGTTACATTACAACATGCAATAACCCTTGCTCTTCTTTATATCATTATTTGTATTTCTTTCCGTTTCTTACATTGACCTCTTACTGACTCTCTTTGTAGTGTGCAACCTAGATGTATAATCAGTATCATATCATACTGTAGACCGGTTTGTCGCAACTACTCATCCTCTGCTTTTGTATACTGTGCTTGGTGTATGGTTTCATATCGTGTATGCTGTTCATATTAGGTAAAATTATACTCTATGCGGCTTCAGATAGATCGAACTTTGACTAAAAACATATTGTATAGATAGTATGTTTGAACAAGACAAAAGGTATAATTTTTTTGCTTGTTATTTTTTATTAACTGATGTTCTTTATTTATTAGATTTTGATATTTTGTTTTATTTTGCAATGAAGATTGTGTATGAATTGACTGTGATGATACCAATGATAACAGCAATGATGATAGAGTATTATGAAACCCTATAGAGTATACGAGCATGGACTTGAGAAAAAGTAACAGCTGCTGTATAAGGCAATTATTCATCACGATAAAAAGAAAAAAGAAAAATAATTTGGTAAATAGTAATAAAATTTCAAATATTTAAATATTAATCATCCTGTTGAATGTAGATTGCAATGAAGGTTGTTGAATGTAATTAAATCTGCTAAACGAATTGCATTGAATGGGATGTCGAGGTCAGGTAAGTAATGACTTATGTATTATTTCTGTTCATTCTTTATTCCTTTTCTTTTACTATTCCTTTTCTTTTATTATTCCTTTTCTTTTATTATTTCCTTTTCTTTATTATTCCTTTTTTTTTATTACTACTTTTTCTATTATTACTTTTTTCTATTACTTTTTTGTACTACTTTTTTTATTACTTTTTTTAATTACTTTTTTTTTTATTCAAGTGCATATTAAATGAAAAATGTACACTATTGAATATATAATCAAATAAATAAAGCATCGCATTATTAAATCATTTAAATTTGTCCATTTATACTACCCTATACAATAATAAACCTGCCCATTTTACTGGATATACAGTAGCTTACAAAATTGTACAAGTGTTTTGCATTTTTTGCTTCTGTAAGATTTATCGATACCAAAACGATAAGTAAGCTACAGCATGTTCTACATCATTCGAAAGTATAACTTCTTGGCTTTCTTTTGGTACTATTCAGTCGGCGATAACGTCATTTTGGATGGAGCTATGGCCGTTTACAAATGCCGACTACACTTGTACAATTTTGGAACCGCTTCAAATATTTCAATATCAGCTTATAATCTTGCTCGCCACAGAGTGTAAGTCATCAAAAAAGATTTTTTTTTATTCTTCAATGCTCAAAGTATCTTTTTCTTTCTTTTTCTGCCATTTTTCTTACACCTACAGGAACTAACTGCTATATAAAAGTGTACCAACGTCCAATATGCAACCTATCAGTGAAGATCTCCGTAATCGTATCATCAGCTGCTTAAAAAACGGATAGTCTATATCAAAAACAGTGAAAACAACTGGAGCAAGCCGTGGAACTGTTCAGAACGTTCGAAAAACAATAAAAAACGAAGTAAACAGCATTAAAGCAGGTCGTCCCAAGTTACTCAGCAGCAGGGATGATCAGTATTTAGTCCGATTAGTAACTGTTAAAGGTCAAGAGAATGCAGTAGAAGCCAGAAACACACTCGAAAATGACTTGCAAAAGGTTGTAACTGCCCAAACAGCGCGAAGATCGTTGCGTAGGTCTGGTTTAACCTCTTTTGTTAAGTCTCAAAAACCATTGCTCAGTGAAGTAAACATACGAAAGCGATTGGACTGGGCTCTTAATCACGTTGACTGGACCATAGAAGACTGGAAACGCGTGATTTGGTCTGATGAGACTAAAGTAAATCGTTTTGGATCGGGTGGTAAGGTTTATGCATGGAAGCAACCAAATGAGAAGCTTAAAAGAAGGTACAGTAAGGGACAAAATCAGTCCGTTTTTTGGTTTTTTCGCAATGCCTCTCCGAGAATTAATTTTAGAGCTCCGCTTTGCTTATACTAAATTTGCACATAGAATAGACAAAAATATTGGTGTAACCTAATTGCTTCTAGCTGCATTTCTTCTGTAGTTATTGCGGAAAAAGTGATTTTCCGTGATTGCTGCTAACGTCCGATTTTGCATTAGGTCCCGTATCTCCAGAAACAGTCACTGGATTGACTTGAAATTTAGTTTGGTATGTCTTATGACGTCAGTGAACGCTTACGCGTTCTCGGACAATTGGCACTTCAGGCCACGATGGATAAATCATGATATTTACGGTTCAATCGGCGCTATAACTACATTCCAAATATGGAAATATATATTTTTGGTTATTGCGCATCGATTGGTACCATTTTCGTTTTCCAATTCCGACTATTTGTTGTAGATATCTGCGCTTGAAAATAGGCGGTATGCAATTTTTTTGGGCACGCTCTATATCAATGACTTCTTTACAGATTTTAATAAGACTTTGAACATTTGTGTAACTATATGGTCCAACAATAGGTGTTATAGCTTTGCTAAAATATCTGTATTTGATGAAGAGAAATATGTTAAAAACAGCAATAAGAAAATAGAAATGTCGGAGATTTTGGCGGAGATTTTGCACAAATACTTTAATCAGTTAGAGCTTATGGTATGCAAATTTTTACTAAAAACCATCGAATAGAAACAATTTTATGTGACCCTTAAATTTATAGCATGTCTGCACTTTTTTTATGATTGCGGAGCGAATATTTGATTTCACACTCCGAGACTTTGGGAAATGACTTATCCAATAGTACGCTATATTGGGTAGAAGTTTGAATGGAATCTGAAAAATTGAATTTTGGAGCTCATCTGGCACTGTAAGCATCTGATTTCCTCAGCTTGCCCTCATTTACTTTTGTGAAGGATTAGCAATCGCCAACTCCTTTGTATGTTTCTTGAATTCTAACATTACTGATGTATGGCAGTTATATGAAACATCGATATGGCCGCCAAAATTTTTGCGACCGATTTAGGGTTCTTAGCGTATATGCTATAACAAGGATGTCTTGCAAAGTGGCATCATCCACTGTCCGAGCATGCATACCAAATGGAAGCTTATTTCTAAGCATCTTTTGATGAATGTAATATAGATACTAAGTTTTTTAACTAAATAACATCATTGATATTATGTAAGGATCACATTGCTTCCTCGATTCTTAAAATATCGTTATTTCTTCATTATGGTTCAAACATTAGTCGTAAAAAAACTAATTGTAATTGTTAAGATAATAGAAAACAAGAGGTAAAAACAAAAATAAAGAAACAGTTTGTGAACGTTTCGAGTCTGATCTTTATTTCAGTTTAAGTTAAAGTAAAAATTATTCTAATTGAAGGCAGATATTTATATCTTATTGAGTGAATGACTTGATATCTTGCATTGTAAACGTTCTTCTACTCTTTCAGGTGCTTTATCAAGTGTCATCTCTATTTATGATTATGAAAACTTTTCATTTGTTCTTTTGTATGTCTGTCATAGATTATCTTTTATTCTGGGAATTCCTCACTGATTTGAATAACGTTATTTTACGCGTTATTTCAATTATGTGAAAGATTAGCAATATTCCTGACATTGGATTGGATTTGGTTATTTTAGTTGATACTTCTTCTTATCAAAGAACTCTCATGAATACAATACATATTTTAAAAGAACATGTTTAATTGGAATTGATTGTATGATCTTATTTAAATACACTTGTATTTTATTTTATTTTATTTTATTTTATTTTAATTATGATCTTGTATTAAGACTTATATTTATCAGCGTTAACTACAATCAGTTACTGTTCTACAACAGTAATAACCTATATACTGTTATATAATATCGTGATATTATTCTTGAATATCATTTAAAAATATTAATGCTTATCGTTTTTATAATGTTTTGTTGATTACAAATCTATTCTTAGTTAAATTTAAATGTTCTAATAAAATGTGTTATTCTCATTATAATTTGAATTAAAAAAAAACTGTAAATTATTTTTTATTGGATTTGGTACATTTCTTTGCTACTTTTTTTGTTTTTCGATGTGTGTTTATAGTTCATAGTGTTATGTTCTGGTAAAGGTAATAACAAAGATAAACCAAAAGAATACTTTTTGAGACTGAACTTTATTTAAGACAATCTTAATTGTTAAAAAGAAATCATTACAAAGTCTACTACTTATATTCTTCTATCAGTTGGCGGGTAAATGAGTAGTTATGAGCGTAGATCCAATAATTGACACGTTTGATTGAAGAATGATCACTGAATCAATTATGAAAAATTTTAATTCGTTGTTTTTATAGATCTTATTGTTCTTTAACTGATCTGGGAGAATTGTCCCATCTTCATTGAGAGGAAAGATATATTTATATGAAATGCCTCCAGTCAGATCAAAGTTGACTAGGTACCTGATCCATTATTATTCATTTACAGAAATGATGAATAGTAAAGATCATGACTTATTTAGTGTTCATGTTTACTTTATAGAATGAATCTAATAGTGATAGTTTTATATAAAAAAGAAGAAGAGTATATTTTATTTAATAAAGATTTAAATTATTATCTTTTATCAATTTTAATATACTTCTTTTAGTTGTGATTATTCAATGTCCGTTATGATCAGACTCTGTTCTACAACACATAGTAGGTGCAGTGAAAAAATCACAACAGTGAGTACTTTTTAGGCAAAGAAAAATTATAATTAAGCAAGAGCACATGATAATAGCGCTTTTGCTTTGCAAATTAAAGTTAGCATATAGTTATGCTGCTATTTAAGGTTGTCTTTCTGTAAGTGAGTTAATTTGAGTTAAGTTTGCTTATAAAGCTTAATTTAAGGTTGTGATTGCCTTGTAAGTTGTTGTTTTATATAGGGTTTAAGCAGATGTTTGATAAGTAGTGACCACCAGATCTTATGTGTAAGATCAATACGATGTTTCTTGATAAAAGTTAAAGTAGAGTAAAAAGTTTAGGTAAACAGGGACTTGTTAAAGTTTGTTATTTACTGCGTAAAAACATATGATTTATTTAAACTGACCAACAATTTCTTCACAAAAAGATGGGATATATACATATGTATGATATTTTTTTTTCTTTTTTGCTTTTCTTATTTTTTTTGACCATTTTTATATTTTCAACATTTTTTATCTTTTTAACATTTTTTATAATCTTTTATCTTTTAATTTTTTCTATTGCTATTTTTTGTTGGTTTGTGTTTTGAGTTGAGTGTTTTAGAGAAGTTTTTCTTGAAATTTTTAAAGTAAGGTACTGTAGTGACCACCAGATCTTTTAATTAAGATCAAATAAAGGTAAAGATAAAAAAAAATAAAGGGATCAGGAACTTTTTATGAGAAGGTTGCCTGTTTATTGAATAAAATATATAAAATAAAAATGTGAGTAGAACTGTACTGTCCTTTTTCTTCATCTAAATAGTTGGGATATTTATATTGTTAATTTTTTTTTCTTTTTGACTTTTTTCATTTTCTTGACTTTTTCACTTTTTTGACCTTTAACATTTTCTTGACTTTTTTCATTTTTTGACTTCTTTGTTACACCATTTTTTTGACTTCTTTATCACAACATCAACCCTCAAAAAGAAGTTCTTGTGACCTACAAAAACATTTCAGCTCTAAAATAAATAAAAGGGAAAACTTAATCCGTTATCGCAAAAGTATAAAATGGTCATTGGGTGGATTGAACTCGTGACATCAAGATTCAAATGAGCCATATTTCCAATTAAGCTATTTTGTAATTTCTGGAAAAAAGTGGTTTATAAACATCCAATGGACTTCCATAAATATTTTGAAGACCGTTAAACATGTTTAAAAATATTATATGGTGCTTACTATTTTTGAAAATTACCGATGTACCAAATGATATAAAACTAACTGGGAACAAAGGTGCTTCACATAAGAAACGCCCCATTATTCTAGACTAAATCGGGAAATATTCGGAACTTCAAAAATTAAACAGCGCCATTCGATTCTGCTTGCCTTATAACCTTAGTTTCTATTTTTGGATTGTTATTCTAGCTCCGCTATAGCTGTAGATATTATGATTTATCCATCGTGGCCTGAAGTGCCAATCACCCCGCGTTCTCATATTTTAGCTCATTTAATTTTTTTACATTTTTTCTTTTTTCCCATTTACCTCATCTCAGATTAGCCAAACACGCCAGGACAGCAAAGAATGCCGACAAACATGCCCAAATTGAAAACATGTTGAGCCACTCCATTCCATGGGATGTAATTCAAAAGAAAGTAGGCTGTGGAAAGACCATGATTCGAAGAATTTCAAGGAAAACCAAGATGCAGTCAAAAAATAGCGCGGGTAGACATCGTTTACTCACACCTAGGGAGGAAACCAAAGCAGCTAGAGATATAAGACTAGGCTTATCTAAAAGCGCAGCTGATACCTCCTTTGGCGTTAAAAAACCAGTTCGATCAGTCAATCCAAAAACAATTACTCGTACTTTCAAACGCAAAGGTCTAAAATCGGCTAAAAAGAAGACGGCACTTCCACTTAATAATGACAGGCAAAAGGCACGATATGATTAGGCAAAGGCTCATAAAGACTGGTCCGAGACTGATTGGGAACGCGTTTTCTTTTCTGATGAGACAAAGATCCAAAAAAGAGGGTCTAATGGTCTAGAATACGCTTGGAAAGAGGATAATGCACCTTATCGAGACCATCACTACAAGAAGAAACATGCTTATGGAGAAGGCGGGATTATGCTTTGGAGTTGCATAACTATACATGGAGGGGGCTACATGTCCTGGCTACAAAGTAATGTAAATGGTGAGCTATACACATCAGTACTTGAGGAGGAATACAAGGAAACATTGAAGTACTATGGCCTGCAAAGTAGTGACATGATCTTTCAACAAGATAATGCAAGCATCCATTGTGCTTCAGCTCCTTCAAAATGGTTCCAAAAGAACAAGGTTAATCTCCTGAGTTGGCCAGCATACTCTCCTGACCTTAACTCAATTGAAAATGCATGGGCCATGCTTAAAAAGAGGGAACAGATGACAAGACCACCCCCTTCCGTGATTGAGGCTGATCAAGCATTTTTTGACCGGGTTTCGAAGCTTTGGTATGACTTAGCAACTCCAGAGTACTGTAGAAACCTTATTCACTCCATGCCCCGTCGAGTTCGGGACGTAATCCAGCGTAAGGGCCGTGATACCAAGTACTAATTAAAATTCAAAGAAATAAAAATCCGTTATTTTCAATATATCTTCTTATAACATGTCGGAAACTAAAAAATACCAATCCCGACAGGTATTATCAGATTTGTTGAAAAAAGTGGTAAATTTTTCGTCAGCAAAGCGGAGTTCTAAGTATATTTCCCGGCGTGGCATTGCGAAAAAACCAAAAAACGGACTGATTTTGTCCCTTACTGTATGTAAAGCAAACCGTAAAACATGGTGGAGGATCACTTATGGTTTGGAGCTGTATTAGCTGGTACGGGGTTGGGTATATTGTCGACGTAGGCAAGAATATGGACAAGAACGTCTATTTATCTGTATTGCAAGATGATTTGGTGAAGTCTATGACTGGCTATTGTGAAGAAAACGACCTTATAATGGCTGATTTTGAATTTATGCAAGATAACGATCCGAAGCATAAGTCCAAAATCGTATCTGAAAGGTTGTCTAAACAGGATTTTACAACAATGGAGTGGCCTCCACAGTTTTCAGACTTAAATCCAATTGAAAACATGTGGAATACCTTAAAAAACGCTTGTTTAAACAGTATGATTGTCCTCCTGCCTCTATGGATGAACTATGGACTCGTACGTTCGAGACTTGGTACGAAATTACCGAAAAAGAATGTCAAAATTATATTGAAACTATGCCTCAACGATGTATTGACATTATAGAGAACAAGGGTCTTTGGATCAACTTTTAATGCACACATTTAAATAAAAACTTTATTCTAAAACATCGGTTCCAAAATTGTACAAGTGTAGTCGGCATTTGTAAACGGCCATAGCTCCATCCAAAATGACGTTATCGCCGACTGAATAGTACCAAAAGAAAGCCAAAAAGTTATACTTTCGAATGATGTAGAACATGCTGTAGCTTACTTATCGTTTTGGTATCGATAAATCTTACAGAAGCAAAAAATGCAAAACACTTGTACAATTTTGTAAGCTACTGTATATGTTTTTGGATTTTATGATTTTGTTCTGTTTTTGGTATTTTGGGTGGTTCTTATAAGATAAGAGGCGGTTGTTGTATAGTGTAAGGTGGTCGTTGCAAACTGTAAGGCGTTCGTTATAAACTGCAACGATTTAAATTCCGCCGTTTTGTTCTTGCGTGTTACAATATAAAGTTCAATTGTCATGGTTCTTTCCAATAAAAAAACTTTGGTATCTCGGGGTGCACCTAGTGTACCCAGCAATTTGAGTGTTAACCCACAATCAACCAACCATGAACTTCACTCATCACCAACTTCGAGTTTTATTGCAGCCGCTAAAGGCCAACTTGGACCCACTGCTCCTCGAAAGTTTATTAATTCGTCTTCTGTCACCCTAAATCTCAATTGTCGACCTTCTGCATCAGCAACTTCTGCCCCAACTTACATTTCTATTATTAATGACCCTCTTGTACCTTCCACTCCATTGACGTACATCACTGGTTCATCAGATTGCTCAGTTACATATACTGTCCCTCCCTCCCACCGTCACCTGGACCTAGACTTCTTGTCAGCTCTGCGTGATGAATTTCCATTTGGTATTGGATTTGCCGTCCAACATAAAGAGGATGGTAATTCTCTGTCTGTCGAGATTGGCCTAGCCTCTGATGATTACTGTCAACAAGCCATTAACAAGCCAATCGTACTTAGATATCAGCTTCCCTGCAACCAGAACTTTCTCCTCTTCTTTGACTCGTTTTAACTTCAGTGGTATTCCTATGGAATCTCCAGTGGAGACAAAGATTAACTTGCTGAACATTTTCTCCAAATACGGAAAGGTTGTTGACATCGTCCTACATCTTGACGATGCATCCTCTAAATGGTTCCGTGGAAATGGACATGTACTAGTTGACATCGCCGACTCATCTGATGACCAATTGCAGCCTTCTTATAAGGTTGACTACAAAAACCAAACTGCGATACTCGTTACCTGGAATAAGATGCCTGTGCACTGTCGTTATTGTAAACAGATGGGCCATAACCGTGATTCATGCCCTGAAAGACCAAAAGAAAACCGCACATGCTATACTTGCGGAATTAAAGGTCACTTGAATATCCAGTGCTTGCGTGCACCTCCCTCTGAACCAGAAGCTGCCAAGCGATCCCGCCACATTGAACCCGCCTCCTCCATCACGACTCGCGCCATTGCTACTCCTCGAGTCAACAAAACTCAGAAACACCTCAGCCAGAGCACCACCACGATAACAACAGTTCCTGTCACCACTAATGACACTCCAGTAGAAGAAACTCAACCAGAGGATACACCTGAATTTGAGGATATTGACATTCATCAATTAGAGCAAATCTTGGACGAGCAGGATCAAGATAATGTCCACTTGGAAGTTATATGCAGTGATGATGATGTCAATATGCCAGATGAGAACACCAATTTCCCAGCATATGACACACCGTCACAATTGCCATCTCTCAATCCCCAAATCTCCACTACTGCCTCCACCACAACTAATACCACCACCTCTCTATCGAACAACAAACCCACCCCAGCTTCGACACGTGTTTCGCTTACAGTGGGTGGACTAATTGTCCCAGTGTTTGAACTTTTTTACTTTCGACTCCATAACTCGACCAATTCTTAGGCTATGCGGGTAGCTCTACAGTGGCCGTCAAAATTGGTCGCATGTTTTCATATTTTGCCTATACAGACTACCTTCTACTTCATTTCTTGGCGTATTACAATAATGTATACATCATTCGAAAGAGCAAACTCTGGAAAATCATATGGTAGCACAGAAATCACCGTAGACCCAATATACTGGTAATAATGGGCCCTCAAAGTCCGACGGTACATGCGACCAATTTTGACGGCGTTTATAAATAACATAATATAGTCACAAAAATGTGGCTTAATAATAAATTTTTTATATTTTTTTCCTCTCTTTCTTCTTTCATCGTAATATCATTTACATGTAAGTGTTTTTTTGTTAAATTGCAGCACGCCATTAAGACATTATACCATTGCAGATCCGACATGCGTGCAATTTCAAATGACAAAGTAAACAGCATCTACTCATTGCTGAGATCCAAGAAGTCAAACAGCAAAGTAGCGAAGCAAGTTGGTGTTAGTCGTACCACTGTTCAGAAGTACCGCTCATCTCTTAAGATGAGTGGAAATGTTGATGAAGGTGGTCGCCCATCTCTAATTAGCCAACGCATGGTGAACTACATCCGGAGATTAGTCACCTTAGGAAGAAAAAATAACGCTGTAGAGATCCAAAAAGCTCTAAAAGAAGAATTTGGAATGTCTGTAAGTGACAGTACCGTACGCCGCGTTCTTAAAAAAGCTGGTTTTATAGCGTTTGTCAAGCCTCAAAAACCTTTGCTACGCAGCCAAAACATCATAAAACGTTCTTCAATGAACCAAATCGTACCAACATTGGACTGTGGACGACTGGAAACGAGTTATATTCTCAGATGAGACTAAAGTAAATCGTTTTGCATCCGATGGAAAGGCCTATGCATGGAAACTACCTCATGAGGAATTGAACTCGCGACATGTACAGCAAACCGTCAAGCATGGAGGCGGCAATACCATGGTCTGGAGCTGCATTACATGGGAAGGTGTTGGATGGATAGTTGATGTTGGTTATCGTATGAATAGTGAAGGCTATCTTGAGGTCTTAAAAGATAATTTACTCAAGACAATGGAAAGTTATGGCTTGGATTCCTCCAAAGTAGTGTTTCAGCAGGACAACGATCCAAAGCATACATCAAAGATAGTGAAAGAATGGATCAACCAGCAGCCATTTGAAGCATTGGAATGGCCTCCTCAGTCCCCGGATTTAAATCCCATAGAGCATATGTGGGCACGTTTAAAGAGAGAGCTATTTCATAGCTATGAGGCACCACCAAGTAGTATGCATGGGCTATGGGAGCGTATAGGTCAGAACTGGTATGCCATTTCTAAAGAAGAATGCCAGAAATACATCGAAAGTATGCCGAAAAGGTGTGCTGCAGTCATTAAAGCAAAAGGTCGTTGGGCTAAGTATTGATTTTTTTAAAATGTGTAAAAATGTTTATTTATAAATGCCGTCAAAATTGGTCGCATGTACCGTCGGACTTTGAGAATCCATTATTACCAATATATTTGTTTTACGGCGCTGTTTGTGCTACCAACTAACTCTTCAGAGTTTGCTCTTTCGAATGATGTATATATCATTGTAATACGCCAAGAAATGAAGTAGAAGGTAGTCTGTATAGGCAAAATATGAAAACATGCGACCAATTTTGACGGCCACTGTATAATCGTTAGAAAGGCCGCAGTCCGTACTACATTATACCAAAAACTCAGAGTTCGGAGTTTAAGCAGTCTGAGTTAATCAGCGATAGAAAAAAACACAGCACTGGGACAATTTTTCCGTTTGAGCATAAATTTTATTTAATAGCGGGTATGTCCCCCTTTAGCTTTAATAACTGCTTTGCAACGGTCAGGCATGCTATCTATATATCTTCTACACTCATCCACTGTAAAAGTATTCCATTCTTTTTCAAGTCTTTCCCATAACTCATGTACACCTTTAGCCTTAGTGTCATATACACTCAGCTTGAGTTTAAGGTGATGCCATACGTGTTCAATAGGGTTTAAATCGGGACTTTGGGCTGGCCAGCTATAGATATGATCACTGTTGAAGTTGTTATCCACAAACCATTGCTTATCAAGCTTCGAAGTGTGCTTAGGATCCTTATCTTGTTGAAAATAGATATCCTCAGGATTGTATCCATAGTACTTTAAGCTGTCCATAAGGGTAGTTTCTAAGATATTTACATAATCTACAGCTTTCATAGTCCCATCATGTATCCAACAAGCATACCCAGGTCCATCGTAAGTGATACAACCCCATACCATGACACTTCCTTTGCCACCTTTTACTGTAAGATCTACAGTGGGTGGAAAAATGGTTCCAATGTTTTTGATTTGCAAATTTAAAGCTTTATATCTTTGGAACTACAAATGGTAACGGCTCACAGAAACATGCATTTTGTAGCGCATTTACAGCTAATATTGCTGAAAAAAACTTTTGCTTGTATTGTTACACAATCGGGAAAAAATTAAGATTAAATACAAAAACCAACAATGGAACCATTTTTCCACTATGTGCATTATTTTATTAATATCTTGTATGACCGCCTTTCGCAGCAATTACAGCCCTGCAACGATCTGGCATACTATCTATGTATCTCCAACAGTCTTCTGCTGTAAAAGTAGACCATTCTTTTTTAACGCGATTCCATAATTCATGCACACCTTTTGCCCTAGTATTATAGGCATTTAACTTGAGCTTAAGGTGGTGCCAGATGTGCTCTATTGGGTTTAGATCTGGACTTTGTGAAGGCCAGTTGAAGGTATGATCACACTTGAAGTTGTTGTCCTTGAACCATTGCTTAGCTAGCTTAGACGTATGTTTAGGATCGTTATCCTGCTGAAAATAGATGTCTTGAGGATGGTAACCATAGTACTCAAGGCTGTCCATAAGGGTTGTACCAAGTATTCCGACGTAATCAGAAGCCTTCATTGTGCTTTCACTAATCCAGCATGCATAACCAGGTCCGTCATAGGTAATACAACCCCATACCATAATGCTACCACCCCCTCCTTTAACTGTTAAGTCGAGATGATGGGGTTGAAGTTTATCATCAGGTCGACTCCAATAGTACTTGCAACCATCTGAGCCGTAAACATTAACTTTTGTTTCGTCACTGAATACCATACGTCTCCAGTCATCGCTTGTCCAGTTTTTGTGCTCTTCCGCCCATGCTAGTCGTCTTGCTTTCTGAACCTTAGTCAATAAAGGCTTTTTTACCTTTATTTTAGCATGGAAGTTCATGCTTTTCATAACCTTAATGGTGCCCGAGTAACTGATAGTGTAGCCAGTGCATACTAGATACTTATGAACAGCCTTCGCAGTCTTGAGGGTACCATTAATAATCTGCTTACGTATATAAGACTTGGTGGTAACACTTAAAACAGCCTTTCTACCAGGGTTTGATGTTACTCTACCAGGAGAAAACTTGTTGGCATATCTGCTTAAGGTGGATTTTTTTAAGTTCGGAACACATTCCATTATCACTGAATATGGCTTGTTCTGTAAAACCAACGATTTGATGTTTTCTTGCTTGTTTTTAGAGAGAGCGCGAACCATATGTATAGTGGTACCTTAAAGCTTCGATATATAAAGAAAGAAAAGGAAAAAAAAATGTTTGACCGGGGATAAATTAATTTTATAAGTCAAATAGGCTTTTTCGGTGATAGTCGGAATACTATGACTCATAATTAGCCAAAAACCTCCGGTGGAAGCTCCACCAATTAACAAATAAACTTATCTACAGTTGTAGTGGAAAAATGGTTCCATTGTTGGTTTTTGTATTTAATCTTAATTTTTTCCCGATTGTGTAACAATACAAGCAAAAGTTTTTTTCAGCAATATTAGCTGTAAATGCGCTACAAAATGCATGTTTCTGTGAGCCGTTACCATTTGTAGTTCCAAAGATATAAAGCTTTAAATTTGCAAATCAAAAACATTGGAACCATTTTTCTACCCACTGTAAGTGATGAGGCTGCAATGCATCGTCTGGTCGACTCCAGTAATACTTGCAACCGTCTGATCCAAAAACATTGACTTTAGTCTCATCACTAAACACCATACGCCTCCAATCATCGGTTGTCCAGTCTTTGTGAGCCATAGCCCATGCTAGTCGTCTTGCTTTCTGAACCTTAGTCAATAAAGGCTTTTTTACCTTTATTTTAGCATGGAAGTTCATACTTTTAAGAAGTTTTAAGACCCCAGAATAACCAATAATATACCCCAAACCATTCAGATATTGATGTACTGCTTTCGCTGTCTTGAATTCACCCTTTATTACTTGTCTACGGATGTATGACTTGGTAGTTTCACCAATAGTTGCCCTTCGACCAGGGGTTGCCTTCATCCGGTTTGGAAAGAACTTGTTGGCATACCTACCTAAAGTGGATTTTTTCAATCCGGGAATGCGTTCCATAACTTGTTCATATGTCATGTTACTAGCCAAGAGCAATTGGATTTGATTTTGAACAGATTTGCTGATAGTACGAGTCATTTGAGGCAAGATAACGATGAAAAAGTACAGTATAGAAAGAGACTAAGAATATTGTAAAAAAAAAAGATAACGTAAGGCTATTTATACTTTACATTAAAGGTATGAGTCATAGATTATCATAGATAAGGTTGGTATGCAAATTCCGGTGATTTCTGATTGATAAGAAAGCGATGTTTGGAATGGATTGCAAAATAAGCGGGTAGCGGAAAAATTGTCCCAGTGCTGTGTTTTTTTTCTATCGCTGATTAACTCAGACTGCGTAATCTCCGAAGTCTGAGTTTTTGGTATAATGTAGTACGAACTGCGGTTTTTCTAACGATTATAGAACTACCCGCATAGCCTAAGAATTGGTCGAGTTATGGAGTCGAAAGTAAAAAAGTTCAAACACTGGGACAATTAGTGCACCCACTGTATATCCAACTACTTTTCTTGCTGCAGGCATGTCACAGTTGATTGACATTAATGCCACACGAACTACTTCTCCGTTAGGATTTTGGTAAGTGGGCATTACAACACCATTGTACAATACAAGCAATTCATCAACCAATGGCTTTAAAAAGTTCTGGATTTGATCATCATTTGGTTCGTAGGGTCCAGGAATAACACCTACCAAAACGATGTTGGAAAACTTCATGCGCATATTCCTTGGCAAGTTGTTAATTGCAAGGTAAATGGCACCACTAGAATGCTTCATATTGTCACTTGGCTGGAACCAATCCACATTCAATGATACCATTAATGATCTTGGCTGGCTGGTAAAAACTTGCCCGTTTGAATCCACAAGCTGATTCCAAACTCTGCCATCATATACAGTAGCGGACAAAACTGGTGCACAAAACTTTTTTTCAGCTATAAGCTACCATTACTTGCTCATTACAGTTGCAATATCTATGAAACTATATCAGATGGAAGGCGTACTAAATGTTGCAAATTGTGCAAAGTTTAATCATTGCATTGCCAAAAATGAGGGAGAACCAAGCTTTTATTTATAAGAATAGATATTTTTTAAAAAAAACCATAAAAGTGATTAAAACCTACAAGTTCGTATAATTGCCTCGTCTTTTGATAACAGCAGCAATTCGTTTTGGCATGCTTTCATAGTATGGCTGCATATCACTTTCAGTAAAAGAGTTCCACTCTTTATCGATTCTTTTCCAGAGATCGTCTATGCTTCTTGGTGTGGTATCGTATTGAGACAGCTTTGACTTTAACTGTCGCCAAACATATTCAATAGGATATAGATCGGGATTTTGTGGCGGCCAATCTTTTAATACCGATATCCCATTATTAGATAACCAGTTAGTGGTATGCCTTGGCTTGTGCTTTGGGTCATTGTCATGTTGAAACAAAGCATCACAATGTTTCAAACCATAATATGCTAGGCTTTCTTGATACGTAGTAGACAAAGTATGGGTGTATAATTTTGAATTCATTGTGCCATCATATACTCGACAAGCATATCCTGGTCCTCGAGGTGTAATACAGCCCCAAAGCATAACAGATCCGCCGCCATGCTTCATTGTTTGATTAACATGAAAGGATCGCCAAGGTTGATCGACTTGCTTCCAATAGTAGCGTATACCATCGGCACCCCAAACATTGATTTTGGTCTCATCGCTGAAGATCACAGACTTCCAGTCCTCCACAGTCCATGATACTTTGTCGCGACACCACTTCAATCGCTTTTTCTGGTTTGTATAGCTGATGAAAGGCTTGTACTTCTTAATTCCAGACTTGAAGCCTATCTTTCTAAGAAGCCTTCTGACCGACCGTTTGCTAATACTGTATCCTAAGGACCTCAAAAAGAGCTGAGCATCAGAAGCTGTGCGTAAGAGTCCTTGTCGAAACTTTAGACGGATGATTGCATTAGTTATTTTTTTAACTACGACCGGTCGACCACCACGGTTACGAGCCTTGATGCTCTCTTCTTCCTTTCTTATCCTGTTGATCGTCCATTTAGAGTCTCCTGTTTTCTAGAAATATCCATTGTCGTACGACCTGAGCGTATTCCAGATTTCACAGCTTCTCTTTTATCGTTGCTGATTTTTTTGGGCATAGAGTGCTGGTACTTTGTTAAAATGGATAGGGTAAAAATAAGAAGTGAAATTCATAGAGAGATACAAATTAGGCAAGGGTTTATATATTTTTTAAAAGCTATTGGAATGCACTAGTGCCTTATAAAATTTTATAGCAAACTAGAAAGAAATGGGTAGATTTGAAAGAAGGCTAGACAAGTACTACATTTTTGGCGAAAATTGAAATATTCAAAAAATCACTAAAAATGACCTTATTCCTGAAGGATGTCCGGCACAGTTCCGGTTTACCTAGCATAATGCATATTTTAGACTGCCTTTCAGATGGTATATGCCACAAATGTCGCAGATATATAGCGGAGATGCAATGCTGATTTTAATTTTTGTGCACCAGTTTTGTCCGCTACTGTATGTCGAACATGACATCTTCATCAACTGATCTTCTTCTTCATTGCTCAATCTGTTGTTCAAAGCTGGGTCGCATAAAGAACTTTTTTAAAGTCTCAATAATTGAGTTGTAGGGATACTCAAGCACTGGCTTTAAACTGCTGCCTACAAAAAGAGCATTTCCACATGGTTGTGCTTGTCGATAAGGGTTGTTAGGGAAGCGTACATATCCACAGGAGCGAGAATGCAAGCTTCCAGAAGTGTAAACGCTTCGACAAGCAGAGCAAACAAGAAAACGGGACAAACCATCGGTGGCCTTGGAATAATTGACCATAGTACGGGCAGTAGAGATCTTTGTTGGAATCTCCATACTATGGCCAAGAGAACGGACAAAAAAGGAAAGAAAGGCCAACAAGTCTTCACCGGCTTTCACCGAGAGGTGCTTTGCTTGAAAAAGCACAATGAACAACAGCAAAAGGTGACGAAGCTGCTGCTCATTACTCATTTCCTCCTCTTCGTCAACATTCATTCCGTCTAACAAGTTGCAAAATATATTTCAATAAATAAAATCTTTCTTATATTAAATACTTTGTTGTTTGAAATATACCTTCAATTACTGGCTCAGGAATGGCTGACGAGTATTCGACAGTTTCCTCCCCGTTGTCGTTAGCTTCAGATACTCTTCTCGATTCTATTGTTTGTTTTTTTTTTTACATTAGCACGTTTGTATTTCCACTGAAAAATAAAAAAAAAACCTCTATTTCTATATCTATCCATAAGAACATGAGTTCTGACAGTTCTCTTTGCAAGCATTCTGTATCCATTGGGTTGGCTGCTGCATTCAGAACAGGTGCAAGCAATTTTGGTGGCATTGAAGTTGTTCATATTGTTTATAATTTTTAAATTTAGAAATAGCAAAAAAATAGGTAGAAAGAGAAAACGTGCCTGATAAAAAAAAAGGTTAAATTCCAAAAAACAAAATCGGTGCTTAAAGTAACCTTTTTTTTCCCTGGTTTTGTTTCATGGACTATCACTAGATGCTCAAGGTACAAAAGATAAAAAAGAAAGCTCAAGTTCTGGTCAAATGTAAGTTTATGAAAAAAAATAGCAGCCAAGTCTAATGTCGGTTTCTTTTTTTCTTACATTAGGAATTCCTAATGGGACACATTCGGATGACGAACATGAACCTCATGAGCAAATTTGTTCTTTCCAACATGATGAGGCAATAAGAATAACAGACTTATATTGTTGCCTGTTGTTAAAAAGTTCTTTTTGGTAAAGAAAGTTGCCATTGCTCACATCTCTAACGACTAATGACTAATGGCAAATTACACCCATGTGCAAACATAAAGTAAGTAATGAACGAGTATAAGCTTAAAAAACATATATTCTTTTATATTATTTGTCATAAAAAATAATAAAGCAATCTATTTACTTGATAAACGAAAGTGTTTTTTATGTATTTGTTAATTATAACTGCCTTGTAACAAAATGTTAGCGGAGCTTCTTTATTTTTTTATTCTTTTAGAATATACACGTATTCTTTTGTTATAATGTAAAAGTAATTTGCATTTCTATGAAGTATACTTGCTGTTAGATGATTGTTTTCATTTGAACAATGAACTTTCTATTGCTATACTCTTTTTTTTTTTTACGAAGTCTTTTTTTTACGAAGTCTTTTTTTTTTAAGAAGTCTTTTTTTACCAGGTCATTTTTTTTCCCAAACACGACTATTTTATTACGTTTTGTAACACGTTTGTAATAATCTAAGCTAAAAAACACAAACCACCTTCCTAATGTGTATTCTTCTGAACAAAATAATCGCAAATTGCTTTTGATTTCCGCATTTTGCCTCAAAAATAAAAAAAAGAAGACATCGGTCTTTCAACGATAGAGAGGAACAGGCTTTCCAAAAAAAAGATCATCTGGAAAAAAAAACAGATACTTTTTTAAAACGTGAATAACTTTATGAATACTTACCCTACAAAAAAAAACAAAAATATCGATAAATTTCTTTATTTTTTTCGCACCTAAATCTTTTTTCAAAATTAAAAAAGATATAATACAGCAAGATATAATAGTTTCTCATAAAAAAATTATAAAATCTACGGATCTATGATTGTCAGGTCTGTTAGAAATCTACGTCAAAGTCTGTATATTATTTGCAGTGTCAAAAAGGAATCAAAGGCGACTCCCGACCAAAATACGTCTTGGTCATCATTGAGAATGTACTAAGGGAGAAGGTACTCTTTTTGAGGGAGATGATTACCACAGCAAAGACAAGAAATACCAACTAGAATAACTACTGTAAGTTCTATTAATTCACTTCAACTGCAACGAGAACCAAGGCCGACTGAAAAAACCTACTTCGTTCAATTGGTACCAGAATATAGAATCCAGGGAGAGTTTGTTAAGGTAAGTGTTCGCTTGTAATTACAAAAAATAATCTCTGAGAGAGGAGAAGTATTTCTGTAAGGAGGTGTAAAGAATAAAAGTAAAAATAAAATAAGACTCGAATAAAATTAAATCAAAAATGAATCCAAGTAAAACGATGATGTTTATTTGCTTTACAATTGACAGTTATTTATACCTTTACAGATATCGATAAATATATTAAGTGACTATAAAAATATGAGAATATTAAATAATAACAGGCCATTCAAGGGATAAACTTTCGATTATTGACAGCGATGGTAGTGATAACAAATTAACGTATGAGGAGTAGCTTGATCAGGGATAGAGGTAGAGGAACAGCAGGTTCAGAGACAAAATACCCAAATTAAGAAAAATTATTCTAACCAACTGGATCACTTTGTGACGTAGCCATCGAAACCCATTTCGGAACCGCTACGGACACCCCACTTCTTGTAAAATAATTTTCTCTTTTTCTTTTTTTTTGTCTTTCCTTTTTCCCTCTTTTATCATTTCCTTTCCCGTTACCTCCTTCACCATCATTCAATATGCTTCCTTCACTAAAGAGTACACCATCCAGTCGTATGGTCAGCGATTAACCTTGATTATTTCTTGCTGCGAACTCAAGTCGAGTTTACTCCGCCAACGGCCAGTATCTTATCATCATTGACACTACCTGATGTAAATGTGATTGTAAACTCAATTTTCGTGGCGAAACTTCCTTTGGTTTATTTTATTTTTTGAATTACTTAAGGTCCCATTCTAAAGGTATTTAACGACTGTCCTTTTTTTGGTGAAGCTGCTGGAACCTTTGGCTGACCTTCTGTTTGTACTTGGTTTCTCTCCATTTCGGTAATGAAGAGATGTGAAGAAATTAATTAACATGAATCAAGAATCTGAAGATGGAGCACTTGGGGTGCGCGTAGCAAGTCAGTGACGTGAGAAATGGTTTTGGTAACCTTGGTGTCCTGGCGGAGCTAACATTGGATTTTTCTCGATCTGTACTTCTTTAACTTTAATTATTTTCTTTACCAAGTTTATTCTAGTACTCTCCTTTAGTAGTTTTACGCTAAATTAGTTGTTCTACCTTAGTTTAAATTTAACCATCTGATTTTTCTTCACTTAAATTATTCTTACATCATACTTGATCTTTTAGTATTAGTTAATGGAAGTCGCAACCTTCATTTGTAAAGAGTATAAAAAGAAATATTTTATTAATCGAAATAAAGAATATCGTTAACAAAAAGGAAATTCTTCTTGTCTTCGTGACAAGCATCTGCTTAATCGAAATTATTTAACCGTTATTTACCCGCTAAATCTAACAATCTATCAATAACCTCAAGAAATACTAGTTATTGATACTTACACCTGAAAAATTTAATCACTCTACTGCAAATAATTGCGAATATTACTCGAATATTAAGAGCTTAATATTGCTAATTTTAAGACCGCTTTTTTTAAAAGTTGATAAAGCACTCAAAAATATAAATTTTGTATCGTAAATGGGCCTTGAATATCACAGTTATATATAGATTTGATTTATAACTTGAAAGAAATTATTATATATAAAAAACAAAAGTTTATTTTTTACTTCAAGGGTAAGCATGTTAAGGAGGTAAAAATGACTGAAGTTAAAAAAATCCTCTCACTTAGGACTTTAAATTCAGTTTTTTTTTTTTTTTTTTTTTTTTTTTTTTTTGTTAAGTTATTTTCTTAGGCAAAATTTCATATTAATATACTTTAAAGTCAGGGTTACTTTTTTGTGCTTTGAAATTTTTCTTGCTGTATTTTTTTTTTCTTATTTCAAAAGCTTGCTCGTTTTCTATTATAATGCCTAACAAAAATCTTTACATTTGTGTTTGCCCTGAAGTTTGTGCCATCAAGGCTAATGGCTATGATATTGTAAAAAAATCAACTTTTGAACGCCATGAAGTAACTCGACAGTACTCGACAATTTACTCAACGTACCCTGTTCACCATTTACACGGCCAACACGGTATGAATGTTACTTTTAGTTGTAATAAATGTATCCTAAGACTTCTTAAATAGTAACTGATGACATGTTGACGATGTTTGGCCAATCTGAAAGTCAAATTACTGAAGCCATGGAAGTTGATTCCAGTAGATATAAATTTTTATTAGCTGTTGAAATACAGCAACATAATACGTTACTCATTTCAATTCATTAGGTACGAATTTAGAGGAAATGGATGACAATGGTGAAGCAATTGATTTCGACAACGTTGATCTTGACCTTGATGATGATTATGAAGATCAATTCAATGAAAATGTTGATGGTAATTCTTATTTTCTTCTGCCGAAAAAAAAAAAAAAAAAAAAACACTGAAACTTGTTTATTGTAGAAACACCAATGTACACTAATAGAAGCTTTCCACCCCTTGATGAACCACTTTCATTGTACCTGTTCTTTTTTGTGATTTTGTTCAAAACAAAATTTTTGACTGATGATCAAACTGAATTATTAATGGAATGTATGAATGTGGTTCTTCTTTTTACCAACATGAAGTATCGATTTCCTGTTAAGGCCACCACTCTCTTGTCCAGCTCAGAATTATTGAAAAGATGCTACGAGGGCGTCACACAATATTCTGTATGTAAGTGTTGTCATCGACTTTATCGTTTAAACGAGAATGGTGTCGTGTTTGGTCATTAATGATGTCTTTATTTATTATTTTATTATTGATCTCAGTCCACCCTACGTCAGACTATACAATTAATAGTCAGACGATATAATCCAGGGTTCATTCTAAATTATTAGTTCCTCCCCTTTTTCTTACTTAATAAATAGTAGTTGTTAGCTATTGACTTCCTACTGTTTTCATATTATAAGTACCAAATATCTCAGTTTCTTCCATACGATCGAGCCTATCGTTCACGTCCGAAACTTTCTGCTCCAAGGCAGCATTTTTTTCCTTGAGAGCCTGGTTCTCAGAAATCAGAGACTCCATAGTCTGTTCGAGAGACTGGGTGGCCAAGGCAGGAGTGGTAGATACTCTACGAGCAGGAAGAGATGATGAAGCAACGACTTCAGGAGGACCACGAATCAAATTGTTCAAAGGCATTGCTGTAAGTATTTTTTTTTAAAAAAATTAAATGGATAATAAAGCTAAAAGCAGTGAAACTCAAATATATTGTTTTAAGAAAGCATTTTATACCCCAATAGAGGACTGCTAAAACGTGGTAAGTTGTTATTTTTAACAACTAAAATTTTTTTTCCTCGTTTTTTCCTTTTTTTTTTCTTTTTATATTTATTTCATGACAACTCTTTTAAAGGTACTTATTTCATTAAATTGCAGTAAAACATCTAATTTAATCTTTATTTGCTTTAGGTCCTCTTCATGTTTCAGGTAAAAAGTGTAGATAGAATAAATTATCTGAGTAGATACGTGCAAGACTAAAAGATTTATTTTCATGGATCCATGTATTAAAACTGTAAGTCAAGGAAATGTTCAATGTTCTGTACTAAATATATGTTACTTCTTTAATAGCTTGCCCTTCATGGCTGTACAATATGCTCTGATATGCTTCTGTTTATACTTTTATGGCATTTTTGTAAGTACAGTAGCGGACAAAACTGGTGCACAAAACTTAAAATCAGCATTGCATCTCCGCTATATATCTGCGACTTTTGTAACACATACCATCTGAAAGACGGACTAAAATATACATTATGCTATGTAAGCAGGAACTGTGTCGGACATCCTTCAGACATAAGATCATTTTTAGTGATTTTTTGAATATTTCAATTTTCGCCAAAAATATAGTACTTGTCTAGCCTTCCTTCAATTTTCCTCATATCTATCCCATTTGCTCTCAGATTTCACAGTATATTAGTGAGCTTTAGTAGCTCTTGAAAAATACATAAACCCATGCTTATTTTGTATTTCCCATTGAATTCCCCTTTTGTTTTGACCCTATTTACTATAACAAAGTACTTGCTTTATATGCTTAAGAAAATAAGCAACTGTAAACGCGAAGCTCTGAGGTTTCGAATACACTTAGTTCGTATGGCAGCGGATCTTTTTAGGGTAGCAAGAATCTCCAAATGGACAATCAACAGGATAAGAAAGGAAGAAAAGAACATCAAGGCTTGTGACCGTGGTAGTCGACCGGTCGTAGTCAGCAAAATAACTAATGCAATCATCCGCCTAAAGCTTCGACAAGGATCTTTACGCACAGCTTTTGATGCACAGCTCTTTTTGAGGTCCTTAGGATACAGTATTAGCAAACTGTCAGTCCGAATGCACTGTAGGAAGCTACATTTTGAGTCTTGAACTAAGGAAGCGAAGATTTTCATTAGCTGTATAAGCCAGAAAAAGCGATGAAAGTGATAATACGACAAGCCATCACATACTATAGAGGGCTGGAAGTCTATCATCTTCAGCAATGAAACAAACATGATCTTTATGAGTGCAGATAGTAAACACTAATATTGAAAGCATGTCGAGCAACCTTAGCAATCTTTTCACGGTGATCAAACAATGAAGCATGCTGGCTGTTCTGTTATATTTTAAGGCTGTATTAGATATTGAGGACCAGGATATACTCTTCAAGTACACGATGATATAATGAACTCATAAATATACACATATAATTCGCTTACTACAGAACACAAAAGCCTAGGGTGTAGTGGTCTAAAATGCCGTAATCTCTCGTTTCAGCATGACAATGACACAAAGCACAAGTCAAGGTATGCCACAAACTCAATATCTGATAACAGCGCTTCTGTACTAAAGGGTTAGTCGCAACTAATCCCTGCCTAAGTCTGTTTAAGCATGCCCAGTGGCATTTGAAGACAAAGCTATAACGATACGACACTAGGCCAAAAAGTGTAGATGATCTTTGGAAAAGCATAGTGAAAGGGTTGGGCTCTTTTGTTGAAAGTAATGTACACGCATACTACTTGCATATGCAAAGAAGAATATCCGATGATATCAAGAGATGAGATGATTATACAAATTCTTAGATTTTAGCCACTTTTGCGGTTTTTAGAAAATATAAATTTTTATAAATAAAAAGCATGCTCCTCGCTCAGTTTTAACAATGTCATGCTAGGAATACACGTAAATCACAATGGCTAGTATATCTTCCTTCTTATATAGTTTCATGACTATCGCAATTACCATGAGCAAGCAATGGTAGTTAAAAGCTGAAAAAACATTTTGTGCACCAGTTTTGTCCGCTACTGTAGCTCTACTGCTATTAAAACAAACTTTACTCATCTTTATATTTAGAAAATGCTTTACAAGATTAGTGATGGTTTTATTGGGTCTATATTACAAAAATGAAGCTTAAATGTAAGTAAAACTCTCATACGGTGCTCTACAAGATGTTTAATCTGAAGAATATTTTGTAGTTATCCTATAACGCAACCGTAATCCTTCTGTTGGGACATGCTTTGCTGATTTGTTTTACGTGTATAACCAACCAAAGGCAATTTTTCTCAAGATGGGCAGTTTACAAGGTCTTTATTGAACGTAATCTACTTATTACGCGTCAAATAAGGTAAGTTAAGAAAAAAAAAAGAAAGGTATCTGCGGATGGATGGATGAATGGATGGAGGTAATGAAAAATGGATGGATGATTGCTGTATTATTTTGCCAAAAGGTAGAAATGATATAGTATTTGGTCATTCTAAAGGCGTAAAGAAGTACAGAAACTATATTTCAATATAAAATTTTTTATCCAATAAAAAGTATGATTTTAAAGCCCAATATATTGTTTTTTAAGCCAATGAAGTGTATTAAATGATAAGGTTTTCTACAAATAAGAATGTAAAGAAGTATATGAGTAAACATTACTTCGTCCAATAATAAGAAGTAAACATGTAACGGTTAAAAAAGAACCAGCCTATCATATCAAGTAAAATGCGAATATTACTCTCTTTTTTTTATGTGAAATCAAGGTAAAATTAGAGATTTCAAGTGTTTTTTTGGCGTGCGTAATATTCGAGTAATACTTGAAATATTACCAACTGCCGTAAAATTCTCTTGAAAGGTGCCGTTTTAAATCTGGTAATATTCGTGTAAAATCTCAGATATTACGCGAATATTACCGACTTAATATTCTTAAATTATTTGCAGTGCTCCAACTGCCTCATTTTGCTATATCAAACTACCGCGTAATTCTCATCATATGACAGTTGCTAATTTGTATGTTATGCTTAGTTTCGCTATACGGTGAAGTTATAACAGAAACCAATTAATAGAAGACTGTAGGAGACTATTAATGTACAATAACAACAAGATCAACAGCTAAACTAGTTCTTGACTTCAATTGCTTGAACATGCAAAATAAAAATGTTCGGCAGCCAAAATTAAATTTAGCGGGAAGAAAGCCTTCGTTTTATTACATTACAACAATAGATGCTTTGAAATAACATATTAATATAAGGTAACTGGGGAAAATGTACAATTGTTAAGAGTATTATGGTGATTTTGATTAATAAAGTAAATGATGTACCAATTGAATATTCGTTTTCATGTTGATTCTTTTGATGTTCTTTTCTGTCTGGTGTGCTGGCACATTGGGTGAACAATGCGTCCAGAGATCGACTTCTTGATGTATCCTGTGAGGGTAAAAAAAATAATGGGTAAGAAAAATAATGTCGGCCAATTGTGACTTCCTTTCATTCAATTCCCGATGCGGTGAAGCTGATTATTTTCCTTTCCCCTTATTTTCGTTAACATTTTCTTGAATAACGTCCGTTAGGATTATCCAACCACACCGAAAAGCATACCATTAGAATCGCCATGAAAAGGAGCATCGTTTGAATACAAAATAAGCTTTAAAAATCAAAAAGGAATCGAAGGCGACTCCCGATCAGAAGACGTCTTCGTCATATAACAGGATCTTCGGTAGTATAGTGGTGAGTATCCCCGCCTGTCACGCGGGAGACCGGGGTTCAATTCCCCGCCGGAGAGGATATATCAGATTGTAGTACGACAGGTCGTACTATAATATTTTTATGTATTGTAAGTGTAGTCCTTTTTGATATTGTAAGGATGCAGATTATAAATTTTGACCCGAAGGTACATAAAAATTAATGCAAGGCACAAAAATTAAAAGGTGCATTAAAATCAAGGCATGCTTTAAATTTAAAGCATGTTATAAAATTCATAAAAACTATAAAAACAATTAATTCACTTACTTTTGACAAACTTACTTCTGACATACTTTACTTTTGATTATTTTTAAATAAATATCATTCAAAGCAAATCTCTTTTATTACTATTACTATTTTACTAAACATCAACAACAAGTCGAGTCCCTTGAAGCCAAATATCTTCGTTGTATCACTGTTAAAGCTCATATCAAGCTACTATTACCTTTATATCAAGACTGATCTACTTTAAAACAAGATCTGGTGGTCACTCCTATCAAGAAAATACTCAAATATAACTTTACTTCATATTCAAAACTACTTTAAACCCTTTATAAATACACAAGGCCTAAATAGAAAACAAGCTATTACAATATTGTGACAAAGAAGTCAAAAAATGAAAGAAGTCAAAAAATGAAAAAAGTCAAAAAGAAAAAAAAAATTAACAATATAAATATCCCAACTATTTAGATGAAGAAAAAGGACAGTACAGTTCTACTCACATTTTTTTTATTTTATATATTTTATTCAATAAACAGGCAACCTTCTCATAAAAAGTTCCTGATCCCTTTATTTTTTTTTATCTTTACCTTTATTTGATCTTAATTAAAACATTTGGTGGTCACTACAGTACCTTACTTTAAAAATTTCAAGAAAAACTTCTCTAAAACACTCAAACTAAACCAACCATACTACAAAATAACAATATCATACCTGTTCTTGTACTGTAGCATGAATGATGAAATTTTTTATGTTGTAACACTGTGGCGAAAATATAGATCCTTTTAGTCAAACTGCTGTAGGAACAACAAGGTCAAGTCAAGCCACGGTCATGGTTACATGTTGTAACTTTAAAGTTCATTTAAACTTTATTTTTCTTTTGAACTTTATTTTTATTGTAGCACAAATGATGAAATTTTAGATCAAGAGAACAATGCTGATCACAAGAATAATTTTGATGTCCAGCGACATTGATGTCGTTCGACATAGATGTCAAACAACACAAACAATAAGCCACGCCAATTTTTATATAAATAAGATGAATATTTTTAAACAAAACAATATTATCCAATCCAATTCAATAAATCAAATCTTCTTACGCTTAAAAAGCAATCTTTTCTTATTGGATCACAATAACCTTTTCTTTTCTTTTTATTTTTACTTATTCTTTCTGATCTGATACCCGAGTAATCACAAATCAAGAAAGATCCCTTTTATTTTTATCGTTTATCAAACAATCTTATTCTTAACCTTATTGATCTAAAAAGATCTGGTGGTCACTACTCAAAGACAATTTACTCTAAAGAACTGTTAAACGTTCAATCAAGTTACCTAAACTCAAGTCATTCAAGACTTCAAACCTCAATTTAAACAAATCTACATCACTTTAACACAAGCCAAGTCCCAAGTACTAACAAGTTACATTATTTCAACTTTATTTCTTCTTTTGGATTTGACTCCTGATCGAGGAATCCTTTCCTAAAATTTCATAACCTTTTTTGAATATAAAAAGGATAACCTTTTTATGACTTTTAACTGGACTTCTCTTCAATTATATATCTTAAATATATTTTATCAATAAATCAAGTATTTTTATCTGAATCTTTTGGTATAACACTCTTAAAACACAAGCAAGACAAGTCCCTTGAAGCCAACTATCTTCATTGTAAATACTTTCAAAACACTTATCCAATCACTTTATTATAAACAAGTCTGATCTACTTAACAAGATCTGGTGGTCACTCACAACAAGCGAATTCAATATCAATACTCAACTCAAGGCCTATATTTTTTATTCTTTTTCATCAATCTTATTCAATTTCAAAATCGTTAACTCTTACAAGCCATTAAAGAAAGAAAAATTACACTGTTGTAACGAGAATGATGAAGACATTTACAAATTTTTGGACGATACAACTGACTTTGAAATCAATTTACTTCAATAATTTAACTGAAATACTGTAACACACGAAACATGAAAAAGGAAAACCCTATGGTTATAGGAGAGATGCTATCGCAATAGCAAAGGAATTCAAGGACAACAAAAAAGGAAGAAAACAAAAGAAAAACCAAAAACAGCATAAAAGTATGAAAATCAAAAACATATAAATATCAGTATCTTTTTATAAATATTTCGATTATTATTATCTTATCCTATTATCTTACCTATTATTTTACATTACCTTACTTTATCACAATAAATATCCTTTGAATCCAAATATCTCTTTATTTTATTTGTATAAATAGGAAGAACCAATAATCCCTTGAAACTTATATTTCATTGTAAATCCCTTTTATTTTATCTTTACTTACCTTTATTCTCTTTTATTCAATTCAAGTCTGATCAACTTAATAAGATCTGGTGGTCACTTACACTCAAACATACATCTATTCAATTTTACTTCTTTGGATACAAATTATATTCAACACCTTATTCAAATCACAATATATTATATTAACAACTTACTTCAAATCTATCTAAACCCTGAAACATAAAGATTTCACAATATACAACATCGACTCAAGTAAAAATATCAACCTTATTTCCTTTTCTTATCTCTATTATTTTTATATAAATATCCCTATATCTTTTATTTCAATTTACTTCGGTTCACTTATATTCACTTTTATTCAAAAACCCGTTTTTACTTTGAATAAATAGTCTCTTAAAAGACAAATCTATCTTTCTTATTTTATTACAAACAAGTCGAATTCCCTTGAAGCAAGCTATCTTCATTGTATTCATTTTATATTTTTATTACATTTCTTTACATTTTACTTTACAAATCAAGTTTGATCCACTTAACAAGATCTGGTGGTCACTATATACAAACAAGCCTATAATTCAAATTACTTACTCTTATTGGATCTCAATTGACCTAATACTTTATCTCAACAACTTATATCAAACCTATCGAAACCCGAAAGCCTAACGAACCTTACACTGTACCTCTTGTCAAAGCAAGTTCGGACCTGAACTAAGTTCATATTCTCAATATTTCTGATAATTCAATGAAATTGAAAAACTCAACAAAATTCACAATTCAAAGGAAAAACACAAAAACCCAAAAACAGCACAAAATCAAGAAAACCAAAAACATATAAATATCAACAATTTACCAAGCATCGTTATTATTATTATTATTATCTTACCTGATCCAAATAAATCTCCTTTGAAACAAAATACTTTTTATTTTATAAACAGGAAGAATCAATAATCCCTTAAATCATATACTTCATTGTAATCTCTTTTTTATTTTATCTTTTACGTATTACTTTTACTTTTATTCAAATCAGTCTGATCTATTTAACAAGATCTGGTGGTCACTCTACACAAGCGAACTTATAACTCGAATTATCTACTCTATTTGGAACTTACTTTATCCAATACTTTATTCAACTACTAAAACTTTATCTCAATAACTTATATCAAACCTACCAAAACCAGAAAGCATATCGAATCTCACAACACGCAAGAACAAAACGGTGGAATTTAAATCGTTACAGTTTATAACGAACGCCTTACAGTTTGCAACAACCGCCTCTTATGTTATAACAACTACCCAAAATACCAAAAACAGAACAAAATCATAAAATCCAAAAACATATAAATAACCCCAAATAATAATCACAAAAATACTTCTTACTTCACTTCTTACTACTTTTCTTTACTTCACTTCTTACATTACTTTTTCTTTTTATCAAATAAATATTCTTTTAAAGCGGCAAACTATCTCTTATTTCATTTAACATCAAGAACAAGAAGTCCTTTGAAGCTATTATACTTCATTGTAAAGCCCCTTTTTATTTTATCTTTTTACCTTTTTATTCTACTTTAATCAAAACAATTCGGTCTACTTTACAATATCTGGTGGTCACTATAACAAGCGAATCAAGCCAAATCTGACTCATATAAATACAACTCTTATATCATTTACACCCAAATCTGTTTATTTAAACCTTAACTCAATACACCCAAACAGAGAAACTACTATAAAAAATCATTACAATGTCCAGTGTAACACAATGCAACAAACTTTGGCAGCATTTGACGCTTCTCTCTCCAACTAATTCAAATCCAGGAACATACGAACAAATACGTATGAATACAGATACATACAGAAAAATATAGAATATCCACAAAATCATCAAAAAACAACATATAATCAGAAAAACCAAAGGCATATAAATAACTTCAATATTTTTTATACTTTACTTACATGGTTCTTCCCGACAAAAAAAATTTACAATAGGTCAAAAAACTGCTGCAAGGAATCCATTTTTCTTGGTTTTTGTAGCGCACATCCTGTTACAATGGCACAAACTGCCTCTGTTCCCACATAGTAAATCTTCTACATGTCTTGAAAAATCCGAAAGAGTTTAAGCCCTATTGGATAAGTATTGAAGGAAGTAAAAAGCGCGCAATTTGAAAATTTGAAAAAATGAAAATTTTAACGGAATAAACTTATTTATTAATATTTACAGTTGTTGGAATAATTGTTCGAATGTTTTGCAATTTTGTACGTTTTGCTTTGTATCTCTGCAGTCAGATAAGATAAAGCTACGTACAATACCTCATTAGAAATCGACAATTGTCGGATATAACATATAAAAAGCTAGGGTTACGGAATTACTTCCGTATATAGTAAGATCAAATTGCGTCAAGCATATGCATTCGAACAATTTTTCCAACTCAATGCATTCTATAATGATGATATCGTTACCGCTTCTGACATCACTAATACAGCATTACTAAATGATGTAATAATGAAACAACGCTTTTGCTTTTAGTCAGAGCTTAAAATATATAAATAAGGCTGGATTTTGCAGTGTTTCCCATCTATCTTGTACAGCCTATACTTCTTTATATCATGGTATATACTTTATCTCGTAGCAAGCAAGAAAGCATCCGGTAACTGTTGAAAAAGGGTTTATCATACTCAGAAATTATGAAATGTGTTCCAGGAGTATCAAGGTCCACTTTGAGCAAGTACAAGGGCTTGTATACACCTAAACGTGCTCGATGTCATGCTGGTAGAAAGATTACTCTAAGCTCAACAACAAAGAATTACCTGAAGAGAGAGCTTATAAATGGTTCACTTAAGACTGCAAAGAGCGTACGGTCATACTTAAGCAGTATTGGTCAAAAAATAGATTAGTTTGGTACAGTAAAAATGCTTCACAGCATGGGTTTCAATGCCCAAATTAAGAAGAAAAAGCCTCTCCTCAAAAAATGACACATGGAAGCTAGACTAAAATGGGCTAAAGCTCACAAAGTCTGGACAGAAGATGACTGGAGACGTATGGTGCTTTCTGATGAGACCAAGATTAATGTTTGGGGTTCAGATGGCTGTAAGTACTTTTGGAAAAGACCTAGTGACAAATTGCAACCTCATCATCTTGACCTTACAGTCAAAGGAGGAGCTGGCAGTGTGATGCTTTGGAGTTGTATGACGTGAGATGGTCCTGGAATACGCCTGCGCAATTGAGGACGATACTATGAAAGCATCAGATTATGTTCATATCCTGTCAACTACACTGATGGGCAGTCTGAAGTACCATGGTTACGAACAGGAAGCTATTTATTTTCAACAAGGCAACGATCCTAAGCACACATCAAAGCTTGCTCGTGCTTGGTTTAAGGAAAATGGGTTTAAAGAAGAGCATACTTTCAATTGGACTGCTCAAAGTCCCGATTTGAATCCTATAGAGCATCTCTGGCACCATTTAAAGTTGAGGCTGAGCTTATATGAAGGTAGGGCTAAAGGAGTGCATGATCTCTGGTCTAGAATCGAGAAAGAATGGAACTCTTTTACCAAAGAGCAATGCCAAGCATATATCAAGAGTATGTCAGCTCGTTGTAGAGCAGTTATTAAAGCTAAAGGCGGTTATACACGATATTAAATAAAAGATGATTCAATTGGAAAAATTGTTCGAATGCATATGCTTGACGCAATTTGATCTTACTATATACGGAAGTAATTCCGTAACCCTAGCTTTTTATATGTTATATCCGACAATTGTCGATTTCTAATGAGGTATTGTACGTAGCTTTATCTTATCTGACTGCAGAGATACAAAGCAAAACGTACAAAATTGCAAAACATTCGAACAATTATTCCAACAACTGTAGTTGGTCCTCCTTTTCTATTAATAATCTCTTGAGTTCTTTCCGAAATGTTATCTCCCTGATATGGGCAAAGTTATTTATTGAAGTCAACTCATATTTCATCAACTTGTTCCCAAAGCACATCCGTATTCTTTGCTCTACGTTCGTAATACTTGAGCTTCAACTTCAATTGATGCCATACGTTCTCGATTGAATTTAAGTCGTGGCTCTGAGTTGGTCAATCGTTAATATAGCTCTCTTGGTTACTACATAACTAGGCCATTGTAAATTATGCCTTGTGCTTTGGGTCATTGTCATGCTAGAAGTAAATGTTGGACCAGTCGATATTGTAGTACTTCATAGTATCACGAAGCGTAGTGTTCAAAATATGCTGGTAAACACCCGAGTTCAAGCTTCCATCGTAGATTTAGCAAACATATCCTGGTCCTTCAGAGGTTATACAACACCAGGGCATCAGTTTGCTAGCTTCATGCTGTCTTACAAAATCCAGGTCATGATGTTGAAAAAGGTCACTTGGCCTTTTCCGATAGTGATCATCACCATTAAAGCCCTATACGTTGACCTTGGTTTCATTAAAATAAACGATTTGTTGTCAGTCAACCATTGCCCAATCCTGATGCTCCTTGTTCCATTCTAACTGCTGCTACGTATGCACTTTTGTCTGAAATGGCTCCTTTTTTTCTATCAGAAAATGGAACTCCATTGATTTCAGTACGCTAATTTCTGACTGGTATGAGATATCGTAGCCAAATTCAACTGGCTCCCGGTATACCTCTTTGGAAGTCTTTAGAACCCCTTCCATGACTTTTCTTTTGATTAACCGCTTCGTCACTTTGGAGACTACTGTAGGTCTACCACCTGTGCTCACTGCCCTACTTGAAAACAACGTTATAAAGTATCTACTAACAGTTGATTCATGTAATCCAGTCTCCTTAGCAATATCATATTTTGATGTGGATGCGGTTAATGTCTGCTTGAGATCGTTTACTTTCTCCTCTGACAGTGATTTATGCATGCAATTGGCGAGAGGGTAAAAAAGAGAAATAATTTAAACAAAGGAATATAAAATTTAAAATAAAGGAATTATAAGCACTCTTAAATACAGATAGCATTCTAATCACGTCAAAAGTGAGAAAAATTGTGATGGCAACCGCTTGGGTCGTATTAAAATTCATTATTTCAAACATACAGTGGGTGGACTAATTGTCCCAGTGTTTCAACTTTTTTTACTTTCGACTCCATAACTCAACCAATTTTTAGGCTATGTGGCTAGCTCTATGCTCATTAGGAAGGTCGCAGTCCGTACTACATCATATCAAAACTCGGATTTCGGAGATTACGCAGTCTGAGTTAATCAGCAATAGAAAAAAACCACCGCACTGGGACAATTTTTCCGCTTGAACATAAATTTTATTTAATAGCGGGTATATCCCCCTTTAGCTTTAATAACTGCTTTGCAACGATCAGGCATGCTATTTATATATCGTCTACACTCGTCCACTGTAAAAGTATTCCATTCTTTTTCAATTCTTTCCCATAACTCATGTACACCTTTAGCCTTAGTGTCATATACACTCAGCTTGAGTTTAAGGTGATGCCATACGTGTTCAATAGGGTTTAAATAGGGAATTTGGGCTGGCCAACTATAGATATGATCACTGGTGAAGTTATTATCCACAAACCATTGCTTAGCAAGCTTCGAAGTGTGCTTAGGATCCTTATCTTGTTGAAAATAGATATCCTCAGGATTGTATCCATAGTACTTTAAGCTTTCCATAAGGGTAGTTTCTAAGATATTTACATAATTTATAGCTTTCATACTTCTACCATGTATCCAACAAGCATACTCAGGTCCATCGTGAGTGATACAACCCCATACCATGACACTTCCTTGGCCACCTTTTACTGTAGGATCTCAGTGATGAGGCTGTAATGCATCGTCTGGTCGACTCCAGTAATATTTGCAGCCGTCTGACCCGAAAACATTACCTTAGTCTCATCACTAAGCACCATACGCCTCCAATCATCGGTTGTCCAGAACTTGTGAGCAATTGCCCATGCTAAACGTCGTTCCTTGTGCTGCTTATTGAGCAAAGGCTTCTTGGCTTTAATTTTAGCTCTGAAGTTCATACTTTTAAGAAGCTTTAAGGCTCCATAATAGCTAATAGTATACCCCAAACCATTCAGATACTGATGTACTGCTTTGGCTGTCTTGAACTCACCCTTTATTACTTGTCTACGGGTGTATGACTTGGTAGTTTCACCAATAGTTGCTCTTCGACCAGAGGCTGCCTTCATTCTGTTTGAAAAGAACTAGTTGACATACCTATCTAAAGTGGAATTTTTCAACCTGGGAATGCGTTCCATAACTTGTTCATATGTCATGTTACTAGCCAAGAGCAATTGGATTTGATTTTGAGCAGATTTGCTGATAGTACGAGTCATTTGAGGCAAGATAAAGTTGAGAAAGTACAGTATAGAAAGAGACTAAAAATATTGTAAAAAAAAAAACCGACAACGTAAGGCTATTTATACTTTACATTAAAGGTATGAGTCATAGATTGTCATAGATAAGGTTGGTATGCAAATTCCGGTGATTTATGATTGATAAGAAAGCGATGTTTGGAATGGATTGCAAAATAAGCGGGTAGCGGAAAAATTGTCCCAGTGCGGTGGTTTTTTTCTATTGCTGATTAACTCAGACTGCGTAATCTCCGAAATCCGAGTTTTGATATGATGTAGTACGGACTGCGACCTTCCTAATGAGCATAGAGCTAGCCACATAGCCTAAAAATTGGTTGAGTTATGGAGTCGAAAGTAAAAAAAGTTGAAACACTGGGACAATTAGTCCACCCACTGTATGTAAACAAGTAAAAAATACCGGATGTTTATAATACTACCTTTAGCAATATCAAATTCCACCAATAACCATTGCCCATACCCGAAAATTGACGAATAAATGCACTTTCTATTGAGGTACAAACAGTCAAAGTTTGAGATAGTTTGGTGCAGTACCCATGGACAACCAGCTGTAAAACCTGAATTTTGCAATTCCTCGCAGCAGTTTTTTGACCTACTGTACCATCTTCTAAGCAACAAGTTGGTTCACCTACCACCAACTACTCTCAAACCCAAAGAGAATAGACCACTGTAGTAAGAGGTTCCATGAAGACATCCAGCTATGCTGAGTCGCCCATTGCCATGAAAGACAGCTCTACACCTTCTCGTTCACTTGCTAGCATGGCTCACTCTAGCAACCCATTGCATCAGATTCAAAAACAATTTTTAAAAGAGACCGCTCAGGGATCTATTTTTGTTGAGATAACATGTGTCCAAGATAAAAAAAAACATTTCTGAAAGAGTTGAAAGATGCTTGTGAGGATAATACTCACCTATGGAGCATCGAAGATAATATTCTCCGGGATTACGGCAAAATGTACGCTGAAGTTACTTTCTCCCCAACTTTTGCATCCTGCGTCTGTGAAGAGGGCTTGAAACTCCCCTCCTACGAATCAAAGTTTTACGGTTATCGTTCACTCTCTCCTGATTCCGAAGTTTTAACTATCACCTTTAACGGTCTCCCACGTCAATATGGTCGTAAGGATGGCGTACTACGTCAGTTGCAAGAGAATATGCTTGCGAACTTATCTCGCTTCGGCAATGTCTGTGATAGTGGTACTATTTCTGGGGCCGCTGGGGGTTTTTTCAGGTCGAGGATATGCTGTTCTCGAGCTTCGTGAGTCTTCTGAGTCCTCTTTATCGCATGAATTTCACTGGCAATTCGCTCCACTCAATGACAATAACACGTATGGCCAAAACCGTTCCTCTGAGTATTTGGTATACGCTCATTGGCTCTCCATGCCACCTTATTGCCGGTACTGCCATAGTCCAGCCCACGCTATCGCTGATTGTCCTGTGAAATTAAGATCGATCATTTGTTATAATTATAACGGACATGGGCATACAGTGGCCGTCAAAACTGGTCGCATGTTTTCATATTTTGACTATACGCACTATCTTCTTCATTTCTTAGTCTATAGCAATGAAATATACTTCATTCGAAAGAGCAAACTCTGGACAATTATATGGTAGCACAGATATCACAGTAGATCCAGTATACTGGTAGTAATTGGCACTTAAATTTTGATGGTACATGCGACCAGTTTTGACGGCATTTATAAGTCAACATTTTTACACACTTTATTTAAAAAAATTAATATTTAGTCCAACAACCTTTTGCCTTAATGACTGCAGCACACCTTTTCAGCATACTTTCGATGTATTTTTGGCATTCTTTGGAAATGATTGAAGTGTTTTAAGTATTTAAAATAGACAAAGAAGAATTAACGAGACCGGACAATAGTTCTAAAGTCGAATACTTTTATTAAAGAAAAATTTCAAGGCTATTTATACTAGTTGAGCAAGACCTGAGATTAAATGACGAGAGATAGTTACGACCGATATGATTTGACATGTATAAGAAAAATTTTATAAACTGATGTAAATAATCAACTGTTGAGATGAAAGTGAAACTTGGCTGTTCAGGGCAGTTGGTAACTATCAGGATCTATTCTTATTCAAACTCATTTGTAAAGATTTAGCTTAGAGTGATAAGACTGTTATCTTATTGACATGTCAAAACATGACAATGACATACCAGGTCTGACCTATACGCTCCCATAGCTCATGCATACTACTTGGTGGTGCCTCATAGCTACAGTAAGGGACAAAATCAGTCCGTTTTTTGGTTTTTTCGCAATGCCTCTCCGAGAATTAATTTTAGAGCTCCGCTTTGCTTATACTAAATTCGCACATAGAGTAGACAAAAATATTGGTGTAACCTAATTGCTTCTAGCTGCATTTCTTCTGTAGTTATGGCGGAAAAAGTGATTTTCCGTGATTGCTGCTAATGCCCGATTTTGCATTAGGTCCCGTATCTCCAGAAACAGTCACTGGATTGACTTGAAATTTAGTTTGGTATGTCTTATGACGTCAGTGAACGCTTACGCGTTCTCATATTTTAGCTCATTTAATTTTTTTACATTTTTTCTTTTTTCCCATTTACCTCATCTCAGATTAGCCAAACACGCCAGGACAGCAAAGAATGCCGACAAACATGCCCAAATTGAAAACATGTTGAACCACTCCATTCCATGGGATGTAATTCAAAAGAAAGTAGGCTGTGGAAAGACCATGATTCGAAGAATTTCAAGGAAAACCAAGATGCAGTCAAAAAATAGCGCGGGTAGACATCGTTTACTCACACCTAGGGAGGAAACCAAAGCAGCTAGAGATATAAGACTAGGCTTATCTAAAAGCGCAGCTGATACCTCCTTTGGCGTTAAAAAACCAGTTCGATCAGTCAATCCAAAAACAATTACTCGTACTTTCAAACGCAAAGGTCTAAAATCGGCTAAAAAGAAGACGGCACTTCCACTTAATAATGACAGGCAAAAGGCACGATATGATTAGGCAAAGGCTCATAAAGACTGGTCCGAGACTGATTGGGAACGCGTTGTCTTTTCTGATGAGACAAAGATCCAAAAAAGAGGGTCTAATGGTCTAGAATACGCTTGGAAAGAGGATAATGCACCTTATCGAGACCATCACTACAAGAAGAAACATGCTTATGGAGGAGGCGGGATTATGCTTTGGAGTTGCATAACTATACATGGAGGGGGCTACATGTCCTGGCTACAAAGTAATGTAAATGGTGAGCTATACACATCAGTACTTGAGGAGGAATACAAGGAGACATTGAAGTACTATGGCCTGCAAAGTAGTGACATGATCTTTCAACAAGATAATGCAAGCATCCATTGTGCTTCAGCTCCTTCAAAATGGTTCCAAAAGAACAAGGTTAATCTCCTGAGTTGGCCAGCATACTCTCCTGACCTTAACTCAATTGAAAATGCATGGGCCATGCTTAAAAAGAGGGAACAGATGACAAGACCACCCCCTTCCGTGATTGAGGCTGATCAAGCATTTTTTGACCGGGTTTCGAAGCTTTGGTATGACCTAGCAACTACAGAGTACTGTAGAAACCTTATTCACTCCATGCCCCGTCGAGTTCGGGACGTAATCCAGCGTAAGGGCCGTGATACCAAGTACTAATTAAAATTCAAAGAAATAAAAATCCGTTATTTTCAATATATCTTCTTATAACATGTCGGAAACTAAAAAATACCAATCCCGACAGGTATTATCAGATTTGTTGAAAAAAGTGGTAAATTTTTCGTCAGCAAAGCGGAGTTCTAAGTATATTTCCCGGCGTGGCATTGCGAAAAAACCAAAAAACGGACTGATTTTGTCCCTTACTGTATGAAATACAGTGGCTACCAAAACCGTTCGCACAAAACGTATTTTTTTCTTTCCGCATCTTTTGTGACCTATTGCGCATACAAGATACCATATCTAATACATATTTTATAAGAGTAGAAACTCTTGACTTTCTGATGACGTATAAAATGTCACCCTATGCGCACCTTAACTCGTACTACGGAGAATCAAAACTCAAAGGCACATTCGAACGGTTTTGGAGCCACGCTTGAGGAATTCTTCGATTGCGATAAACGCAGTCACTGCACCCTCCAATTCTTCCAGAACTTTCGCTGCTTACTAATTCACCACTGCGCATTATTTTTTTGCTTTTTTTTCTTTGTCATTCGCACATTCTCATTTCGACATCTCGACATCTACCAAGTAATCACCCAACATGCAACCATTAACAGAGGATTGCAAGAACACTATCGAGTTTTACCTTCGTCAAGGCTTTTCTTATCATAAAATTGCAAAGATAGTCAAAGTATCATCCTCTACTGTTCATCAAATTTGTTTGGATTTAGGCTTGCCTGCTCGAATTGACAAAGGTGGTAGGCCAAAAGCACTCACTAAGCGGGAGCAGCAGCATCTCGTTCGTGCTGTAACAGTAGATGGTCTCGAAAATGCTGTACAAGCACAGCAGTCGTTAGAGCAGAACTTGGGCAAGTCAGTTTCTGTAAATACTGTACGTAGAGCGTTAAGAGATGCTGGTTTGGTCTCATTTGTCAGGCCAAAGAAACCTTTAATTAATGAAAGAAATAGAAAGAAGAGGCTCCAATGGGCTCGTCAGCACATTGACTGGACAGTAAACGATTGGATGAACGTCATATGGTATGATGAAACCAAAGTCAACCGTTTTGGGTCCGACGGGAAGACTTATGCATGGAAAGCGCCAGGCCAACCGTTAAAAAAGCACCAGGTGTTGTAAACATAGTTATTTTCTATAAGATATCAGTTGTATTAAAATAAATAACGATACACAAAAGATTAAACTATGATTGAACAATTCCACACTTTTCCAAATTTAGAAAAATAAGATCAATATTTGTCATCCTAGAGAGTCTAATCAATTGTCAACCCCAAAAGTAATTAGATCAAAGTTAATTGACTGGTTATTATTTCTATTGTTCAACTTCAGATGCATATATTAGAACATCGACAAGCTTTAGCTTAATCATTGGTTCTTCAGCACGACATCGTTACCGAGTCTATATCTTTTATATCTACGCTCACAAAGAATATAAATAGACACTAACTTTTTATCCCTTAAACGGAGCTCTTTGGCAATATAAAGAAATCTGCAATAAAGAAGGATTTTAATTTTATATTGCTGCTATTATTTTTTTCGTTTAATTTTTTATTTAATCTTACGATTAAAACACCAGGTTCGTGAGACAGTGAAGGATGGAGGAGGCTCTACAATGGTATGGAGCTGTATTAGCTGGTATGGTCCAGGCTATATTGTGGATGTGGGCAAGAACATGATAAAGGACGTTTATTTGGAGGTTTTACAAGATGACTTGATGAAGTCTTTGGCCTGGTATATGGAAGAAAGTGGAAAATTTACGAGTAAATCTATCTTTATGCAGGACAACGACCCTAAACATACAGCTAAAGTCGTATCAAAATGGCTAAATAAGCAAGAGTTTTATGTAATGAAATGGCCACCACAATCACCAGACTTGAACCGAATTGAAAACATGTAGCAATTACTTAAAAGACGGCTGTTTAGAAACTATGGCTGCCCTCCATGTGGTATACATGAGCTATGGGACCGTATAGGAGACACTTGGTACCAAATTACGGCTGAAGAATGCCAAGAGTTTATTAAAAGTATGCCCGATCGATGTCGTGCAGTTATTGAGGCCGATGGCTTGTATATTGGATGTTAAATAAACTTATTTAATTAATTTTGCTTTTAAAATATATGGCCCCAAAACCGTTCGAATGTGCCTTTGAGTTTTGATTCTCCGTAGTACGAGTTAAGGTGCGCATAGGGTGACATTTTATACGTCATCAGAAAGTCAAGAGTTTCTACTCTTATAAAATATGTATTAGATATGGTATCTTGTATGCGCAATAGGTCACAAAAGATGCGGAAAGAAAAAAATACGTTTTGTGCGAACGGTTTTGGTAGCCACTGTATGTTTTTGGATTTTATGATTTTGTTCTGTTTTTGGTATTTTGGGTAGTTGTTATAACATAAGAGGCGGTTGTTGCAAACTGTAAGGCGTTCGTTATAAACTGTAACGATTTAAATTCCACCGTTTTGTTCTTGCGTGTTGTGAGATTCGATATGCTTTCTGGTTTTGGTAGGTTTGATATAAGTTATTGAGATAAAGTTTTAGTAGTTGAATAAAGTATTGGATAAAGTAAGTTCCAAATAGAGTAGATAATTCGAGTTATAAGTTCGCTTGTGTAGAGTGACCACCAGATCTTGTTAAATAGATCAGACTGATTTGAATAAAAGTAAAAGTAATACGTAAAAGATAAAATAAAAAAGAGATTACAATGAAGTATATGATTTAAGGGATTATTGATTCTTCCTGTTTATAAAATAAAAAGTATTTTGTTTCAAAGGAGATTTATTTGGATCAGGTAAGATAATAATAATAATAATAACGATGCTTGGTAAATTGTTGATATTTATATGTTTTTGGTTTTCTTGATTTTGTGCTGTTTTTGGGTTTTTGTGTTTTTCCTTTGAATTGTGAATTTTGTTGAGTTTTTCAATTTCATTGAATTATCAGAAATATTGAGAATATGAACTTAGTTCAGGTCCGAACTTGCTTTGACAAGTGGTACAGTTTGACTAAAAGGATCTATGATTTCGTCACACTGTATATCTTTCAACAACATAAAAAATTTCATCATTCATGCTACAGTACAAGTGTCGTGTTTGATCACGAATAGTCTTTTTATAGTAATTAACAAAGGTACAGATAAATTATTAAGTAGTTAAAGATTGGTCTTTTTATTTAATAAAGATAATGTATATTTATACTGTTTTACATTTGCTGCGGAGGTGACGTTTGTTATGTATTGATATAATGTTGGTGTAATGATTTGGTTTATAGTAGTTTCTCTGTTTGGGAGTGTTGAGTTAAGGTTTAAATAAACAGATTTGGATGTAATTGATATAAGAGTTGCTTTAATATGAGTCAGATTTGGCTTGATTCGCTTGTTATAGTGACCACCAGATCTTATAAAGTTGATCAGACTGTTTTGATAAAGGTAAAATAAAAAAAAAAGATAAATAAAAGGGGGTTTTACAATGAAGTATGATAGCTTCAAGGGACTTCTTGTTCTTGATGTTAAATAAAATAAGAGATAATTTGCCTCTTTAAAAGAATATTTATTTGATAAAAAGAAAAAGTAAAACAAGTGAAGTAAGTAAGAAGTTAATAAGAAGTGAAGTATTTTTGTGATTATTATTTGGAGTTATTTATATGTTTTTGGATTTTATGCTTTTGTTCTGTTTTTGGTATTTTGGGTGGTTGTTATAACATAAGAGGCGGTTGTTGTATAGTGTAAGGTGGTTGTTGCAAACTGTAAGGCGTTCGTTATAAACTGCAACGATTTAAATTCCGCCGTTTTGTTCTTGCGTGTTACATTGATATTGAAAGCACTGCGGATATACTGCGGTTGACATTTATAAGTAGAAGTATTAAAAAAGGAATATTTGTAACATAATCCAAAAGGAGAATGAAACATATGATATCAAAAGGGACAACAATTACAATACATCAAAATATTGTAATACGACAGATCGTACTACGATCAAACAATTTCTCTCCGGCGGGGAATTGAACCCCGGTCTCCCGCGTGACAGGCGGGGATACTCACCACTATACTACCGAAGATCTGCTATGATAACCAAGACGTATTTTAGTCGGGAGTCACCTTTAATTCCTTTTTACACTGGAAATAATTAGTAGTTATCTCAGCAGACACTAGCGGGACAATTTCCTAGGACACCCGCTATTTAGTGTCCCGACTAAAATAACTGCAAATTTAAAATTGAAGAGATTGATCAGCTTTAAAATAAAAATAAAGTAAAAAAATATGTCTATTGACTATGTTTTAATGGGTTTTTAAACAGAATACTTTCTCAATTAATACAGTACATCTATTATATTTATTTATTTTTCAATTTAATCTATGTACAATTTAGAGATATTTTTTCCTATTGAATCTAATGATGGTTGCAAAGCTAGACGTCTGCGTTCTGCAATTTGAACTGCTGTATCAGTTGTTATCGAGTGTTCTTCTGCGTAGTTTTTTATCGCTTTGATAATGCGCATACGTCGATAGTGGAAAGTTTTATGACTCTTGGGGTACCATGGCTTTTGTGATTTATTTAACTCTTCGATTGAAAGGCCCCCTCCAAGTTCAACGGTGTACTCTCTCCAAAGGTCGTGAATTGTGTGCACACCTTCACTCCATCTATGAACACCCTGTGTTGAAGTTGTTACTGACACTGATGATGTACTAGCTTGTTGTCCATCAGAAGCATTAAACATCATGGTATCAATTGTTGTTTGGGAAGGAATAGATAGCAAACCGACTTGTGAATCACCTTGGATCTCTGATGCTAAACCATTTGACGTGACCCCAGTTACAGTTCGGTTTCCATCCGAAAAGTCAACAGTTACACGTACAGGAACAGGAGCTCTTCCAGTCGATATGTCTTCAAGTTTTGACTGAAATTCTTGATTTTGTTGTAGCAGCAATCGTAATGAGGCATCCTGTGCATTGAATCTTGTATCAAGTTCTTTAGCTAACGCTGGCATGGCACGAAGCAATGTAATTTCTTGTGGCGTGCTATCTGACAGAAGAAGTTCTTCCAAGTTACTACATATTAAAAAAGGCGTTAGTATGGGTGTACCAAAGTGAACCAGTGCGCTTTTTTTACCTTTTGAAAGTTACAAATAAGGGATCGTTGAATAACTCGTGCTTAAAAACAGGATGTGCCGGGAAATCTTTCATTATTAATACAGAATCTTGTAGGAAGGTGATTCTTAACTGTTTCATTAATGTGAGAAATCCACGGGCAGCAACATTGTATTCAATGGCATTTGCATCAAGTTTATCCAGCCATTCATCAACAAGAGGAAAGACCTTTTTCTGCAATTCTACACATGGATCAAGATTGGCCCTTGGTAAGTAGAAATTTCCTTTCACTTTTCCGAATCCAGCCAAGGAACGCATAGCTTCTCTATGGAGACCAGTAACATATGCGCCGTTCATTGAATCGGAATTCCAGCAGCCAAGTCTTCTAATGCTTGCATCTTCAACACCACCAAGATCACACATACGTGCACCTGCACCACGAGCCATACAGTGGGTGAAAAAACTCTAAAAACGTCAGATATTTTTTCAGTTTTTAGCCTCTGTGAGCATACACAGCGACTTAAATCATGCAAAAACTTTATGACATACTTGTTGTACTGTCTATTACATGTCATGAAATTTTTAAGTTCAGATCATTATTTAACAGTCCGAAAAAGCGATAGAAGTGTTGTGGGCTTATTTTTAGAGTTTTTTCCCTTTACTTTTATTATATTATAGATGACTTAATACCGAGTAGATCCACCTTTGGCATCGATTATTGCCTTAATACGTGCAGGCATAGTGTCAATATACCTTATGCAAACTTCTTTATCAAAGGAGTTCCATTCCTTTTCAACTCTTTCCCACAATTCATGGACGCCTTTGGCTTTCTTGTCATATAACGATAGCTTCAACTTCAAATGATGCCAAAGATGCTCAATAGGATTAAGGTCAGGACTTTGAGCTGGCCAGTCATCAATGTAGTTCACCCCATTAGCTTGTAACCATTGGACAGTTGACTTGGAACGATGCTTTGGGTCACTATCGTGCTGAAAATACGCAGTAGACCAATCCATATTATAGTACTCCATTGTTTCCCGAAGTGTTGTGTCCAATATATGTTGGTAAAGATCCGAGTTCATAGTTTCATCGTATATTTGACAGGCGTATCCGGGTCCCTCATACGTCATGCATCCCCACATCATCAAACTACCGCCCCCATGCTTAACAGTTACGTCAATATGATGAGGTTTAAGAGGGTCCCCTGGTCTTGACCAATAGTACTTACACCCGTCAGAGCCCCAAATGTTCACTTTTGTTTCATCAGAGAATACTACGCGTCGCCAGTCATCCGTAGCCCAGTTTTGGTGCTTCTTGGCCCATGCTAGCCGTCTCTTCATGTGCTTTGCGGTTAACAAAGGCTTTTTGACCTTAATCGCAGCAAAGAAGTTCATCGATTCCAACACATTTATAGCGGTTTTATATGATATGTAATATCCAAGCTCCATGAGCTTGCCATGTACTTCCCTTGCAGTCTTGAGTTGGCCTTGTAAAACTTGAAGTTTGATGAACCTCTTCGTCTGAGCGGACACAACCATAGGTCTATCACCAAGTCGACGCTGTCGGTTTGGGAAAAACTTGTTCGCATAGTTATTAACTGTTGCATACGTAACCCTAAAGCGGTTCGCAACCTCCATGGAGACTTTTCCAGCAAGTATAGCGGACTTTATATCGTTTTTGATGTCAGCAGAGAGAGATTTAGGCATGATTGAGGTGTTTAAGATATTTAAAAATTAAATGGAAAAAATTACGAAAAAAAGAGAAAAGCGACCCCTTTTATTCTTTTGGAGCCTTTATGAGTCATAATAAGTCATTAAAAGTCCGAGGAGTCTGTCGGTCGGTCCGTGTATCCGACATTTATGGAAGTGAAAAAACTCTAAAAATAAACCAGTCTTCTTCTAGCAGTTGTTTTCGGATGAATAACCACCATCTGAGATTTAAAATTTGTCATACTATTTTTTATTTTTAGTGCTACATATATGCAAAATTTCAAGGCGATACACCAATTTGGTAGAACATAACAATCAAAAACGCTGATAACGTCATAACGTTTTTAGAGTTTTTTCACCCACTGTATGTGTCTTTTTTGTAGAAGACATATTACAAGCCTTAAGGGCTGACTCCATTGCTGCATAATGGCTAGCGTAAGACCACTGCTTTGTTGGATCATGGGGATCAGATTGGAGTAGCTTTGTATGATACCAGTTTCGAGAGGTTGTAAAATCTGGAAAAGAGCGGCACTCCACATGATACATTTGAAAGAAATATAATCCCAGCATCATAAAAGGACCTATTTTATAATCCACGTTTCTCATACATGCACTAACTTCCAAGCGCCCATTCTTGTTCGTTTTTCCGTTCTTCATAACCAAAATTAGTGCCGGGCAAGCTTGTTGACTTGGACCTTCTTGAAGTGTTTTTAAGTATTTAAAATATGAAAAAGAAGAATTAACGAGACCGAACAATAGTTCTAAAGTCGAATACTTTTATTAAAGAAAGATTCCAAGGCTATTTATATTAGTTTGAGCAAGACCTGAGATTAAATGACAAGAGATAGTTACGACCGATATGATTTGACATGTATAAGAAAAATTTTATAAACTGATGTAAATAATCAACTGTTGAGATGAAAGTGAAACTTGGCTGTTCAGGGCAGTTGGTAATTATCAGGATCTATTCTTATTCAAACTCATTTGTAAAGATTTAGCTTAGAATGATAAGACTGTTATCTTATTGACATGTCAAAACATGACATTGCCCCCTTCCAGGTTGTAATTATCTTTTCTGGGATTAATGTGGCAAGTAAAAAGATGTTTGTTTAACTGAATGTCGAAATGAGGTTTGAGATGTCAAGATGAGCTCTATTTGTTGTAAGAAATAGGTGCTTGGTAGGGTGAAGTCATATAACGTATAGTGGCTCTTTATGTGAACATATAAAGTATAGTGTTCAAGAATGGAACAAAGCATTTAGGCGATAATAAACCCTAAACAGGAATTTATTGCTAAAGTGATGTTTGTCTGTAAATGTGACTGCGTACAAATGTGCAAATTGAAAAATATTAAGGCATGAGAAAAAATTCCATTTTTTACTATCCTTGTAAATATTTTATAATTGCGTTATTTGCTGGTAACATATATGTATAGTTAATGAAAGTTGGGTGGAAGAAGGTCAATGTGTTAACGTCTGTTTCTTTTAGAGTTAGTTACATTGCGATGCACATTTTTTCTTTTCTTGGTTGTATCTTTTTTAGGAACAAGTTGAACCTCGCGCGCTGGTTCTTGTTCACTTATACGTGACCAATACTTTTGGATCGGTCTGTAATCATGGAAATGACTAGCCGGTTCCCAAGTGTCATCTTCTTCTCCATAACCTTTCCATCGAACTTTATATAAGTAATTACCCGGTGATCCCTTATGGTGTAAAACTGCCTCAACATCGTATGATTCAGATTGATCAGTATTGGATAAGGATACTTCCTGGGAAATAACCTTTGGACAATTGGCACTTCAGGCCACGATGGATAAATCATGATATTTACGGTTCAATCGGCGCTATAACTACATTCCAAATATGGAAATATATATTTTTGGTCATTGCGCATCGATTGGTACCATTTTCGTTTTCCAATTCCGACTATTTGTTGTAGATATCTGCGCTTGAAAATAGGCGGTATGCAATTTTTTTGGGCACGCACTATATCAATGACTTCTTCACAGATTTTAATAAAACTTTGAAAATTTGTGTAACTATATGGTCCAACAATAGACGTTATAGCTTTGCTAAAATATCTGTATTTGATGAAGAGAAATATGTTAAAAACAGCAATAAAAAAATAGAAATGTCTGAGATTTTGGCGGAGATTTTGCACAAATACTTTAATCAGTTAGAGCTTATGGTATGCAAATTTTTACTAAAAACCATCGAATAGAAACAATTTTATGTGACCCTTAAATTTATAGCATGTCTGCACTTTTTTTATGATTGCGGAGCGAATATTTGATTTCACACTCCGAGACTTTGGGAAATGACTTATCCAATAGTACGCTATATTGGGTAGAAGTTTGAATGGAATCTGAAAAATTGAATTTTGGAGCTCATCTGGCACTGTAAGCATCTGATTTCCTCAGCTTGCCCTCATTTACTTTTGTGAAGGATTAGCAATCGCCAACTCCTTTGTATGTTTCTTGAATTCTAACATTACTGATGTATGGCAGTTATATGAAACATCGATATGGCCGCCAAAATTTTTGCGACCGATTTAGGGTTCTTAGCGTATATGCTATAACAAGGATGTCTTGCAAAGTGGCATCATCCACTGTCCGAGCATGCATACCAAATGGAAGCTTATTTCTAAGCATCTTTTGATGAATGTAATATAGATACTAAGTTTTTTAACTAAATAACATCATTGATATTATGTGAGGATCACATTGCTTCCTCGATTCTTAAAATATCGTTATTTCTTCATTATGGTTCAAACATTAGTCGTAAAAAAACTAATTGTAATTGTTAAGATAATAGAAAACAAGAGGTAAAAACAAAAATAAAGAAACAGTTTGTGAACGTTTCGAGTCTGATCTTTATTTCAGTTTAAGTTAAAGTAAAAATTATTCTAATTGAAGGCAGATATTTATATCTTATTGAGTGAATGACTTGATATCTTGCATTGTAAACGTTCTTCTACTCTTTCAGGTGCTTTATCAAGTGTCATCTCTATTTATGATTATGAAAACTTTTCATTTGTTCTTTTGTATGTCTGTTATAGATTATCTTTTATTCTGGGAATTCCTCACTGATTTGAATAACGTTATTTTACGCGTTATTTCAATTATGTGAAAGATTAGCAATATTCCTGACATTGGATTGGATTTGGTTATTTTAGTTGATACTTCTTCTTATCAAAGAACTCTCATGAATACAATACATATTTTAAAAGAACATGTTTAATTGGAATTGATTGTATGATCTTATTTAAATAAACTTGTATTTTATTTTATTTTAATTATGATCTTGTATTAAGACTTATATTTATCAACGCTAACTACAATCAGTTACTGTTCTACAACAGTAATAACCTATATACTGTTATATAATATCGTGATATTATTCTTGAATATCATTTAAAAATATTAATGCTTATCGTTTTTATAATGTTTTGTTGATTACAAATCTATTCTTAGTTAAATTTAAATGTTCTAATAAAATGTGTTATTCTCATTATAATTTGAATTAAAAAAAAACTGTAAATTATTTTTTATTGGATTTGGTACATTTCTTTGCTACTTTTTTTGTTTTTCGATGTGTGTTTATAGTTCATAGTGTTATGTTCTGGTAAAGGTAATAACAAAGATAAACCAAAAGAATACTTTTTGAGACTGAACTTTATTTAAGACAATCTTAATTGTTAAAAAGAAATCATTACAAAGTCTACTACTTATATTCTTCTATCAGTTGGCGGGTAAATGAGTAGTTATGAGCGTAGATCCAATAATTGACACGTTTGATTGAAGAATGATCACTGAATCGATTATGAAAAATTTTAATTCGTTGTTTTTATAGATCTTATTGTTCTTTAACTGATCTGGGAGAATTGTCCCATCTTCAATGAGAGGAAAGATATATTTATATGAAATGCCTCCAGTCAGATCAAAGTTGACTAGGTACCTGATCCATTATTATTCATTTACAGAAATGATGAATAGTAAAGATCATGACTTATTTAGTATTCATGTTTACTTTATAGAATGAATCTAATAGTGATAGTTTTATATAAAAAAGAAGAAGAGTATATTTTATTTAATAAAGATTTAAATTATTATCTTTTATCAATTTTAATATACTTCTTTTAGTTGTGATTATTCAATGTCCGTTATGATCAGACTCTGTTCTACAACACATGGTAGGTGCAGTGAAAAAATCACAACAGTGAGTACTTTTTAGGCAAAGAAAAATTATAATTAAGCAAGAGCACATGATAATAGCGCTTTTGCTTTGCAAATTAAAGTTAGCATATAGTTATGCTGCTATTTAAGGTTGTCTTTCTGTAAGTGAGTTAATTTGAGTTAAGTTTGCTTATAAAGCTTAATTTAAGGTTGTGATTGCCTTGTAAGTTGTTGTTTTATATAGGGTTTAAGCAGATGTTTGATAAGTAGTGACCACCAGATCTTATGTGTAAGATCAATACGATGTTTCTTGATAAAAGTTAAAGTAGAGTAAAAAGTTTAGGTAAACAGGGACTTGTTAAAGTTTGTTATTTACTGCGTAAAAACATATGATTTATTTAAACTGACCAACAATTTCTTCACAAAAAGATGGGATATATACATATGTATGATATTTTTTTTTCTTTTTTGCTTTTCTTATTTTTTTTGACCATTTTTATATTTTCAACATTTTTTATCTTTTTAACATTTTTTATAATCTTTTATCTTTTAATTTTTTCTATTGCTATTTTTTGTTGGTTTGTGTTTTGAGTTGAGTGTTTTAGAGAAGTTTTTCTTGAAATTTTTAAAGTAAGGTACTGTAGTGACTACCAGATCTTTTAATTAAGATCAAATAAAGGTAAAGATAAAAAAAAATAAAGGGATCAGGAACTTTTTATGAGAAGGTTGCCTGTTTATTGAATAAAATATATAAAATAAAAATGTGAGTAGAACTGTACTGTCCTTTTTCTTCATCTAAATAGTTGGGATATTTATATTGTTAATTTTTTTTTCTTTTTGACTTTTTTCATTTTCTTGACTTTTTCACTTTTTTGACCTTTAACATTTTCTTGACTTTTTTCATTTTTTGACTTCTTTGTTACACCATTTTTTTGACTTCTTTATCACAACATCAACCCTCAAAAAGAAGTTCTTGTGACCTACAAAAACATTTCAGCTGTAAAATAAATAAAAGGGAAAACTTAATCCGTTATCGCAAAAGTATAAAATGGTCATTGGGTGGATTGAACTCGTGACATCAAGATTCAAATGAGCCATATTTCCAATTAAGCTATTTTGTAATTTCTGGAAAAAAGTGGTTTATAAACATCCAATGGACTTCCATAAATATTTTGAAGACCGTTAAACATGTTTAAAAATATTATATGGTGCTTACTATTTTTGAAAATTACCGATGTACCAAATGATACAAAACTAACTGGGAACAAAGGTGCTTCACATAAGAAACGCCCCATTATTCTAGACTAAATCGGGAAATATTCGGAACTTCAAAAATTAAACAGCGCCATTCGATTCTGCTTGCCTTATAACCTTAGTTTCTATTTTTGGATTGTTATTCTAGCTCCGCTATAGCTGTAGATATTATGATTTATCCATCGTGGCCTGAAGTGCCAATCACCCATAACCTTTATTTGCGATGGAGGTACATCTCTTGGTAAGAGTGCTCCAGTTGCATCAACCAACACGTATGAACCACCTTGAGTTTTTCTTTTGACAGTGTAATTACCAACGTAGAGGGGATCACTTTTTGCAACACGGTTTACATTCTTGAGCGTGACTTGACTACCAGTGGGGATATCGGTTAGAATTCTGTGAGTTTGGTTGAACTTGTCTCGAGAAGCAGCTTGTGAAGTTTTTATTTTTTCACGAATGGCAGGTAAGACAGTGTCATTAAACTCGTTGATTCTAGTTTCTAACTGTTTCATTGTTTCAGGCGATTTAGTTTTGTCCAGCACGTTATTATAATCCTTGTTTTCATTGGGACGTCTTGCAAACATCAATGAGAAAGGTCTAGTGCCGTGTAAAGCTGTATGCGTATTGTTGAGGGCTTCTTGGGTACTGTCAACATACAAGTCCCAATCCTCAGTTCTGCCTTGTAATCTTTTGTACAAAATATTTTTTGCTTTGCCAACCCATCGTTCGACTATACCGTTAGCTCGGGGATGATAAGCTGATATGAGACGATGATCAATACCGGATGATTCAACATACAGTCTTACGATTTCATTGACATACTCAGTACCATTATCACTTTGGATAATTTTTGGTCGACCAAAGAGCGATAAGATACTCCTTAATGCAAGTGCAATAGTGAGAGAAGATTTATCGGGCAAGGCTTTGAGTACACAATATCGTGTAAAGACGTCCACTACCAGAAGGATGTATTGATTACCTTGTACTGAAGTAGGGAAAGGTCCGGCTGTATCGATACAGATGTGATCCCAAGGTGCATCAGCATAGATTGAGGTCAAGGGATTGTATCCGTGTGTTTAGGATAGGGGGTTTTAGGTAAAAGTAGTATAACAACAAAGATAAAGAAATACTGTTAGAACTTGGTATCTCTTTATTAAGTTAAGATAACTAAGATTGAATATGATTAATTCTACATGTAAAAAGTGAGAGTATTTATAGACATGATACGGATAAAGAATTAGGACAGATTTATGATCAATTCGACAGAATAGATGATTACTATTTCTAATTATTAGTTTAGCCTGTTCCTAGCTTGTATTGTCAATTATGCTATTGGGATGGTTTCAGATAACTCTGGATGTAGGACTATTTAGGAGACGGTACGGATGAATATAAAATCCTCTAGTTCCGTGATTGGATATTATGGCTAATAATAATATCTCAGTTAGGATAAATGTTTGCGTGACTTAATGATGATCCGGTAAGTAATTGTCATTCCTTATTCAACATGCTCATATCATCAATAAACTATATTACAACCACGCCATACATTTGACTGTGTGAAGTTAATATGAATAAAGCCTAATATAAAAATCTAATCAAAGTCTTTTATTGATCTGTGCTGGGAATAATGTTATAAATGATTCCAAAGTTATGTCAACATATTATTTAGGATCATATGAGATTCCTTTTACTAAAATAAAGTGACTATAATCTTATGTATCCTTAACACCGTGTTTTGCGATATTGAATTTTTGGCAATCAGGACAACTACGTATTATTTCAAGCGCATCTTCCTTGAGCTTTGTCCAGTGAATACCATCACTATGTAAAGCTGTTACGATTGCTTGAGCTCCACGGTGTCCTTCTAAGTGTGTACCCATGAGTAGCTTTCGTCTGTCTTCTGGTGCTGGGGTCATCAAGTCAGCAGGCATCATCATTCTGGATGTAAGAATTGATCCGTTAGAATTGATGATTTGGGAAGTGACAATTGTTTTGATGGTTTTATTATCCCCCTCCAGCGTTTTTTCAGGTTCAAAAAGACGCGACAAAGCATCTGGCAGAATATTTTGAATACCAGGTCGATGGATGATTTTGAAGTTATAATCCAGTATAGTGTCCAGCCAATTGATCATCATAGCATTAGCTACAGGCTGAGTGTGGAGATAAGTCAAGGCCTTGTGATCAGTGTATAAGGTGAATGGATTACCCCACAAAAATGGATGAAACTTCTTTAGTGCAAATATCACTGCTAATAGCTCACGTTTAGTGGTAGAATAATTCTTTTCAGATGTAGAAAGTGAGCGTGCCATGAAACCGATATATCGAGTCTCATTTTTGATAACTTGGTAAAGAACAGCACCAATTGAATAGTTACTAGCATCAGTAGCAACGTAAAAAGGTTGTTCTAAATCTGGATGATGAAGAAGTGGCGCAGAAGACAATAATGACTTGATCTTTTCAAAAGCACTTTCTTGTTCAGATGTCCAAAGTTTATCAAGTTTACCTTCGAAACGTAATTTGTCCAAAGGCGCAGTGACCTCAGAAATATTTGGCAAGTATTTTCTAAAATAATTTACCAGTCCTAAAAAGCGTTGAATCTCTTTTCCAGATGAAGGTCTAGGCCAAGTCAAAGCGTTTGTAACTTTACGAGGATCGAGTCGAGACCCTTTGGCATCAACACAGAAACCAAGCAAGTAAACAGTAGACTGCGCAAAATGACATTTGTCTGGGTTAAGGATCAAGTTCACTTTAGTTAATCTCTGAATTATGTTTTGCACATGTGTGATGTGTTCCTCATAAGACTTGGAAAATATGATGATATCATCAACAAAAGCCTGTGCATAAGGTAAATCACGTAATACAATATTAATCACTCGCTGATAACGGGAAGCAATATGTTTCAATCCAAATGGACAACCTCTAAATTGGTATTGTTGACCTTCAAAAGTGAATGTGGTCTTAACACGATCGGGTTCGTAGATTTGGAATCGATGAAATGCTTGTCGAAGATCAAGAGTGGTAAAGATAGTTGATCCTTGTAATTGATCGAAAATCTCTTCAATCTTTGGAATAGGATGTCTATCGTTTGACACGAGAATAGAATTTAACAAGCGAGGGATCGAGACAGGGTCGATGTCCTGTGAGATTACCAAGCAAGTCTTTCTTAGGTGCCAATGTTAAAGGAGAATTCCAATCCGAATTAGGTGATGCACGTTCAATAACTTCATCCTTTAACCAAGTGTCAATACATTCACGCATGATTGGTAGTAATTTAAAAGGAGTACGATATGGTGCACGGTAAGCGGTTTTTCCTTTAACAGTATCTAAACGTATAACTGACTCGGGTACAGTACAGAATGAATTCTTTGGTATTAAGGCATTTTGATCAACAAATGGTTTAATAGCATTATGGAAATGAACTTGTTGCTCACGTGTACCGTAAGGAGCTTTGTTAGGTTCAGGTGTATCATCCGTAATCTCTTTGTCAATAACTGGTGCAAGATTAGGATGTCTGATGGCTAAGTTGGTAACAAGAATGTTCAACTTGTGCATTAGATCTAATCCTATTACAACTTCAGTATCCAAGGAAAGAGGAAGGACTTCAAAAGAATGGGATGTATGAATAAGATTATTATCATTATCACCGTAAATAACACTTAATGGAAATTTGGTTGTACCGAAACGTTTACTAACATTATCACTTGTAGCAAGTATAACGGAACCAGATACATTTCTATCAACTGCAATATTATATTTATTAACAAAATTGATGTCTATCGTGCTAAAGGAGGAACCACTATCAACCAGGGCCATAGTGTTCACGTTCTCTATTGTGATAGGTACAATTAAAGAATGGTTAGTACTTTTAAATACTTCATTCTGTTTTGTTAATTTCTTACAATCATAGTTGACTGGATAACCCTCGTCATCTACGTCCATCAAGTTGCTATCACCGCTAGACACCTTGGAAGATGCCTGTTGTGGCCTAGCTTGAGGAGTGATGGTGAGGTTGAGCTTGCTACCATTAGAACTTGAAGTAACCAAGCGAGCGGAACGGATGGCCTTACTTGGACCATGGTAGGGCTTATCTCGTGGGCAGATAGCAGCGTGTTCCCTGGACCATGGAACGTTACCAGAGCAACGAAAGCATTTTTTGGCAACAGATACAAAAGACATTGGCGGATTGGTGGTAGTGGGGGAAGGGCTCACCGATGAGGAGCTTTGGCTCAACAAATTCTTGTACTTGTTGCACTTGTCTGTAGGATGATTGGCCAGACCATGGATGGCACAATGGAACTTATTTTTGACGTTACCAGGGGAAGAGGACTTCTTAGTTATACCCTGTAAGTTGCTCAACAAATGTGAGTTCCTAGGGTTGTACTTAGATGCCTCTGTTCCATTTGATGCGAGAGACATAGATAAAGACTTGACAGGGACGGAGTCTTGGCGAGGTGATGGGCTACCCTCAGAACACAAGTTGGATGACAGTACCACCCTGGCCTTGGCAGCGACTTTTGCGACAGAGTCTTGCTGATCTCTTCCTAGGTTCAACAAGGAGCGAGAGACCTCTTGCCGCAAAAATGCTGGTAAAGCTCGTTTGTATATGGAGGCAGTCCTGATGTCATCGTCCCACTTAGCTGCCCTGCGGATTCTTTGGAATCTATCAGTGAAGGCTTCTATGGATTCTGCTGGAACCATTTTAAGGGACAAGAGTTGGTCCATATACTTTAGCTCTTGTGCTACGTCTTGTGCAGCGTATGTTTTGACTATGATACTTCTGACTTCAGACCATACCAAGTTGCGACCCTTAAGGACTTCATTGAACCATGATCGCTGATCCCTGTTCATTTTGATAGGCACTAATCGGGACCAGCTAGAATCTATGGATAGCCCATTTGATTCAACGATGAGAGCGAAAGTATCCAGTAAATCTTCCACTGAATCGTGCACATCTGCTTCTTTTCTCCATACATTACCCTGCCACTGCCAGATGGGAAGGTCAGGTGGGATGACATGAGCGGAACGAGGGTAAGAAGTGTTTAAATGGTTGCCAGGACCAAGGACCGCTTCACCTGTAGGCGTAGAAGGAGAGACGCAAAAAGCCTGTGCTTCATCTAAAAACATGATACAGTTCTTAATGGTCACTGCTCGCTCTTGTAACCCTTTGAGGTGTTCTTGTGGGGCACCAGATATCACAGCGTGAGCAATTTGCTGTCTAAGGTTCTCTAAAGTAACTCTTAAACCCATAACAGCATCAACGGGCTTATCATCACTTGCTACATGACTTGTTGCCATAGGGGATGAGGTTTCTTCAGCATTGGTCATTTCAGTATCTTCAATGGCCTTTGGTATTTCTTCCATATTCGTTTCAAACGTATCAGTTTCACCATGAGTAAAAGGACTAGGAGTTTGATCTTCTTTAACCATATTTGTATTTGCGATTAAGAGTTCAGAATTCGTTAAAAAAAATGAAGTGTTTTTAAGTATTTAAAATATGAAAAAGAAGAATTAACGAGACCGAACAATAGTTCTAAAGTCGAATACTTTTATTAAAGAAAGATTCCAAGGCTATTTATATTAGTTTGAGCAAGACCTGAGATTAAATGACAAGAGATAGTTACGACCGATATGATTTGACATGTATAAGAAAAATTTTATAAACTGATGTAAATAATCAACTGTTGAGATGAAAGTGAAACTTGGCTGTTCAGGGCAGTTGGTAATTATCAGGATCTATTCTTATTCAAACTCATTTGTAAAGATTTAGCTTAGAATGATAAGACTGTTATCTTATTGACATGTCAAAACATGACACTGATCCAAAAACATTGACTTTAGTCTCATCACTAAACACCATGCGCCTCCAATCATCGGTTGTCCAGTCTTTGTGAGTCATAGCCCATGCTAAACGTCGTTCCTTGTGCTGTTTACTAAGCAGAGGCTTCTTGGCATTAATTTTAGCTCTGAAGTTTATACTTTTAAGAAGTTTTAAGACCCCAGAATAACCAATAGTATACCCCAAACCATTCAGATATTGATGTACTGCTTTCGCTGTCTTGAATTCACCCTTTATTACTTGTCTACGGATGTATGACTTGGTAGTTTCACCAATAGTTGCTCTTCGACCAGGGGCTGCCTTCATTCTGTTTGGAAAGAACTTGTTGGTGCACCTACCTAAAGTGGATTTTTTCAATCCGGAAATGCGTTTCATAACTTGTTCATATGCCACGTTACTATCCAAGAGCAATTGGATTTGATTTTGAGCAGATTTGCTGATAGTACGAGTCATTTGAGGCAAGATAAAGATGAGAAAGTACAGTATAGATAGAGACTAAGAATATTGTAAAAAAAAGCCGATAACGTAAAGCTACTTATACTTTACACTAAAGGTACGAGTCATAGATTGTCATAGATAAGGTTGGTATGCAAATTCCGGTGATTTATGATTGATAAGAAAGCGATGTTCAGAATGCATTGCAAAATAAGCGGGTAGCGGAAAAATTGTCCCAGTGCGGTGGTTTTTTTCTATTGTTGATTAACTCAGACTGTGTACTCTCCGAAATCCGAGTTTTTGATATTATGTAGTACGGACCGCGATCTTTCTAATGAGCATAGAACTAGCCGCTTAGCCTAAGAATTGGTTGAGTTATGGAGTCGAAAGTAAAAAACGTTGAAACACTGGGACAATTAGTCCACCCACTGTAAATATTATGTACATTACCTCTTTTTTTAAGAACAAATGAAGTTTTGGACCAGTCACTGTGTATCTTTGCTCTGTAGGTAAAGAACTATACTTTTTATCGCACCAAAGCTTGAATTCTTTAATTTTAGGGCCATATGCTCTTGTTGTGTTTACAGGCGCAGTTCTGTCGTAGTCTTCGTTAGTTTCGTCAACTGCCTTTGTTTCTTGGTAAAACGTATCTTCGTCGTTGCTACTATCCTGGTCATTACTAGCTACAGCAGTGCTACCATCTACTTGAAGTATATCATTATCACCAATAAGAAGATTTTCATTAGAGTTTGATGAAGAAGAAGACATTTTGCTTGGGGATTGTAAAGAATAATTAAGAGAAGATTTAATTGAACGTAAATAAAAACGACTTGTCAGGTCCCTTTATATATACAACGAGTACATATGATAGCGGATCAAAGCGGAATATTGCTCATAGTGACTAATGGATAAATATATAGTCATATACATGCTAGCTTTAAGAAATAACGAAGAAAAAGCGGATCAAAACATATAACGGATGAATGCGGATGGTGACAGAAATCAGATTAGATGTCCTTTGAAATATAAAACAGCAATTATGCAACATATAATAGCATTTCGAGTAGCTGTCATAGTTTAAAATAAACATATTTATGTTCCTGATTTGTAAATTTTAATTGCATAGTTTATTTTACAGTGGTGTCCCGAGCGAGAAATAACTGCTGTTATTTTATAGAAAATGTAAAAATAACATAAAATTTCTCAAGCCTGAGTTTTAAAAATTGTGTCCTAGGACAAAAAACAATGTCCTTGAAAAAATATAATAGCAAATATTACTCGAATATTAAGAGCTTAATATTACTAATTTTAAGACCGCTTTTTTTAAAAGTTGATAAAGCACTCAAAAATATAAATTTTGTATCGTAAATGGGCCTTGAATATCACAGTTATATATAGATTTGATTTATAACTTGAAAGAAATTATTATATATAAAAAACAAAAGTTTATTTTTTACGTCAAGGGTAAGCATGTTAAGGAGGTAAAAATGACTGAAGTTAAAAAAATCCTCCCACTTAGGACTTTAAATTCAGTTTTTTTTTTTCTTTTTTTTTTTGTTAAGTTATTTTCTTAGGCAAAATTTCATATTAATATATTTTAAAGTCAGGGTTACTTTTTTGTGCTTTGAAATTTTTCTTGATGTATTTTTTTTTTCTTATTTCAAAAGCTTGCTCGTTTTCTATTATAATGCCTAACAAAAATCTTTACATTTGTGTTTGCCCTGAAGTTTGTGCCATCAAGGCTAATGGCTATGATATTGTAGAAAAATCAACTTTTGAACGCCATGAAGTAACTCGACAGTACTCGACAATTTACTCAACGTACCCTGTTCACCATTTACACGGCCAACACGGTATGAGTGTTACTTTTAGTTGTAATAAATGTATCCTAAGACTTCTTAAATAGTAACTGATGACATGTTGACGATGTTTGGCCAATCTGAAAGTCAAATTACTGAAGTCATGGAAGTTGATTCCAGTAGATATAAATTTTTATTAGCTGTTGAAATACAGCAACATAATACGTTACTCATTTCAATTCATTAGGTACGAATTTAGAGGAAATAGATGACAATGGTGAAGCAATTGATTTCGACAACGTTGATCTTGACCTTGATGATGATTATGAAGATCAATTCAATGAAAATGTTGATGGTAATTCTTATTTTCTTCTGCCGAAAAAAAAAAAAAAAAAAAAAAAAACACACTGAAACTTGTTTATTGTAGAAACACCAATGTACACTAATAAAACCTTTCCACCCCTTGATGAACCACTTTCATTGTACCTGTTCTTTTTTGTGATTTTGTTCAAAACAAAATTTTTGACTGATGATCAAACTGAATTATTAATGGAATGTATGAATGTGGTTCTTCTTTTTACCAACATGAAGTATCGATTTCCTGTTAAGGCCACCACTCTCTTGTCCAGCTCAGAATTATTGAAAAGATGCTACGAGGGCGTCACACAATATTCTGTATGTAAGTGTTGTCATCGACTTTATCGTTTAAACGAGAATGGAAGATCAACCGTTACTGTTTGCAGAAAATGTGACGAATCTTTGATCATTGGAGGCACAAGTAACTCCCATCTTCCTAAGATGTTGTTTGAATACAATTGTATCGTATCTACGTTGAAGAAGTTCATGTGTCGCCAAGGATTTGTTGATTCACTCCTTAAATGGAAAAGTCGCCCTCAGCAACAAAATTTGATGTTAGATGTTTATGATGGAAATGTTTGGAAACAATTTGGTTCTGTAAACGGGGGCTTGCCCTTTGTTCAACAGTGAGATTATAACATTATGCTGACTATCAACATGGATTGGTTTCAACCATTTGTTGGTACTCAGCATTCTTCCGGAGGCATCTATCTGACAATTCAAAATCTTGCAAGGGATGAGAGAAACCTTAAGGAAAATGTGATTTGTGTTGGTTTATTACCTGGACCAAAGGAACCATCCGGTGCTGAAATCAACAACTACCTTTCCCCTCTTGTTGATGAATTATCTGTTCTTTTTGATGAAGGAGTGTTGATGGATGTTCTTGTTGATGGTGCTTTGAAGAAAGAAAGGATGAGAGCTGCTTTGACCATGGTTGCTTGTGATTTGCCAGCTGCAAGAAAGCTGTGTGGATTTACAGCTGGAAACTCCAACTGTGCATGCCACAAATGTCTTAAGCAATTTGGTAGTCTAGACGGTGATATGATGCGCAGAGATTTCAGAAATTTTGACATGGCATCCTGGATTCCTCGTACCAACTACACCCACAGACAAGCAGCAATGGAATGGTATCAACAATTGAACGAAACAAGCAAGTCGAGACACGCGAATTTACATGGTACAAAGTACTCTGAGCTTCTTCGGCTTAGATACTTTGATCCTGTCGTGTTTACCGTTGTTGATCCCATGCATAACTTATATCTTGGTACAGCCAAGAAAATGATGATGATTTGGCGTACGACAATCAAGAATAGAAGATTGATGCTGACAAATGACGATATGAAGAAGGTAGCCGAGGCGAGGAATATTCAACTGCCAGTTGGGTATGACTCGTCCTCTTTGATTCGCAAGATGACAACAGGTGAAATTGGATTCTCGCATTTGAAAGCTGATGAGCGGAAGGTCTGGGTGACTTCCATATCAAAGGTGTTATTGCTTGGAAAATTGGATCGACAGTATTACCAGCATTGGTTGAAATTTGTTGATGCCAACATTTTAATTGCATCACCATCAATAACGACTGAAGATGTAGAAGAGGCCCATCGATTACTTATTTCTTTTTGTTCTGAAATGGAGGGGTTGTATGGTGCCAAAAACATCTATCAACATGCATTTACACGCGCACTTAAAAGAAGGCATAATGAATTATGGTCCTGTCTATGGCTATTGGGTGTTTAACTTTGAACGCTATAATGGTGATATCAAGAACTTCAATACAAATCGTAAAGGAAATATTGAATCAACCTATTTAAAGCAGTTCTTATACAGCATTCACAGTGGTGACTATTTACGAGAGCTCAATGTTTCGACAAGCAGCCTTGGATATTCATCACTGTCAAAATTAACAGCAAAAACGAAAAAAATCAAAAAATAGAAAACCTAAAAAAAAATATGCAACCATTTATTCAAAATCATCTAGAAAGCTACAACGTCAATGTTTACATTTCCCTGGCCCTCCCTAATAACATCAATTTAACAACTGGATCGGAAGCTCTGCCTCTATCTACCATAGCATCTATGAACTTGGTTTCTATAACCAGTTTAATAGATGACATGTGTATTCATGAGTGCATCTCCACCTTTTATCAAGACGTTTATCAGACGAATCAAATATATGTTCCGGGTGAAATCATTAAGTTCAAAAAAATTAATTTACTTGGTCAATCATACAAGTCTGCTGCCTGCTCTTCCCCTCGTGGGTCTTATCTTTGCTCTTTTTCCCCTGGTCCTAACCAATCTTATATTCTCCGTCCAGGTCAGGTACAATTTTTTTTCTGCCACATTCTTGAAATGGACAACAAAGAAGTTATTCATACCTTTGCTTTTGTGAGATGGTATAAACCCACACCTCACACATTCAACACTCATAGAGCTAATGGGTTAGAAACATGGTCTGACGAATTTGAAGAAATGAGCAGCTCTTGTGTGCTTCCAGTTCAGAGAATCTATAGACCTGTTGGTGTGATGAAGTGGTTAGAACAAGAAAAAGTAAATGTCATAATTCCCATGTCAAGAAAAATAACAGGGTAATTTTTTAATTTTTTTTTCACTTTATTTTTTTACTTTGTTTTTTCTTTATTTTTTTCATTTTATTAACACCATTAATTAAAAACATAAAACTTATAGAATTCATTTACTCTTTTTTTTCAACTTGAATTACAAAAAAAAAAAAAAAAAAACAACGGAAGGCAACAAGATTATTTATTCAAATTTTTTAAATCCCCAACGGGGAAGGGCAGCAATAGTCTTTTCAGACATTTCCAGTTCAAGTGGAACGACCACACGTTCAACATGCCCCAAAGGGTCTTCATTCTCCTTGGAGATAGCATCAAGTTGATCGAAAAAGTTGTTCAACTATATTACGGTAATTGTGTTAGCATTCCATCTTGTAATGTTATATGACTAATTTTTATTTACCTTTCTGCTTCTCCAAGTGGGTCTTCGGACCAAGAACGTCTTCGGCTTGCCATGTTCATCGACCGTGCCATCTTCTTCAGCAGACATGTACGCATTTTGAAGAAATAGCTCACAATGTTCAAGTTCATTGAACAAGTGCCTATTATGCAAGTGAGCCTTTCTTCTGCTGCATACTTTCTAAAAAAAAAAGAAAAAGAAAAGGTAAATAAAAACAGCTTATGATATCAATATTAATTGCGTTTAAGTAAAAACTACTTACTCTGGTCAGTCTGCTGTTGACAACGTTCTTGGTCTTTTTTTCTTGTCTTGCCTCGGCAGAAAGCTGGGTATCACGAAATTTTTTACAACAGTTTGTAAAAAAATTGTGCACCCTGCTTGAAGTAAATGCCTCAGCGTCGGCACGGTCTTCACTACACAGCTGTTGACTTCCCGTGAAGGTAAAAGTGGAAGCCAACAACCGCCCAGCAACACGCTGGTTGTCAACATGTCTATAAGACTCACCATAATTCCAAGAAATATGGTGGTCTCTGCTGAGTCTTTGGTACTCAAAGCGAAGCTTGCTCTATAAGATATATAAGTAAAAGGTAAAATAAATGTATACTTAGCAATTATATACTTTGTTACTTACAGACATGCGAGAGTCCCTCCCCAAAGGCTTTTTGGGCTTGCTCTTAGGATCCCCAACCAGCGTTTCTTCCATACGATCGAGCCTATCGTTCACGTCCGAAACTTTTTGCTCCAAGGCAGCATTTTTTTCCTTGAGAGCCTGGTTCTCAGAAATCAGAGACTCCATAGTCTGTTCGAGAGACTGGGTGGCCAAGGCAGGAGTGGTAGATACTCTACGAGCAGGAAGGGATGATGAGGCAACGACTTCAGGAGGACCACGGATCAAATTGTTCAAAGGCATTGCTGTAAGTATTTTTTTTTTAAAAAAAATGGAATGGATAATAAAGCTAAAAGCAGTGAAACTCAAATATATTGTTTTAAGAAAGCATTTTATACCCCAATAGAGGACTGCTAAAACGTGGTAAGTTGTTATTTTTAACAACTAAAATTTTTTTTCCTCGTTTTTTCCTTTTTTTTTCTTTTTATATTTATTTCATGACAACTCTTTAAAGGTACTTATTTCATTAAATTGCAGTAAAACATCTAATTTAATCTTTATTTCCTTTAGGTCCTCTTCATGTTTTAGGTAAAAAGTGTAGATAGAATAAATTATCCGAGTAGATACGTGCAAGACTAAAAGATTTATTTTCATGGATCCATGTATTAAAACTGTAAGTCAAGGAAATGTTCAATGTTCTGTACTAAATATACAGTAGCTTACAAAATTGTACAAGTGTTTTGCATTTTTTGCTTCTGTAAGATTTATCGATACCAAAACGATAAATAAGCTACAGCATGTTCTACATCATTCGAAAGTATAGCTTCTTGGCTTTCTTTGAATACTATTCAGTCGGCGATAACTTCATTTTGGATGGAGCTATGGCCGCTTACAAATGCCGACTACACTTGTACAATTTTGGAACCGATGTTTTAGAATAAAGTTTTTATTTAAAAGTGCGCGCTAATAGTTGATCCAAAGACCCTTATTCTTTATAATGTCAATACATCGTTGAGGCATAGTTTCAATATAATTTTGACATTCTTTTTCGGTAATTTCGTACCAAGTCTCGAACGTACGAGTCCATAGTTCATCCATAGAGGCAGGAGGACAATCATACTGTTTAAACAAGCGTTTTTTTAAGGTATTCCACATGTTTTCAATTGGATTTAAGTCTGAAGACTGTGGAGGCCACTCCATTGTTGTAAAATCCTGTTTAGACAACCTTTCAGATACGATTTTGGACTTATGCTTCGGATCGTTATCTTGCATAAATTCAAAATCAGCCATTATAAGGTCGTTTTCTTCACAATAGCCAGTCATAGACTTCACCAAATCATCTTGCAATACAGATAAATAGACGTTCTTGTCCATATTCTTGCCTACGTCGACAATATACCCAACCCCGTACCAGCTAATACAGCTCCAAACCATAAGTGATCCTCCACCATGTTTTACGGTTTGCTTTACATGCCTTCTTTTAAGCTTCTCATTTGGTTGCTTCCATGCATAAAGCTTACCTTCCGATCCAAAACGATTTACTTTAGTCTCATCAGACCAAATCACGCGTTCCCAGTCTTCTATGGTCCAGTCAACGTGATTAAGAGCCCAGTCCAATCGCTTTCGTCTGTTTACTTCACTGAGCAATGGTTTTTGAGACTTAACAAAAGAGGTTAAACCAGACCTACGCAACGATCTTCGCGCTGTTTGGGCAGTTACAACCTTTTGCAAGTCATTTTCGAGTGTGTTTCTGGCTTCTACTGCATTCTCTTGACCTTTAACAGTTACTAATCGGACTAAATACTGATCATCCCTGCTGCTGAGTAACTTGGGACGACCTGCTTTAATGCTGTTTACTTCGTTTTTTATTGTTTTTCGAACGTTCTGAACAGTTCCACGGCTTGCTCCAGTTGTTTTCACTGTTTTTGATATAGAGTATCCGTTTTTTAAGCAGCTGATGATGCGATTACGGAGATCTTCACTGATAGGTTGCATATTGGACGTTGGTACACTTTTATATAGCAGTTAGTTCCTGTAGGTGTAAGAAAAATGGCAGAAAAAGAAAGAAAAAGATACTTTGAGCATTGAAGAATAAAAAAAATCTTTTTTGGTGGCTTACACTCTGTGACGAGCAAGATTATAAGCTGATATTGAAATATTTGAAGCGGTTCCAAAATTGTACAAGTGTAGTCGGCATTTGTAAGCGGCCATAGCTCCATCCAAAATGAAGTTATCGCCGACTGAATAGTATTCAAAGAAAGCCAAGAAGCTATACTTTCGAATGATGTAGAACATGCTGTAGCTTATTTATCGTTTTGGTATCGATAAATCTTACAGAAGCAAAAAATGCAAAACACTTGTACAATTTTGTAAGCTACTGTATGTTTGAAATAATGAATTTTAATACGACCCAAGCGGTTGCCATCACAATTTTTCTCACTTTTGACGTGATTAGAGTGCTATCCGTGTTTAAGAGTGCTTACAATTCCTTTATTTTAAATTTTATACTCCCTTATTTAAATTATTTCTCTTTTTTACCCTATCGTCAATCGCATGCCTAAACGGCTGTCAGAGGAGAAAATAAACGATCACAAACAGGCATTAACCGCATCCACATCAAAATATGATATTGCTAAGGAGACTGGATTACATGAATCAGCTGTTAGTAGATACTTTATAACGTTGTTTTCAAGTAGGACAGTGAGCACAGGTGGTGGACCCACAGTAGTCTCCAAAGTGACGAAGCGGTTAATCAAAAGAAAAGTCATGGAAGGGGTTCTAAAGACTTCCAAAGAGGTATACCGGGAGCTGTTTGGATTTGGCTATGATATCTCATACCAGTCAGAAATTAGCGTACTGAAATCAATGGAGTTCCATTTTCTGATAGAAAAAAAGGAGCTATTTCAGACAAAAGTGCATACGTAGCATCAGTTAAAATGGAACAAGGAGCATCAGGATTGGGTAATGGTTGACTGACAACAAATCGTTTACTTTAATGAAACCAAGATCAACGTATAGGGCTTTGATGGTGATGATCACTATCGGAAAAGGCCAAGTGACCTTTTTCAACATCATGACCTGGATTTTGTAATCCACTATGAAGCTAGCAAAATGATGCCCTGGGGTTGTATAATCTCTGAAGGACCAGGATATGCTTGCTAAATTTACGATGGAAACTTGAACTCGGGTGTTTACCAGCATATTTTGAACACTACGCTTCGTGATAGTATGAAGTACTACAATTTCGACTGGTCCAACATTTACTTTTAGCATGACAATGACCCAAAGCACAAGGCATAATTTACAATGGCCTAGTTATGCAGTAACCAAGAGAGCTATATTAACGATTGGCCAGCTCAGAGCCCGGACTTAGATTCAATCGAGCACGTATGGCATCAATTGAAGTTGAAGCTCAACTATTACGAACGTAGAGCAAAGAATACGGATGTGCTTTGGGAACGAGTGGATGAAATATGAATTGATTTCGATAAATATCTTTTCGGAAGTCATGTAGATAGCATTTCGAAAAGAACTCAAGAGATTATTAATAGAAAAGGAGGACCAACTAAATATTAATAAATAAGTTTATTCCGTTAAAATTTTCATTTTTTCAAATTTTCAAATTGCGCGCTTCGTACTTCCTTCAATACTTATCCAATAGGGCTTAAACTCTTTTGGATTTTTCAAGACATGTAGAAGACTTACTATGTGGGAACAGAGGCAGTTTGTGCCATTGTAACAGGATGTGCGCTACAAAAACCAAGAAAAATGGATTCCTTGCAGCAGTTTTTTGACCTAATGTACCTATGCCCAATACGATCAATACAAATATACAATCATTTAAAAAAATTAACTTGCTTGGACAACGTTACCAACAATCCGACAATCATTCATCATCATCATCATATATTCAAGCCATTATGAACAATCAACTACGAATTGGCCAAATATCATTTTTTTTCTCACATTCCTTTAACAACACCATTCATCATTTTGCATTCGTCAATTGGTACAGCCATGCGACTCAACATTTTCCCACCTTCGATGGTGTGGAATAGGCGTGTTACTTCTCTCGATCATTAAAAGTAATAAATAAGTCGAAAAATCGATGAGTCTCTGGAACCTCTTTATTGAGTAAGGACGAGAGAGAGAGCCCATTCAATACAAACTACGTCTTAGAATATAAGGACAATGTAAAAGATACGATGCAAGGAGATTCCGGGCCGGGTTTTGTCCTACATAGATACCAATTATAGCAATCGACGCGAATAATTGTTCCGGATCGAATGGTGTTACTTTCGAGACAGTCACGTTTAAACTCAGGTAGCTATGGCGCTTGCAACACGAAAAAACCTCTTTTGAGCAGATCCCACAAAAACGATGCGGAGGGATTACTCTACCAATATTTGTACGACGTCATCACCCAGTACCGCAATCAACGCAAACAATTTTTTCCAATTCAATGGTGGTACTTATAGATCTCTCACTGTGATACACAAGGAGGTACAGGCCTTTAAAGACGAAAAAACCCCCTGGTCGGACGGACACTATGCTACTAGGAAGGATTACAAGCGGAATTCTTGTCCTACCTACACGACAAGCTTATCCATAGGTAGAAACAGTGTTTCCGCATTTAATGATGGTACTTACAAGGTGATCACATCGAAACTCAGCTTGATATCCGCCTTAAAGCGTGAAAAAGGTGCTTTTGCTGATGGGCAAGAAATTGTGCAGGTAGACTACAATCTGAATATTGCTTCTAGTTACACGTAAGTTGTTCTTACAAGCTCAGCTGATATTTCTACATTGACTGCTGATAGCTTTAAAGCACTAAATTCCTTTTACAGAAAATAATTACGAATCAAGCAAAAAAGGGCATGAATAGATTTTTGGGGAAATTGTACAAAGCCTCTCTTTTTGGCCAGAGCATTATTACTCCTTTCTGTGTGCTTTACAACAATATCAGCCATACTTCCTTTTATAAGGCGAGGTTCATAATAGGTATACAATGAAACGCTGCCGGCGGTTGCTGGTAGAAAGCTTATTATACTGTAATATTTAAAAATTCACCGAACTATTGGTTCTATAATGTGAAAATGAACAAGAACTTTTTTTTAGATAAATAAGATTATGACAGTGACAAATTAAGCTAAAAAACTTCATTTGCAAATATGTAACCATGAGACGGGTGAAATATCAAAACTGGTTCTATGTGCTATAACCTGCAAATAGAAGAACATAGAGTCAATTAGAATGGTGAAACCATCAATAATAGCATGCATATGTAACCACAAGGCGCAGGTATATAATGAGTCGTAATTTCGAGTACCAATTTCCGAGTTGTAACCACGAGTACCAATTTCCAAGTTGCAACCACTAATGCTAATTTCCGAGTTGTAACCATGTGCAAATTTGAGTATCTGATATGTGAAACAACGTGCTTAATTGCAGTTCAAATATCTACACTAGGTGAAAAAATAGGGACAACCTTTTCGAAAATTTCATTTCATGCAGCATATAGCATTAAGAGAAGGTCGCCTCATGTCGCTAGCAATATGTTAAAGCAAGGTTAATGTGTAAAGTATTTCATCAAAATATGATGAGCCAACTATGGAAAATGAGGGAGTAACGCGTATATAATTGGTCGAATTTTAGATACTCCATAGCTCAGTTTTAGACCATATTTTGTACTCTTCTAATTTGACCTGGAATGTCAGCTATGTTGTATAATGGTAATAATGATTTAGGAAAAGGTAGAAACAAAGATCAAGAAACAGTTTGAGTACTTTTTGAGACTGATCTTTATTTCAGTTTAAGTTAAAGTAAAAATTATTCTTATTGAAGGCAGGTATTTACAGTAGTTACAAAAACTATTGCAACGCGAGTTCAAATTGTTGTAGAACAGCAACTGATTGTAGTTGACATTAATAAATATAAATCTTAATACAAGATCATAATTAAAATAAAATAAAGTATAAGTTTATTTAAATAAGATCATACAATCAATTCCAATTAAACATCTTCTTATAAAATATGTATTGTATTCATGAGAGTTCTTTGATAAGAAGAAGTATGAACTAAAATAACCAAATCCAATCCAATGTCAGGAATATTGCTAATCTTTCACGTAATTGAAATATCGCGTAAAATAACGTTATTCAAATCAGTGAGGAATTCCCAGAATAAAAGATAATCTACAGTAAGGGACAAAATCAGTCCGTTTTTTGGCTTTTTCGCAATGTCTCTCCGAGAATTAATTTTAGAGCTCCGCTTTGCTGACACTAAATACGCATGTAAACTAGACAAAAATATTGGTGTAATTTAATTGCTTCTAGCTGCATTTCTTCTGTAGTTATGGCGGAAAAAGTGATTTTCCGTGATTGCTGCTAATGCCCGATTTTGCATTAGGTCCCGTATCTCCAGAAACAGTCACTGGATTGACTTGAAATTTAGTTTGGTATGTCTTATGACGTCAGTGAACGCTTACGCGTTCTCATATTTTAGCTCATTTTATTGTTTTACATTTTTTCTTTTTCCCCATTTACCTCATCTCAGATTAGCCAAACACGCCATGACAGCAAAGAATGCCGACAAACATGCCCAAATTGAAAACATGTTGAACCACTCCATTTCATGGAATGTAATTCAAAAGAAAGTAGGCTGTGGAAAGTCCATGATTCGAAGAATTTCAAGGAAAACCAAGATGCAGTCGAAAAATAGCGCAGGTAGACATCGTTTACTAACACCTAGGGAGGAAACCAAAGCAGCTAGAGATATAAGACTAGGCTTATCTAAAAGCGCAGCTGATGCCTCCTTTGGCATTAAAAAACCAGATCGATCAGTCAATCCAAAAACAATTACTCGTACTTTCAAACGCAAAGGTATAAAATCGGCTAAAAAAAAGACGGCACTTCCACTTAGTAATGACAGGCAAAAGGCGCGATATGATCGGGCAAAGGCTCATAAAGACTGGTCCGAGACTGATTGGGAACGCGTTGTCTTTTCTGATGAGACAAAGACCCAAAAAAGAGGGTCTAATGGTCTAGAATACGCTTGGAAAGAGGATAATGCACCTTATCGAGACCATCACTACAAGAGGAAACATGCTTATGGAGGAGGCGGGATTATGCTTTGGAGTTGCATAACTATATATGGAGAGGGCTACATGTCCTGGCTACAAAGTAATGTAAATGGTGAGCTATATACATCAGTACTTGAGGAGGAATACAAGGAAACATTGAAGTACTATGGCCTGCAAAGTAGTGACATGATCTTTCAACAAGATAATGCAAGCATCCATTGTGCTTCAGCTCCTTCAAAATGGTTCCAAAAGAACAAGGTTAATCTCCTGAGTTGGCCAGCATACTCTCCTGACCTTAACTCAATTGAAAATGCATGGGCCATGCTTAAAAAGAGGGAACAGATGACAAGACCACCCCCTTCCGTGATTGAGGCTGATCAAGCATTTTTTGACCGGGTTTCGAAGCTTTGGTATGACCTAGCAACTCCAGAGTACTGTAGAAACCTTATTCACTCCATGCCCCGTCGAGTTCGGGACGTAATCCAGCGTAAGGGTCGTGATACCAAGTACTAATTAAAATTCAAAGAAATAAAAATCCGTCATTTTCAATATATCTTCTTATAACATGTCGGAAACTAAAAAATACCAATCCCGACAGGTATTGTCAGATTTGTTGAAAAAAGAGGTAAATTTTTTGTCAGCAAAGCGGAGCTCTAAGTATAATTCCCGGCGTGGCATTGCGAAAAAACCAAAAAACGGACTGATTTTGTCCCTTACTGTACAAGGATTTTCTCCTCCAAGCCTATCGCCGCATTCTTCTGCCTCTCCTGTTTTTGGCCCTTCCTCCTTGCAGTCTCTTAAAGTGTTGGCATATGCTGATGATCTTTTAATTTATCTTAAAAATGCAGAAGATTTAGCCGAGGTACAACAACTGATACAGTGTTATAATCAAGCGTCTAACGCGAAAATGAACTATGACAAAACTGTGGCTTTTTCTGTTTCTGATCGACCGCATCCACACTGATTACCGGCTCTCAAGAACATGGGATTACAAAATGGCATGACCCCAATGATTCAGAGCCGCTTATATATCTCGGCTATCCGTTGGCTGCTTCTTCTTCACAGAAAAAAGTATTTCAAGATCGCTTGATTACTAAAATTAAGCATGCTTGTGATATTCACAAACAACGCCTACTTTCGGTTCGAGGGCGTGCGACTGTGCCCAACGTTTTGATTTTGTCTACCCTATGGCATGTACTGCGTGTTTCATGGTTTCCGCAACGTCTGCTTGGTACTATTGGATCCATCTGCCGTGAATTTCTTATGTTTAAAGTCTTTCCACCTATTTCTTTTGATGTTCTTCAACTTCCTCTCAAACAAGGTGGTTTAGGTGTTTTGAATCCGGCTATCCAACAGTTGGCCTTACAGTTTCGGTGGCTGACTCCATTTCTTCATGAAAGCAATCCTACTCCACTGACTGTACGATGGATTGGTGCTCACATGGAAAGTATGTCTACTTTACCGCTCTTAGATCGACGATTGCCTTTCATCTTCCCAGCTCTACGGCGTGGTCTGTTGCATGAATATCGGCCTGGACTCTGCTCCATCCTTTATCGTGCCTTCGATAGTCTTTTTGACAGAGCTACGGTCTCCAAGAAATTGAATGTTCCTTTGGACCAACCTCCTCAATTGACATCTGACTTTTGTCTTTCACTTCCATTGTCGGCTACAGTGTCGTGGTCTGCTCAGATCAAGCCTTCAGTTCAACACTCCTTTGACACAGTTCTTGTTAAAGATGCCTTTTTCTTCGATCCTGTGCTTCAATGTCTTATTCCATTGTCATCCAGCCAAGGACATTCTTCACTGATCATTGGAAAATATCGTATCTTGAAACTTTTACGGTGGATACAGTCTGGTGAAGTAACATTACTACCTTTTTTTGCGCGGTTATGTTTTCCACGTTCTTCGGATTCTGATTCTGTAAATACTGGATATCGTACTTTTGATGCTTTTTGCAGTGCTTTGGTATACCCGCTAATTGATCCAAACAAGTCGGTAATTACACCAAAGGCCTTTAGACAAGCGCATCTCGAGAAAATTAAACAGTTCCTTGCTGGCACTTTAGGCCACACAAGATCCTCCTCTTTTTGGAAACGGTTTTGGAACATGGATATTCCGTTGGCTATCAGAACTCCATGGTACCGACTACTTCATAGGAAATTTCCCAATGCTGAACGAGTGCAAGCCTTAGTGCCCAACACCTGTGACTCACATTGTCGTTTGTGTGGAGACCCTTCTACACCTGAAAACTCAGACCACTTCCTCTTTCGTTGTCCGAGCAAATTGATCATTTGGCGGCTACTTTGGAAACAATTTTTTGGTGTCCATGACGTGCTACTGTTAGATATAGCTAACGCTCTGTATAATTTGATCTTTCCTCGTCAAAAATTACGACTCATTCAAAATGATAATATAATCGGTTGTGCTTTTCTTGGTATTTGGAAGGCACATTGGCGTTTTATTTTTCATAACATCCCTTTTGACTCAATGATTACATGTTGTATAATGGTTTAAGTAGTAAAAGAAAAGGTAAAAACAAAGAGCAAGAAACAGTTTGAGTACTTTTTGAGACTGATCTTTATTTCAGTTTAAGTTAAAGTAAAAGCTATTCTAATTAAAGGCAGGTATTTATATCTTATTGAGTGAGTGGCTTGATGTCTTCTATTGTGATCGTTCTTCTAATATTCAGGTACTTTAGCAAGTGTTATCTATAATTATGATTATGAAAACTTTTCATTTGTTCTTTTGTATGTCTGTCATAGATTATCTTTTATTCTGGGAATTCTTCACTGAATTGAATAACGTTATTTTACGCGTTATTTCAATTATGTGAAAGATTAGCAATATTCCTGACATTGGATTGGATTTGGTTATTTTAGTTAATACGTCTTCTTATCAAAGAACTCTCATGAATGCAATACATATTCTAAAAGAACATGTTTAATTGGAATTGATTGTATGATCTTATTTAAATAAACTTATACTTTATTTTATTTTAATTATGATCTTGTATTAAGATTTATATTTATTAATGTCAACTACAATCAGTTACTGTTTTACAACAATGTTCAATTGCAAGTTTTTGATAAGCATACTTTATAGCATGGTGCTAACTGCGGTAAGTCACTATAGATCAATATTTTGTGAAAGTAGTGATTGAATTGCTGTCATTTATCACACGTGGAATTAACAAACCAGGGTCATTCCAATGCAAATTTACACGGCTCAACCTATTTCATCTATTTTTGAAAGAATAAAATGACTCTATGTATTGTATTTAAGATTTGAAACTCAAGGACTTGTGCATCACATCTACACTTTGCTTTTTTGCCATATATCATCTTAATTCTATGTATATTATCTATTAAACCAGTAGTTTGATAAATCGAATTATTTATCGTTTCATTACAAGGCAAAAATTTCGAATATATTATATTCTAATACTTTTTTTACTCATGTGAACGATTGTTAGCCATGCGCTCCAAATATTTGGTTATATACTGGATTATGCAGGCTAGTGCAGCAATGTAATTTGACTTCTTTTTATAAATTTGTAAAACCTTAAGTCATCTTTTCTCTAATTTATTTTTTCTTGCTTCCCACAAAGCATCATTTGTAGAGTGAAAAGAAGTGACTGTGTTTGACAGCCATCCTTTCTTTTTGCTCAAGTCATATCAAACTGCATTGCATTAAATAAACATATTGATAAGTTGAAAAAAGGGGTTCGTGCGACATTGCCAAAACAAAAGGATAAAATTCCATCTCAAGCAACTTCTTTCGCCATTTTTTTTTTTTTTTTAATTTTACAAAAAAATGACTGTATTGATTGATTTGCCAAAAGAAGTCATATCGATGGTTTTTGGTATGCTTGAGAAACAAGCTATTTACCAGTGTTTGTTTGTGAACAAAAAGTTTTATTCAGTTTCGGTAACAGAATTATGGAAGGCGCCCGAAATACATTCAAGAGAAGCACTTTTGCAGTTCATGGATGAATTGAAGCTCTCAAGAGTTAAAATAGGAAGCAAAATTAAATGTATAACTATTCACTGTGAGATCAAGGATGCGTGGTTTCTGAATATTGTACATTTGGTACCTAACTTAGAGGAGCTTGCGATAGGCGTAGGAGGATTACTTACTGGTAAAACCACGGTGCAAATCTTTCGTTATTGCAAGTGGTTTAAAACTCTCAGACTGGGATATTCTGAAATATCACAGCGACCAGAAACCAAGCTTATGCTACCACATTCATTTGAGAGACTAATCGGCATGCAGCTCAAGGTGAACTCTGAAAATTTACGCTCTTTTATCCATCTGCCAATAGAAAACTTAACATTAAATGGTCAAGACTGGACCGACGGGAGTAAGATGGTCAGTATCATGCGCACATGGACCCATCTGACGCATCTTACTCTAGGTGTCAGTATGAATTTCGCGTGTGAATTGCTGCGCTGCATGACAACAGATGCTGAAGGTATGCCCTGCCTTCCACAGTTACAGTCCTTTTATGTCGCAAGTCCTCATGGAAGATACTATTCTATTAACATTGGTATCGATTCATTTCTAAAGACTCATTCGCATATACATGAGTTGTCTTTATTCCTAGGTGGCATTTCAGATAGCATACTCATCTATTTCGCTGGTTTGCTTCCTGATCTGACTGTGCTTCGAATCGATCATTCTGAACGAATCTCGGTGCAGATTATACATGATATTGCCTGTCTTTGTCCCAAACTGTCAAACCTAGAAATGTTTCAAAGTGTGCTTATTGAAGATGGTCTTCCCAGAGTCCATGAAAGCAGCGGCTATGATTCATTAAAACTGAATCGTGTACAAATTGACCAACTAAGAGCAAGCTGTTCAGCAAGGATATTTTCCTGAATAATCAAGGTGATCTTACCAAGCATTTTTTGTTTACTCATAAAGGTGAAAACAAAGCTGCCTCCAGCAGCTATATAATAAAAGAAAGTATCCAAACATCAAGAACCCACGTTAAGCTTCGCCTATGGTTAATATCACAGTACAGTAAGATGGACGATGTGGTATGTTTCCTAATATTATTCTTCATATAAGTATTATTTTATCACTTCGGCCATCTCGCTTTTCCTTTCCCCGTCCATGTGGATAATAAAAAAAAAGGACTTCAATAGGATAAAAACTATCAACAATACTAAAACAATTCATATTTTTTTTAATCGGTGTTTATTATCATCGCCCTTTCTGTGCACATTATTCTAATTTGGCTTTAAAAGAAGCTTCAGAAGAGATAGTATCCAAATCTATCATTTTCTATCTTTCTAGAACATCGCTAGATTAAATCCTGCAAAAAAAAATATTTTACCATAAAGCGTTTGTGATTTTGCATCTCATCCTCATCATCAGTCAAAACTGAATTATGCTGAGGATAATTTATTTAAATTAATAAATCTCGATACGTGTTATTAATAAGCCATACCAGTATGATCAACTTGAGGTTAACAGTACAAAACTAATGGCATTTACATTTATCAGGTTTTACGTGTACAAATCAACTTTACTCCAAGTTCTTTGCTTTTTTTTCTTTTTCTTTCTTTCTTTCTTTTTTTCCTATAAAGCATAGCTTATTATTTTTGTCTATTGGTGATTTGGATGTATTGCTTTTATATTTCATTTATATAAGGATATGATAATTATAGCATGTTTTATAGAATGTATAAAAGCTAGACATGCATTTTATAACTCTAGATGCTTTTCAATGATAGGAGAACATGATGCTGTCTACAAGCTGCTACACACCTATGATTGAAACCTATTTGATTTCATAGATATTATCAAACTTATACAAGTTTGGTATCTTTTTCACGATTAAGAGTGTATCCAGACTTCCCTTTCATTGACTTGTACCAACTTGATGTATTGAAAAATTGTCTTTATAGAATACTGGCTGTTATAGAACAGTAACTGATTGTAGTTGACATTAATAAATATAAATCTTAATACAAGATCATAATTAAAATAAAATAAAGTATAAGTTTATTTAAATAAGATCATACAATCAATTCCAATTAAACATGTTCTTTTAGAATATGTATTGCATTCATGAGAGTTCTTTGATAAGAAGACGTATTAACTAAAATAACCAAATCCAATCCAATGTCAGGAATATTGCTAATCTTTCACATAATTGAAATAACGCGTAAAATAACGTTATTCAATTCAGTGAAGAATTCCCAGAATAAAAGATAATCTATGACAGACATACAAAAGAACAAATGAAAAGTTTTCATAATCATAATTATAGATAACACTTGCTAAAGTACCTGAAGATTAGAAGAACGATTACAATAGAAGACATCAAGCCACTCACTCAATAAGATATAAATACCTGCCTTTAATTAGAATAGCTTTTACTTTAACTTAAACTGAAATAAAGATCAGTCTCAAAAAGTACTCAAACTGTTTCTTGCTCTTTGTTTTTACCTTTTTCTTTATTATTTTTACCATTATACAACAAACATCAGATAGATAAGCTGTAGAGCCCTGATGGAAATGGAAGAGATAGATAATTTTGACATAGGAACAACCTGGTTCTTTAAATATTTTAAAGATTGCATGTAAAATAACCTTGTTAGATGTGTGAGGCTGTATCATGCCGCTATAAGAAAACAAAAGAGACAGGCTTGAATAGGGCACTTTATGACATAAATATGATTACAAATAGACGATGGCATAAATTGTCGGATGATAAGAAAGCAACCTGCTGTTCGTTAAGGTATTGTCTTACATGTCTTTTTCTCTGTAGTTGACGATTTTTAATAATTTTTTTACATGTGCAAGTCTTCAGTAGTGAATTGTTCTTACGAGATGCTGTAAAATATAAACTGAAAAGTCTATGGATGTGAATAAAAATAGCTTTTTCCAATAGAGACTAAACTCAAGAGTGCATTTATATCAGCTCAATGTATAATGTCAGTGCTTTCGTTACCTGTGATATTTACAGATTATAATGGTAAGCATGCTTTTGAATGCCCTAAAGATGTTCAGTATCGTGGTTGGAACAGAGATAGAAAAGGTTATGATAAAGGATTACAAGAATTGAATTAAAATATGTGTGTTTTATTTAAATTTGCTTTGGAGCTACTAGAAAACGAAATTACAGTTAACAAAAGGTTGCGTTTTACATGATGTACAAATGTTCATGGAAATTATCAGTTTGCGCTATTTATCCAAACATATCCAGTAAGTACACATTGCTATGTGCTTTATTCATCAATCTTTTTAGTCGTTTGCTGTGCTCTTATAAGTTGTATATCTGCACTATCCAGCATTAATTCAAAGGATTCAAGCTTGTGATAAATCTCTGGAAACTCATAGCTTGAAAATGAACAATCATAAATTTCTAGTTTTGACAGTTTAGGACAGCAATAGACAATGCTACGTATACTTTGAGCTGAGAATTCTGTGCACTCCTCTTCTATCAGAAGACTTTCCAAGTCAGGAAGGTAACAATCCAAATTTTTGAGTATTTCATCTGACACGCCAACAGAAAACAAGTGCAGATCACGTAGATGTGGGTGTGATTTTAAAAAGGAGACGATGGGAATATCGAAAGGAAAAGGTTGTGTCATGGTTCCTTCGATGCCAAATGTTTGCAAATAGGGTAGATACGGCATGCCCTTGTCATCTACTGTAAGACAACGAATGAATTCAACTAGTTCATCATTATCAATTTGTATATTGAGATGCTTTAGACAGGCAAACGAGCGTACGTCGTGAGCCGTTTCGACCGTAGTTAGCCATCTACAATGTTTTATTGTTAGCCTTTCGATCGGTAAGTTGATAAAGGCGCGCAGGGCTTCAGAAGTCATAGAAGGGCAGCATTTAAAGTAAAGACTACTCAGATGACTACAATGAGAAAGAGAGATGGCTGATTGATATGATATGGTTGAATAACCCAAGGCTAAAGTCCTTAGCTGTTTACAGTACTGCGAAACTTGCATGATACTTTCTTCCGTAAGACCCGTACACGTAATGATGTGAAGTGCTTCCAAATTAGAGATCAAAGGTAACATATTCACAAATTCTTCACCTCTGATACAATAGTGTGCAATAGTTATATCTTTAACATTGTTTCCTATATGGTGTTTAGAACTATTCAATCCATAGAAACACTGGTCAAACTCTTCTTTTGAATATATCTCGAGCGCTTTCCATAATACAAGCACTGAAGCTGAATAAAACCTTTTATTTACAAACAGACATTGATAAATGTCTCTCTTCCAAAGCATATTAAGTATTTCTGATATAACTTCTACTGGTAAATCATTTATAATAGACATTTTCTTTGAAAAAAAAGAAAAGAAAAAAAAGATTGTGTGAAATTTAATTTCTGCATCTTCTGAGACGTTACACAAGAAGCTTTTTTTTTGACTGTGTATAAAATGGCTTTAGATGAATGTAATTTTATAACATAATAAATAGAAGTAACAGTTTTACTGTTTATACTGTGCTATTGTTACATTACACTTTTTATCACATATATTTCTGCTGTCATTTTAAATCAAATTAAAGTAATTTAACTTGAAAATAAAGCACTCGATATTTATTGAGCGATCAGAATCAACAAGGGATGGTTTTAATCCAAAGGCAAACTTGTGGCTCGAACTAGTTTGGTAGGTATCCTTAACAAACTATAAAGTGCAAGTGCATATCTTTGGGATATATGTGGTTGATATAAAATGTATAGCATTTCATCTTTCATGCAATCCTGTTATCATGTCAGTAAAAAAGGCTTCTAAATGACATCTTGGAAATTTAAGAGTAATTCAAGGTGACCCTTCAACCTCACTAGAAAAAGACGATTAATTACAAGCCAAGGCTAGCTTACATCTCAATGTCTTTAGCCAAGATATTTTTAAGGCTTTAAAATAAAAAGACGCTTTTTTGAAAACAAAATGTTTTACCCACTTTACCATAGGATAAGCTGGAATTAAGAATGTCTGTGGAGATTGGTAAAGTAGTCGCTCTATTTAAGGGCGGATATTCCAAAAAATTTGGCCACCCTTAAATAGAACATACCTTTAAATAGAAATTCGTAGCTATTAAAAAATTGAAGTCACTTAGTATGTATTGTAGCCACATTATAGACATGTTTATACAACATGTCTCCACATAGGCCACTGTCGGCTAGTATAGATTTGGTAATTGTGTAACGACATTAACAAATCAAAATTTGCTTTTACACTATTTTCAGGAAAGAATGCCGTGTGAATTTATCGTCATTATGTATGAATTGTATTGTAAAATTTGTAATAATGCGACATTCATTCCTGAAAATAGTATAAGACTTGATGGAAGTTGCTGGAAGGATAATATACGAGTCCAAGACTCAAAATAATTTTGATGAGAATAGATATTTGATATAACAAGTTATTTTCTTTCTTTCTTTAGATTATATCTATAAAATATGTAATAATAAACGCGTATGCCTTTCTATTTCTCAAAAAATTGAGCTTTTGGATCAAAATGCTACTGGCCAGCTTAATCAAACAGAATTAGGTGAATGGGCGATGAAGAAATTCAATTTAGATCAACCACTTGCCCAACAGACTATATCAAACACTCTCAAAAATGCTGAAACGTTATATAGTAATAATAATGTTGTCAATAATGGCAAGAGTCTAAAAACAACACGCTATCCTTAGCTTGATGATGAAGTCGTAAAGTTTGTTGCAGACATGAACAATAACAATCTGCCAGTCAATCGAGACTCAATCCTTCGATATCTAAGACCTATTGCTTGAGTAAAGTATAGAATCCTTGAAAATGCGATTTCATTTTCTTCTGGATGGCTCACCAAACTTTTTAAGAGAATTGGAGTAAAATACAGGTCAATGCATAGTGGAAGTGCCTCGGTAGACATCACTTCTGAAAACATTCAGAACAAATTGAGGAAGATAGAAGAACTTCTTGGGCCATGCAATCCTGCAGATATTATGAACTTTGATGAAACAGGTTTATATTACCAGCAACCACCAAGAAGAACCATATGTTCCGAGTCGCTTGGTGACCTTAAAAAAAGTAAAACTCGTCTGACAGTTGGATTGCTCTGTAAATCGGATGAGACTTATAAAGGGCAACACAAGAGCCCCAAATGCTTTAAAGCAAGAGCTAATGTGTTATCCACGACTGCCATTGGAAAAAAACATGAAATTGAATACCATTACTCTACTAATGCTTGGATGACAACATACGTGAAAAAGTTAAATGTTGCTTTTGGAAGACAGAATCGAAAAATTGCTCTTCTTTTGGATAATGCATCCGTTCATAAAATAAGAATTCCGCTCAACAAAATTAAATTGATATTTCTCCTAGCAAACACGACTAGCAAGCTACAGTCTCTTGATACAGGTAACCTATTATTTGTTGACAAAATGCTATACAAGCTGTCTTTTTACTTTATAGTTTTCTCATTCATATTTTGTAGACATAGGAATTGTTGACAACTTTAAGGCACACTTCCGAGCCTAGCAGCACGACCGTGCTTTATGTCAGTATATCAGTAAAAAGTTGGATCATCCGAATGTTTACAAAATGGATCAATCTCAGGATATGTTTTCTCTAGCTAATGCATGGCTTAAAGTAAAACCAGAAACAACAAAAGGAATGCTCCCAGATCTCCCCAGGAACTTTGACAACAAAGTTACTGATGTTAGCCAGTTGAACCTTGAAGCAGATGAAAGCGAGATGATAGTATGTTATACACAAGTACTACTAATAATGAAGAAACGGCAGAAGGCAACATAGATGAAACAGAAGAAAATGATAATACAGAGCAAGATGAGCAGTATGTCGATATAGTAGAGTGTAAAAATCGGTTGAGAGAAGCCTATGAAACTATTCTCATGTACGAAATTCCTTTGGACGATCTTGATCGTAAATTACATCGTCGAATTCGAATGAGGTTGGCTGACTCTTGTGCTGAATTAAATAAGTCAAAAGAGCAAACAGATCTTCGATCTTATTTTACACAGTAAAAAACTTATTGTTAGAGTACTCCAAAAAACTGTTACTTATAAAAAATCTTCTATTTAGTGGTAAAGAATATTTGCGTTGCACCCTTAAATAGAAGAGTGGTATAGTGATATTTATGCTGGGGACCTATGTCGTTCTTTAGATATACACCCATAAATAGGAAATACCCTTAAATCAGACACCCTTAAATAGAGCGACTAAGTGGAAACAGCAAATTTGTCTGGATCTTATTAACAATTTCGTATGCTTGTCTAGCACCGATACCAACGATGTTATTGATTACATTGATGGAGAGAAGTCTCATCCTTGTGCAGGGGCCATGCTAATCTTCTCTGTATCGTTCCAATTTTAATAGGTGACAGAGGTCAAAGGCATGCCGTGATGATGATTGAGAGAAGTATCGGGAGAAGGATAAGAAGTCTGAACACTACAAGCTTTTGAGGCTTATTTGGATGGTGTAAGTAAAACAGTTTTGATATATATGTGCCAAAGGTCGACTATAAATAACCGTGTATATTGCAATTTAGTGTCAATAACTTTGAAAAGATGGGAAATTCAAATGCGTCAGAGGCCTCTTTTTCATCAAGTTTTGAGTCGCTACTCGCTGTCCTGTTTCAAGGCTATGACATCTCAACAGAATCTGGTGGAGCAGTCTCGGAGTCTACTGTGCATGCTGCTGCTGCTAACGATCGCTCCACCTCTGACTTCGGCCGCAGAATAGATATCCTTGTCCATAATTCCTGCTATGGTATTCGCAATGAATACTGCTGCATTGAATTCAAAAGGCAAAATGCCTCAACAGAACTCTTGACCCGCCAACAGTCAAAATCCATCCGCATCAATGGCGCCGTCCTGGATGACTTGATAGCCAAGACAAATGCAGATGATATGTATTTAATTTACATGGATTTTTGGGGCGTTGATGGTTACATCGCTGGCTTAAAGCGCTTTGAGAATATCAACGTTGCTGACCACATCAGTTCTGTACGTTTACCCATTAGCCTTGTCGAGCTTGAAGACTTTCGGACAACCGTCAAGCACCTATACCAATGGCGTCAACATGTCCTGAATCAAAGCCGAAAGATAGCTCTGGGCGTCTACAAAGAGAAGCACAAGTATGAAGTAGTGGATATCAGTCGCCCATCCACTCCTACATGCCACAGTCCTGTACCAGCAAATGAGCCACTGGATATGTATTATTCCCCAAGCAGAAGCACAAAAAATTAAAAAAAATTCATAAACGATGATTCTGTTCCATGCTCCATAAAACAATGACCTACTGAGTCTATGGGGGCGCTTCATAAACTAGAAAGTTTTCGAAAGTGCTGCCTTGAGACTTGTTGATGGCGTATGCATTGGTGAGTTGGCCTTTCATATCAATTTGAGCCGTACTATGGCTTGGTCCGTTAAGGGAACTAAAGCTGTTGCTAGACAACCCAAGACAAGAGCTAAGACAACGACAATCCTAGGAGCAAACTGTTCAGCAGGAATAGTCAACATTAAGGTTCGAGTGCTTTATGAAGAGAGCTCCAAGAAAAGAAAGGTTACGTGCGAGAAAAAGGCGAAGAAGACAGTCGGCACTGTTACAGGCCACTACTTCAATTTTATTGTCAGCACCTTGGACGTGCTTGATCGTCATGAACATCTCAAAGGATGCTATCTTGTTATGGATAATGCTCCTATTCATAACTCTGTTCAAATTGAGAGGCTAGTTGTTTGCCGAGGCTATGGGTGTGTTTATCTTCCACCATATTCTCCTGAGCTCAACTCAATCGAACAATTTTGGTCTGTTGTAAAGAGCAGAATGAAAAGAGAAAGAATGCTATCAGAGGAAACTTTAAGAGTGACCGACGCATGCAATAAGATATACTTGAAAGATCTTTAAGGCTTTTGTCGTCATTCCCACATAAACCTACAAGTATGCTTGAATAAAGAACCTCTTTAATAGATTGCACGTCGGTGCAAACAAGTTTTTTAAAAGTGTGCAATCTGGATCTCGGCAAGTATGCAATTGAAAATTGAATTTGTGCAATCTATTTCCGGAAATACTGTATGTGTTTCATTTGTGGTACTATTCCCTTTATCCTATTTACAATTAATTAAAATAGATATGCAAATAATCTGTTAAAGATCATCAAGACCAAATCTATTCTTTACCATAAATAACTCATTTTAATTTCCACACGTCTTGTGTTTAAGCTAGGAGGTAGGGTTGCAACAAATTCATGTCATTTTTAATTGCTGCTGAGTATTGTAAACGGAGCGCGGTCCATGCAACAATAGGATATTATTCAAAGGCCTTTTTTTTTAGTGTATCAAGAAGTTGAATATGAATTCGAAGCCTCTTGATCTTATTTTCCATCTTTTTCTAAACCCCTTTTTCCTCATCCCTACAAAACAAAATAAGATGATCGCGAAGATCATTCATTATTTTACTATGCTTATTGGAGAAGCAAGTTATCAAGAAATCAAGAGATTAATCATGCTGCACCCACCTTTAATTCTATATGGAGCATCCTTGTTTCTTCTAACATGTTGGATTTTGTCAGCCAAATGGGAATTGTCAAGTATGGCATCTAATTTTTTATTCATGTCATTCTATGTTGGTTTACAGTATATTGTCTTTTTTATTCTATGTAATTTTTACCGTATATGAACTTGTGTAAAAATCTATCTACTTTTTGGATGTATTTAATAAAGAATAAAACTATAGGTTTTTTTGTACCAGTGCATGTATGTATCTTTATGTGTATCAAAAACTCAGTATTGACAAGCGGATATTTAAATTATGCACACAACAAAAAAAAAAAAAAAAAAAAAAGAAAAAGAATTTTCATATTTTTACTTTGGAAACATGACAGGACCAGTAAGACAATCAAAACGAATAAGGAATGAATCAGTAGAGGAGCAACCTTCAAAAATGAGCAAATCAAACAAGGACAGCCAGCCTGTCAGAATTGACGCGCTGGGCATTACAAATGAATCAATCGATGATCCCTCAGAGAACATTCAAGCATCTTTGGACGATCGAACAAACATACAAGAAGAGTTGATTGAGGTACAATCCGAATCAGATCAATACATGGAGCAAGAGGAAATACAAGTACTCGATGATAATAAAGCAAAAGATACTGAAGCACAATTTGATAATGTGACAATGGAAGATGCTCAACCCAGTAATGTGACAACACAACCCAAGGACATTGAATCTGATGTGGTGATCAGCAAACCAGGCGAGGATATTGATACTCGGTCAGAAAATGAAGTACATGATTCATCAAGATCAATCGACACTGGATCCGACAATATAGTCCATCGTTCAGCAACCGATGTTGAAGCAGAACATCAACAGCAGGTTGAGTCAACAGAAAGCATAGAGGAGCAACAACAAAAAGAACCCGATGGCACAGCAAGCAAGTCTGCAAGTGGCTCACAACGACAGTATGAGACATTCATCCACCCCATGGACAGTGGTTTCACCCCACATGAATCTAATGAAATCGCAAGCGAGGGACCACTAGAGCAAGTGTTTACAGAACCAGTTTCTAATGTTGATAGTCCATACGAATTCAGTGAAACAGCAAGCCTAGAAGCAAAACGCGCACGCAGTGAATGGCTCAAAGATTCAGGCACCTTTTTCTCGCGAGAGGCCTATGTAGCTTACTCTATCCCACAGGGCTTTACACCCGAACAGATAGAGATCCTTAAAATGGCACAAAGGTATAGAATAGAATTTGAAAAGAGTCAGCGAATGGAAAGAGTTCAAGAGGAACAGAGCCAATCTGCAGAAAACGAGCTGAATGAACCTGTTGTCAATGAGACACGGTGTTCGGCTTATACAAGACAGGACCATGCTCATTTTATTTCTTTGTCTGAAAAGATAAATGCTGTAAATAGGATCCTTTAGATAACAACAAAGAGCTCACTGTTTATTAGGGCATTGCACTATCAGAAGAAGAAGATAGGTGGCATAGAGAAATGAGCAGTAAGTTTAGAGCAGAGCAGATAGAATACATAAACGAACAACGTGAAAAGATGAATGAATCTGGAGCTTATGACTTGTTGGATGAAAGAGTGAATAAAATAATACAAGAACATTATCATCTTGAGAAACAAAGAGTTTATAAATATCCCGTAAGTTTCTATTGCTATAGCAGTTATGCATGAAAGGGACGATGAACACGTTATTACTAGAGATACTACAAATACTATAATCAATTCGTTATACCACCCATCGACATGACTACAGAGAAACCCATATTATCATTTAAAAAGACATTGATGAAGACCGTAAGTGATAGTCTAGCTCATACATAGTCGGTTCTCATTATGAAAAACAAAAGGGACAAATCACTTGGTGCAAATCGGATGAATTCACATTACCGGTAGAAATCGATCTTTCAAAAAACTATTTTTTCAGCAATCATGACACGCACGAGGATGCGCATTACAAAAAGAAGATACCGCCGACGATAAGTAATGATGAAGCAGTGCATAGTTTACTTGAAGATGTTAAAATGGATGTTGTCATATCTACTTCTTGCTTATTGAATCTGGTGGAAATGCACGATGATCCATCTGTGAGTAGTTATATACCACTGATGGTAAAACAAGACGGTGAAAGTAAGATGGTTATGAAAAAATGTCTTTATATCATCTGACGTTGACGATAGCAAAAACCGTATACTTTGATCGTCCTTTGCCAAAGGATGTGTCGACTGCAAGAGAAAGAAACAAGTTGGTCTATGATGTAGCTTTCAAGAGTCTTTGTTTAGATTGGTCAAAGCGGCACGCGATATCGTCAAGTTCTAAACAGCATGCATCTACCCCTGAATGGGATTATAATAATGACGAAAACCTTCAATATAATCATTGGACATTTGGAGACTTGAACCTATTGATCAGGAATCAGTCGGACGGTGATGTTTTCAACGTAAGAACCCTTCCCCCTTTCACCAAAATAAGCATATTTGTTTTGTATTCAATTCATCATCCTAGGTTGCAGATAAAAAAGCCAGTCTAGTTTCAAAACTGGAATACCAAATAATAGAGGGCCGAGAGGAATCGACGACAGGTGCTGAACGTGCGATGAATTGGCTGAGGTCTTATATCGGAGGACATTCGATGTTGATTGAAGGAAGGATCGATGTGGTCAACAATCGTTTGATTCGCGTTGTTAAGAAGCAAATGTTGGATATCATGGGTGATCACTGGAGACCGATTGAAGAAAGCGAGATGCTCCGACATACCTTTTCACATCTGCACAGGTAAGTGAAACCATCGATCCTCGCTCAAGGAACTCACTGGATCATAGAACACTTGAGCCTGGCAATTATTTATTATACCGTCGAGCGGAAGAAAAGAATTTTTTGCTTTATTCTAGTGTGGATGAGCATCCCAAGCAAAACTCGGCAGAGATTATTGATTTACAAGAAAAATACAAAATGAATCAACCTTTCCTAGGACACCCAAAGAATTCGTTTGTTCCTGCCATTAAAGAACAAGATGGACAAGTATCCTGGACTTTTCCTCTAAAGAATTAAAAAAAGAAGAAAAAAAAACGTGCACCTCGTTTTATTATTGTATGAAAATAAAAAAAACACCTAATCATCATCTTCTTCTATGGCTTCTGTCTCTTGACTTTTCCTTTTCTCTTTCACGGCTTCTATATCTTGATTTAGACGAATGACGTCTAGAAGAACTGCGATGGCGAGAATGATGACGAGAGGAAGATCGTGGAGACTTGGAGCGCCTTCTGGAAGAGTATCGATCATCACGATGATGACTCTTTTGTTCGTCGCGAGTGTATCGATCGCTGCTGTACCTATCATATCGTCTATCATCTTTCCTATCATCGCGTCGGGTCGTACTACGACGACTCTCCTCTCCTCTATGGCTCTCCTCTCTACGTTCTTCTCTTCTACGGCTGTCTTCTCTTCTTCGGCTGTCCTCTCTTCTACGACTGCCTTCTCTTTTATGACTCTCTTCTCGCTTGCTGCGACTCTCATCATCTCCTGGACGATCTCGCTTCTCCTCTCGTTCGTCATGTCGTCTGTCTTCATCGTATCGTCTGCTGCCTCTGTCTTCCTTGGTTTCCTCACGTCGATCGTCATATCCGCGTCTTCGGCTGTCATCGTGCGAACGATCGCGTCTGGGCGAACGTCCACGATCCTCATTTGAGTCATGGTTCGTGTGATAGTGATAATCACCACGACCTCGAGAACCGTGATAGCCGCGACCTCTCATGCCTCTTCCACGATAGCCGCCACGGGCAAAGTTGTATCCAAACATGTCTTGAAAGGGAACCATCGGGTTGTTGTATTCTTCATTAAATGGAAAATTCATGAATCCCTGAGTGTTGTTCTCTCCCCCGCTTCCTTCACTGTTCTTATTCATCCAGTCCGCATTAGAAGCAAAAGGTGGGAAACCAGTAAAGGGAGGTCTAGGCATCCAATTCATGTTGAACATCATATTGTTGTCCATATTGAAGTTGTGTTTTCTATTCATCGGCCTTTCATCGGATGATTCAAACACTTGGATCGCTGTACCTCCACCTGTCGTCTTGGATGACTGCATTTAGGATTTAATAACAAACACCTTTCATACGCATCACTTACCTCTCCTCCCCCACTCCCTTCATTCTCTTGCTGTTCTGGTTGCTGTTCCAAGACAACATCTTCCATGGACTGAGCATTCTTTTTCAACTCTTCTTGTTCTTCCACATAAGCTTCAATGGCTCTTCTTAATGTCTTATTAGGAATCAATTGATCTGTCGATAGATTTTCTTGATTGCAGTGAGGACAACTTGCACCTTTCTCAAGCGTAGTGCTAATACCTACAATAAAGTAAATAACTTGCGAAAAACCAAAAGAAAAACCTTCTTTAGTTTATTATCATTATTTTTCAGATTTCGTTTTATAATAAAAAATAGACTTTTTTGTATACTTGATAAACAGCAATCATAAATAATATTCACATATAAAATACAGAAATATAATAATAATAAACTAAAGATAATAATATACGTACATTCTTTACAAAATGATTTTCCACAACAAGCGATCACGACTGCCTCTGTCATCAACTTGTTACAAATCATACAACAAAGCTCACTGGGTTTTTGTTGTTCTTCTTCTTGCTGTGTCCTACATCACACTTTGAATACCTTTCTCTTTTTTTATTTTTTTTTCTTTTTACTTGTTGACCGTTCTTTGTACAAATTGACCTTTGGGCACGTTGGGACAATAATAAATCCAGTGACCGGGTTGTCCACACTTGAAACAGACATAACCCGTAGGTGGTTTTTGAGATTCTGGAGGAATATTGGACGGAGGACCCGCCGCAGCTGCAGCAGCCACAGCCATCTGTCGTTGCATTTGTTGTCTTTGAAGTTGCTGCATGAACCAGACTTGCTGCATCCTCTGATAAGGATTGACCATTCTCACAGAAGGATCAAAACCGGGTGGTCCACCACTGAATGATTGTCCTCCGGTACTATGAAACTTTTAACACACCTATTTTATACATCAAATCTATATTTACTGTTGTTGTGGTTGCTGCTGCTCTTGATTCTCATTCGATTCTTGTGTTGTAATATCTTGTAATGAATCTTCTGCCATGTATATTTTGGATCTCTCTCTCTTTTTTTTATATATTAAAAAAAAAACAAAAAAAAAAAAAATACGTAATGACGTTGATTGTCTATTAAAAAGTCACGCATAAGAGAGAGAGTGAGTGAGAGTGAGAGCCAGCTGGGGGGAAAAAACCCCGTTTCCCACCAGCACACACTCATACGCACACAAACAAAATACGCCAAGATTTTTTTTTTTTTTTTTTTTTCCCTTTTTTTTTTATTAATGTCGAATACAGATTTTTTAGCAGTAAGTCAAACAAAAGTGGGTTAAAAGAAGGAGGATGTTGAAGTGAATGATGAATAGAAAGCAATTGAGATTGTGAAAAGGGCCACTGAAGAGGACCACAAAGGCAATTATAAAGAAGCATATACCCTCTATCAGAATGCACTTGAGTATTTTATGACTGCCATCCGATGTAATGTTTAAAAAAAAGAAAAAAAAAAAAAAAAAAAAGAAAGGTTAACACTTTAAAAAGATGAAAGGAATGACCGCTTAAAGGAACCTATTCGAAAAAGATTTGTTGAATATCTTGGTCGAGCAGAGATGTTGAAACAGTTTTTAAACAATCAAGAAAAGAAGCAAAAGGATCCTGACGCCAAAAAGTAAGCTGCTTTGTCTACTTGACGTTTATTGACTTATTATAGAAAAAATGCATCGAGTGAGACAGCAGGCGGAGGCGAAGAAGACGAAGACCCAGACTTGAAAAAGATGAAGGCCAGTTTAACAAGCGCTATCTTGACCGAAAAGCCCAATGTGCGATGGGACGACGTGGCCGGTTTACAAGGCGCCAAGGAAGCCCTGAAAGAAGCCGTGATCCTGCCCATCAAGTTTCCTCACTTTTTTACCGGTCAAAGAAAGCCTTGGCGTGGCATCTTGCTCTATGGTCCCCCAGGCACAGGTAAATCGTATCTGGCCAAGGCGGTCGCCACAGAGGCCAACTCGACCTTCTTTTCCGTGTCCTCTTCGGACCTGGTTTCGAAATGGTTGGGAGAGAGTGAACGGCTGGTGAAGCAGCTCTTTCAGATGGCACGTGACAATAAGCCATCGATTGTGTTTATCGATGAAGTGGATTCTTTGTGTGGCACGCGTGGAGAAGGCGAATCAGAGGCATCGCGTCGTATCAAGACTGAATTCCTTGTTCAAATGAATGGTGTGGGGAATGATATGGATGGTGTGCTTGTCTTGGGTGCAACGAATATACCTTGGCAATTGGATTCTGCTATTCGTCGAAGGTATCTATGCTTCATTCTCATCTCTTTACTCACCCCTTCATTAGATTCGAAAAGCGTATTTATATTGCACTTCCTGATGCCCCTGCTCGTGCATCCATCTTTGCCTTGAATGTTGGATCCACCCCGTGTACGTTGACACAGGCGGATTATAAGAAATTGGCAGACATGACAGAAGGGTAAGATGAAGAAGATGAAAAAGAGGATGCTGACGATAAAATAGATATTCTGGTTCTGATATTGCAACACTTGTAAGAGATGCGTTAATGCAACCCATTCGTAAAGTACAGATGGCAACTCATTTTAGATGGGTAGAGGCACCCTCAAGACAAGACCCAAGTCAAAAATCACGTTATTTGACACCTTGTTCACCAGGTGCACCTGAAGCAAAAGAGATGACTTGGGTTGACATTGAATCTGAACAATTATTAGAACCCGAGTTGACGATTCAAGACTTTTTAAAGGCAGTTCAGAATACGAGACCTACTGTGAATCAAGAAGATATCGAACAACAAATGAAATTCACAAATGATTTTGGTAAAACAAGAATACAATTTTTCATTATTTTAAAACTCATTTCTTTTTTAGGTCAAGAAGGATAAAAATATCAATTTGTATGATTTACACAAAATAAAAAGAGGAAAGGAGGAGGTGGTGGAGGGGAGAAAGGAAGAAGACGATTGATCCATTTTATAGTATTGTGTGCCTGATTGCATCATTCTGTTTATTTGTTACACTTGAATTCATTTGATCCAATTACTTTATATTCAATATTGAGCTTAAACTTAATGCCGGAAGATCCAAAAATTGTGTTTAATACATGTGCTTTGTGTTTCATTTGTATATCCATCTTATCTCATCATCTTCTCTTCTTTGAAATCAGCAAAACCAAAGCAAACAAATCGAAATCTATCCTCATTCTTTATTTCAAACAAACAAAGCCTATCCTCTTTTTTTCTTTTTTCTTTTTTTTTCATTCTTCTCTCTTTCATTTGGGTTTCTATCGGAGCTTGATCAAGATTCAATATAAAACTTGATTACAAAACAATGAAGCCTGCGATTATCTTTCTTTATTTTCTATTCTTTTTATTATTTCCCTTTATTAGTTTCATTTTAATTATCTTGTTATTTAGATTCAAAACATTGCTCTTCCTTATTTCTGCAAGTAAAAAAAAATGAGTTTATGTAACCATTCTTTGATTTTTCTGTCGGCGAACATCCCATTGAAAAACGTGGTAACGCGAATTGGACCGAAAAAAGAAAGCTAAACAACCCTGCTTGTTTATTTGATCTACACTGTAAAGACAAAATCCCCTTTTATAGAATTCAAAGAAAAGTAAGAAGGATGAGAAATCGCGTAAGTGGGTTCTTGACTGAACCGGCCCTTGACCGATCCTTGAAAGTGGCAAAGGTGACGTCCACATAAAAAAGCGGGCAAAAGCGGATAGAGAAGCACACAAAAAAATCATTGGTCCATTGTATTAGTGGTATTGTAAATACCCCATACAAGAGTCTTCCTACTCAATTTGGAAGATTGGATTAAACTTTTTTTTTTTTTGTTCGTTCCCCTGCCCGTGCTGAGTTTTTTCTTTTTTTTTTTGATCTCTTATATAAAAGCATCTTTAATATTTTTTCTTGCCTTTTTTTTTTTTTTTTTCTCTTTTTTCTATTCTTAAACAAAAAAACTCCCACCATTCATTTTTTTTTCCTTTCTTTTTAATTTAATTCTTGTATTGGAACACAACAACTAAAAAGAAGAGCAAAAAAAGAAAAAAGAAAACACTTTTTTAAAAATCTCTCAACTTCCTTCTTTATATAAATCATGACTGAGAAAACAGAAACACAAGAAATCGTTGGTGAAGAAGTCATTATCCAAAAGACTGTCAACATTTCTGGTGATCTTACGACCTTGACTGTCGAGGAACTTTATGACAAAGATAAATTTGATTTATCTACAATGGAACCTGGAGATGTATTTCAACTCTTACAGTACGTATACGAACCCCCTTTACCCCTCCCCTTGTATGATTCTTCTTTTTACTATCCCCTTTTTTTTACTGCCTCTTCTCTACCCCCCCCTTTCTCTCTCCTTGAACACTTTTTCATTATTTTCCATCTTTTTTCTTCCCCTTTTTCCCAAAAAAATTTTTTTTTCTCCACTCTTTTTTTCTGTTTCAAATCATCGGGGATCACAACTTTTTCATAAATTTTTTTTTTTTACTAACCTCACACCTTAGAACTTCCTCTGATGGTTTAACTTCCGAAGAAGCCGCCCGTCGTATTGAAAAATTTGGTCGCAACAAGCTTGAATCCAAGGAAATCAACCCTATTCTTCAATTCTTGGGTTTCATGTGGAATCCTCTTTCTTGGGTGATGGAAGCCGCTGCTATTGTTTCTATTGCTCTTTCCAATGGTGGTGGCAAGCCCCCAGATTATCCTGATTTCATTGGTATCGTCCTTCTTTTATTAGCCAATGCTACCATTGGTTTCATGGAAGAACGTCAAGCTGGTAATGCCGTCAAGGCACTCATGGCTGCCTTGGCTCCTGAATGTAAGGTGAAGCGTAGTGGTGAGTGGAAAACGATGGAAGCTGCTGAATTGGTCCCTGGTGATATCATCAGTATCAAATTGGGTGATGTTGTTCCTGCTGATGGTCGTCTGATTGCTGTAAGTAGATTGACTTTATCAAATTCATTTTCTAACATGTTCATCAGGCCCACGGTCAAGTGTCCATTGATCAAGCTGCCCTGACTGGTGAATCTTTACCGGTCGGTAAGGAAGCAGGTGATGAAGTTTTCTCTGGTTCTACTGTCAAGCAAGGTGAAGCAGAAGCCATCGTGATCGGTACGGGTACCAACACCTTCTTTGGTCGTGCGGCCAAGTTGGTCGGTGACGCCAATGATGATGTCGGCCACTTGCAAACCATTTTGGCCAAGATCGGTAACTTTTGTTTGGTCACCATCACGCTCTTTATCATTCTCGAAATCCTTGTCATGTACCCTCGCTTCCACTATGCTTACCGAACCGGTATCGACAACATCCTCGTCTTGCTCATCGGTGGTATCCCCATTGCCATGCCTACCGTCCTCTCTGTCACTTTGGCCATCGGTGCCAAGCAACTCGCTGAACACAAGGCTATCGTCACCCGTATCACGGCCATTGAAGAAATGGCAGCTGTCACCATCTTGTGTTCGGACAAGACGGGTACACTGACCTTGAACAAGTTGATCGTCGACAAGCCGACCATCAAGCAATACTCAGACGCCAGTGGAGACGACATCATCCTCTTGTCGGCCTATGCCTCTCGTACCGAAAACCAAGACGCCATCGATTTCTGTATCGTCAACTCCTTGCCCGATCCCAAGTTGGCCCGTGAGGGTATTGAAGAATTGGAATTCAAGCCATTCAATCCTGTCGTCAAGCGTACCGAAATCACTTACAAGCGTCTTTCGGATGGCAAGGTCCTTCGTGTCACCAAGGGTATGTCCCACACCATCTTGGATCTCTGTTCGCGTGATAAGACTGAAGAACAAATCAAGGCCTTGAACGACGATGTCGATGAATTTGCCCGTCGTGGTCTCCGTGCGCTTGCTGTGGCTGTGGATGAAGTGCCCTCGGGTGAAGTCGAGGGTGAAGGTTTAGGTTTCCGCTTGATCGGTCTCTTACCCATCTACGATCCTCCTCGTTCGGATACCAAGGAAACCATCGATCGCGCGATCGCTTTGGGTGTCTCTGTCAAGATGATTACAGGTGATCAATTGGCCATTGGTAAAGAAACCGGTCGTCGTTTGGGTATGGGTGATAACATGTTCTTGTCCAAGACCCTCAAGGAAGGTCCTCCTGCTGGTTCTGGTTACTCTGATGTGGACGAAATGGTCTTGCACTGTGATGGTTTCGCTGGTGTGTATCCCGAACACAAGTATGAAATTGTCGAACGTCTTCAAGCCATGGGACACATGACGGCCATGACGGGTGATGGTGTCAACGATGCTCCTGCTCTCTCCAAGGCCAATGTCGGTATCGCTGTTGCTGATGCCACCGATGCCGCTCGTTCTGCTGCCGATATCGTGTTGACCGAACCTGGTCTTTCTGTGATTATTGAAGCCATCATTGGTTCTCGACAAATTTTCCAACGTATGCGTAACTACTCGATCTATACCTGTTCTGTCACCATTCGTGTCGTTGTCGGTTTTGCCATTCTCGTCTTTGCCTTCCAATACAACTTCCCTCCTTTCATGGTCTTGATTCTTGCCATCCTGAACGATGGTACGATCATGACGATCTCTACCGACCGTGTCAAGCCCTCGCCTTACCCCGATGCCTGGAACTTGCGCGAAATTTTCTCTTATGCTATTGTCTATGGTCTTTACTTGACTGCCTCCACCGTCGCTTTCTTTGCGGTGATCTACAAGACCACCTTCTTTGAAACTCACTTTAGTCTCCCTCACAATGTGAATGCTGAAGGTGTAAAGGATGTGAACGATGGTGTGTACCACTCTGTGATCTACTTGCAAGTCTCTACCATCTCTCAAGCCTTGATCTTCATCACCCGTTCTCGTGGTTTCTTCTTCACCGAACGTCCCTCGATCATGTTGATGTGTGCCTTCATTGTCGCCCAACTGGTTGCTACCTTCATTGCGGTCTATGCCAACTGGGGTTTCACCGAACTCAAGGGTTGTGGATGGAACTGGGCCGGTATTGCCTGGATCTGGAACATCATCTGGTTCTTGCCAATGGATTTGATCAAGTTCGCCATGCGTTTCTTCTTTGAACCCAAGAATGACTTGAAGCACTCCAAGACACCCATGGCCGGCCAAAGCCGTCGTGCGTCTGCTCTCTCGGGTACCTCTTCTGCTCGTTACTATGCCAACCGTACTCGTTCCCTCAAGTCCCTCGAACGTTCTCAAAACTTTGGAAAGAAGCTGTTGGGTGGTAAGAAGAAGATGAGCATGGATGCCAAGGAAATGCGTCGCTTCTCTTCTGTTCAAACCAACCATGCTGCTCAAGTGTTGAACCAATAACTTTATAAAAAATAATCTTGTTTTTTTAATGTTTGCTAAAGTGTGTTTTTGTGTTTTTGTTTTTTTTTAAAAAAAAATAGTTGTTTATTTTATATAATAATTTACAAAGTATAAATGTTGATTTCTCTATGATTTGAAGAATAAATGATGGATCGAAGGATTTCACAACGCCTTTCCATCAGATTCAAAAAGTTTTCCATCTGTTCGGTCGACATACGGTCCAGTGAAGACTTGAATTTCGTATCATCGCCTTCCATCACGGGCTCTGTCGCTTCCTGTTTCTTGTTTCTCATCACGGGCTTGGTGGTCATCTTTTGTTTCTGACGGACCTGGAGAGGTCGGTGGGTGTTGTATTGCTTGTAGTACAGACCGCACGCGTTACAGAGCGAGTGGACGCGATCGGGTGTACGTCGCCAGAGAGGTGTCTTGGTGACATGACAGTTGTAACATTCGATGTGTCCTGTGTTGGCTCGCTTCCGTTTGGGTTGTTGGGTAGGTAAGACGGTATCAAGATAGAGTTGAGGTGAATTGAAGAGGTACATGTCCATTGGAGGTGAAGGAAGAAAGAGATCTTGTTGAAGGGAAAGTGTTGGATCAAACATGCCACTCATATAGTTCATTGGGTGTTCGCTCATTGAATAAAATAATCTGCAAGAAAGAAAGAAAGAAAGAAAAAAAGGTAGGTGTGGATGCTTGTTGTATTTATATCTTCTTCACACACACCCCCTCTTCCCCCCCCCCCTCCTCCTTTTATGAGGCTTAAGGGCGAAAAAAAGAACCAAATCCAATTACTACACTCCCTCTCTCTCTCTCTATTCTTTACTATTCTATTTTCTGTTCTCTCTCTCTCTCTCTCTCACCCCCTTACTTTAATGTAAAAAAAAAGCCTTTTTGACGTCCTTTTCTGTAAAAAAAAAAAAAAAAAAAAAATACTCTTGGCTTTTTATGATGACACAAAAATAGGTTTCCGAGGTAAATGATCGAGGCCTCTGGAGTGGATGAAGAACGATGTATGTCTTTTATAAAGTAAAAAAAAAAAGATGGGGGAGAACGGGATGATTTCCCCAGATGTTACGTGTGTTTTCTAAAGTGGATGGTAAACAATGGTGCCCTGACAAGCAGTCTGTTTGTGTCGAACAATAACGCACGTGCCATGCAGTGAGGCGTTTCATGTTTCATAGGAGGAAAGAGAGAGGGGGGTATTAGGTAATGATGGATGCGCGGGTCCTGGATGATGAAAGTAAAAAGCGATTGGTTTGATAATAAGAAGAAATGATACGTTCTTGTCGAATAGATGAAAACAAGAGAGATGAAAAGTGACGCGGATGAAGCACGGGTGGACGCATGAGCCACCTACTGATTTGGATGTGGCAACTTTTATTATAAACCGGCGCTTTCTTTTTTATATCATTGGGATCTGCAGGCAACTACTGTAAATAAGGTTTGATTGTTAGCCACTCGAGTGTTTATAGCAATTCATAAACACTTTTTCGTCTTTTTTCCATGTGTTCCCAATCGTCCTTTCAAAACAATTCATCTTTCAAACGCTCTTCATCCCCGCTTCACTCTCTCCACACAAAGTTGTCTATGCAACCTGTCCCTGCTTTTTGTATAAAGTTGCAGATGGGTTATAAGTTGAAAGATGTTTGTTTGTTCGTCATCTGACGGACTGGTCATAATAAATGCCTCTTCTATTTAGAAGGGAGTGAGAGAAGGGGAGGAGAGAACGTGATTTTTTTTTTAAAATTGTGTTAATGAAAAAGGCTATATTTCTATTTATTAGTTTCAAGTTGGGGAATCTATTTCATAAAAGATTGAATTTATCTCTTTCAAAAATTAGAGTAAAGATTTTATATGACTAAATCAAGAAAATAAAAAGGGCAAAAAGAAAGGGGATGAAAGGGGGGACATGAGCTATTAAGAGTATTGAATGGATCTTGTTAGACCATCGTCTTGCCACTGACTATTTTATTCATTCTTTACGCAAATCATTTTTAGAAAAAAAGTTGCTAAACAAATAACTTTTTTTTTTTTTTTTTTTTTTTTTTTTTTTTTTTTTTTTTTTTTTTTTTTTTTTTTTTAAAAAAAAAAAACAATATTCTCAAATACGAGTCATTTTGTTTTGCTCCCAAAAATAAAAGCCTCAAAAGTAATTCCTTTTAGAAAGTTCTTTACAAACAGTTTACAATCGATATTAAGGAGGATGACTACACTCGACAGAAACTCTTGTCCCCTTCAATGAAGTGTGCTTCAGTGATGAAGAGCACATTCACCTTTCGCTTTCAAATCCTGGTTATCCCCTTTCAAAAAAAAAAAAGATTCAGTGTCATCACTCATTCAGGAGAAAAAGATCTTCCTCCCCCCCTCTCACAAAGAGACCCTGTGTTGATTTGATAGAAACAAGGGCAGAAGAAAAAGAGGTAGGTGATCAGAGTTCATCTTTCATGAGACCTTATCGATTTTGTGTAAAGAGTCTCAAGCACATGTTTCAATCAAACCTTTTTTAATCATATTAGATCCTGAAACCATTCGGTTGTACATGCCCCCCTTTGATGATTTACGAATCGAGTGTGACAAATGAGTTTATTGATTTACAAAAAGTGAGCAAAAAGGTCTCAGATGAAACAATATCCCTTAATTCACTGTGATACTCTGCAGATAAGCAATAGATGCAAGCGTCTCGTTTCTCATTTATTTGTATCACACAAACTGTACCAACAGAGATTTTTACTATAAAAGGAATGGCTTGTCTCTAGGTTCTACATGACTCTATTCTGTTTCCAGAAAAAAAAAACTTGTTCAATCACAGGTTGAGGATCAAATGAATTCACTCTTTCTCATCCCCCCCTCTCTCTCATTCGTTTCAAACATTCGATCCACCTCATTCAAAAAAAAAAAAAAAACCAATTTCGTCTTCCAATAAAAAACCGTCATCGATGACTGTCTTCAGGGCACCGATCCAGAACCAGCATGCGTTGAAAACAATGACCATGACGCAGGTTCTTGCCAAATTTGAAAAATGCTCTGCAGTTTGAATGACTGATGCACAGGTTATCAAAGAAACTAAATTAAAAGTGTAGATGAAAAAGAATGTTCCAACAGGTCATTTGACATGTGCTCAGTCTATCCTCTCTCTTACACACACACACACACACGTCAAACTTGTTTTTGAATCTCTTGTTCCACTTTCACAGCACGCAATCTGTTATTCACCTTGTGCTTGGATGCTCTTCATTTGCCAAGGATGGCTGACCCTGGAGGTCAACCGAACACACTTTCTCCCGAATCTCAAACGCCGAGTTGATAAACAGCATGTTATCCACCTTAGGCCAACGGTTGGGCGTACTTGACCACTCGGCAAAACCCAATCTGATGTCTCCCAGAAAAGTGGGATCGGATCGAGAGCACGTGATACAGGCTGGATTCACATCGACACACTCGGTTTGGATCCCCACCCAGAGCTCTCCCACAGAAAACACGAGCAGGGAACACATGCAAACATGAATCTTTTCATAAAAGACACAAGGAGAGAGATGGCTCATGATGCTCTATTTCACTTATAACAAAAGGAGAAGGGGACAAAGGAGAGAGAGAGAGGGATTTTGATATTTGCATGAAATAACTCGTTTAAGGGTGACATAGTTTATTTGACTCAAGTCATTAGGATGACTACTTTCACTTTTTGTCATTCACAAGTGTGGATGAGACTATAAAGTATTGAAACCTGTTCACTCTGGACCTTCCTTTGCTACCCGTCACAGCCCTGTCAAATACGTTTCGTATGCACAGTTGTCTACAACCCATTCAGATAGGGTTTGAATTCATTTGTTTTCATCTGTCCTCAAATAAAAATAAAAAATCCAGGAGCACCTTCATTTTCTACAAAAACATACCATCCACATTGAATTCCCCCCCCCCTCCCTCTTTCTTTAAAAGAAGGAGACATGGCTTGTCATCCACCCGAGAATGCTTTCTTTCAGGACAGCAAGTCATTCTCGACATCAATTCATCCTCTCTGTTTCATCCGAGGTGGATCGAGAGCCAGAAAACCATGGTCTGCCGAAATGAAATGACATGTGTTTGAAAGCAGGCCGTTCGGGAATCGCTTCTTTTTGAAACCTTCACTGCTCCTTTTCAGTGCGGTCGCATCGCTTGAAACAACCAGCGGCCGTCATGTCTTCTTTTATCACTTTACTTTTTATGCCACACGGCTTCATTCAAACGTAAGCTGTCGGATCCTGACACGTCAAGTTGCTTTCTTACCGTGTTCACATCCAGGACCGCGTTCTCTTTTGGCAACCCCACCCCGCGTTCAGTGGGGGGGGGATATGAAAACCAGCCTGTGGTAGGTGAACAGGCATCGGATGTCATGGGGCCCTCACCAAGCGTTCGATGCGATAGGGTCTTCAAAACGAGGGGGAGATGGGGTGCCGTTCAGAAGCGCTTTCTTTGAAAAGGAGAACGACGGTGATGTCTCTTTTCATCACAAGCGCATTCTTGTTTGGGTTTTCAGGCCACAAAAGATGGACATCGCTGGTCAATCCAATCATCGAGGGACAGCAAAAAAGTGATGGTTGATCACTCCTTTTATGAAAATAACGCAAGCGGGGGTTACTTTTGATCCCATGATTGAATTGTCGAAAACCATGCAAATAAAGGTCAAGAAAATATAGATGGCTTGCTCTCTACAAATAGAAATGATAAACAAAAGCTGAACCAGCCCATTTATTGAAAGAAACTTTGTCCAATCAAGGCTTTCTTTGCCGATCCGGCTTGCTTTGATTGGTTTGATCATTCTGTTCGTTTGTGATAAGATGGGTGATGGTATACAAGCCATAGGGAGGAACAAAAGACAAGAAGAGTAGAGTGACTGGGGTATAAGGTACTCAGATGAGTGAGGAGAGATGAAGATGCTTGGATAGACTCTTTTCAGAATGACATGGGACCAGAAGGGATGTGGCGTGCCGAAGCATCGTAGGATCTATCCCTTCTTTTAAACAGGATGAATATATCCCGCTGATGTCCAAAGCAGTGATCTTCAAGCTCACACACACCCTATCATCCGATACAGTCATCGGCTTGAAGGGCATCGACAGTGGTTTGGTCTCATCCCAGAACTGAGCAGTCTTGTCATTCTTTTAAGGACTTTTTTTAGAAAGCTGGCTCTTGGAATGTAGCATGGGCCGAGATGGACGACTTGCAAAGCAGACGGTGGAGGATGCGAATAAAGGCTGTTGTCGAATCACTTTTCATGCTCCTATCGTTCCCTCTAAACAACCCTCTGACGATGGAGAAGGATGCTTTTAAAGAACTCTGGACGGATCAAGTGAGTGGAACATGCGCTCGCTGTCGTATTTTGTGTCATCCAAAGACAGGAAAGAATGTCCACTGGCTCCTCTTTATTTCAATGGACCCGTGTTTTCGATGAAGCAATGAATAGATAACTTTCAAAGTACATGACAGTGCATTTCAACAATGAAAACATTGTTCTTTATGGATCAAAGTAACCTGAGCTCAAACTGGCGTGGGACAAATCTGAAGAAGGCATTCTGAACCTCTTTCAAAAAGAATCTTTTCGTTCCTTTGTCACCCCCCATTCGATGTGAATCGACTTTTTGATACTTCCAATCACAACACTCCATGCGTATGTTCATTGTTTCTTGTTCTTTTATTGTCCTACAGCAAAAAAAAGACACGTAAAAAAGGACTGATTTCCAAATAAGGGAATTGCCAGACACGAAGGACGTGTTTCACTGGACATCGGTCTGTGAAATCAACAAGGCCATTGTTTTTTTTTTTTTGAACGCCCCTTTTCTTTTTTTCTTTCCAACCTTCATGAACTCACCCAAGACACCTGACCGACCCACAGTGAGTCCTTTGGCCCATCAGACCTTCACACCCTGCACTCGACTTTCACGCATGACGCTCGGTCCTGCCACAGACGATCCACCACGACCGTTTCAAGAAGGATGGATGGAAGAGAAAGTGAGAGGGGAAGAGAGGTCGATGGATAAAAAGAGGGTAAGACCGAGCTTGGGGGGAAGCGATGGGGGGGTTACTGATGCGCTATAGCCATTTTCGTTTTCTGAAGAGGAAGAATCCGACGACGACGCCTTCTTTTCATCCGATCCTTGTTCACCCGCCCATCCGTTCGAGGAAGCGATGTGGTCAGCCAGGCCACGGACAAGACAATCCCTGTTTGAGGAGGAAGACGAGGTGGATGGACACTATGATCCGAGTACTGCTTGGTTAGTGCGGGTGTATCATGACAACAGACCTCAGGAGAACACGGTCTGTGAGGAGATGAGTGAAGAAGAAGTAGAAAACAGATCACCGTGGGAGGAAAGAGAAGAAGGAAAGAGAGGGGGAGAAGACCGATGGCCTTTACAGGAAATCAGTTGGGAAGAAGATGGACAGACAGGCAAGACAAGGTTGCTTGGAACAAAGCGTGTCATCCAGACCTCCTCTCTTTGCTTCATCAAAAGAAAAAGACAAAACACCAACCAATGATGAATCCAACTTGCATCATTCATACCTCACTATGTTCACACCATTTTATATCATTTTGCTCGCATCCCAAAAAAAAAATAAATTTTTTTTTTTTTCAGTTTGAAAACAAGAGTTGTACAGTGAAATCATGACTGAATGCTTTGTTTTCATAAATCAAGTCCAAATCTTGCTTTCTCAACACGACCTGATTCTTGTTGATCAAAAACACAAACACCACATTGAACCAAAAGCTCATCCAAACCTTTCCTTTGACCTAATAAAAAAAAAGTGAGTCAACAAGGAGGAAAAAGGAACACGATCGCTTACGGTTGAGAACGTGATCTTGACATCCTCCCATACTTTTTGTTCGAGTTGGATCTCCAGAGGGTCTGTTGTCTGTTGTGAGTGAGCCAGTGCATCGGATGACGAACGGCAGCTTACCTTGATCAACGCCTGATGGACACAGACATCCTGACAGTCCACACGGATCACACAGTCGTTCAGGGGCGCATGGGACAGGCGGAGGGTGTTCAAGGTGGACTGTAAGGCTTGATGTTGATGGTAGAGCGCGGGATGATGGAGCATGTATTCATAGTATCCCACATAGCGCTTTTGACTCGGAATCGTGATCCCCTTCTGGTCCCTCGTCCTCTTGTCCGCATAGATCGCCATGGCTTCCACCGCATCCCTGGCTTCCCCCAGATGCAGCAGCAGACACGCGATCACCGTGCCCGTCCGGCCCTTGCCTGCTTTGCAGTGAATCACGACCACGTGATGGACATCGGTCGACAGCCACTCCCACGTGTCCTTGCAGAACGCAATCAGCGTACGGAAAGGTGGGGCTTGGTGATCCAGAAAAGGATAATTAGCAGCTAATCCGATCATCAGTAGACAGTACAGCATATCCTCTTGTTTTATTACCGTGTTCAAATTTAGACAAATCATAGAGTTTTTCTGAACGGCTGTTTAATAAAAAGATAAGAAGAAGGCATTGGTTTTTTTTTTTTTTTTTTTTTTTTACAGATTATAAACTTTGTAATGTCCTTTATGTTGCTCATCTAAAAACCTATTCTTTATTCAACCATTTGTTTCTTTTTGTCTTTTCTTACTTTTTAACGAGATCAAAAGAGTTTCTATAATAACTCTCAAGACCTTCACCAGGATAAGCCATGGCAATTATACGGTTGGTGATGTCTAATTTGTTTGGTTATTCTGTTTATTAAATGTATTCAGTGCTATTTACAACTCAAGTCAAGGTCAACTCCATTTTCTATATATCTTTTCCTATTTTCAGACACACACGTCCTTATATAATTAAACATCGAAACCCTTTCTCTCTCTTTTTTCTTAAAAAAAAAAAAAGAGCGTTTGTAACACCAATTTTATTTTCAACTTGCCCAAAAGGTTCTTTTTGTAGGGAAAAAAAAAAGGGATTTTTGTTTATTTTTTAAAGTGACGCATAAAATGAATAGCATCCAGACTGTATTCTTTTTGCTTTTAGAAAAAAAAGATGTACTTCTTTTCATGGCAGGAGTCTAGGGATGATTGCAACCGAGTCCTCTTTTGAAGGGTTCAAAGTCTGAACTTTACAGCGTACGTTCAATGACGGTTGAGTCGTCTATTGAAAGTCATTGGGGATGCAAGCATAGGGCCAAGTCCATGTGGTGTTGACGAGGGGGGGGGATGTATCTCGGCTGGTCTGTCCGTCTGGACAAGCAAGTCAAGGGATGATGTGGGTCTCATTCGAGCCCTTTTGATGTGCTTTGGTTTCCAAAAAAGGAGACCCTTGGCTGAGTTGAACACACATGTTGAACATATGGCAAGTCAATGCGAATAAGGAATTCTATTGCTTACAAAAGGTAGAAACGCACTGAACTAGTCTTTATTGAAAACAACTTTATCCTACAATCATCAAAAGAAGAAGCCTTGATCAGTCCAAGAGAGACAATCTGGCATTTTTTTTTTTTAAAAAAAAAAGGATGCTAGGGTGTATAGGATAGAGATGAATTAGGTGTGATTATCATTTCATTTTCTTTTTTTTTATACACCAAAGAAAACAGGTGGATAAACACACCAGAGCAGGTAAAAGAAATGGTGTGTCCATCGTACGAGCATCGAATGGGATCCAAATGAAACAGGGTTCCCTTTCAAAAGATGGTTTGGTTTACAAAATGACCTTTTCAGTGAACATGGTAGGCGGGTATATGTGTGACAAGGCAAGGATAGACAAAAGGAAGATGCTAGAGCGATGGATGAAAAAAAAAAAAACGACTGAGAAAAGAGAGGATAAAAGAAACATGGTTTACAAAGGATGCCATGTGTTGACCTAGAACGTGTTACACGCTTGGACAAGAGATAAAATTAGAATTCATATGCAGATCACTTCAGTCTATTTTAATTAAATAGAAAACAGAAAACACGTTGAAACCTAAAAGATTAAAATTTTTAAGTTCTAAAAAAGTTTTGTGCATAATTTTTTTTTTTCCTAAAAAAATTGAATATAAAAACCAATTCATTTTCTTTTTCTTTCTATTTGAAACAATGCATCAACCGATTTTAATGACACCCACATTCACATTAAATGATCGTCCAATAAAAGCAGAAGAATCCTTTCCACTAAAAACTGAATACAAGGACAGAGAGGAAAGAGAACAAGTGAGTCTCATGATGCCTGCTCCCTCACCCAACATTATCAAATCCAGTGAAGAAGAAGAAGAGGAGGAGGATGAAGCACTCTATCAGATCACGGAATCCAATCGATACATTCCCTATGAAGAACAAGTGACACCAGTGATACATCGAGTCAAGTCCCTTCGAAGTCAAGATGTCGCCATCCGAAAGAATCTGCTGGTGTTTGCAGACAAACAGAACGTGACCACCCAGCCGGATCGGATCATCGTTCAGCATCATTACGGTGCTGGACCCAAGGGTGAGCTGAGTGAGGAATTCAGACCGAAGCGACGTCAAAGGTCCTATCTGGTCGCATGCGATTTCAGTCCAGAGAGTATGCATGCGATCGAGTGGACCATGGGCACCATGATGCGTGATGGTGACCGGTTGCATGTGGTGGCTGCAGTCGGTAGAGAAGATAAATCGGAAGGTGTGAAACAATCGGGTCCATCCTTCATCAAAGAGGTAAACATCAGTTTTCCATTCTTCTTTTTTTTTATTCACCCTCTCCTTTTTGGACTAGTTGAATAAGGTATCGGAAAGGATAACAGAAGAAGCCAAGAAAATAATGGATCAAATGTTACTGTTTGATGTTGACTTGATCACGTATGCTATTTGTGGAAGAGTAAAAGATGTCTTGTCCCAATTGGTAAATAGGAAACAATGCCCCCATTGTACTCTGACTTACCAAAACAGATCACAACCTTATCCTTAACCATGGTCGTCTGTGGAACGAAGGGTGGTGGCACAATGAAAGGGTAAAAACGATAAAGAGAGAGGGATGCAGGGGGGTTGTTTTCAGAGTTTAATGATCGTACTAGACTTTTTATGGGTTCCATCTCTACCTTTCTCGTTCAGAAATCACCCGTGCCGGTGACGGTGATCAAGCCTCAAAAGAAACAAAAGAAAGTGACAAGAAAGCCGATACAGGCCACAGGACTTAGTGAAAGTAAGCAATCATTTATCTTGAATGAATTGGTTTTTAATGATCAAATAGGTGTTCAATCAGGACAATTAGCAGTGGATGAACTCAGTAAAAAGTAAAAAGCAAAAAAAAAAAAAAAAAAAAAAAAAAAATTAGACAGCAAAAGATGATTTTGCTTCTTCATCCACTGGAAGTTCCATTTCTTCATCTACAAAATGTTCACTGATCCCTCCAGGTCCAGTTGAACTTAATGTCATGTACTTTAATTGAATTAATACTTTTGTAATAAATCCCTTTTTTGTAAATATAGTTTTACCTTTGTTTGGAAATCTCTATTTAATCCTTCCAATTTGTCCATGTATGATATTCTATTGTTAATCGTTGATAAATTTAATATGGATTCTTCAAGTTTGCTTTGTCTTTCTTCTTCTTCGTCATCATCATTAAAATGAACCATCTTTGTGAGCTGTTCGGTGATGGAAATACTAGCCGAGATTTGTTTTTGATTGATCTATTGTATTCTTAGTCTCTATTTAAAACTTAGTTGCATCCTACCATCTCAATCAGTATCAATTCTAATTCTTTAGGTGAGATATTCTCAATCTTTTTAGCCATCTCATTTAATCCAACTGTAATGTACACTTTCGTTAATTCCTTAATCTTCTTTCTTAAAAGTGATTGAAAGCACTGTTTGATCAATCCAATGTGTTTATCCTATTCATCGCATTAATATCATCATCTCTATGCGTACTCTTTTACATTTTCAAAAATAGTAGAGGATCGAGAAGCAATGTCTTGAAACATGCGAATGTTTGTATCCTTGAAAGCATCCACCAGTTGCAAATAAACCACAGCTTGTGATTTACATACCTTCTCCACTGTAGAGGCTGTATATTTCGGCAACGGTCTCATCTGTCCCTCACCGATCAGACATACCAACACATACTTTTTATAAGCAGCAATCTGAATCGCGCTCAACAGCTTCTGTGTAGGAGCAGAGATGACGATCGATAGAAAATCAAGGGCACGTACAAAGTTTTTGTTGGCAATATACACCATCGATCCATAAAAGTAGTACTCCAATACGCTTTGAATATCCAAATCATTTTTCTATTCCAAATGATCGAGTTACAAAAAAGGTTGCGTTCGTGCCCAGTCACTTACTGTGGTATCAATGGTTTCAATATCGTAATCCAAGAGTTGAAGTGGATACGTATACATTTTGGCTAATATACATGCTTTCACAAAAGTGGAATGAAGTGAGGTTAGAACAAGAGGTGAACCGGAATATCTTTGAATGGCTGATAACAATACTTCAAGTGGTAGTAGTGGCTGCAGCCAGTGTCAGTAGGTCATAAAGTCAAACCTCTCTCTCTTTTTTTTTTTTTTTTTTTTTTTTTACCTGTTCAACAAGTTCAGCTAAATGCAAGCATGCAGATCCAACCAACCTGACTAAAATACTTGTAAGTATACAGTTATAAACAATGTTGTAAAAATAACTCACAACAAGTAGGTGATAAAACAACTTGCTCAACATCAAACACTTGAACAAAATGACTCAACAATTGAAAATAGCGTAAAGCCTCTTCTTTTGTAGAATTAAAACATCGAGCCGTACTATTTTCGAATCAAGTCAACATGCATTAATACATGTGTGTGGTTTTCTTACATAAAGTATAAATAAGCCAAAGACTGTAGAGAAGGATCAAGAATAGTCAAAGGATCCAAACTATCTGAAGTGAATGATAAAAGTTGTTGTTGACTTAACGCGTTTAATTCAGGCACAATTTGTATCCAGTCTTGTGTAGTAGAAAGAATGCGTGCAATCAATTCGTCAATAGATGCTTCTTCAATTGGTTGTTGCATAACTGTGAGTATTTTAAAAAAAAAAAAAAAAAAAGTCGGGGTGAAGAAATGCAGCTGGTGTGTCATTTATTTTTAAAACTTTTTATAAATCCTTTCTGGTTTGTTTTGTTTATGCGCTATCCATCTTGCAGCATTAAATAAAAAATCACTTAGTCTATTAAGAAATATGGCCACTGAATCATCACACATATCATCTCGAGCCAACGGCTGAACTCTTCTTTCTGCACGTCTACAAACGGATCGTGCGATATGTAAACTAGCACTTGCTTTTCCGCCAGACTACAGCACACGCAAATAATTAATAAAAGTGATGGAGCAGTGAATGTGTCTATTACCGGTAAAATGAATTGTGTTAATTTAGGCAAATCCTCATCTAATTCATCAATCCATTCTTCTAATTTGGCTACATGAGATATATCAAATGCTGTACGGGCTATAAAAACCATAGTCAATACACAGACCCATATTTTATCAAACCTTACCTAACCGTGGCTCACTTGTTTTTTGACGAGGCGTTGCAAGATTAGAACCAACGTCTTGTAATAAACATTGAATCTATTGCAAAAGGTTACTTGAGACAAAGACAAAAAGAAAATATTTACGTGAACCAGTCTATCGATCATGTGTGGACCCCAAATTGAATCCTCTTCCAAGAATTCAATAGCCAACCTTTTCTTTATCAGATGTGTTTATCACTTGTTTTTTTTTTTATTTCTTACCCAATATTGGACGTCAATTCATCGGTTGTACCTATTTTTCTTGTTCAACTGACTTTTTTTTTAAATCAACAATCGTCTTTACCTAAAGCTTCAAAAATAGCATCATCCTTATCTCGTCGTTCTCCGTTATATAGACTTGATGTTCCTGTTGTAATCTATTATTTCGTGCGTCAATTTTTTATTTCTTGAGCTGAACCTTTATCGCCTGTCTTTGTATAAATCTTCATTCTACTTGTTGAATTAGAATACAGGTTCTTTGACAACCCAAAGGCTTACATGGAATGCTGTCAACAAAAAAAGAATGCTAAAATCGTAGTGTTCAAAATAGGAAAGAGACCCTCTTTTTTTTCAAAAGAGCGGTCCTCTTCTTTTTTTTTTTTTTTTAATGAAACATGTTGCTTTCAAAATTAACCAGCCAACGACTCATCGCCCACCACCGACCAACATTCTTTAGAACAGGACGCATTGCGGCTGTGATACCCCATGAAAAGAAGAGCAACAAAGCTTGGCTGTCAGCCAGTCTACCCCTTTCTCAGATCGATCCCCAAAGCACGGAATCCACTCTCCCAAGCATTCTCGCACTCAACGAATCCATACTGACAAGCATGCATCATGCAGGTCTACCTTGGTGGGCTACTATTATTTCCAGCACCTTACTTCTTCGATCCACATTCACATTACCCATTGCCATCTATCAACAACGCAGTCTGGCCAAGATGATTGCGCTGGCACCCATGGTCCAGAGCTGGGCCGAGACGCTCAAGGTCCAGATCGGCAAGGACTCGAGGGACCGTGGATGGTCCTATGGAACCTATCAGGCCGAGTTACAGAAACAGTACCGTAAGAAGGTGAATGCGATCTATGCCCAATATGGCTGTTCGAGGTACAAGTTGCTCCTGCTGCCTTACGTTCAGATTCCTCTGTTTGTGTCCATGTCACTCACCTTGAGACACATGACGGCGTATCCCCTACCCTGGTTTGGACAGACAGCGCAAAGTCCCGTGCAAGGTCTGGATCAAGGCGGCCTGGAACCCTTTCTGGATTTGACAGCAACAGATCCCACCTTGATCTTGCCGGTCTTGGTGGGAGCAGGCAACTTGCTGAATGTGGAGGTAAGAGGAGGATGAGAGCGAGAAAGAAACTGAATTTGACTCTAGTTGAATGCATGGTATGCTAAAGGGGTTCAAACGCCACGCCAAAAGATCATGACAAACCTATTCAGGGGATTGTCGATTGCATTTATACCCATCGCAGCGCATGCGCCTGTAGCCATTAGTCTGTACTGGGTGACATCGGCTTGGTACAGTGTCGTTCAAAATGTGTCTTTTAGAATACCTGGGGTGAGATCAAGATTGGGCATGCCACTCTTGCAGGCACAGAAATAAAACGACTCTCACTTTAGAGAACCAGGATCCCTTAGGCTTTGTTCGGAAGGCTGTGTTTTCATCCCTTCTCATCCAACGGATAGCACGCTTCTTATTTGCTGATACAGTTCTTTATCCTTTCATGATGAGGTCAACTTGCTAGGATACGTAATCAATTTGGTTTTATGAATGATCTTGCTGCATACATATCATGGCTTACCAGCTGAGGTGTACTGAGTTTTTGTCGTAAAAAATTAAACATCATAAATTTCTTTTTTTCTGAAAACCTGTGTGTTCGTGATCTGAAATATACAGCTGTTTTATAGCCTGATGGCTCCTTTGATGACGCTTGTTACATTATTTGTAAGCTTTAACATCATCTTTTGGTGTCTTTTATATCTGATTACTAACTCAACCTGACGCATCCTTTTGTAAAATAAAAGGAAAGATGAAAACGCATTCAAATGGTTTGCTTAAAGTATTCAGAACCAGTAAACATCATCATAGCATTTTTTCCAGTGCCGAACTCGGCAGGCACTTTATGCAAATGATCATACGAGCGAAAGATAAGGCTTATTTTATGTCCGAATTTAATATTTTTCAATAACAAGGATACATCCTTTTCTTTTCTGGATGCAAAGCTTGATGATTCCCTCCTGAAAAATAATAATAGTATTAATTTCAATGCCTTAAAATGATCTTTATCTGTCTTCATTACTTTACAACGGCCTTCAAGTTATCATCCAAACCAAAGATGGTTTCAAACATGGACCAGGCATGAATCTGACATCGTCGTTCTTTGTGTGGCCTTGCAAATTATCTGTTCACATCGACGAAAGAAAATAGGAATGGTAAAGACAATCCAATCATGGCCACACTCTTTTTTAAATTGAAAGCTGCTCGCCATGGTGGGGATCTGACTTAGCACATGACGAGTAGCTAGAGTACACAATAAATTGAATTTACAAAGCAATTTTTTTATTGGTTGCGATATTACGCCTATTGCAGCATAACTAGAACTGATATTTAGGCAAACTACTGCTAGGCCTCTCTTTATATCACATCAAAGCACAGCAGAATTCACATTCAGATGATATTCAGCACAAGTCATGGCGCTCAGGAACTGCCAACATCTGTCTCTCAACACTGTAGTTGATGTCCACACGATGCGAGTAATCACAATGTGTTCGACGATTGTATCCTGGTCGATTACAGCTGAAGCATAGGATAGAGGCTTGTTCTACAATTTGAACATTATTTTCCAAGCTGTTTGGATTGTTGGATAATCACAGTATATATTACAACTGTGTCCAAGTCAGTCGCAGCTCTCACATACTGCCTCTGATACTTTGCTCATACTTAAATCATTGCGCATATTGTTAGGGTTAAAGGGACAACTTCTATGTGTTCTACAACTATTTCCATACTTGTGACAGCTTGGGAATTAAATTGCTCGTAAGCTTGGTATATTTTGTGCTCATCGTAGAAAAGCTAGTGTTGTTTAAAGGTTGAATACCGATTATGTATACCTACAGGCTTGTTTTAACTTTGATGTTGTTACAAGAGAACGAAACAAGTTGGTCTCAAATGTTTATGCTCTCATGTTTTTCTAACTTTGCAAGATCTATTTTTCTTTATACACAAAACTTTTCTCAAAAAAATGCGCGAAAATACTGTAGAAAGCTTTGACGATAAACAAAAAAAGTGGACTTTTGCTTTTTATAATACTTACAAGCAACCAAAAACCTTTCAATGATAACCAAAAGGAAGCTATTAAGCAAACTCACTCTGACTGCATTATACGCGCAACGTAAGACCCAATAGATCTGATTGTTGAACTGTTGAAGAAATAAATAATTTAATTACAGCAGTGAAAAGCAGATACTTTGGTCTTGTTTATTTCGAAATTCAGTTTCTCATGATCATACGTAGGTAATTATTGTTCAATCTTTTCGTGACTCATGTCCATTAGATTAAGCATGGCGCTCAACAGATGACATCAAGAATAAAATGATTCAAGCCCAAATAAACAGTAGAGGGAAGCCAGCTTGGATCCTATGGAACACAATGGAATCCTTCTTACACGGAGGCCCTGTAATGGTATAATCTTTTGTCATTCAAGGCCTACATCACATAAGGAGACGAAAAGGAGCAAGAACCAGCATAGTAATCTCAAAACTTCGCATAAAAAGCACACTGATAACTAGAAGTACTACCTCTGCTAAGGCAAATGATGAATATAAAAACCTAATTAATTTGTACAAGGATGCATTGCATGAAGAGAAGAAAGAAAGAGAAGCACAAGAAAGAAATAAAAATTGATTGCCGATTCATGCCATGTCTCTTCTTGTTTAAGCGAGTTCTGGACGACACATATCTTGCGACTTGAGCACCCAAAGGAGAAGCACTAAGAAGATGTAAAATAAATGCTTTTTGCTTAATTCTTTGGGATCTTTTTTTTAAAAGATGCATAGTTAATATTGTATAGAATAAATAGCAAACAAAAGAAAAGGTAAATGGGACAGAGATTTACGAAAATTTGTTATAAAAAAGAATTAATATAGTGCTCTATATAACATTGACACACTGTATACACATAATTATACTTTTATAAAATATAATCAAATAAGCAACTCAAAACTTCAAGCCTTTCAAAACCTAAATGATCACGCAGGTACTTGATTCATGATCAAATGAATTTTACTGCTGAGCTCAAACTTTTTTAATGTCGGAACCAATTTTTTTTTTTTTTGGTGTCCACTCATTTGCCTTGAGAGACAGAGAACGAGCGAGAGCGAGTGGGTGCAAATGAGAGAAACGGATGAATTCTCCAACCTTCCCTCTTTTTTTATATAATAAGCTTCAGAGATGGTAAAGTGATTCATTTATTTGTATAGAAGTAACAGAGAGAAAGAAAGGATCATGTTTGAATGGAAGGATAGATGGATGGATGGATATGATTATTTAGCTGAATCTAGAAATATGCTTGAATTGAATCTATTCCTAATGTTCAACATTGAATTCTTTCTACTCTGTCTCTTACTGACTCGGTGTATGTTAACTAAAAAAGATATTAACCTATTATTTTTATTTTATAGCCTAAGCAAATTAAGGATATTAAGGAGTTCCTTGAAATTGCCCGCAGAAAGGACGCCAAGTCTGCTCGCGTTAAGAAGAATGCTGATAACGTCAAGTTCAAGGTTAGATGCTCTCGCTATCTTTACACCCTTGTTGTCAAGGACAAGTCCAAGGCCAACAAGCTTAGACAATCTCTTCCTCCTGGTAAGTTTTGTGTGCGATGAAAGGCATCATTTATTCATTCTTTGTTTTAGCCCTTGTTGTCAATGAAATCTAAATTAACAATGTTTAATAAATTTTTCAATTCTTGGAAGCAAACACAAAAGAGAGGATTATTTCTATTTTCAGGGATATATATGTTCATCATTTTTCATTTGAGTATTCGCAACAATTTTTTAGGAGGCTATCATAACTGTGAAAAGAGAGTGAATACAACAAAATAAGCCCGTGTACGAGTAGTGTTTTACTTATTAAGTAAATGTTGTTTTGATGCTTAAACTTGTGTTAAAAAATTTCAAATGATAACTGTTCTATGCCGAAACAAAGCGCGGTCTTGTTATTGTACGCATTTGATTTTCGTTTAAAACTAGCTTCAGCCGCTTTCCAGGTTGGATTATTGAAAGACTTGAACTACAAAAGTTACGAATTATATTATTAATGCTTTCTTCAATTATTATTAAATAAACGGTAGGTTAGCATCTTACTATTCTCCCGTAGTAATATATGAACAAGGTAAGATGATGCCAAGATCCTAAAGTAGTAAGTACAAAGAAGAATTGTGTGTGGCACAACAATCGGTAGAGAGATGCTTTCTCTCAAAAGTATGCTATAGAATGGAACAGGTACCTTTCGGAAGAAACAAGTTTTATAAAAGTTTTCTATGGCATGTTTATCAAAAATCAAACCTGTTTATAATGATGTTGACAGAGTGTCGGAAAATAAATTTGTGTGAACATGATCCAAATAGATAAGCTTATTAACTCGGTATAATGAACAGAGTGTCTTCTTCTTAACTCGAAAAACAAACATCTTGAACTATGATAATGATAAATATTCCGAAAAGAATGTTTTTATTGTCAATCCTTATAGCGTCCTATATGATACGCATGCAAAAATGATGACCTTACTTCCTTTATCCCAATTTTTGAGTTGCTGCTTTCGTTGGGGACCCACATATATAGAACAAAGACAGGTAGGGGATCATGATGAATTATTACTAAACTACTATTCATCATTGATGTCATTTACATGATGTTATCAAGTACATAAAAATAGCATCATACAATCTTTTTAGATAGAATATGCCATTATTAATCGTTCAAATAGATTGTATTGTACCATGTTCAGGAGATACACATAGCGCTTTGCGTGTTGATTCTGAAGTACACTAATTACACTTTCATAGCTTTACTTTATGTATCATCTAAAAGAGATGGTATCATTATTAGTTCATAGGGATCATTACTTTTGGATGCAGCACAAATGACTCTATTATGGCAATATGGTTTGTGTACAACAGAAAACAAGCTACAGCAGTAATACTACACAATTGAATGGTTTTGAAATGTATCACGAAAAGCACAAGCCTTACATAGATATAAGTTTAATGAGAAGAAGAAGGCAGTTAAACATGATCAATGGCATTGCATCAGGTGAATATAGAGGATCCAGATGGATTAAGCTTTGGTAAAGATGTATTAGATAATGTGAATAGAAAATATAATTGATGATAAAACATGTAGATCGGATGGAACAGTGGATAGTACTCTAAGTCACAATGTATGTTGTTTGTTGATGTATTATGACAAAACAAATAGTATTCTTTTTTCTTTTTTCTTTTTGCGCTTAGCCTTCTGCTTCCTTGTAAAAAAATAATTTTATGTTTGTTTACTTACAAAAGTAGGTATAAGTTAATAAAAACACTGGAATAATCATACGTAAGTTTATGTGTGTAATCATATAAACCTGTTTGTTAATACACCAAGCCATTAAGAGAAAAAGAGAGCAATAATAGGAAGCCATGTACATATTAATTGATATCATTTAATGTACGAAATAATATGTTGTTTCTATTTGACATGTAAACATTGAATATCAAAAATCGGGATTCTTGGTTACTGTCTCTAATAAAACGACTTTATTCCCCTACCCGATTTTTAATATTTTTGGTCGTACAATGTTTTATTGTTTATTACAAGTTTTCTCGGACCGCATCCGGGGTTCAGGTACAACAACAGTTGACTCAGTTAAAGCTTCTGTAAATTTCTTTTTTATGCTTGAATTCGTTAGTGCATTCTTTATAAATATGGAATACCAAATCAGCCTAGAAGTTGTTCTAGATGATGTATATCAATACTGTCCAAGGATGAAAGAAATTAGGAATTGCAGTACTCTTTGTTTTTATTATTCTTTTTAAAGCAAAATGTACACCATTTCACAATCATATACTAAAGAAAGAAAGCCACCTCCCAAACCAGAGATGTGCCGTCCTAAAAGCCCGAGTCATCTTGTGTAAAAGATGAGTGAGATGGGATTCAATTGGGGTAATTTAGTACCCTATGCAGCATCATCCTTTTCCTTCATAAGCTCTTTTTTAATATCGGCATTACTCGATTCAAGTGGTGTTTCTTCCTTTTAACAATTGCAGCAGTTTTTCAAAAATATGCATTTATGTTTAAGTCACACTCGTCTCCTTTTTTGCAAACATTTCTATGTTCTTTTGTTTATCATCTTTGTGTTCCCTTATAAGATATATTAAAAAAGCTGTATGGAATATGAGTGAAGTGTTCGGGATTGTGAAACCATATCTAGAAATTCAAACATCTTTCAAATCAAGAAAGCACTTGATCCAAAATAAAATAGAAAGTGAAACTCTGCAACGAGAATTTTTTGATGAAGTAGATGAATGCTTTATTAAGATAGATAGTGTCTTTAAGGAAAGTAAATATAAATGATTGTATAAAAGAAAGAATAAGTTAAGTTTAATTTTGGCAAATTGTATTATTTTGATGGTATATTGGTGTTGGTTCTATAAATTCAGGAAATGAGAAATATGTTTTTTCAAATTGCGATGTTTCTTCAGTAGCTTGTGTAGTATCATGATGCATTTCAATACGTTTTGTTTGTTTGAATGTGCCAACAAGTTGATTTAATATTTCACGTATTGTGTTTGATCGACGCATAGTGTTGTATGTGTAAAGGGAGAGAATATAGAGAGAGAAAGAAAAAATGAAAAGAAAAAAAAAAAAAAAAGATTGAAGTTTAGGAGGAAGGATTTTTTTTTAATTTATATTAAAAAAGGACAGAACTGTTTAAATATCAATTACATGATTTCCCAATAAAAGTAATGCCGTCGTTTAATAAAATATGTAATAATATGCTTCCCGAACTTCATCGATTAAACTTGTTTCTGCTTTCTATATGTAATTGTGATACTAAAAACTATAACTTTATATTTTATGACTTTGTGTATTCAGGGTTTCTTGTACCTAAACAGCATAAAATAACTATTTATCTACCCATCAACTGACTAGTAACAAAATAATAATCTGTAACATTGAAAAGGAAGATAATGGCTTAACCATAGGCTTTTTCTTTTGTTTATGTTATCGGAAATATAAACAAATACGTCTTGTTCTTCCAGTCTGTATACAAAGATCTTTACTTGTAAAAAGAATTTTATTGTCATGAGGGATTTACATAAAAGGAATCATTGTATTTAACAATATTAGCGCAGCCTTGTTTTTTCATCAGGTGGTATAAAAAACAAACTCAAGCCGTTGCTTTATGTATTTAATGAGATGAACTTGTTGGACTTAATTACAATACTGGGTTTGTAAAGACGTTTGTTGATCAGTATTACTTGCATCACATAGATAACAATATACTATCAACTAACTAACGAAAATTTATTTAATATAAAGGTGCTGTAATTTACAACAAAATTATTTTGGCTTTTAAATATCCTTCAGACACTTTTTATTCTCTAGTAAGCCTCATAAAAATACTAAAATATGGATAACAATCTAACAATTTCCTCTTTACTCAGTGATTAATATATTTATTATAATCTGAAATAGCATTTATATTAAACATTTACTTGAAACCAATTTGTAAATTCATTTGTATTCAATCACAGAATACTTGGAAGAGATTAAGTGAATTTCAAGAAAGAGCTTTAATCTGTCCTATATTGCTCGATGCCCTTCTTCTTTCAGTATAATCCTGAGCCTGTTTCCTTTGTTTATATAAATTGATTTGTATATTAATTGGAAGTCAATATATGCAAATCAGCTATGCACATCAACCGCAGGCAAGGATAATATTTGTTCAATGTTAAAAGCTTTAATACAAGGCCACTGATGTTTTACATTTTAACTTATATTTTTCTTTTCTGAAAAGGGTTAGGATGACTAAAAACAAGACTTTTGTGATACAGGTTTTTCTCTTTTTGTAAAACTTGTGAGAAAAACACAGTCGCATCAGCATTTCCTCCCTTCCTTTCTTTTATCTGAAAGCATATGCTTCCAAGTTCGTTATTACATTTTACAGATAAAAAGAAAAATAATCCAAGGAATGATTATTCTTCTTATATCAATACTATTGAAGATTCGCTAAGGGCTCTTTCTATATTATTACCTGGTAAGAAAACGAGAGCGATAGCAATTTTTTATACAATTGCTTACAAAATATAAAAGGCCGATTTGAAGATAGTGATCTTTGCTCCCAAGCAAGTAATTATAAAATTCGTATAGAAAATGTAGCTTATATATAAACCTTCCTTTTTTGCAATAATAGTCCTCACAGGATTGAACTTGGTGTCGTTATTTCATACGAAATTTCTTGTCCAAAAATACCTAAGGAATAGGGGCATTTATACAACAAAAGAAATCACATTTAATGAACGCTTTATTCAAAGCTATCAACACATAAAATCATTAAAGATAGCTTCTTGGATATTAAGTATCATATCTTGCACTGAGGTCATCATAGAGATGTTATTAAGCAGAAGAATAAGAAAAGGAAGGATGGATCGGTGGAAATGGATCACAGGCATTGAAGGGACAAAGTAAAATAATATTGATTCAAATTTATGATATTCAAAATATTGCATAATACAGGTTCATATTACGGCTCTTACTATTTTATGGTACAAAGAGACAAATGATACTTCATCCAACACATTATATAAGGGACATAGACCCCATCACGCTCGATTTACAATCGACTGAAGACAAACTTGAACTATCTCATTTGGACCCAAGGACAGGTATAGCAATGTCAAGCAGGAAAGAGCTTTCGCTCCAAAGTGGCAATAGTAGAAAAGGATGGGCTCATGTAGGCGAGATATTATGGAAAATTCGACCACTCGTCTACGGTAAAAGAAGACATACAAGGGATTAAAAGCGTGTTATTTATGAATATTGTAGTTTCTATGGTTTTCTTACAGCAAAGGGAGATTCATTTTGAAAAAGATAATTGTTCAGAAAAGGAAGAGGAGTCAGTAACCTGGAAACCATGGCTAGTTTCTTTATGTATTGACTTGATATCTATGGTAGCAAGTAGAATGCAACCTCAATCGTCTTTGGAAAGTGATGAATTGAAAAGAAGACATTACTTGCTGCTTTATTACCTTTTACGAGGCCCAATGTATACAAAAGTAACAAGGTAAAAAATTACGACATAAGCAAATAACAAACTCTAATACTTTTGCTGTAGATTGCTATTAGACAATTTATGTGATGCGACAGAACATAAGCCGATTATTTCTATTATAACAGGTGAAGAGAAGCTATAATATTTATCTCGTTCAACATTAATATCTTTTTTTTTTATAGCCGCAATCAATGACTATCGACCTTTTTGGGAAAATTCATACTTTTACACATCTGGCTCATAAAGGAAAGAAAAAAAAAAAAGTACACGAGAAACAGCTTTATTTATTATGTTATTTATGCTTGTGAAGGGGAATATTTAAATAACTTTAAGATCAAACACCTCCACCGCTACGACCAACGTCCTGAACACTAAGTCCATCATTAGTCTTTTTCCAGCTTTGTCTAGTTTGTTGGTCTGATTTCATAAAATGACTGTGAGCTTTTGCAGGTCTAGCTTGACTACGAATAATTGTTCCAACCAAAGCAATCGTTGTTACAGGAAATACGAAATAATTAAAAAACTTTCCAGGCATATTTGTAAATTAAATAGAAAGAAAGAGAAAAAAAAGAAAAAAATTGATATAAATACGTTCTAGTAAAAGCGTGAGAGATTTATGCAGTTCTTATTTTTACAGCGCCGAATTAAAGATGTGCAAATTTGACAAATTTCAATCTGCTTATTATTGGTAAGCAAATATACACTATTTGTGGTTATTTTATAAATTGTATTACTCTTCAGAAACTTTCTCTTTTCGCTTACAACCATCTCATAATATAATCGATTGTACAGCATTAACACTGGATTTTTTTTAATTCAATTAAAATGATGTTTTTTTATTTTATATATAAAAAAAAAAAGAATAATTTACACAAACAAAAAAGCAAAAAGCTATTTACATGTCAGTACCACGAGCATGTTCAACAATAAATCTAGCGGGCACACGGCCCAATTGATCACGAGTAGGTCTTAATTGGCCTTCTTCAATTTCAGCAAATCGTTCACCGGCAAGTACATGTTTCTTCAAACCACTGTCATCTTTCTTTCTACCAAGTACATAATCCATCTCATCCTTGGCGGTATTCAAACCCTCTTGTACTTTTTTCTCAGCCCAGTAGATATCCTGTTGAGCAGAGTCCTTGACAGAGGCAAGACCACTCTTGACTTGCTCAGTTCCCTTTTCATACCAGCTCTTGGCTTTATCTTCAGTCTGGTTCTTCCAATAATCCGCATTATCAGAGACTTCCTTATGCAGTCCATTAATACTACCACTCAAACGATCCTTTTGATAATTGTATTCGTTGCTTGCCTCACGCTTTACACGAGCGCCTAAATTTTGGGCAGAGTCATAAGCATCATTGGCTTTGTATTTGATTGACTCTGACTGATCATTCACATTGTGTTTTATACGATCAGCCTCTGCAGCAGCAGCATCCTTAGAGTCTTCCCATGCACCAGAGAGTCGATGAGCATCTCGTTGAGCTGTATTAGCTGTATCTGCCTTGGCATCGTGTAGTTTGTCTTTAGCATCGTTCCAAGAGCTTTCAGCCTCCTTTGATTTAGACCAACCAAAGAGGTTCGACCAAAAGGAAGAAGTTTCATTAGGTGAATTTGCATTCAAGGAAGGCTTGCTACCATCCTTTGAAACACTCTGGGCTCTCATTGTGTCTTTTCCAACGAGACCACTGGAATCATGTGTCACATCATTGGCATGACTTTCCATATCCATCTCTCTCTCTGACTTGGTTTGCTGACCAGGAGCTGCCTTTTCAGATACCATAGGGTTACCAGTCGAGTGAATGATGTTGTTGGAACCAGAGGAAGATTGAGTTTGGTCATCTTTGCCCATTGGAGACTGATTCGTCTCGGCCGTCAAATTTTCATTCTTGTTGGATTGACCAAATAGGTTACTGAAAAATCCTTCGCCTTCATTTGCTGAAGCAGCAGCAGGAACCGTGGGGCGCTTGTTATCATCCTCTTTATCCTTGCTCTTCCAATTATCCGTTGCCTTTTCTGTATCTTTACCAACACGCTGGCTACCATCTTCTCCTTCACCAGCAACATTTTTTTCAATTTTATTTTCCCAACCTGATTTTTGTTCTTCAGAAGAAACTTTTCCTTTCACAACATCGTTATTATCGGCTTGATTTTTTATCATTTCGGCATGTTTATTGGCATGTTCTCTGGCATTTGTGACAGGGTCTTTTTTTTTTAATTTTGTGAGATGAGCGGATCAAAAAAATAATTTGTAGTACTTACTCGTCTTTGGATTTTTCAAGAAAGTATAAGCAGCAACACCCAAGACAGCCAATAAAGCACCAGTAACAAGGCCATCTCTAGTGTTACTAGAGCGAGTTTCTGATGCTGTAGTAGTACGTTCTGCTGCAGTAGTATGTTGTGCTCCAGTGCTATAAAGACGTCGCTGGAGTTTAATTGATCGAGTGATACGAGAATACATGATAGATAAAAATAAAAAAAAAACAATATATAAAAAAAATATAAAACCTTTATATGCCCCATACATACAGCATGAATCTTTGATCTAATTCTGACATCACTTTATGGATAAAGAGTGTAAAACCCCTTTGTTTTTATTTATCGGGGATTGAACAATAGATGTCATGATTGCAGAATATGTTTAAATGCATTATTTGGGGCTCCAGTTAAGGAATCGAGTAAGTGGGGTGATTGGAATTTCGAAAAATGAGTAGCCTATGACATAGGATTAGCATTGTATGTTATGTATTATTTATATTGCATACCTTTTCCAGCAATAAGAATATTGAGAAGAGGTTGGAATAATTTTTCATAATTCACTGTATCTGATAAACCAGACTGGCCAATGGACCAATGCTCTGTCTGAATTCCCCAATTGAGCATATCTTGTTTAGAGAAAGTACAAGGAAACATATCCAAGAGTGGGCCAAAGATATCAGGCCGGCTCTCGGGGGCAGCATTCATATCCGAGATTAAATAGTAAATTGGGTAACGATTCTCCACATTCTTGTGATAATCCACACAGGCATCCAACAATTGACGTCTTTCATTCACATCTGTCACAGGGAATCGACGGTTCCTTAAAAAGCTAGATAACTTTGAAGGCTTAATTGGCATCGCAGCTGATACAGCTTGGTTGATCGGAATATCCCCAAAGATTTCCAAAACAAGCGCATCCATCATTTCCTTCTTGGCTCCTTTGTCAAGATCATCCAAACTAATCTCAGGTAACACAGTGTCTTTTTTACTACCTAAACTTTGAATTGCGTTTGCATGAGCATCCAAGTTGGCGAGCTTTGTTAGATTCAAGATCATGGTGCTGTATTCGAATGGACCACCCAATGCATCCACAATCTTATCAGCCTGCTCTTTCATTGTCTTCATTTGATTGGGCACATTAAAATGTGTCTTCATCATTGCCTTTCGTAAAGCCATCTGGATATCAGTGGGTGGGGTTTGATAGCGTGCGGCGGAACTCAAGGCGCCAAACTGAACAATTTTAGTATCCAATGCACGAAGCTGATCTTCATAAAATACGTATTTCAGGGGTTCTTTTAACTTTTTTTGGGACTCATTCCAGAAATGACTTTGGATCCACTGATAAATACCTCCTCCATTCTTCTTTTTCAGCGCCTCTTCAGCAGGATCGACGTGCTCCCAGTCAGTTCCATTTTCCTTGAAGCTCATAACATCTACGATCGTCACATCTTCAGGGTCAATGTTTCCCCCCAAGGCTGATTCGTCTACTCCCCAACCATGACCTTGAGTACGTTCGATAATACGAACACCAAAATCACGTTTGATAGACTCTAAATCCATCACACTTGACCAAGGTATCTCAGTCCACTCATTAATAGTTTCGCACGGTTCAAGTTGAGTTCTCCAGCTCTTTTCGTTGGTGGCGCACAGTCTAGAAAGAATACGTTTGTCTTGTGCCTCGTAGCGCCTAGCAAGATCTTCAAATGGCATCCAAGGATAGACTTTATTAATTCTTAACATTGGCGCAATGATGGTACGGTTGGTTTGTAATGCAAGTCGGATGCCGTTTCTAAAACATTCTTGCTGTTCAGGAAAATCGCTAAAAAAAACTTTAATAAAAAGGACATCATCTTCTTAGCGAAAAGTACCTGTGAGGAAACCAAGACAAATACTTTTCTTCATTAGAATTAGCTTTTCTTGCTGGTTTTTGTACAAGAGGTGAATTGTTTGTAGGTGTTGTTGTTTTGAAACTAGGAAATACACTTGAACAAAAGAATGCAAAAAATATAATGAATAAGAAATAATAAAGTAACCGGTGGACCTTAATCATTTGTTTGTGCGAAAGAAAAAAGAAAAAGTTTGGCTGTTCTTTAATAAAATAAGAAAAACAAGAATCCCTTTTTTTGAAAAAAATACAAAAATATACAATTTTATTTTTAAATATAAATAATAATTTTAAATTATACAAGTGAAAGAGATATTATTTAAGCAAAGGTAGATTCAAGAATGATGGCAGTGGCGCGGTAAGGATCGACATTGGAAGCAGGTCTACGGTCTTCCAGATAACCCTTTCCTTCCTTACCAACATGACGGGGAATACGAATAGAGGCACCACGGTTGGCAACACCATAGCTGAATTGATCAATACGACCAGTTTCGTGTCTACCAGTCAAACGTTGTTCGTTGTCTTCACCATAGACAGCAATGTGTTCAGCGTGACGCAAGGCCATCTTTTCAATAGCCTTTTCAATAGCAACAATACCACCTTCTTGACGCATTTCTTCAGTAGAGAAGTTTGTGTGGCAACCAGCGCCATTCCAATCACCCTTGATAGGCTTAGGGTGGATAGAAACAACGATGCCAAAGTCTTCAGAGACACGTTCGAGAAGGTAACGAGCAGCCCAGAGTTCATCACCCATGCTGATACCTTCACAGGGACCAACTTGGAATTCGAATTGACCAGGAGCGACTTCAGCATTGATACCAGAGATGTTGACGCCAGCGTACAAACAGGCACGGTAGTGAGCTTCGATGATGTCGCGACCAAAGATCTTACCGGCACCTACACCACAGTAGTATTTACCTTGAGGTTCGGGGAAACCATGCTTGGGCCAACCGTAGGGCTTACCGGTCTCGGGATCAAAGAGCATGTATTCTTGTTCCATACCGAACCAAGGCTTGGTGTTAGCATAAGTGTCCATCACCTTCTTGCAGTGGTGGCGGTGATTGGTGGCGTGAGGAGTGCCATCAGGGTTGAAGGTCTCACAGATCACAAATTTGTTGTTGCCACCACGGAAAGGATCAGCGTATAAGGCAACGGGCTTCATGATGATATCAGAATCATGACCTTCAGCTTGGCCAGTAGATGAACCATCATAGTTCCATTCAGACAATTCATCAGCAGATTGAGGAACAAAGTCGATGGTCTTTGTCTTACTTCTTAAGCCGCCATTAGCATCAATCCAAACATATTCAACTTGGACGTTGTTCTTTTGATCAAGGGAAAGGTACTTTTGAAGAAGAGCGGTGTTGGAGACAACGGCCATTTTTAATACAAGTGGAAGAGGATAATTTTTGATGATTATTTTCTGCTTGCCTTTTATATAAAAAATGACTGATTTTACACAACCACTAAAAATAAAGATAAGATGAGTTGTGTGTTAGTCACAATTTCTATATTTGGTAGAAGATAAGGGAAAAGATTTGGGTTTTTTATTTTATGTTTATGTGCTTTTTTTTTATTGTGCACAAAAAAACAAGGGGGCAGCGAATGATTGAGAAATAGACTTTTCTTATTGTTTTACTGTTTTTTGATTTTTATCCAAATAGAAGAATAGCGTTTTAAACATAAATATTATCTCACGTGCCATTTAGATTCATATCTTATCTTTTTACTCTTCAGCGTCCTACCCCGCCCGTGTGTCCAAATTATACCGGCCCCTCTCTCTCTACTTTGCTCAAAAGAGGACAAGTATATTTTATTGATTAACTAAACCAATCAGACGGTTGATAGATTATCCCAAGCTCTTCCCCTTATTCAATCTAATCAACTATCTTTGATTGTATTACAATCAACTCAAAGGGCTGTCAGATAAATAGATAACGCACATCAGGGACATCTCTATTGATGAAGGCCATTTTTTTATTTTCCCCTTCTCTACATAAAACATATTCCATTGCTGTTGTCAAGATAATAGTTGTCATAGTGATGGTTGTCATGATGATGATTATTTAAAAAAAAGTATTCATCTATCAAGACCATTTGACTACAGCTTAATATTGATTCCAGCTGTAGAGTTCTTTTTGATCTGATCTTTGAATATAACATGATTGGACTTGATGAAGGATATGCTTGAATGAAACCTTACATGTGATCTTCGGAAAGTAATTGCAAAATGTATAAAAAAAAAAAGCTTAAAAAGTTCGTTTTGATTTACACAAATGATACATTGATATTAAGTAGAGATTGGAGTTGATGTGATAACTAAACTTTTGCTTAACTGCATATTCATTCGCTCGCATGACCCTCACAGGAAAACTTATGGTGAGTACATAATAGTCACTTTATCATTTGCATATTATTTAGTTTAAAATGAAATGACAATACTTAACTAACTTCACAAACTCAAATACTTTTGTATAAAGTTGATAAAAAAAAAAGATACTGTGCTTGATTGGGTAAACAAACCATCTGAATTTTCTCTTTTCTTGTAAAGATGGGCTTTCTTTTTTGCTTTGATTACTAAATTATACTATACAAGTACGTTATGAGGAAGGATAGCTATTACCCGGTGTTGATTGTTATTAGGATCATGCCATTTTAATTCTCCTTTTTTCTTGGATATCAATAAAGAAACTTTATATAAATGCATTTTGCTAAACAAAAAACAAAGACAAATTGATTTTTAAACTTAACATCAATTTCATCAGCTCATATTACTTTTGTTTCTGTAAGTGTATTAGTTTTCACTTTAAATGTATTGCTCTTCGCCAAAAAATGGCCGCTGAAAGATATTCTGAGGATGTAGTCAAGATGGTGATTAAAAGAGCTGTTACTAGCCCATGTACTAAAGTGAGAAACTCGGTGGCTAAAAAGCAAACACTTGATGATGATTACTTGGATACTGACACCAAAGCCTTGATTCAAGATTTTTTATCAATGTACCCAGAAGACTATACTTTCTTTGAAAGACTTTATCTAGTATGATGTGAGGGTTCACCCTGTCTACCATTTTAAAGTATTTCTTAAATTTTCACAATTATATGAAGCACTATCGTTCGATCAAGAGATGAGAGAATTCAAATCGTTTGCAGTCTATCCGTTGTGCACAACATACATATCCTCATACATCACAATCAGCACAATGATTACTAATTATCATGTACTAAGCGCAAAGAATCGCAAGGATGCCAAATTTGATATCTAAGCAAGATGATAAATCTTTCTACCAAAGCATTCAAGGCACCAAGCAAGAACAAGTTGTTACACTTTCAAGGAGCGCTTAAAACAGATGCTGTCAGTGTTTCCATATTGAAACAAAATATTGATACAAGATATCGCCAGAAGAGTAACGTTGAAACAAAACCAGACCAGTCCAGTGTTATGAAAGGATCAATCAGTAAAGTTACCAAGGACAAAGGCAAACGTATCAATAATATTATGTCAAAAAATCAAAATTCAATAGTAAAATGGAAGAAGATGGATTCACCCCTATTGAGAACTTAAGCAGCAAGAATTTACTAAAGATGAAAGGCAGATGAATTCTTATAGATCCTGGTAGACGATATAGCCTGTAATGTATGAAAGAGACTGGTACGGTTGAAAAAAAAAAAAAAAAAAAAAAAAAAAAAAAAGAAGTTTTCCGATTCACTTTTTGTGAGAGGAGCAAAAATTCAAGACGCTATCACTATTTAAGGAAAGAACTGAAGACAGCAATCATCCAATCTGTCAAGCTTTTATTAGCGGAAATCTCTTCATCAACAGTGGATCAAGCCAAATTTGTCAAACATCTGCAAGCAAAGGCAAAAGTGGAGCTGATATTGAAACAGTACTAGGGGAACGAGATGTTTAATAATGTGCCGCATAATTTTTCTGGGCCCATTAATTTCAAGGTAACTGACAGTGGTGACTCATATTATGGAAATCAACTACTATCTATCCCTCGGATCTGTGGCATCCTGCCAGATATTGATAAAGGTCTTGAAGAATGTCTATCATCAAGAAATGATATTGATGAATTTACCCATCATTTGCAGCTTTTATTGTCCGTTTGCCTCGACTTGATGCCCCTACTGCAAAGAACATGAGATGGAACGGTTTAAGAAAGTTCAGAATCCGCGAAAGAAGCAAAGAGCAAAATGAAAAGCTATCAAGTAAGATGGTCTCCTGCGATGATAATCATGTTAATTCAAAATAACGATACTAACCAATGTATTATTAGCTGCAAGAATGTTAATTACTTAAAAGATGGAGAAAACGCGATTTTTCAATAAAGATACAGCGGTAGTTCTTAATTTTGGCTTAATTCTGAAGTCATTGAGGGAGACAGGCGCAAGATCAGCGTGATTTGAAAGGTCAAATAAAAGAAACAATCCCGATGACAGTACCAGTGCTGCCAACAAAAAACAAACTTAATCTACCCTGGTTATCGCTAGAGCCATTTTATGCAGGTAAATATCTGTTTGAACAACCGTCTACAAATCTTTTGACTCGTGTACATAAAACAACAATGAAATATCTATTTGTTTTGTGACATGTCTCGAAAATTTTAGATTGTGCAACCTAAAATTATAAATCGTCCATTTCAATTTTTGTAATCGTTTAATTTTAGGTTAAAATCCTGTAGGTGTATCAGAAGGTAATCTGCGGATAGTAACTACCAAGATGGAATGATTTTTTTTTATTTTATTGCCTCATTTAATGAAAAAGTCTTTGGTAAAATGGTATTAAGTATATTACTCTTTATATAAGCATTATCGTTGGACACATACATACATGGAAGGGGATTTGATTTATTTCTTAAGCTATATATCATTGAAGGATATACAGATCTCGCTTTCGGGAGCAAAGTGAAGATAATGCGCGTATTTTACATTTAGATAATCGTAGTTATCTTGTGCTGGGATATGTTGTGAGAAATAAAATAAGGAATCTATAAGCTTGCATTAATTTAGTTATGGGATATATTTGAAACATTTAACCCCAATCCTTTCTATATAAAAAAACCATACATTATTTATTGTAATGTTTGTCAACAAAGTGAGGGGTATAACCTGACAACTATACAATAATTACATATTGTTATATTCATAAGCAGATAAATGTTTTGATTGGCGATGATTTACTTTAGTCGAGCTGGTGTTGGTAGTTAATAAAAATGTCTTTGGTAATAAACTCATCATTCTTTTTACTGTCCAAAAGGTAAGATTTAAAGGAAAGAACATACAGGTAGCTAAGAATCCTTTTGGTCTGTGTTCAAGACTATAGCAGATAAATTGATCAATATCCTGTACTTTTTGATCAAGGGCCATAAATTTTTCTTCTGACCAGTTACGAAATTCGACATCTCTTTTTTCAAACTTTTTCATAGCCTTTGTTAATTGTTGAATGTTTGGTGTAATACCATTCGTTACCTAGAATGAAATATAAACAAATAAAAAAAGAAAATCATTGTAAAACGTTTGCTTTTTTTACTTGTCCCAAGTCTTTTTTAGTTGCAAATGCTCTTCTTAAATCATATAATTCCTCTTCTATTAAATCCAATTTTTTCTGTAACTTATTGACTTCACTTTCGCTCACTGACATTTCGCTTTGTAGAAATAATGTTCGTTCACGCAAAAGAGCCATCATATGAATCAATGGTTTCAAACTGGCGGCTAAGACAAAAACGGTAATATTAAATGAACTCATGTACTTGTCATGATTATTAAGAAAGTGTCGGCTGCAATAAAGAGTGTATCCTGCAATGGCTGGTGAGAAAATGACCCAGACAAGGCCTATTAATTCATGGTGTTTTAATTCTTGTTCTAATGCTAGCTTCTTCTTTTCCGTATTGGATTGGTTGTTCAATCGACGAGATCTTGCACTTTCATAATAAGTCCATGGTACTACAGATTATAACAAACATGAACGCGTCGTATATTAATTGAGAGCACACCATACCCGTAATCCATTTATAGACATAATAAAGAACCAAAACTGTCAAAACAAAGTCTCCCCAATCCTCTGCACTACCCACAATGAATGCTCCTAAAGTAGGAATAACAGCTAAAAGAATCGGCCATGAAATAGAGTTCATGGTTATTCCTTCACTCTTTGATTGATCTTGATGCTTCATTTTTTTTTTTTGACGAGTGAAAAGAAAAAAGAAAAAAGAAAAAAGAAGACGCGGATTTTTGTTGATCTTTTTCATTATTTATGCAAAAAAAAATAAAAGTTTGAAACACATGACATATAAACCCTCCCTCATTTTTAAGCGGACTTATAAGCCACACGCGCATACCTCTGTTTGTACTTGCCCTTTCTAATTTTTTTTTTTTGTTCAAACATGCCTGCATCACTCATTTCACCTTCAGAAAAAAGTTATATTGAAGAAGGCATTCAACATGATTGTCGTGCTGATGGTCGATCCAGACTTGAATATCGTCACATGATTTTAGAAACAGGACTTTTATCACAAGCAAGTGGAAGTGCACGATGTCGTTTGGGAGAAAGTGACGTACTTGTGGGTGTCAAAGTAGAAATTGGCGAGGTTGAGCGTAGTCAACCTAATAAAGGACGTCTTGTTCTTAATGTCGAATGGTAAATTATAGAAATAGAGAGAGATTTGCTTGGTTTTGACAAAATACTGATACATATTGTAGCTCTCCAAGTGCATCTCAGCAATTTGAAGGACGTGGAGCGGATGAAATAAACAACTCGTTGACAATGGCTATTGATAGAATATTTAATGGGCCTCAAAGTGGACTTGATCTTGAAAAACTATGTATTATACCAGGACAACAATGTTGGGTGATTTATATTGACGCTATGGTAAAACATAAGGCACACACTTTAAACCTACCCGAAAGCTAAAACTGTAATAGGTTATGGATGCCGCAGGTAATCTTTTGGATTGTATTGTCATGACAACACGTGCAGCACTTTATAATGCTCGCATTCCTAAAACTGAAATTCAAGACTTGGGTGAAGGCGAATATGAATTTGAAGTCATGGATGACGTTGAAGACGCGGAGCCTATTGTTGGTTGGGAAAATTTGCCTATTTCTGTCACACTCTACAAGATTGCAGATCGATATATTATTGACCCCACTATTCTTGAGGAATTGTGTTCTCAAGTCACCTTGACTGTTGGTGTTAATAAAGATGGTGCTGTTTGCGGCATACAAAAAGGCGGTAATGGAAGCATTGAGCCTAGTTTATTAACAGAAATGATACAAGTAAAGCAAATGCATATGAATGTATATTAGTTTATTTATTTTGTATTTATATAGACCGCAACCGCTTTAGCGAAACCTCTGATACAGCAATTGGATAATAAATTAATAGCAGAAGAGAATCATGATCAAGAAAATAGAAGACAAGGAAAACCCATTGAAAAGCTTGGATTCTTTGCTGCTGTGATTTAAATTGTGCGTGTGCGTGTGCGTGTGTATATAGTATAAATAAATCAATCTTTTATTCTATTCAATGTCTGTTCACTTCAATCGATTATACTTTTAATATATATTTTTTTGGGTTTATTTTAAAGAATAGTAATAATAATAAAATATAAAAATAAAAAAAAAGAGAGTTTTTCTATGTTGCGTATATATATTTTTTTGGAGTGGAAAGGGGTCTACGTTGGGGAATTCCACTTTTTTTTTCATAAATTTTATGTCTTAGTTGTGATTAGCAGAGGGACCGCTAATACTAGCTCTGGATTTCTAAAGATTTGAATATTAGACTTTGTTTACTTTAATTTTTATTTCATGACTTACACCATGACGAGGAACTTTATAAGTATCATCAGGTACTTCTTGATTTGGTTCATCAGCATTTCTAAAGTCTTCAATAGTCTTATATTTGCTCATCAATTCACTCATACGATCGCTAAACTTGAGCTTTCTCTTTTGCTTATCTTTACGATAATATTCATAAGCCCAGAACTTTTCAAGGCCATAGAGATGTCCTCTATCATAATCGGCCAAGGTCAACTCTTGGAAATCTTGGAAGAGTTCCTTGCGATAAAACTTTTCGAGACCATAAGAATAGAATCGGAAAAGACATTCCAAACCGTATCTATATAAAGAAAGAGTGTTATTATATTCACAAACATGCAAGTACACTTGCTTACCTGTAGTTTTGGTTGGCATCTTCAACAGCCAATCTCTTGAATTCATTATACATACGCTTGTTGAAGTGATCACGCAAGAAGTGAGACCAGAAACGGAACAAGGTGTTCATTTCTTGTGAGTGACCAACACCCAATCGTTTACGCTCTCTTAATGCCTTTGCATGATACTTGTGATACTTGTGTTGAACAAAGCCCTTTTCACGCAATAACTCATGACTGGGATGTTGGAAAGTACCAAAGGAATGAGCCATATCGACTGAAGTAGATAAAAATCCTTCAGTAGCTGGAGACTTACCATAGCTAGTGGACAAAAAGTCATTGGGATTATAGTGATAGGCTTGGTCAGACAAGACCCAACCAACATGACCGTGGTCAGCTCCACCCTTACTACTGCGTGTAGGCGTAGTACCAAAGAAGGCGGAACTAGGAAGAGATTCAGGGCGAACGGCATAAAAGCGAGGGGCTTTGTCGTTCTTTATGGGCGTAGCCTTAATGGTGGCAGAAGAAAGACCGAGCTTGTCATTTTCTGATGCTTTATCGCGAGACTTGAGTTGTTCAAACTGCTCTTTACCCACTGAACCCACCTTGGTGTTGTTTTGAGTTGACTTGCGAAGTCCATTTTCATATTGAAAGAGACCTTCATTGATCATGTCCGAGATATCTTCATTGATCTTGGCACGATTATAGTTGGTGTGAGTGCGATCTTGTTTACGTTGAGTAACAATCATGATGCGAGCCACAGTCTCGTCGTCCATCTCGAGATCCTCCTCATCTTCCTCTTCATCTTCTGAAAGGTAATATTTCTTGACCGTATCTGTACGGCTACCATCTGTCCAATCATCATCAAAGTCAAAAAGATCATCGTCATCACCCTTGACTTCCTTGGCAACAGACTTGCGGCGTTCGCTAGGTACACCAGAAGGAAGTAGGCTGGTACCAGCCAAGGAAGCCAAAGTAGGTTGAGGATTGGGAGGTGCATTTTGTTTAGCAATCTCGGCTGCTGTAGGTCCTGATTTGGTAACTACGGGTGTTGAGACAGGCTTAGGACCGGGCAATACAGAAGGCATTACCCACATCTCCCATCCTTCTCTCTTGCGAAGCTTGTCACCCTTGCGTTCAACCACTTGACTGTTATCAAGTGCTTCACGAATCAAATCAAGGTCGGTTGTCAATCCTTTAACTCGGTTGAAGTTGGCAATAAAAGAAAGATCGATAAAACCATTGGAATCCATTTGTTTACGTAAAAAGAGATCTTTACAAAGGTTGTCAATGCTGAAATAGTATTCACTACAAAAAAAAAAGTCAACACAGACTATGGTATGATACAATTTTTGGCTTTTACATTTGTTGCATAACATAGACCTTCATAGTCTCTGCATCAACAGTAACAAAAGCAGGTGCTTTACGATAACGTTGAAACATAGGCTTTCTAGAACGAGGCTTACTTGTATGATGATGGTTGGATGTTTTCTTTTCTTCTTCCTTCTTACTATTTTCTACAGGCTTTGTTTCCTTTTGTTTAGATGCTGTTGTTACTCGACGGCCTTCTGATTTTTTATAACCAGGACGTCTGCGACGAGGCGCATGCACAATGGTGGGTGTCAAAGGTTTCCATTGTCCTTTGCTCTTCACTTTAGGAGCTACTAATTTCTCAGCTTCTTCAGAGCTATCATTGTTGACAACAGCTTCTTTAGGTGCAGGCCAATCTATACATCAGGTTGGAAACAATTCCTTTTTTTTTTTCTCCCTAAATTGTTTTAATTACCAGAAGACTGAATCTTTTCAGTTTGGATTGTTTCATTATTGATTTTCCAAGCACTTTTTTCAGGAATAGGTGCAGGAACAGTTTGCTCTGGTTTAGAATCTTGAGCTACTTTTTCGACAGTGCTTGGTTCGTTGGTGGGCTTATTTTCCATTTTGATAATGCAATAATAATAAGAAAAAAGTTACTTATTTTCTCTCTTTTCTTTAACTTGCACTATTCTGTTGGGTAATACAGATTTTATAATTTTCCATTTTCCATGTCAAAAAAAAAAAGTATGTGGCTTGTTGGTTTCAAATGTTTCTATATTTGGCAACCTATTTTATTTGCACTTTGTCTTTCTATCTCTTTATATGATTGGAGACGAGTGGATAAGGCACGTGGACTGTTATTATCAGAAAACACTTTTCACTCAATAAATTTTGGCGCATTCATTTGTTTTTATTCTACACAAACTTACCATCAGTTCACTATTGAGTAACTATCCTGGCAATTTCTAATGAGTAGCTAAAAAAAGGTACCAGCATAAAATACAAGCTTCTGAAACGCACTACTAAGACATGTGGCATTATGTGTTACAGCATGCCTATAAAAGCAGCATTCATTTTGTCTGTTGTATCCCTTAATTCTTTCATCTTATCTCTTATTATTTACATATAGAATAATCCATTGGTAATGAATGCTTTTCTAATTGCATTTATAGTACGATTTTTACACTTTGACAGCAATTTGATATTTGAGTTGTTTTCTTTCTTAATATGATTTAGTGATTGATATTCAATGAGGAAACTTTTGTATTATATTTCATTATTATCAGATCATCTCATTATTGTGTATGCAGTATATGCTGTGTTTAGATATGTTTACCACAATAAATAAAGATACTGATAAGTAGCACAAGTCTGTACAAGACCAAGGCCTTACTAACTCCTGGGGCGCTAGAAAGCCTAGCCTTAATCTGAAAAAAGTGCATGGGACGAGTAACAGCAGAAGATATGATGATAAAGTTATATGTTTAACAAGTATACGATTTTTTGTAGTTATTTGAAATAATTTTTGAAAAAATTGATATACATTTTGAGTTCAGGTTTTTCATTTTCTGTTGTTGTAAAGCATAAATATATTTATGATTCAAAGTCTCTGCTAAGCAAAACTATCGATATATCTCTTAGTTCATAGGCATGCTGTAACACATAATGCCACATGTCTTAGTAGTGCGTTTCAGAAGCTTGTATTTTATGCTGGTACCTTTTTTTAGCTACTCATTAGAAATTGCCAGGATAGTTACTCAATAGTGAACTGATGGTAAGTTTGTGTAGAATAAAAACAAACGAGTACAATTTCTCCTGCAGCAGTTACAATGCAAGAACTCCGATTACTATTCTGCTACCATACAACAATCACTATCTACCCATTTTACGAAAGAATAAAGTTCTTGTATATGATGGCATGTCTGCTGACTTCCTAGTGGGAAACCAAGCTATATCTTGCTCATCCATCCTAAGACTTTATCAAGAATATTGTATATAGTATCTCAATAGGCATCAATAGCTAAAATGCCTTTTCCCATACAAAAGTTTTTTGGGTTGCCTTTGAATCGCTTGCTTACATGCCTTCCACAATCAATAATGTGTACTCTGCCGTGTTTCCATCGCTGGCCAGTTATATGTCCCATCCTCCATGAACTTGAGAATTGGCAATATAATAAAGATATTAGTGACATTATTCCTCTCGATCTTCGATTTTCTCCAATGTCTCAAAAGTTTTCATTACTAACCATGAATGCTCTTTAGATTTTTAATCACACTTTTCATTTCTCTCTCCTTGTTTATCATTGATCCCAAGAGAATTTTTTTTTTCATTGAAATTGAACTTGTCCGGACAGATGTTGTGTAAACACCCCGCGGCCAACAGAATTTTTAAATAAAGTCCTGCATTAGAGGATCTGTTTAAGTTGTGACGTAATATGCTCACGTGATTCAATTTCCGCCTTCTGTTTGCCCCTGCTTAAACCCGAATTTTTTAATTCTTTCTCTCTCGCTTTAAGTTTATTTAAAATGTTTGGATTACGCAAGTTTGATGTCCCAGCCTTCCGCCCTGTCGTTCCCTTCATTGCTGGTGGTGCTGTCGTTCTTTTTTTGGTCAGCAAGGCTCAAAGTGCCATGATTAACTGTAATTGTCCAATTTATTTCGATTAAAAATTACTTACGACTTTATTATAGCTGATCAATACAGAAATGATCCCAGAAACCCTGCCTGTAAGTTTTTTTTTTTTTTTTTTATTACTGAGAAATATGTTTTTAATTATTATTGTAGTGGCTTCCGGAAAGAAAGCTCATTAAACAACTTTTTATATACAACCCTATATAACGCGTATACACACATGTCAACAAATGATAAAAAGGAATAAATAGTTTTTGCTGTAAATTTAGTGCGAATGAATTAATAGTTTGCAGATTTGTTTTTCAACAGTGAGGGAGAATTCGGCATTCAAAGATGTTAATGTAGAATGTATAGCGAGTATATGAGTTTGTTTTGGATCAGGTTAAATCCAAGATGAGATGAGCGAATATGTTCTTTTGTAATGAACATTTGACGTAATTCAATATGTCATATAAAAGATAGTGACGTTTGCTCTTTTTTACTTTTTTTTTTAAGTAATAAAACATGGCTTTCAAGGTTATGAATAAAAATAAGGCGAAAAATAAACAAAGATATTAAAGCATTTGTTAATAGTGTGTCTCTCAAAAGGTAGCTCAAGCTATTGACGCTGAACTTATGTCTTCTTCTGGTGGTTTTTCTGTTGACCAGTTAATGGAATTAGGTATTGTATGGCTTCAATAGAATCTACTAAATATTAATAAAGAAAACATGTAGCTGGCCTAAGTGTTGCACAAGCCATTCAAAAGACATTTAATCATAAAGACAAACCTCATGTTTTAGTGTGTGTTGGTCCAGGTAAAAAAAAAGGCATAAAAGTTTATGCATAAAGATAACAAGGTATATATAAAAAGGCAATAATGGAGGTGATGGGCTAGTAGCAGCAAGACATTTATTTCATTTTGGATTTAAACCAAGCCTTTATTATCCAAAGCAACCCGAAAAAGATCTTTATCAGGTAAATAAACAATAGATGTGTTAAAAAAGGCTTACAGAAATACTAGCGATTATTGATACAATGTAAAAATTTGAAATTACCCATTCACAAAGACTTTGAATCAAAGTTGATAGAAGAGGCTGATGTAGTATTAGATGCCTTGTTTGGATTTAGTTTCAATGGCGACGTACGGGATCCATACAAGGAAATCATTGCCCAATTCAATGCAACTAAGAAACCCATTGTCTCTGTAGACATTCCTTCTGGCTGGGATGTTGAACGTGGACCCACCGAAACGGTTCAATTTCAACCTGATGTCCTGATTTCCTTGACTGCACCTAAACCTTGTTCATCTCACTTTAAAGGGATTCATTTCTTGGGTGGCAGGTTCGTACCGCCCACCTTGGCTGAAAAATTTGACTTTCAGGTTCCTGATTACCCCGCTGGTGATCAAGTCATTCGATTATAATAAAAATGAAGGAGTTTTTATTGAATATATACAAGGAACGCGCAAAAAGGAATGCAATTCATGATAAAAGTGAAGATAATATGGAAAGTTTAGTTTGAGCTGATACGGAGTTGAGGATTCATCATTGAAATATACTTTTGTTCGACGCGTTGTGTGTGTTCATTACGAGGAAGGTTCATTTTCTCCTTCAACACTTTGTTAACATTACTCATACGTTGAGGATGTCTTAAAAGAGTGCCTGCCACTTTACAATAAGTTTGTAGAGTTTGGAGTTTGTTGTTACTCTTACTACTCTTGCTCTTGGATGGTTTAGATTTTCCATTGGTTCGCATCTTTTTAATGAAGTCTTCTTGACATTGATTGTGCGTCTTTATACAATTTCTCCATTCTAGCAGAATAGCATTGTGTTTCAACCCCTTGGCACGAGAAAAGGCATAGTGAGAAAAGTTATAAGTAAAAATATAATTCATCAATTCTTCATCGCTAATTTTGTCAGCGTCAAACTTTTCTTCTTGCTCTTGTTCTGGTTTGTTTTCAATCAAGGCACGGACTTGAGGCTGTTTTTCTTCAGTAACTATTTTTGAGTTGTTTATGGTCAGATCGGAAAATTCATTGGCAAGCTGAGTCACGTATTCAAGCGTCATCGTGTGGCGAAGAACAATAGACATAAGAGCAGCCCCCATCAATGGATACTCTAACAAGAGCTTTCTGGCTATATCTAATCTTTCTTCTTGATCTGTCGATGTCTTGATCTTATCCGTCAAAAGATGATGAATATTCCAGCTGGGTGTTACAGTATGATTAAGATAGAATGAATTGAATGTATTCAGATTGAATACAGGCTGCTCTGGCTGTTGCTCGGGTTGATCAAACAAACTGAAATCATACATGTCATCAAGCGTGAATTGAAATGGCAAGTTAGTGAGTTGTTCAGGAGAGGATTGGCCTTCAGAAGAACTAGAAACTAATTCATCACTTGTAGTGCTTGTACTTGGTGCCAAAGGAGGTTGCTGAAGCAATTGCTGCATCAATTCTTCATTGGCTTTTCGAAGCTTTGTATTTTCTTCTTTTAATGAATGAATTGTTTTTTCATGTTCATCTAATTTTTGTTCTAATTGCGAGATGTATTCTATATCAACCAAATTAGCATCTTGTTTTAGATAAGAACATGCAATTTTTTTTTTTTTTTTACCTTTCCGTCTCACACGGAAATTACGGGCAGAAATCTTATTTCTCATTTGGCGTCGTTCCTTCGACGTCATTGATTTTTGTGGCTGTGATGTTCTAGACAGATCTTCTTCAGAATCGCTACCACTGAAATTCTTCTTGTTATTGCTGCTGGCATCAGCGTAAGCCTTTTCAGGTGATTCAGTAACAAAGACAGGCTGCATGAATCGTTTTCGGTTACTAGAAGTTTTAGGTGTTTTAGAAGTAGATCCAGGCAGCATATTGACAAAATTATCTTCACTACGTACAACAGAAAGAGTTGGCTCAAAAATTGTTTTTTGTGATTGAGGAGTAAAAGAACCTATTTCAGATTGACACTCAGGCTGATTTATACCAAGCAAGGTACTAACCATGTCATTATCTGTATTGAGCCATTCCATGTTGATTATGTTTTCCATATGTTGTAAAGAAGATAAAAGAGTTTCAAGAAAGAATTAGTGAAAAAGAAAGGGAAAAGCGTCGTTTTAAATAAGCATGTTGATTTTAGTGAGTGTAGCGGATCTTGAATGATTGTTGATAGTTTAACCAATTACCAAATGTTAAAATTTGGCAAATGGCTTACGCAAATTTCATCCAAATTAGGAAATAGAATTTTAATTGTAGTCTGGACATGTTTTTTTTATTTTATTTTTTTTTATTTTGCGCTCCGGCCAGTCTTAGTTTGTGCATGGAGGTTTTTTGATTTGTTCTGAAAAAGTAAAGATACCAGAGCTATTAAAAATATGCAAAGATCATAATTACTCACCCGGTTATCATTGGTAACCTTTTAAATGTGTGGTGTCAAGTGACAGAAAGAGTATCTTGAACTATGAATTTTATGGACAAAATGTGCTCAAATAGCCTTCCTTCTCTTAACTTGGAGTACTCTTTAAATCAGGCGGTTTTCTCAACCAGAAAATTTTATAAAATGCAATGTCTGCAAGACATTGACTATGGTGAACCTCCTGACCTGCATCGGTGACAATGCTACCGATTGCGACAAGTTATAATCCACTAGATTCTATGCGCAAACAGTCTGTGCACGGCTAGAATACAGATTAATAACTAATTGGCTCATTTCTTCTCAAATCAAACCACTAAAACACACTCAAAATGAATACTCACAACGAAGATATAGTGCACCTAAAAGAATCTCTTACCAAAGTTACGTGCTTGCCAACAATAAAAGAATGAATAAATATATTCTAGATCTGATTTCTTTTTCAATCTTTCATGCTATCTACTGATGTTCTCCAGAAAAAAATCATGCCACACATACAACATGACAGACATTAGCAACGATATAAACTGTTCAACCCCTCGCAGTGGAAAAGCATTCCTTCTCCAGTCAAGGAGCTCAGTCTCAATACGTTCAGGTCGATCAAGAAATAATGCCTACAGCAGAATATGAATTTTCAAAAACACTACAAAAACCTAAGGTTTCTTTCTTTCTGTCGGCCAATGACCTCATTTGATACAATTCTCTGGTTACTAATGACTAGAACAGATCGTAGCCAACGCATAAGGCAACACCTTGGGTGGCTTCTTGATGACAAACCCAGGCCATGTCCCTTCCATCCAAGCCAGAGGTTCACAAAAAGCATGTGATCCCCTGTTTCAACGTGCAGAGACGGCTATAAATGGCTAACACTTGAAAATAGTCTGTCATTTTTTTAAAACGTTTACAAAGATTTCTAGTTTAAATCGTGCAGTTGTCCTTGGGTCCTTTGTAAGCCGATCCTATTTGAACTGGATCGTCTTCACCGCCATATAGATGCTCCTACCAGACTCCCACATGGTCAGTTTTTAGTAAATTGGCCCTCAAAACGTTAAGTCTATTGTTATCTTTCGCGCGTTGTTCCATTGGGCTTTTCTTTAGCCTTGGTTCCAAAATATTTTGTTTCTACTACATTTTATCATAGCAGATCTGGTCCTGGCAAACAAATCCAACAATTAGTACACATTCAATTGGGTTTTATAAATAAGTAGCACTTAAATTACTTTTGAAAAAAGCATTTACGCGTGATTAAAATGGCTCAGTGCTTTTACGTTTATTGATCGCAAGATTTTAGTGAGCTTTCGCACTGAAGCTATTTGTTGCAAACAACTTGATCAATTTATCTGTTTATTGCTGCCAAACAAGATGGATATAACTTTTAATGGCTTGAGTTGCATTTTTGTACTGCTATGTATAATTTAGTCATAATAACTACATGAGCACTGTGTTATACTGTTCAAAAATTAGGAGGTATTGCCCTTGTTTTATTTTTCAAGAAGAACAACAAACTCACTATAAGACTAAAACTTCAATTAGACAACGTGATATCAAGCAAATACACAAAAGCCTTTTTAAAATAAACTTTATCCATTTTTTCACTTAAAAGACCTGAAATACCTTGTAATTTACCTTTCATTAAGCTTTACACTTGTCAACAGTCAGTTGATTATATTGATTTTAAACATTAAATATAATAAAACAATTTATTTTTTTAAACTTCGTTGTAAAAGAAGGCTTTATAAGCTTCTTTTGGCTCTTTCTCTCACTTCTACTTCTCGTTACATCCTTTTATGTCAAACATTCAGCCCTTACTGTGGAGGATATTAGCATATGGTTATTATAGTGTCGTTATTTATGGTCATACCTTGACTGCAAAAAAAGGTTCTACTATTTTTGGGATATTCATTATATCCGCAATCTCTTCAACAAGGGAAAACCTCTTTACAATCACTGACATAAAGTACTGTAGCTAACCAGAGTCATTCAAAACAGCGAGTAGTGAAATCCAATGATAAAACGTTGATATTGAGCCTTTTGAATGCAACTATGTTGTTATTTTTTATATCCAAAACTGGTATGTACCCTCACAAAGCAAATATTTCGTTTTCTAAAACTGACTAAATTATTTGTGATATCGAAAGCTTTGACGATTAACTATTAACAATAGCAGTTTTCAATAATAAGCCATCTTTTTTTATAAAGTATAAAAGAGACATGCATCAAAGAGTGGTTTGGACCAAAAGGGATGCTGTGGTCGATAGCAGTATCTAATAGATCAAGTTGATTTTAGCAATCTTTTGACTACCTTCTTTGGTATTTATAACTGGGATCTGTGACGAATATTATTTCGTAATTAAGAATATGAGCTGCACAGGTAATTCATATCTACAGTTTATGTTTAAAAGGACACTATCTGGAGAACCTCCAGCTCTCTATATCTTAGATCAAATAACTTTGTATTATTTACTGTCGTGAATGTGGTATTCTGAAATAATATGCATAAACAACATTCGCTTTCTGCCCGCCACTTGGGTCTAGGGCATATTGAATGGTTTAATAAGAAGCTCTGGTATCAGTGGTCATCGTGTGATCATGTCGATCGACTGGCTAGATACTTTATCAGAAAGAACCATTGCCAAAAGACAAAAGCAGAAAGGCTAGACTAGAATGAGATCGATTTAAAAAGTCGCATATAATCTCTATTCTTATATGACTATGCACTAACCTGATTCCAAAATGGAAACCCTACAACTCTTATTTTAAAGCTTTCATAAATATGGGCTGTTCTTGCAAAAGAGATATTAAAAATACAAAAACAAAACCAATAAGGATGTTTACGTGAACAAGTAAAATAAACAAAGTAGAAGTTTGGATCATTTATTATTGAAAACTGAATACCTTTTTTAATAGCGTGGAATACAGGGTATAATGTTGTTTTGATTTGAAGGTTTCGACACGAAAAATCCAAAAGATACACTGTTTGCATAACTTAAAGTTGACTTCATAATTTGACGCATGTTGTAATCTTGCTGTGGATTCATTTGTCTCTTCTGTTAAAAAGAAAGTTTGAGTACATAAAAATGCCTTTATATTTTTCTTACTTCTTCATAAGAAAAAGGACCGAATGGGTCTTTTGGAACTGAAGCATATCTAGAAGGAAATTATAAGTTTTTATTATAGTATTTCTACTCTTCTTTTCTCGTACGCTGTATTTGCTGATTTTATATTGTTATTTCTAACTTTTTATATTAAAAAAGATTATTTTTAACTTATATTTATTTACATTAATGGTTTATTAGCATTTGCTTGAGCCACTAGACGAGGATCTTTTCTTCTTATTGGTCCACCACCTCCTATATTATTCATAACTGATAAAAATAAGAATGAATTTTTTTTGTCGATTGTCTAAAAACAGAATCTCTTTAAACAACCATATATTGCAGCAGTCACAATTTTTTAACAACTTAAGACTTACTGGAAGGCTTCTTTGTTTCCATACCACCATCACGATCAGCAGTTCTTGACCTTGTGGCTATTATGCCTTCCACACCCATTCCAGGCATAAAGGAAGAGTATTTTCTTTCGGAAACTGAAGTCCATGACCTCGTTTCAGTTTATATTCCAGATGATACTGTCACATCAGTTGATCTTTCCGCCTGGATGTCAAAAGATGGCTCGTGGGGTACGACTATTCGAAAGCAATCTAATAAAAAAAGAAAACGTGACCGATTGCTCAATGTCGTCAAAAAAGTTTACAGAGATAATACCAGGACAACATCTATTTTTTTATTAAAAATACTCTTCTTATTTTGATTAGATTTTACTTGGGATGATCTTTCAAATATTCAGGAATATAGATCACTGGTCAAATCGTCAATGGCCACCAAATGTACTGTTGGTTACGTACGAAAATCAAATACCGATGAATCTTGAAGTGTTTAAATATAAAAAATATGAAAAAGAATTAACGAGACCGAACAATAGTTCTAAAGTCGAATACTTTTATTAAAGAAAGATTTCAAGGCTATGTATATTAGTTGAGCAAGGTCTGAAATTAGATGACAAAAGATAGTTACGATCGATATGATTTGACATAAGAAAAATTTTATAAACTGACGTTAATAATTAACTATTGAGATGAAAGTGAAACTTGGCTGTTCAGGGCAGTTGGTAATTATCAGGATCTATTATTATGCAAACTCATTTGTAAAGATTTAGCTTAGAATGATAAGGCTGTTATCTTATTGACATATCAAAACATGACAAACCTGACACAACCAAAAAGAAGCTAGTAAATCTCCAAATCTACAAGATGAAGACGAAGCTCTTATGTGAAGATGTATTTGTGTCTTGCAACTCTTCTGCCAACGACCCAATTGCCGAACGGGATGCAACAACTCCACCATATACTTTCGATGATTGCTCTGGTAATACGCAAGACTTAATCACCAAGATCACAAAATCCGCTCGACAAATTCGCATTGTGGTAATTGACTATGCTGGATTGTCGACCAATCCTAACGACATCAGGTTATTCATATCTTTGAATAAGTCCATACGAGAAGTGGTAGTGGATATTGGTCATAAGGTTGAAGTATATTCTCGTTATGACTTGCTCAAAAACATCAAGATCCTCAACAAATTTCGATGTCGGAGAGAATGTGTAAAACGATCGCGATAGTTATTGCAGCAGCTGCAACAGCACTGTAGTCACCACATCAACCAGCAAAAAAAAAAGTTTACTACTCCTATCATGTATATCTATTCACCCATATCCTCAATACCATTTCATTTATAAGTAGGACATTTTCCACAGATCAAAAAAATAAAATAACCAGGGTTAGGTAGCCCATTTTACGCTGGTTAAAAAAAAGAGTGGCCAGGTGGCCCACTTTGCACTGGATTCAACCTTATAACTTCTCTTTATTGAAGCATTTAGCGAAACATTTAGCAGAATGAGTTACAAAACATTTGAAGTCATTCATATATAAACTATCGCATGCCTCACTGATTCTTGTCATTAGCGATTCCTTTCCAAAAACTTATTCCGCTTAACTTTACTCTTGACAACTGACCAGAACTGCTCAATTGGATTTAGTTCACGAGAATATGGAAGAAGATAAACGCAGCGATATCCTCGAGAGTGAATATACTTTCCTATATCAATTGAGCTATGGATTGGAGCATTATTCATAACAAGATGATACCCTTTCATTTTTGGATACTTGTCCATTTCATCTAGAGTTGCCTTTAAAAAGCTTAGGTAATGCCCTGTCACTGTTTCTATACTATAACCATCAATTTCGCGTCCAAGCTTTCTTTTTTTAATACATTTTGGAACTCTCAAACTAACATTAATTATGCCAGTGGCAGATATGGCACCTAAAATCGATGTTGCATTCGCTTTAGTTGTAGGTACTGTAACTATTGCGGAAGTTCCCTTCTTTGACCAGGCCATACCTCGTTTCAAATTAATGTGAAAAGCTGCTTCATCCAGAGAGACACAGTTTGTTGTAAAGTCCATGTCAGTTTGCTGCCACTTTTGTACCCAATCGTACCTTTGTTGAATCTTTTCTTCGCTATTTCTTTCTACAGGCTGGAATTGTGCCTGCTTAATAGATAAATTACACTCAGTTGTCATGAAGTTATAAATTGTGCTACGAGAAACATTAAGATTCACAAAGTTTTGCGTTAAAATTTCTGCCACTTCAGCTACAACAGCAGAAGGATTCTCGTCAATATAATTTAAAAGAAACTGCTTATGCTCCTATCCAAGAATACGACGTCTGCCTGGCTTTTTCTTCTTCTCAAAGATGCTTTCAGGGTCCTCGTAATAACGTTTGACCCATCTCTGTGCTGCTCGGATATGAATACCTAATTGTCTCGCAGCAGCAGAAGCATTCAAACATTTGCTGAAAAATAAATGAAAAAATGTGGTCTTGTCTTCATTAGAGTAAAGTGCATAACGTCGCTTATTGCATAACTCCATATCAACATCTTCATTGTTCCTTACATTAGTAACTGGATGTATTACAGGATTAGAAGGTCTTTCCGGAAGTTTATTCATTAGGAATTGAGTACGATAACTTATTGTTTCGATAGCGAATAACTCCTCGTCAACAACAAGAACCATAGGCTCAACACCGTTCTCATCAACAACATGTCCTTGTCCATTTTCATAAAGAAATTACATATTCATTCTGAATGTCTGTAAATAAATTGTAAACAGAAAAAAGAAACCGGAAAAAACTACTTCAAAATCACCTCCCTTTATAAAAATAAAAGTGCCAAGACTTTATTGGTTAATTACTAAGCGACAAGTAAAAGTAAACGAAGTTCATGACATGTGAACACGGCTTTATTTTTCTTTAAACATAGTCTTTTATTTAAGATCCAATTGAGCGCAAAAATATTATAATAAACGTCCGCCCGGACCAGATCAATCCTTTAGGATGTTCATGCTTAGAAAAAAAAAACCTCTTTTGGGAGCAAGAGTAAAAAATGTGAAAGGGGAGGAATGAGTGGAGTTATCAAAGAAATGCTAAAGAAATTGACTTAATCATATAAGAAGCTTTTGACCATAGGGGGTGCTTGGCAGGGATCAGTTTGTCATGGTGTAGCTGATCTAATTCATGTAGTATGGAACATATAATCAGCCATCGCTGATACCAGGTGAGAGCAGAACTTGGGGGAATCGCAGGACGTAGAGGAAGCATATTCAAAAGAAATGACAGTGGATCCTGGACGACTTTATTTTTGGATCAGTCGACATCATTGTTGAACACGAATTTTTTTGCACGACATCAAACTCAAAATCAGCGACTTCACTTTCTGAAATGACTGTAACCGACGATTGTTTTGGGACAATCGACAAAACCAACAAGCGCATTGGAAACTTGACACCTTTCACGTAATCACTTGTGGAGTCTTGAGCTTATGGAGGCAACACTGGAAATATATTTTTGAAGATACACCTTTCTGACCAAATGAAGTAACAGCAAGAGCCACAGAGCTACTTAGACGAGTCTACAATGAAAATTTACATCGTCAAGAAATGTAGAAATATTACATTTCATTATACTAATAGTTGTTTTATTGTTGTAATTTTCTTTTTTTGTAACAGTGCTCGTCTGGAGGCGGCACTAGAATAAAATCCAAACCCCACAAGCTTGTGTAGAAAAAAGGTGTGAAGTTTAACTGATCTAAGCCCGGACCGGACCTTGTGACAAGGGGCACATTGAGCTCCGCAAGCATCGTAAAGAAGAAGAAGGGATCCTCATGCATTGTTTTCCTCCTCTAAATCAATATGGTATGTTATTCAGTTTAGGGTTCCCATCTTCATCATCTTCCTCCATCTCTGTCTTTTATGCTTTCGACTGTGGATGCCAACATATAGATGGATGATATATAAACAACACGCTGCCTTTTAAAAAGAGAAAATACGTTGGATGGTTGAGCAGTTGATCAACAATACAGTTTGGATGATGTAGAATGAAAATATAAAAAGCGTTTAAACTATAATGATACTTTGATGGACGGATGGATGTTATGAAAGCATGAGCATTGATAATGGACGAGATGAGGAAGAATGATGTTGAAATCTTGGCATCCTTCCATGAAGAATTGATATAATAATGCTTTTGTATAGGCTAAAAAGGACGTTGCTGCTAAGCCCAGCTCCTCATCTGGCGGTAAGAAGGCCAAGAAGAAGTGGTCTGCTAAGAAGGTCAAGGACAAGGCCAACAACTTGGTTATTCTCGACAAGCCCACCTATGAACGTTTGTTCAAGGAAGTTCCTACCTACAAGCTTATCTCTCAATCTGTCTTGGTTGACCGTCTTAAGCTTAACGGTTCTTTGGCTCGTATTGCCATCCGTGAACTTGAATCTCAAGGTTTGATCAAGCCCATTTCTCGTCACCATGCTCAAATCATCTACAGTAAGTTTATATTCATGTGTTCATAACTTGAGCTAATTGCTAAACATAGCCCGTGCTACTGGTGATGAAAAATAAATTCTTTGCTGAAATCATAATAAAAAAATTCATTTTTTTAGCTTTGTATATCTACTTGTGTTATAAAGTGTATGGGAAAATAGATTTGAGGGATGCTCATCTATGCTTATATTGGCTTTTGCATATTGGTATAGAGGAATAGGATGTTATAAAAAGAAGCCTGTATATGTATTCTGTTATGCTGTCATTTAAGAATAAAACTTGCAGTTGTCAACGAAACAAATGCGCATTGCCAGTCTAGGCCATCATAAAAAAAGGGGGAGATAAGGGGAGACAGCATGTACAGTTTAGACGATAAAAAAAAAGCCCTTTTCGGCTATAAATAATTAATACAACTGTTACAAAGCGTAAACATATACACAATGCCAGAAAAGCCCTCTTGAATTTGAACAACTTTTTCAATAACCGAAGTCAATTACAAAAATGCATAAATTTCACTTTATTTTTTATTCTTATTCTTTTTCTTTTTTTTTTATATATTTGATCTGTTAATGGCTAGAGAAGAGAGCTCATTGAATGACATTGAACGAGGACCTGATTATGGTTCGATAAGTTCAGAAAGCATTGTCCACAGAAAGAGACATCGTATACAGCAACGACAATGTAGACCAAAGTTATTATCCAATTGTTTTTCTTCAAAAAGCGTGAATGATCCTGATCTTGTCCTTCCTGCCCTTGACCCAAGGTAGATGACCATAAAAAGAATAAAATAAAGTCTAATTATTCTATTAAAAGAGCAAAAGAAGTAGTAGAATCCAAAAGAATCAAGCAATTTTTCAAAAGACAGTCTGATGTCAATCTTAGTACAGTGAGAGAGAAATATAGAAATCAAAAGAGGAGAGAAAGGTACGACGATGACAAACGAACATAGTCAACTCATGCCCTCTGTTAGACAACATGAGCCATTAAAGACACAGATGAAATACTTTTTATTATATAATTCTTACATGAAAAGGATCAAGAGCATCTTGTTTGATAAAAGGACAATCATCTTGTTTGTAAGCTTTTTGTATTGTTGATCGTCATCATCTATCTGGTTATATTGATGATCAGGATAGGTATACTTGGACCTTGTGGTCGATTTTCTATTTTGCTTTGCTTATTTTGTGGAAATCAAACAAATATCAAAAGCAGACTTGGAACCAGCATGGCTTTATACGAATCGACCTTATTACTTATGGATGATATGCCTTGTCTTTACTTTTTGGGATCTTGGTTCATTTGTTATTCGTATGTGTATAGGATACTGATGAATAGACAATAAATAATTCCTTTGACTAGGTTTCTTTATGACAAGACATCCTGCATCTGTTATTTTCAGTTTTAGATTTCTTATTGAATTATTAACCACCTTTCCATTTATTGTATCCACTTTTATTCCAAATGGTCAATTCGTTTATGGTAAGTTATCATTTTATCTTTATTACGGATTGTTAAACAACATGTGTAGTACCTTATTTTGTTAGAAGTTGGGTTTTGTTATTAAGAATCAAGAGTGCAATGAAAATCAAGCTAAACTTACAAATTAAAGGTGAAGGTATAAAAATGATAAGCACAGTTACTAACAGATGAATGGGTGATATAGATAAACCAACTGATCCACTCAATACAAAATTAATTCATCTGGTTAGTACCTTAATCGTCTTGATTTATAATGGTACATGTGCCTTTCAGTATACAGAAGCCACCTTTGGTAACAAGGACTATACTATATTAGACTCCTTGTAAGACAAATAAAGACGTCTATATTGTGTACACAACTGATTGAGCTGTTTTACTTTTAGGTACGTTGTCATGGTGACACTTTCGACTGTGGGATACGGTGGTAAGAAAAATATATTTTTTGAGATATTTTTGCTAAAGAACGTATATAGACATCACACCTGATAATCAGTGGAGTAGAGTGATTATGATTTTATTGATTATTATAGCTTTGGCTGTGCTTCCTACATTAATAGGTGATGTATGCGATACAGTTCAAAAAAGAAAAGGTACGCATCCGTCCATCTAATTCACTGTGACTAATATAATCATCAGAGGGAGCAGGACATGTCAGTGAAGCGTCTACACCATTTATTCTCATTGTTGGTTCATTTCGTTTTGATCAAGTGGTTGAAATTTTGGATGGATTTCTAAATAAAGTAAACAAATAAGATTGTGATGAGGAAGGATGACTATAACTCGACTAATAGGAAAGTACAAAATTTCATTTAAACGTCGTCTTTCTTGATATCAACAGACCAACTGAACAGTTAAAAATGATGGAACGCAATTCAATCTGGGGTCACCGCGTCCAGTTCCTTCAAGGTTCTGTTTTGGTAACAAACGAATTATATCTCATATAAAAAAAGTGCTCACAGATAAATGTCTCATGTAGGACGAAAAGACTTTATTACGCGTAGTAAGTTTTTTTTTTTTCTTTTTTTTCGATGTCCAAAAATGCCTCATTATTTTAATTATTTATTTAGAATGCAAGACATGCAGCAGCTATATTCACGTTATCAGGTACATGAATACTATGAAAAAAAATTGGGTTATTCATACAACATAGATCAAAACGCATCCAACCCTTCAACAGAAGATGAACGCAATACAGTCCGGCTGTGGTCCCTTTATTGTCACACAGTTAGTCATGATGTACCTATCTACACCTATAATCTTTCACCAAGTACAGCCATCTATCAAAAAGTAGCTAAAGAAATCATTTGCGTCAGAGAATTTAAACAATACTTGCTGGCCATGAATTGTCGTTGCAGAGGTGCCTCTACTTTACTGACCAATTTATTGCATCAGAGACAACCTCTAAATAATTACGACGAAGGATGGCAAGCACAATTTGGTATAAAACATATTCTTGTATAAAACCATATTACCAACCTCCTTACTGACTAGATGATGGGTCTTGCAATGAAATATATACAGGCAAAGCACCTTATTGCATACATGGCGTTAGCTTTGGTCAAGCATCACTGGTACTTTTAAGCCGCCACTAAAACTGCAAACTAAAAATCTATTCTTTTTTTTTTAGTACTTATTTGAGGAAGCTCAAGTAGTCTTGTTTGCTGTCAAGACGTTCATGCAATCAAGAGAGGAATATGAAATATTGTTAAATCCAAGTAATTCCTATCTGATTAAAGAAACCGATGAATGTGTCTACATTGCAGAAGGACCAAGAGAGATTCGTGAACTTGAACACTTGGTATGTACATTTCTTCTTTCAAAAAAAAAAAAAAAAAAAAGGCTACTCACAAACAGAATATGTATACATAGCCTCGACCCAAAACATGCTATAGATTAGATCAAAAATTAAGCAAGAGACCTTTTAAAACAAATTTTGATCAAAATAAGGAGCAATTCAAGATTGCCACACTGCCATCCAAAAGACATGCCATCTTGACTGGCAGTCGAGAGCTGATTAAACGCATCGGCAGTGGCCAAGATAACCATACGACCTTTCTTCCTCTCTGTTATCTCCTTGAAAGACCTGTCCAACTGGAAGATATCACAATTGATTCAGCACGACACATGACGAATCATATCTTGGTCTGCTTACATCGAGAGGTGATCAACATGTTCAAATTCATTTATAAGTTGAGGTCACCCAACATCAAGTCAGATGAGTTACAAGACATTGTATTGCTTTGTCCAAATAAGCCATCCAAAAAAGCCTTTGAGTTGATCAATATTTTTCCAAGAGTTTATTTTTTAGAGGCAAGACAAACAGAGCCTTCGATTGTTTATCTAAACCTATGTTCTTAGGGCAATTGTAGACAACCCGAGGATTTATTAAGAGCTGGTGCAAAAACAGCAAAGCAGGTGGTTGTGATGAGGTACACTGATAGTGATCGGCGAATGATTTGTTATTGATCTATCATCATAGTGAAAAGGAGTGTTTGGATCAATATGAACGTAATTCGGATAGTCCTGCTGTGTAATGATAATAATAATGAAGGTTTGTGATGATTAACAGGACATTTTATAGCATGGCAAGTCATATATTAGATCTTTTACTTGAAGAGCGACCCAAGGATGCATATACCATTGTTAATTTAGGTAAGAAAAAAAAAAGATTCGATTGAACAAGAAAAGACTTATAAAAAAAAAAGTGGAAAAATCCAATATTCGATTTATGCATCTGTTACAAGGCAAAGATGTAGCTGAAGAGATTGACGTGTTCTATACTCCTGCCTATGCTGCGGGTGATGTTGTAGCAGACAGCCTCATCAGCAACGTCCTTCTTAGTCAAACTTATTATAAACCAGATATTGTCTCTATCATCAAGACACTCTGTGGCATGCCTGGGCCTCTTCATGACGGGTCTGCCGCTTACTTACTCTCGACTGACCCAAACATTAACACAGCGGCCGCAGCCGGACGACTCGCGCCTCATCTCACCATGATTTCGATGCCTGCTGAATTTGTAGGGAGGAACTATGGGGAGCTCTTTAAAACCTTACTTTTGGCTCATGAAGTCTTGGCCATCGGCTTATTCCGTGCGCCCGATAATGAATTGGGTAATGAACTACCCTTTGTGTATGCAAACCCTGTCTCTTCTTTAATTCTAAAGGCATCCGATCAAGTCTATGTTTTTTCTCCTCCTGGTTGGTTATAATAAAAGTCTGTTTTTTATTGAGTATGTTCAAGTTCACCCAAGATGGCAATGGCAGCGCCTAGACACCATCCTGTTTCGACATTATCAATCTTTTTAGCTACGGTCAATAATCGATCATGAGGGATCTCATAACCATAAGATAATAAACGATAAATAAAGGATAGATCCAAACACCATTCAGGACGGTCCAAGATTTCTTCCTTGAGTGCGACATCTGTTACATTATCGAGGAAGGCACCCGAGCAAATCGATTCAGTGAGAGCCTCCAATTCAGGCAATCGAAAGGTGGCAGGGAGACCGAGAGGTTGTGTACGATCATGGAAATAAGAAAAGATATAAATGGGACCATGTTTGAATGAGTCAGAAATAGGAGGTTGATAGATACCGTCAAATGAACAAGGGGCCAATTCACACTCTTTGTCTTTGTTAAGCATCATGTCAGCCACATTCACACAGTCTGTAAAGGAACCCGTGCCATTAAACAACACCGGCTGTGATACTTCCTTGCTGTATTCCCAAAGAAGGCCACGGGGCAAGCATGCATGCATGTTTCCTTCGGGCTGTATAGCCATCACTTGCTGATGCATTCTCTTTCTTGCCTCCATCAATCCATAGCCTAAATAAGAATTTTGATAAAGCAAATAGTCCTTGCCATCAAAGTGAAGTATGTATTTTGAATCTGTCTCTGGCAGTGAAGGAAGTGAGCCATCGGGCAATCGATCGGGTTCAAACACAATCTGGGTCGATCCACCACCGAGATCCAAGACGGCAGCCGAATGCTGACTGTTATCGGCAAAGTGACCCAACAAGAAATTCACAGTGATCCAGGCATACACACCTTCATCTTTTCCGTCCATCATCGACACGTCCATCACACGAAAGGGGTATGTGGCCAGATGATCCCGGACAGCTTCCAAAATGGCCTCACTCTTGGCTTCACCCAGCAGACGAAGACCGGCCGTGGCCTTGACGGCAATCGGTGTTGTCTTTTGAAGTCTTGAAGGTACCAACCTCAGTGCGTCCTGCATGAGTCCATCCAGTGACTCAGCGGCCTTTTGGGGTTCGTTGGCAAAGGCGGATAAACCAGGTTGGGTTTGTGCAAAGAGTTCTTCTTCTTCTAAACGAACAGGGTCATGACGATTGCATTGGTGAAATCTATAGACATGAATGCGAGATCCGGTCGAGCCAGCGTCTACCATCAAAGCATATTTTTGACAAGAGGTAATGGTGGGTTCTATGAAAGAATGTGAGATGACTGAAAGATGGATAAAGTGAAGATGTTACTTGAGGTAAGTGTATTAATGATATCAGGTTTTCTGTAAAAAATAATGGCTGTAATAATACCAAGTAAAGCAAATACAAGTCGGATAGAATTAAGTGATTTTTCTCTATTTGCTGCTGCTGCATCTCTTAAATGAGCATATGGCGTTTTCAGTTTAGGCTGCTTCTTATTTGACATCAAGTCTAGACGGTAATAAATAATATGCAAAAGAGGAAGAAAAAAAAAGTATTGTCTATAAATAAAAAGCTTTTTTATTTATTAAATATAAAAGCCGAGAAGCTCGGCAACAAAAAGATTCAATTTTACCGAATCTCCCCGTTAGGAACAATTGTTCCAGTGGTTTTTAACAAATACTGGCCAGACAGTATTACTTGTATAGGGTGAATACGTTGTATTGGCAGTCCAAGAGGTACCAGTCAAATTCTTGAGTATGCCTCTTAATTGATTATCAAAGAAATCAAGATAAACAATATCGATCAAAGTAGAGTCATCGACGTTAGTGGGTAAATCTGAACCGACATAGGCAGGCGAGTCATAGAATGGGATAGCACTGTGAGGCGTATCATCACCTATATTCAAAGTCAGTCAAGTTTATCCTGAAATCAACCGGAAAAAACGGTACCTCCAATTCCGTAATCATCGGTAGTCACATAGCCCGGAGTAAGGTTATGATCGGTTGAGTTCATCGTAGCTTTGAACTGAACATGAGGCCAGACGGACCGTTTTTTTAATTCACCTTCATGGTTTAAGATAGGCAAGACCTTGCGGGCTGTGGACAGGGGTACATCATAAATGCAGTAAAAGTTGTCTTCAAAGGGAGAAATCTGATAGACGTTGCTCTCCGTAAAGGGTCCTTTGAAAATATCATAACGCAAGCCACCACCGTTATATAAAAAGAATGCAGTGTTCTTTCTGCTCGTGTCAGCCACAGTCTTGGGCAGGACTTCATGCGTCACCAGATGATAGAGACTGGAGCTGTTGGTGACAGGGACAGAATAAAGCGGATAATCTTGAGGTGCACATCCTAAATGTTGAGATAATTGAAGCTTTTCACGAAGCTTGTAAATCTTGCTAGACATCTTTTTGCCCTTGGTTGTATCGAATTTCTTTTCCTTGCCATCGACAGAATGATAGATATAAGTAGCTCTGTTTTGATCTAAATAACGTCTGTTGAAAGTAAGGTTTCCGCTTGATTTGGAGATTCCCTATTTTTTTTTTTTTTCTTTTAAAGAAAGCTAAATAAAATAAAAATAAAACTTACATCAACCGAAAAGAAACCAATCGTTTCCATGTACCTGCCAGATTCAATGCCTGCCGCACGACCGTCATAAACAGTAAAGTCTCTAATATGACTGTAGAATAGAAGGTCAGCAAAAAAAAAAAAAAAAAAAAAAAAAAAAAAAAAGCCTTTTTCTTACGTATGACCGCCCAAGACAGCGATAGGTATAGTCGGGTGATGAGCACGTACAGCTTTAAGGATAGCTTTGAATTCATCATATCGAATACCAATGTGCCCAATGATGGTGATAATGTCAGGTGTGTGAGCTTTTAAGGATTGATTAAACCAAGGTTTTGCAATCTCATCTTCCACATAATTCACCACAGAGTTATTTCCATTGCCTGCAAAATTGAACAGGAATCCATAGGCCAACACACGCGTACCAAATTCGCCTTTAAAGTAAGTGTATTTGTTACTAGGAAATGAGCATGAGTTTCTGTAACAAGTCATTGGATATTTCAATTTTACCCGATTTGAGTCGTTTTGTTGGTTTGTAGATCTTTAAAATAAACATTGGCAGCCAAATAACGACCATTCCAGTGAGGAACAAAATGACGAACGGTATCTGTTGTGATGTTGTCAACTGTGACAAGGTTAGAACAGCACCTTTTTTTTTGATAGAATACATACCATAGAGTTCATGGTTTCCAATAGTTAAAATATCATAAGGAATATTGGTGATCAGTGGCTGAGTGACCTCTCCTCTTGGATCAGTCACGTCACTTAAGCCATCGCCATCATGTGTATCACCTGTGTCTACTATAAAAAGATCCTTTTTGAGCTTTTTAGCCTTTTGCTTCATTCGAACAGTGAAAGAATAAAAGTCACCGAGGTCACCGTTATATGATCCTTGAAGGACATGTCCCTATGAGATGAATGATTCAGCAAGGTATTCTTCTTAGTTTCTATACAATCTAACCTCTAACCAGCCTGGGAGAGATGCAGAGTAAGTTTAATAAACAATATAAAATAACACGTTGTGTTTACCGTGTGTGTCGGTTGAATGAATAAAATTGACATCACCCCATACCAAAGGCTTCAATTCAGGTAAGTCTGGTGTATTCACTGCATCTTTTTGCTGCCTTTTATTGATGCTATGGCCATTCGCTTGAATGAATAGCAATCCAGCTGTTATCAAAGTAGAATATAGCATTAGAAAACAAAGAAAAAGGGAAAGGAAAAAAAAAAAAAAAGATCCTATTTATGTAGGACGGTAATGTACATATGCAAGTGTCTTTGAGATTTCATTCGATACAGTATCTTGTATTACCAATATAGGCGCTATATTAATCATCTATTGGAAACTCTGCTAAAAAAATCTCACAAGTGGTTAGTGGATGAATACAAACTTTTTTTTATAGGTGATACATACTTTTTGTAAACCTCTATTTTTCGTATTCCAGTTGATTACAAGAGAGGTGATACACAAACAATCTATCAATAAATCAAAATGTCTAAATCTCTCACATTCACTCTTGGAAAAAAAAAAAAGATGAATATTGAAAGATTGTTTTCATGAGCTCTCTGGTTGTAGCAGAGCATAACATTTTAAGATCAAATTTTTAAATCGAGTGAAATGCTCGCTTTTTTTTTTTTTATTCAAAAGCAGGGAGTAAACAATTTATTCATATTATGTTTTTCTTTGATCTCTTTTTATATATAAAGATTCTCTTCATTGTATGTTTGCTTTTACAGAACAATACCGAATAAAAAGGTGATACCAAGATAACTTGAACAAGTAAATTTAGTTTTCCCGTACTTTATCTTTAGATAAGCAAATTCTACAACAGAAAAGATTTCTTTTGTAAGCAATTGTATTAAAAGGAAAGGCTGAGCTCGCATGTATTGTTCCTTTGATATAATAAGAACAAGTTTATTTACAAGTTTATTTTTTGTAAACAGATAATCGTATAAACAATGTCATTTAGTAATTATCTATCAAATCAACAACATTAAGTTTTATCCTTCACTGATCCCTTACACGAAATATAAACTTTATATAAGAATACGAACTACTTCAACAGAAAAAAAAAAGAGAAAAACGATATTAGCCTCAGGAAAATATGCTTTCTTGCATTTACAGTAGAAAGAATGGAAAAAGAAGTACCGAGAACAAGAAGGACAAGTAGAAAAGTAGTTTAGGGCATTCATAAACAAGCTTGTGCTGAGTCCATTAGAGTATCCCTTGGGATAATAGCTCTTTTGATTTCATGATCTGATCTGTTACATGTATACCGTGTATCCGCATATTTGAGCACATTATTCATTTAGCTTTGCAGAACAGAATGATCATAGTAGACCTTGTGAGGGAATAGTCAATACGCATACAATCATGATAAACCATATTTTTCTTGGAAGAATCCATCAATGCTGTGCTGCTAACCGCTATTATAAAAGATATACTTATGGCCCAAGTAGTAAGCATACTTTGGTTAATAATGGATCAAACTAGTATTTATAAATGTTTTATAATGGCAAGTATAATCCTAAGTCTATGTTTATTTGATGCCAGCTGCCACCTTACAATAACAAAATCCTCAGTTTAGAAACAAAAAGAGAATAAAACGGAAAAGTTCTACGAAAAGTATTTAAATATAGATTATATAAACAATTAATAGCAGATGCAACAAACTATCTGCTCAGTTACAATATAAATTCTTCATTTAGTATCAAGGCTTTAGGTGACAGTAATCGATCGCATGAACGTAAGCTTATACACACGTGATCAAGATTTCCTATCAAACACAATTCCCTTTTTTTTTTTTTTTTTTTTTTTTTTTTCCATTTTGTTCCTATAAAAATATATGCCTGACCAAGGTACTTGTTTCGATAATATACTTTATTTACTTTATTTATATAAAATATAGGGTTGACATACTCAGTACTTCAAAATGTACCAGTGATGGTATCCCCTCATTATAGACTACCAAAAAAGGTACATACAATTTATAAAACAAACGTTTTATTAACAACGTCTTTTAAAAGATTACAATTGCTTCAGAACTTAAACTTGTTCCTGAAGATATTTCACAATTGGTAAATATAAACATAACAAATATATCACATAAATCTTGTTCTTATTCTTTTGTAGGCTATGTATCCTTTTTCTGCAGAAAAACAAGCAATTGAACATATCATGGCTTCACGAAAAAAAAGTCAAGAAGAAGAAGAGGCAATAAGGATAAAAAGGAATCGATACGAACAAGAAAAGTTGAACGAGAGAAAGGTAGCGGCCAGAAGGATTGCACCTGGATTTTTAGATACAGACACACGTATATTGAAGCCAGAACAAAAGCATAATCATATTATGCTGGGAGAAGACATCCTACAGGAATCGCCTAATCAAATTTCTTCTTTTGTACCAGCCGATCCTTGGGACACGTTAGAAAATGGTTTTAGAGCTTCAGAATCAGTTTTGAGTTATCCCAAAGCTAATTACAGTACACCCACAAATCGTACATCTTTCACACAATATCAACCAAGACCTTATCCAAAGAATGAAGGAGGTAATTCAACACATTACTAAGTCATGTGAATGATAATAACAGTAAATAATAGCTTATTGGAATATCCAAAAGGCACAATCATCTACTCATTCTTCACCTGCCATACCACCCAAATTATTTCCACCTTTGCCTTCTTCATCTACTTCTTCACCCATCATTTCACATTCAATCAAACCACCGCCACCACCACCTGTTCCCCCTTTACCTTCCGATCACTTAATTGAAGAATTGATGAACATGGGCTTCACTCAATCACAAGCTATGGATGCATTAGAAAAGAATGAATACAATTTAGTGAAAGCAACTAATTTTCTTTTAGATCAAGCATAAATCATATTCAATGTCTTTCTAAACCTTTTCCTCCTTTTTTTTTTCTTCTTTATTATGAATTATGTACATTACTATATTCTATTCTTTTTTCTATTTTAGCTTCCCCACCAAGAAAGTAAGCCTAAACCATCTTCTTGTATTGTACACTATTTAAAAAGAATTAGAAAAAGGACAGTCGTTATAAATAAAGCTATGTACAGTAATAGAATAAGGTGGTATTTTAGTTGAATTTGCAGCAAGATCATCTGCAGCATCGTTAGTTCTTCCTTTTTGTGGATGACTGGTTGGTGTGGTATCTGTATATTGTTCACGCAATACTCTGACTCGAATAGGTTCTTCAATATCCATAAACATCTTCTCGCCTTCATAATTCCAAACCCAAACTTGTTCTGCTGGATCACTGTTGTCTGTAATGAGCATTTGTACAGATAAGTTTTTGTTTTTACTTACAATTTTGATCCTGGTTGAAGTGCTCCTCCTGGAATCAAAATGTCATCAAAAAATCCCAAAGTGACAACCACACCTGCTGGTGACGAACTCTTGATTTTTCCAACCAAAATTTCTCCTACAAAAGGTCTAAACACAACAAGTCTAAATGTCACTAAAAAAAAACGTTGAGTACAAGTGATAATACGGATAGCACAAGAAATACCTCTGACATAACTACAACCGTCCAAATATAAAATAAAACCCTCAGTCACATTCAAAATATCATGAACACATATACAATGGCCAACTTCTTGAACAACCTTGTTTGCATACTTTTCATTCAATACATCAGTCACAGCATTCAAATTGTCCTTTTTGAAATCATTAGGTACAATCTTGACTGTATCCTCAAGTTCAGCAAGTACAAACATTTGTAAAAAGAAGAAAAAATTGACAAGAGAATAAAAAAAAATCTCAATTTTTTTTTTCCTGTTACTGCAATAAGCGTGACTTTTATTGTTTAAAGAAAGGCAATCTTGACATGAATTTCACCTGTTCCTTCTGGTGTCAGTGGTAACCAACCATCAAACGGTTGTTGATCAGACAGCTTAAATTGATGATCACCAATGTCTACATCTGTAAGTGTGTTATGATCCTTGACCTTAAAGTCCAGTGTGTCTCTTTGAGGATAAATCTTTGTGGTAAATGTCTCGTTCCATTCGGGCGTCAGTGTCTTTTTGATATGTCGGGTTTTGTGAACCACCTTGTTTCCGATCCTCACGCGACAGTAAGGGTCACTGGTACCACTACGATCCATGGCTTTTAGTTGACGGGCCTCGAGTAATTGAACCTGGATGGTGACTGCATCCTCTCCAGGAATAGATCGTTGCATGATGCTTGAATTGCTAGGAGAAGGAGAAGAGATCGAGCCCTGGTCAAATGTGCTCGTATTCGTGTTTTCTCTGCTCAAGATGGAGGAAGAATCATCATTTTGCTTCCTGATGCTCGAGCTTGTGCCTATCCTTCCAATGCCACGAATACCACTTCCCAAGGCGCCAAAGGCCTTGGAGCCTGCGCCTATACCGGCACCAACGACCTCTTTACCTGGGTTTTGAGTAAAAATACGCGTGGTGGCTGAGAAGAAGGAGGTATTGGTTCGTTTACGAGCTACCAAGTCAGGTCTCCAAGTCAAACGAACAGTCAGACTTCCACCGCCATTCTCCAAGGTGTATTCTTTTGTCGAAGTAACAAAGGTCTCGATGTCATTACCAGTGAAGGGGATTCTGCATTCACCAATCAAAGTGTCTTTACCAATTTGGTCCCAGTCAAATACTTTAGCAACCAAGCTAGACGTCGTGCGATCCACCACAGCTGCTGTGAATGTTTCATCTTTGCTGAACACAGGGTTCAATGTCTTTTTGTAGGTTTGTGTTTTAAAGATACGTTGATCGTCAAGATAGAAGCGAACAAATGGGTCACTTGTACCACTACGGTCGACTGCTGTCAGATTGCTTGCCTTGACCAAGACAACGGTCAGATTGCCTTGATTTTCCAAACTTTCACTAGGATCCAACTTGAATTGGATGGCAGGAATATATTTGAAACTCAAGTGGACCTTTATACCGGCATTCTCCATCATCGAGATCTCCTCTTCTACCTGAGGCCCGTCTTGCTCCATCAAACGTTTCACGATCTTTCTGACCTCCAAGTTCGATCGACCCAAGATGGCCTTTTCTTCCCATTCGTCTTCACGTGCCTTTCGAACACGAACGATCAATTTGGAGAAATCGAGTTCTTTGACAAAGAAAGTGCCCGTTTCATTGATATCCATGTGGCTTCCCTTTTGCTCAAATGTACTAAATTGAGGATCGTTGCTATCCAAGCAGAGGTCGATGACTACAGAAGAGGAATCGGGTAAAACAAGTGATTTGACAGTGACTGCCAAGACACCCGAGTCATAAGCAAGGAGGTCAATCTTTTCATCCTTGTATTTGATCACTTCACCATGCAAGTCCTTTTCGGGGATTTCCTTGGGCTTATCGATCATTTCGGGTTCTTCAGAGACTTGACTACCATTGGATTGCTGTTCTTCATCTACTACAGCAGGTGTAGGTTCTTGATCTTGCTCCTTTGCAAGAGCCAAGGTGGGGAAGAAGGAGGCAGTGTAACGAAGAGAACCACGTCCTTTCTTGCGTTCCAAACTGAGCAGTTCTACATTTCTTGTCACTGGCTCAAGAGCTTCATAGATCACTTGGCCATCCTCTGTCTTCACCTCGGACATGATGTCCTTGAGATGCAAATCAGTGATGCCCAAGCTCTTGTCTTTTGAGTTATCGTTGTAGTCCATCACTTCAATCACTAAATCTTCAAGCTTTGAATGAACCGGTACATAAAGAGCCTGCTTCCAGACAGGGAAAAGATTGTCATCCACATGATCTGTTTGACCACGATTCTGGACGCCTGACATGATACGCACATAGGGATCTGATTTACCACCCGTCATGGCCTCTACATTTTTCAAGTCACTCGCACCCTCTACAAACACACGAACGACACCAATCGGGTTACGAGCGCTGTGAGAGGATTCTTCGGTATAACCAGTCATGGTCACATGCTTCCACTGCATACTCAAATGAAGCTTGCCCATACCATCCTTCAGCATCCACCAGTCTTGCTGGTTCAGGAAGCAGTCTTCTTCCAACTGTTGCAAGGAGGATTGCCAGTTACCCAACAGACGATCATCCAGATTACTATCCAATACACTGACATCCAAATTGACTTGAGTCTTGTCAATTACAAAGATCTCAAACGATTTGTCCCAGCGAGGGTTAATGCTTCGTTTATAGGGATTTGTTCGGAGTTTTTCTTGACCGTTCACCTTGACAACAGCAAAGGGACTAACATCGTTTGATTTACCGCCATTGAGTTCCTTGCATTCGTGCACTGTAAAGCGCAAGACACCGCTATCTATTTTTTTTTATGTATCAGTGACCTGTTGGCAGAGTTTAGAGCACGATGGTACTTACTTGATTCTTGAGGAGGAATGACAGTGCCATCTTCATCGTTATCAGGTAAATTAACAGGAAAGTATTGAAGATCAGCTTTCACTTCACCACAGATCTTGCCCTTCTTTAACACAGGGAGTGATCTATAGACATCATGAGTATGTTTTTTTTCCTTCTTCTTTTTCTGACTTACAAGCCCATCACAACATTATCCACTTCTTCCAATTTCTTGAGATCAAATGTACAAGTACCAACAGATGTATCACTACGACCTACATTTCTGTCTTTGACATCAAACACCAAGTTATCCTTTGTATGATTGAGTAACACAAAGAATGTTTCATCAAACTTGGGGTTACGACAATCTTCAATTGATTTCGTACGACCGACTTCAGCATTCTTTTCACTACCAATATGAAGTGTGACGTAAGGATCAAGGGTACCAAAGAGATCACTGTCTTTAAGACCAGTGGCAGAGTGAACCTTGACAACCAGGACACCGTTAGTAGCGTCTATATGAAAAGATGAGTGGCAGCACATCAAATGATAAAGAATAAACACATACTCAAGTCGACAGCACCAGACATCATGCCTGCAACATCCAGAATGTATGCATTTGGAGCATACATCATGGGTTGAAGAGTAGCATGTACTTGTTCTTGAATAAATGATTCAAGGCCAGGAATCTAAAAAGCGCCTTTGTTCAGTGATTTGCAAAAAAAGAGAAAAAGAAAAAGCTTACATTATTGATATCAAAGCCAAATGTTTCACCACCCACAGGTTTTAATACATAATCAAACATGGGCTTTTCCAAAAAGGAAGCTTCCACAGTCTTGATGTGAGGAAATTCATTAAACATCCTAAACTTCAAACGAAGATGTCCGCTAAAAGCAAGGTCTTCCAACAAGATTGGCATACCAGCACCAAGCATACCTTTGCCTACACGTACAGTGATGACAATCTTTGGGTTCACTTTGGATTGAAGGTCACGTTCGGTCATATCCAAGGTGTCATTAGGAACAAATGAGAACTTCCAATCCATACACTATAGAAAAGAGATGAGCAAAGCTCTAAAGAGACATGAGGGTACTTACGACCACATTAGGTTCAGTCTTTGTGATTGTCTTGATACTTTCGATACGAGGAGCCTTGGTACCCAAAGTAAAGGAGGTTAAACGGATCGAGTCCAAGAAGGCAGGCGTACTGTCGACCAAGATCGAATCGGCCGTTTCAATGATCTGTGCTGATAAAACGGGCTCATAAATCAACCAAAAGCGAGACATGAAATGATTAATCCAGTCGGCCGTTTCACTTTCAGTCTCGAGCCGATTGACAGACAACTCACGTTGAATGTCGTCCCGCACGTTCCTTCTCAACCGACGAATGGACGTTTGATAATAGGTCGACAGGAAGGCGCCGACCACCAAGCAGGCCATCAGTCCACCGCCACATCGGGTCAGGAACCAAGTGAAAGTGACGGCAAAGAGCATGACGGCCGCATTATGATACCACTCACCATAATAAGCCTCCTTTAAAAACTGAGAGACAAGATCGTTTTCATTCTTGACTTCTGTACGTAAGCCTCTGTACATGTTGATGACCGTGTCCAGACCGAGTTGTGTGCCGAGTGCGTCCAGGGCCTGTTCGTCTCCTGGGTTTGGAAGTTTGGAAAACGCGTTCCAACCGATTTTCTCACCCGTGTTGGAGGATGTGAAACTACCAGGTGTGGCCGTCAGGGTTCTCTTGACCGGCTTGGATTCAGCTGCCGTGATAGCCGAATCGACCGCCTTGGTGTCGTTCGTACCTTGGTCGTTGGTTAAAACAGCTGAAGGCTTCTTCGGCAGACTGTCTAGCACCACTTTTGCTCGTTCTTCCATAGCAGCCCTTTTATCGGCCGGAGTCAGTGATTCGCTCAACTCGACTAATTTTTTCTCTTCTTCCATCGTTTAGTTTTGAAACAAGTAAAAAGAAAAGAAAGAAAAAAAAGAAAAAGAGAAAAGCAGGTTTTTTTTTCCTTTCTCTCTTTCCCCTAAAAAAGAAAAAAAAGGAGGGTACAAAGATATTGTGTAGCCTAAATGAAATAAGCAAACCTCATCCGAAGATTGAAGTCATGATTACAAATCACCTTCAATCACCTTTCTTACGCTTTTATTTCATCATCTCAAAGGTTTTGCTTTTCTTTTCCCCTCTCTTTCTTTATTTGTCTCTTACTTTTTTTTTATTTATTAAACTTCATTAAAAACAGTTTAATTTAGGTTATATCGGAGGTTAAAGATGGCTGTCAAAAACGACTTACCTTTTCTGAACAAGACTCCAGAGGACTCAGTTCCGAACCATTTGATGTGTACTGGATTACCATCCGATTTGACAATGATGAAACAGACTTTTGCTGTAAAAAAGCATATCTCTCGTCATAGTGCACTCTACACATCTTTCCCGAGATTCTTTCATTATCTTGCAGTATGGCTTTGCTGTCTAAAACAAGGATCTTTTGAACACTTGCCTTAGATCCTAGGTCGGTCGTTTCTATTCAACCAAACTTTCTCGATGACGCTGCTTTTGATATAAGAAAGGAAGGAGGACACAAGAGGAAAAAAAAAAGTAGGGGAAGACATTCATTTATCTTCAGTTTCACGTCAACATGCTTTGGTTACACTTCAAACTTACTTTTTCACTGATATCATGACAGTGCACGGTACATGGAGGGATAGGAGGCCTATGTCTTTTTTAGTACTAGTTGCTTTAAGACGCTGTAGATCTTTTTTTTTTTTTTTCAAAATCGTGTGCTCTATAGTGCTTCCACTCTCAATTTACCGAATGTTTGAAAAGTCCAACCACTTTTTTGAAAAAGATTGACTAATAGTGTGAGGCTAAATTGACCAGAAAAAGGAGGCTCTTTTACCCAAATGTTTGAAGTTAATTTGACCATCCCTTTGAAAATAAATTAACCACTTCTTACAAATAAATAGACCAATATTTTGGTCAAATTGATTACAAAGACTCGTTATTTAAGTATTTAGGAAAACAACTGGCAGAATGCTGGATGAAATTCATGTTTAAAGACGTTCGAATAAAAGGTTAAAAAAAAAGTAGTCAATTTATTTATAAGAAAGAAGTGGTTCAAACATTTGGTTCAATTTAGCCTCACACTATTGGTCAATCTTTTTCAAAATCATTAAAATATTATATATAAAATAAAGCAAGGGAATATCAATAGATTGAATATATAAATATTGATCATATTGACTAGATATTTAGTACGCTACATCACTATCCTAATTTATCATTTTTCCAAAAACATTTATTTTTTTTGCTTGTGAACGGCCTAAATATGTGTCACTTAGCAAAAAAAAAAAAAAATAAAAAAAGTCTTGCAATAAAAATACAAGGAAAAAGAAGAACAAACAAGGGGCACATTTTCAGAAAAAAATCCTATCAAACTTTGAAAGTCGGTTTTTAGAGAGTTGTGAATTTATTATACAACTTTTTTTAAGTTTTATTTTAAAGCCCTCACTGAGATAGAGCCATGGCTGGGGATGCTCCAAGATAGTCAATTTTTCAGATTCAAAATAAGAAAGTATGTCGTAAACATCATTAACTGAAAGCAAGAGCAAGCAGGATCCGTAAAAACTTTGGCGCAGAGTTTCAAAATAGAAGTGTAATACCAGAAAACTAATTTGCTCACCAGATCGGAGCCCTTTCAAAAGTTGGCATTATTATCAAGCTGAAAGTAACAATGGCTCTTGCGAAAAGAGATGACTGTAAAATACATTGAAGCAAATGTAAGGCATTTTGCTCTCCATATCAGTTGATGCATATAGTTAGTGTACGGTTTTAGACTCTTCTTCTTCTTCTTCTTCATAAATTACCTTTTCAACTGTCATTATGTTGGTGTGTGGGTAAGTATAAACGCAGTATCGCTACTAATTGCTTGATGCAAACACTCGCGAAATGAACGCAGCAATTATCACTTAGGGCACCGGGCTATATGTCGCAGAGGAATGGTTACCTCCACTCGCACTGGGTTGACCTCCACGGGGACCTTTAATAAGATACTGCCGCTGGGCTTCCTTATCTTACGTTTATACCCTTTCAGCCAATTTTTTATTTCAACTAATTGCAAATAAAATGGGAAAAAAAAGGTTTGGGTGATTAATATTTTCTTTTAATCAAGCACACTTTTAACGATGACGTATGATTTTGCGAAAAATCCAAATGACCAACGATTAATGCTAGTCACAAACATTTGAAAACAATCATAATATTTTCAGGATAACAATAAATAAAATTTTTCACATTTCCCTCATAACGCGTCTTGATAAAAACCACAGATAATATGAACACTAACAATATCACCAACATTACTGATGATTTGAAGTATTGTAGTATCTGCCATATCATACTAGTATATTAAGCAGTAATTCTTTTTGTTATTAAAACTTTTCGTGCGATTCCTTTACCAGCGATGGTAAATACATTGTAAAAGTAGTTGATAATTGCATTAGTGCTTGTTCCTGCCCGGATACTGCTAAGATTTGCAAGCATATCTTCTTGACAACTCGTATTACACGAATTCCTTTCTCTTTGTGCTTCTCCTTGGTTGAGCCACTTTCTGATGACTTGCCAGATGTTGAAGACAGCTGCGATATTGATGAAGCAGAAAACCTTCGTCTTGCTGAATATCTTGAAAATATTCAGAAATATCACAACTCGTTCAACAGCATCTATCAGCAGAAAATGAGCAAGATCAAGTCTGGTATGCGTATGCATACGTTAAGTAAAATGGAAGACGCCATGAAGATATATGTTGCTAACATCAGTGATGTTGATGAGAGGTCTGCTTCTCTTCCTCCTAGACAAAGATAACAACTTTTTTTTTTATATAATGTTATTAAAATAAAATTTCAAAAATTTCATCACTTAAGTGTCAAGTAGAATATTTTAATGTTTTTTTTTTGTGTTCATTTTTTCTGTTACGAGCCTCAATTCATTCTCAAATACAGGCTCAGACCGAGCCGTTGCTACGGCAACCACTTCAGATCAATTGGAATAAGCACCGCAGAACTACTACGCAACTACTGCGGTTACTACACAGAAACCTATAAATATCCCACATTTTTATATGAATAAACATTAGCTTTAATCTAGAATAATAATCCACTTTATTCTTCTTTTCTACTTGAAGTCTCCTGTCCATTTAGGCTGCTTATTAAACCCCGACTTCAAGACTTATTTCATTTCCCTGTGACCAGCATTTATCGTTGGTCATTTAGATCTATTCATGATTTTGTGTTCCTGAAATTGAATAATACATTAATATTTTACGCCGCACTTTTCTGTAACGTCAAAATTGTTATTTCTATCCTTTCTTTCTATTTCTCTCCAAGCAGTGTTTTAATCATGTCAACTCTAGTGCAACGTATGTTTTGGCTTTTATATCTTATTTTGACATGGCTTAACCATAAACGATTAGGAATTCGCGACTTTCTATCTAATCTTCCTGAAAATGGGGACATGGAACTTGATGTTTTTCTGGCCGACTCTAACAACAAGAGAGCCATGAACGATTGGATATACAAATACACAACTCACCAAAAGGCTGAAACAGCTTTTAAAAGGAAGCTATCAATAATATACAAAAAGATGCCCAAGAAGCATCAAAGAAAGTTGACTGGTGATGTAAATTGGGAGCGTATCCTTGCCGATGCCAAAACTCAACAAACATTTCTAGTGAATAGTTCCAAAGTGCTGCGCAGTTCGGGGATATATGTTTCCAGAGAATTGATAGAAAGCATGAATGTAAGCAATACAAATTGAAGAAGTTGTAAGCGTTTACTTTTGCTAAAAAAGAAATACATATAAAATGAAACATAATAGTCGGAAGGAGACAATGTAGAAGATACTAGTAATGATGATAGGGAGACAACAACAGTAGGTGCTCTGGATGTGGCAAGTTTTAGACAGCTATTATGATACTTTAAAAATCAAATATACTGATGAAATATCACTTATAGGATTTAATTAGTGATTTCGATTCAACACCACCATTAGAAAGACAAGAGTCTTTCGAAAGCGATCATTACCATCCCGGGAGGAAATATTTGCATATTTATGAGGACGAACCAACCTGGCCTGATATAGCAGATGGAAACGAAGTATTATCAAGTGATATTAAAAAGTGATACATAAAAAGCTCACTGTATTTCTGTAGTGGATTATTGAGGATATTAATATCAGCAATGAACTTAAGCAGTTTAAAAAAGCTTCGAGTCAAATCAATACTAACCAAGGGAATATGAACGATATGAGGATTTTGTAAGTTCATTAGATACCTAAAAGTTCCTGGTGATGGTCTTCTAATATTTATTTATTATAGAGCACTTCATTTGATATTTCCATTCATGCTGTCTGCAAATAGCTCTATAACCAAGTACATGGGTTCCCAAACACGCAAATTGGTCGAAAAGGATATCGAAAGTTTATATGAGGCTCCCCCAACAACCACAACCAATCTTCTTCTCTGGTGTGAGAAGCTAAGGGTACTTATATAGCACACATATATACCTTATACTTAGATATATCAGTACTTTATTTTTATAATATTAATGCTTTCGTTTATTTTAGACCATGAAGCTTGACTGGTTTAGAATGAAGAACGAGTGCAGAAATATAATGAACAAAGCCCATGAAACAGGAGATGATCACGAAGTTCTTGCGTCTTATATATTGTTTGATATGTAAGTATCATACGACACACACCCGAAATAATATTATTAATGATAAGATATAGTGTTCCTCAATTAACAAAATATGTTGACGATGATGAAAAAGGTGAAGACACCTTCATTAAAAATTATTTGGAATGCTTTCTGACGAACATCTTTTCGATTGAAGAGTCGATGTATCAATCATGGTAATATTAGTAGTTATTTTTGCGGAATAAAGAAATATGTTTCATTAACACTAAAACACGTAGGGCAAATGTGGTGTTGAACAACAAAAATGATGACCAAGTCAAACCTGATTGGATAGCATATGTAAAGCCGTGGTTCAAGAAGTTCAATATTATTGCGTGTGAAGTCAAACCACCTTCGAAGGTTGGACGAGGTGATATATCCGATTATGTAAAGCTTGGAATTGAGATGAAAGATATGCTGAATGGAATTATGGACGCAAGAGTGGCTTCTGCTTCGGTCTTAGGCATTTTGGTTGAAGGCAAGTAGAATGAGGGAATTTGAAATTTTGAGAACCTTTTATAACTTACGAAACCTCACCAACTTTGCAAATTAGGAGGGAAATTAACAACATACGCCATGGATATGAAGTCAAATATTTACAGAATGGTACAGTTGGGCGATTTTGATTTGATACAAAAACAGTCTCAGCTTGGTTATTTCCCCGCATTGTTTACTGGGCTAATGCAAGTCAGGGTAAATTTTCTTGAGATTTGAAATACACTAAGTTTTTTCTAACATAATTATTTAGAGCATTGCAATGAAAACGATATCGAAAGTGGAAACAATCGAAGTTGCTAGTGCAAGTGGAAAGAGAAAGCCCCAGGTTCGGCATGATATCACAAGATCATCACCAAAGCTCAAGAAACTTAGGAAAACTACTTCGGAGTAAATGATAATATTGATTTATATATCTTTTTAAATATGAATAATAATTAAGAAAATAAAGGATAGCTCTTCATCATTGATTTGCCGTTTTCTAAATTATTTTTTTTTTTCATAAAATAATAAAAAGTAACCACCGGATGTGTATAAAACACGTGATGGATGTGTATGAATGAATTTGAATGGATCTGAAAAGCAGTATTTACTTTGAGTAATACGCTCCCGCAAGTTTTTTTTCTTTTTTAGACTAAAAAAAACATAACAAATTTCAGTCTTATCATCACAAGAATATAAGAAGAAGGAGAGAAGCAGTAGTTAATAGCTTTCTATTTTAATAACATCTTTTGGCGATATTTTTAGTAAAATATATCACTTTAGAAAGTATACTTCTTTCAGAGTTTCAATTTGAAATATTTAGTGAAAATATCACCACATCACTGTGTATTTCATATATATACATATTTATTACAACAATAATAATAAGAAAGGAAGATTAACAATACAATACTATTAACAATAAATCATATATAGTAGCAGAAGCTATCTTTCTTTTTTCTTAAGCATAATAAAGGTCAGAGTAATGAGCTGGAGACTTGCATGTGGGTCTAAGGAAACCCAAATCGATCACTGGACTACCATGGGAACTTAAAGTTAGCCTTTTGTTCTTTTCCAATAAAGCGCGACAATTTAGTAATGGTTCTACAATTGTTGATAGTGTTCTAAGGTACTCATACATAATAGCTTGTAGCCTGAACACTATGAGTCTTCGTACTTATCGCTTGTAGTGAGTGGTTTAAACCCTATATCATGTTATAAGTAGAAGAATATTTTGCGAGGACATAATGGCCCTTTAAATAAAATCAAAGTTAATACAAAGTAATATATACAATAGCATACTATTTTATTATCACAAAGTGCCGTTAATGGAACTAGTTTTGATATTGGTCATTTCCTCTAAAAATGAGAATAGCTAACGTTGATAAGCTCTAATATTTTTTGTTAGTTTGTTATAGGACTCAATATTCGAATTACTCACTATCAAATAGTTTTTTTTAGTACAATCACTAGCTCTACAAATAATGCTGTACTCATCATCAACGCATGCAATTTTTCGTTTGATTCCTAGAGTAATCTTTTTTCTACGTTTCCTGAAGAAAAAAAGTGTTAGTATTTCACACATGATAATGAATTAATGTTATCGTTACTTATGCTCACACCCTTCAGATTTTGGTTCAAATATATCATGGAGATTTTTATAACAATTGCTACAGCATTTAGAAGTATTATATTCGTCTACTCGGATAACCAAGGCTTTCTTTGCGATTGCTCTTTGTTGTGCCTAGATAGACATTAGTAGTTAGAATAGGCTATTTCTGTATATCTAAATCAACTACCTTGAAGGGAATGGAAGGGTGCCCTTTCATAGAGCTATTGATAGAAGCATCCCCAAAGGCTACAATTGTTGGAATTGTAGGAGCGCTATAGCTTTCATCTAATCTTCGAATTTTTTTTCTTGCAAGTCGCCGACCTTTTTTTGTTGTATTATGAGGGAGAACTACCTTAGGTTTGGTTTCGATAGGGTATAACCCTACTATATTGTCAGCAATGTAATCAAGAACCATTTTTCTAGCAGAATACAAATATCCTTTTATCTCTCTATGTTTATATGATCTATTGAAATTAAAGATACTAAAAAAAAATTATCAGTAAATATTTGAAAACATAAATGAGGTTACTAACCTAGTATGTGTTGCCGATACAGATCGAATGTATTGTTTGAGATCATCCATCTTGAAAATTTTACTAGAAGTAATTCTATCATATACTGGCTGAATATTTGAATGTTTTCTGGATTGCAGTTCTTTTTGTTGGGCCCATTTTCGACCTAATCGTACTCTATTTTGCTTTATTAGACCCTTATTTTTATCATTTTTATTTTTACTTACTGATATTCTGCGTTCGATATACTAAAAGTCTTTCTTTTTTAGGCTCTTCGCCTTCGGCAGTAACTTCATCTACAGCCGTTATTAAGTCTCTTACGACCACTTTTTTTGAAAAAGATTGACCAATAGTGTGAGGCTAAATTGAACCAAATGTTTGAACCACTTCTTTCTTATAAATAAATTGACTACTTTTTTTTTAACCTTTTATTCGAACGTCTTTAAACATGAATTTCATCCAGCATTCTGCCAGTTGTTTTCCTAAATACTTAAATAACGAGTCTTTGTAATCAATTTGACCAAAATATTGGTCTATTTATTTGTAAGAAGTGGTTAATTTATTTTCAAAGGGATGGTCAAATTAACTTCAAACATTTGGGTAAAAGAGCCTCCTTTTTCTGGTCAATTTAGCCTCACACTATTAGTCAATCTTTTTCAAAAAAGTGGTTGGACTTTTCAAACATTCGGTAAATTGAGAGTGGAGGCACTATACTGTTCTGATGCACAAGAAATAGTTTAGCGCTTTTTTATATGTTTCACTCGGTGAGACCGTGAGAGGAAATGTATTCTTTCATGCATTCCGTCAGTGATGACCATCAACGTCTTTGTGGATGACAGTATTGCGTGTCTTTATTGCTTGCTCGAAAACAAATCCAATCAAATGGTTGTACCTAAAGACGTCATTGGCTGGTTCATCCTGTCAGAATAAAAATAAAGAAGAGCAAGCATCAAAGATGAGAGTTGAAAGAGGAATCATTCATTTGATTTTGGGATAAACAAAAACAGTGATAATTACGTACATTTCTTTATGGAATACACATTTAGATGAGCAAGATTGACTTTCTTCTATTCAGAAGTATCCTTACAAGATATCTCACTCACTCTCTCTCTCTCTCTAGAACACCATCAACTACAACTCATTTTTCATAGTTTTGTGTTGTAATAGCTTCAAGCAATTCTGAATCAAGTAAAATGAAGGAAATAGAAAGAACAACAAAATCATGATCGTATCAAGAGATATGTTGTTAATAGAATATTTATTGATATGGTGAGGTATAAATAAAAAAAAAAATAGGTTAGTAGTAATCATTATTAAAATAAACATCACAAGTTTGGTCTGACTTGAATACATGAAACTCTTTCAACACAACTAGCTTAAACGTTGGCCTTTTCCTATACAATTTCTGTACTTTCTTTATGTCCTTTGTTCTTATAGACAAGGAGCTTAGTTGACGTTGAATATGTTGTATGTTCACTTTAAAAAAAAACAATAAAGACCCCCTCACTTTTTCCCCTGTAAGCTATTGTTTTATATACCATCATTTTCCATCATCATGTGGGCTTTTTTCACTTCTGGAAATTGCCATTGAAATTGAGCTGAAGTCGTTGCACAATAAGAAGAGCAACGACATTGAACTAAACTTCCAAATGTTGATTCTTGTCTTTTCATAGTTGGGAATAAAAAAAAAAAGTGGTCTTATATTTTATGCGTAGTCGAAAAATAAAAAGGACAGGAATAAAATTTTTGACAGGGCCTTCTTTTTTTTTTCTGTAAAATATGCATCCACCATTAGAAGCACACAAGCAAGAAGGTTGTGATCAAGTGATTGAAGCTTTAGAAGAGTGTCACAGAGCAGGAACATTTAACAAGTTTATTGGAACATGCAATGCAGCAAAAAGAGCCGTAGACGATTGTTTAAAAAAAGAGGTATTTTTAAAAGTGAATTGATTCAACTTGATTGTTCACTAGACATGGTTAGTTTCTTGCCATGAGAGAAGCAAATAAAGGAAAGTCCAAGGAAAAGAGAAAGAAGATGGAAGCTATTTGGAAGGAAATGGAAGAGCCTCCTGCAGAATTGAAAGCAGAGGCAAAGTAAATCATTGTGTAAATTATCAAAGAATAATAGAGAAATCTTTCTTATTGTTGCTTTATTTATCGAGATGTTTTACAAATAGAAAGAAGTGGGTTTACAGTACACGAAAGGGATTTGAGTTTTCACCATAAATTTCAATATATGCTTGATATGCCTTCTTGGTTAATTCAGTCTTGTTATACATGTTGAATGCAAGCTCATTTAAAGATAGAGTGTCTAGTAATTGAATAGTTACTTTGGGTGCATGCATTATTCCAGTAGCCTATGTAGATTGTTAATAAGGTTCATAACATTCTATAGTTACCTTGACATAAGGGAAGAGTATGTCTCCAAATATGCTCTTCTTTTTATTACAACTCATTCCTTCTAATGAACAGAGAATATCTATTGCCGCCACTGGTTGATCATCAAGTGAGGGGAATAATGTGAGCCTAGGGTTTATTTGCTGTTGTTGTTTTTTAAATAAATGAATGATGTCGTATGCTTTCTCTATTTGCTGCTTTAGAAAATAAGAATTGAATAAACAGAGTGATAATTCACGTTGATCTAAAGATTGAATCAATTCAACTAGCTCATTCAAGTCCTTCTTTTGATGCTTCGGTAGTTGCCGGTCGATCGCCTGTCGCAGTTTGTGTTCCTGACTATCAAAGATGGGCATCCAGATGGTTTCATTCCAAGGTTTCAAATTCTATCTGCCGCTAAGTATCATTCACTCATTCAATTCTAATGTACCTTTTCAAACGGAGCCATCGGTTCACTTTGCTTCGTGCTACTGCTGATCGAGTGACGATTTCTCTGGATCTTTTCATATTCTTGCGCCGTCTTTTTTTGTTCATGGAAGCTCACAGAGATATGCTTGGTACGTAGTCGAGAACCATTCATTTCCATCAGAGCCTCATAGGCATCTTCCATCTGTCTAAAGCTCACAAAGCCATAACCCTTGGATAGACCCGTCTGGGTATCCTTCATGACTCTGGCAGAGATGATCTCACCAAAGGACCTGAAGAGTTCAAACAGTATTTTGCTCGTTATGTCACGATCCAAGTTTTTTATGTACAAGTTGGTATAATCTACCATCGTCACCATCTCTTGGTTTTTGTTTGAAGAAAGATAAGGGGCAATCGACTACAGTCAAAGTTAAGGCTCTGTTTTTATCCGTGTTTTGTTGTCAATCAAGTTACCATAGCAACAAAATGGAAATATTGAAAAGAGAAAAAAAAAAAAAAAGAAGAATAAAAAAAAAAGTATGAACCCTTTTTAAAAGTAAGGAGAAGAGCAAAAGGAAAATAAGGGGTTGAAATATAGTTTTGTTGTACACATGACTTTGTAGCCATGCGTTTAGTAAAAGGAGACCAGATCCAAGCATCTGTGCTTGATGTTTAAGCTTTTTGTATCCATGACAACATGAATCCAAAGGATACTGGATACGTCAATACGCATAAGATGTAATTGTTAGAGTAGTGCCAATCCTCAATAAGGCAATCAGCCCCCCTCTCTTTTTTAATAAACTTTATGAGACAAATACTTTTTTTTATCTCACCGTCATCTCATTTTTCAGAAAAAAATATTTCTTTTTATGTAAAGGAATGTTTTGATGCGTTGAAAGATGTTTACATACTCCCCTTTTAATTCTTGTCACTGAAAATGAATTATTTTATAATTTTAATTGTAAACTCTTCTTTTTATCATCTCATCTTCTGTTTCTTATTATCCCCTTTTAGCTTTTGATAAATCGAATGTATAGCAAGGTTACCTGACAAAGAGAATCCATCTTCCAAATATAGTAATCAATGCATAAATAATTAAGACAAGTTACTGACATTTCACATGACCCATACACCCATTTAATTTTTTTTTTTCTTTTTCCTTTTCTCTCTTTTTTCCCTTTTTCTTTTTTTTCTTATTTATTTTTTAAACAGCAAAAATGTCTTCAAGTTCAATAGAAGAAAATAACAACAATAAACCAGAAATTATTATTGGAAATTATATTATTCAAGAAAAAATAGGACAAGGTTCTTTTGCAACGGTTTATAAAGCGCAGCATAAAGTAATGTTCAACTTTTTATGCAAAGAATATATGATTGACAAAGCCTAATTAGGACACAAACCAGATTGTGGCAGTGAAATCAGTCAAAAGGTCCAAATTAACTAAAAAGTTATTAGAAAACTTGGAGTCAGAGATATCCATACTGACAGCGATAAGACATGATCATATTGTGGGTCTGATTGACTGTCAGGTAAATGATGACTCGTTGATTTATAAAACTCTGAATGAAGAATATGATAGAAAACCGAATCAAATATTTATCTTGTTATGGAGTATTGTTCATTAGGTGATTTGTCTCATTATATCAAGCAAGCAAGGACAAATAAATCGATGAAAAGGGGGAATGCAACTGGACTACCAGAAAGAGTAGTTCATCATTTTTTAAAGCAATTAGGTAAATGAGATAAGGTACGATTGTTTTTTATTTATTATTATTTAGCCAATGCATTACAATTCCTAAGATCACAAAACTTGGTTCATCGAGATATTAAACCACAAGTAAGAGAAGAAAAGAGGTTGTGTCCATACTGATGTTGTCTATAGAATTTGTTATTAGCACCCAATGACGATGATCATGACCTTCCGATATTAAAAGTAGCCGATTTTGGATTTGCAAGATTTTTACCCAACGCAAGTTTAGCCGATACGCTTTGCGGCTCTCCACTTTATATGGGGCCCGAGATCTTGTCTTACAAGAAATACGATGCCAAAGCAGATCTTTGGAGTGTGGGTGCAGTACTTTATGAGATGGTGACTGGAAAACCACCGTTTAGAGCACAAAATCATTTGGAATTATTGAAAAAGATTCAAGAAAACAATGACCAAATCCATTTTCCTGATCCAAACACAGGAGAAGACTTGCAAGATTTAATCAGAAAGTTATTGAAAAAGAATCCAGTAGAAAGGCTATCTTTTGATGACTTCTTTTCTCATCCTGCTATTCAAGCCAAAAGACCATCAAGACATTACATCAAGAGTAATACGCATTCTACCATAACAACTTCTACCAATGAATATGAACCACCTCCATTTGCACAACAATCAACCAAAAGACATTCATTCACGAAACAATCCAGTCATTATAAAATTGAAAAACAACCGAGAAGAGAAGAAGATGTGTTACAAGGATATGTTGTACTTGATAAAAGGATCATTGAGACCAATCAATTTGCTGATGGTAAGTGAATAGTACACAAGATGACAGTGATTAAATTTGAATAGAATTGGATGCATCACCAAGGACAGTGTATGACACAGGAAGAAGACTATCTACTCTTATTTCACCTAATACGACTAATACAACCACTCGTAATCATCATACCGTGACAACTCATGCTGTCAATATACCCAACAAGATCTCACCTTCTACACCACCCCCTTTCATCAGAGAACGTAAACAAAGCACAGGTTCATCTGCCGGATCAGCTCTTGCCCGAGCAATGTCGATGGCCTCCGTTCGACTCTTTGGCACCAGCATGCCATCACCACCCAAAGACCTGGTTGGCTCACCACGAGGCTTTATGTCATCCACCAATCCAGCAGCACAAGGCACGGTCGAATACATTGAAAGTATCGCCTGTATGGCTCATGCCGTATCAAAATTTGGAGATCAAAAATATGAAAAGGAAGAACATGATCCAGTCTGGGCAGAGGAATGCGTCGTACTTTACGTCAAGGCCCTGGCCCTGTTGGAATCCGGGTTGGACATTGCACAGAATTATTGGCAAAAGCAATTTGTGGATGAAAAGAAGGATGTGGCTAGATTGAATGATGCTGTACAGTGGATGAGGGAGAAGTTTAATGAATGTTTGGATCGAGCAGAGAGCATTCGATGTGATAAGCAAGCACTGGAGAATAATTGTGTGGAAAAGTTACTTTATGATCGAGCCCTTGAGATGGTAATGATTGACCTTTTATTTTGATTTTATTCACTCTTCTTTTTTTTGTAGAGTCGACAAGCTGCTGTCAATGAATTAGTAGGTGAGAATATTACAAATTGTGAACAAGATTATCAAACGGCGATATGGATGTTGGAGGCCATATTACAAGTCCGTCCAAAAGATGAAGTAACCATTGAAGAAGAGGATAAACGCATCATTAACAAATGTAACCTTTACTTTATCTTTTTTATTTTATTTATTCATTTTTTTTTATTAGTCATTGATTCTATTCGTAATCGAATCATTGTTTTACGAAGGAAAATGGAAGCATCGGAACGTGTATAAAACCAATCAAGGCTCTTTATTTGAAATAAAAATTTTATTAATTCATCCTCCGGTTTTCCCCTTCTTCAATACGCTTGTCTGCGTCAGTCAATAAAAATAATAAATTTGAAAACAATAAGCATTCATTTGCATTCAATGTCAGATTTCTTGCAAAAAAAAAAAAAAACCTTATTCTCTTTTGGACAGACTCTTTTATAATTAATTTATTTCAATCAATAAATTAGATAATTAAACGTGTGTTGCTATTCTTGGTACTTTTTTTTTTTTAACTGAAAAAAATTTTTTTTATACTTGTCATGTCTCGTTCAATTATCACTCCGCCATTTTTTTTTTTTTTTTTTTTTCGATCAATAAGGTAGCATGGCTTTTCTTTTTTTCCTTTTTTTTTTTTTCTTTTTTTTTTGTTTTACAAAAGTGGTGAGAACCGAAAATAAGAAATAAAAGTGTAAGTATGGATTCTTTGTAGTTTTTCAAAAGATGACAATAGGGAAACAAAAAAAAAAAAAAAATTGGGAAAGCCACCGGAAAAAGGAAATTTGTTGTTTGCTTGTCATGGACACACGGACATTTTGTAAACAAATAACTCATCCACACGATTACACAATATTCCCTTTTATAAAAAAAAAGTCAGTTATTTTTTTTATCGGCGACTACCCTTCAAACTTTCTTTCCCTATTGTCATGAGAGAGAGAGAACCCTTGTGAACTAACGGATGATGACAGAATGCAATCTATGCCCTATTATCAACAACAAGGATATCAAACGCCTTATCAAAATACTGTATTAAATAATGCACCCATGTTAACGCATCCTAATGGATTACCACCTATGCAACCCGGTCTGTCTGATCCCGTCACAAATGCATCTACCACCGCCTCACCCAAAAGAAAACAAGTAAAGAACGCTTGTAGTAAGTCATCCAAACTTCTCTTTTTCACCTTTCATTCACTCACTTTACCATAAAAGCCAACTGTCAAAAGGCCTGTAAGAAATGTGATGACGCTAGACCCTGTCCAAGATGTATCAAGTATGGTATTGCTGACACATGTGTCAATTCGGTTAGAAAGGAACGCAAGAAGGGTATCAAACGTGGTCCTTACAAGCGTAGACAAAAGACGGGTAAGTACCCTGGACAGCGCATGATGTGTACTGAATCCCTCTGTAGAAGACAAGCAGAATAGAAAGACAGAAGACAGTCAGACCCAATATGCACCTGCTATGCGTAACACAACCCTTCCTTTTGGTTACCCTAGCAACCTGAATCAATACGGACAACCCTATGACCCATACAATCAGTATGCAACCTATCATAAAGAACAGATGATGACCCAACCTTATGTCGTCAACCCAGTCTATCCTCCTATGGGTTATCCTGTCTTGGTGACCAACAGTGGTGATCATCAACAACAAAGTCAACAACATCCTTATTCTTACATGATTCATCATCAACCTCAACAACAACAACAACAACAACAACAACAAAATAATCCGGTTACCATCCCTACCCGTCCTCCTGTGATGCAACATCAAAATGAACATTATCCAACCCAACCCGTGTATTATCAAAGTCATGCGACAACCGGTTCACAAAGAAACAGCCCTCATTTACCTGATGTCAAGTCGACGGCCGAACAAGATGGGTTTCCTAAACAAACCATGACGACACCGATCCCTTCCACATCCACTTCCACGGCCACGACATCGTCTCCCGATTCTTGTAAGTCTTTTTCTTGATCCCCCCCCCCCTTTTTTTTGACACTCACATCTTCCTATAGCCTCTTGGGTACCTCCTCGTCCATGATAGACCATACGCCTTCCAATCGATACATAAAAAAAGACTATGCAACATGACCCCCCATTTACGTACACTAAGACCCCATTTAAAAAAAAATAATAAATCCTTTTTCCCCCCCTTTTTCTTTGTTTGTTTCCACTCGTTACACTGAGTTTCACCTTTTCCTTCTTTCTGTGCTTCTCCGGAATGCGATCGGGATCGTTGCCGATCGACGGGTTCAACAGAGACCGTTCAGAGAGTACAGAAGGGGGGCTGCCACTGAAACCGACGGAGAGAGAGAGAGAGAGGAAGGGGCGAGTGAGGTATAAAGAGAGCTTACGACGTACACCCAGTGGAGATCCAAATCTGGGTTTCTGGCAGGATCGACATCGAGCGCTGGCTGGGGGGAATCCATCGAGCTCGTCACGTGGTTTTGCCTCCAAAGACAAGCAACGTGTAAGGCAAGGTGGGCCATGTGCCACGGACCGTGAAGCAGGCCTGCAGAGTGGACGGAAGAAGCTGGGTATTTATTTTTTAGTTCAATTGGCGAGTGTGTGCTTTTTTTAAAAAGGGCTTGGTGGATTACCTCTTTTGGAAAGCGAGTTGCATTATTCATAAAGTTACCCTTCATTGTCATGACCTATCGAATAGGGCTCCTCATTCACTTTCCAATCGATGGTTGCCATCCCAAGGATGAGAGATCAAACAGAGAAAGTGAACCACAGTCAGTCCTTTGGTTATCATTTTCAATCCTCATCTTGATCCATTGAACAAAAAAAAGAGAGAGAGAAAACAATGAAAATAGAGAAAAAAAAAAAAATAAAAACACTTTTTCTCCTTTGGTCCCTTATCCTCCCCCCCCTTTTCTCTCTTTTTTTTTCCTTCTCCTATTCATATTAAACGTTGCACTAAAAATATTGAAACTTTTCTTTTATTTCGGACTTCTGACATTTTCTTTTTTTTTTTTTTCTCTCTCTTTTTCTTTATTATATACCACAGCTTGAATAGAATACGATGGGAGCCAATCTATCCAAAGCGTTATCAAAAATGTTTGGTAATAAAGAAATGCGAATATTAATGTTAGGTTTAGATGCTGCTGGGAAAACAAGTAAGAAAGAAAGGGAGAAAGAGACGAGTTGAATCTGATGTGTTTTTTAGCTATTCTTTACAAGTTAAAATTGAATCAATCAGTGACTACGATACCCACCGTAGGATTTAATGTGGAATCCGTTGTTTATAAGAATGTGAAATTTAATGTTTGGGTAAGACGAATGATGGTGTACATGTTGGATGTTGATGCTGTGTAGGATGTGGGAGGACAAGACAAGATTCGTAACTTGTGGAGACATTATTATACTGGCACACAAGGATTGATCTTTGTGATTGACAGCCAAGATCAAGATCGAATTGATGAAGCAAAACAAGAATTACACCGTATTTTATCGGATAGAGAAATGAAGGATTGTTTACTGCTTGTCTTTGCCAACAAACAAGATTTACCGAATGCCATGTCACCTAATGAAGTCACAGAAAGATTAGGACTGGACAAGATGAAGGACAGACCGTGGTATGTGTATCCTTCATGCGCAACAACAGGAGAGGGACTCTATCAAGGATTGAATTGGTTAAGTCAAAATGTAAAAACAAAATAACTCTTTTTTATTAATAAATGACACGATGATGTTTATGTCTCTCGAATGATTCATAACACACTTCAACTGAACTTATCCAATCTGATCTCAAACAGTCTTCAATCGTCCAACGTGTATCCGGATTAGGATCAAACATGCCAAAGAGACATTCTTTTTCTTGTTCACTGCATTTTGATAGCGGTAACCAATCCTTTTGGGTCTCCAAGAAATCAACATAATTTGGATCCTTTTCACTGGCGACCAAGAAGGGTATACGACGATAGAGCATGATATGCCAAGTGACTGCACAACTCCAGACGTCCAATGCCCTAGCATCATATTCTGTGCTGCTGAACATTTCAGGAGACCAGTAAGGTTCCGAGCCACACTTCCCTCGAGAATAAGAAGGTGTTGAATCAAAGCAAGACTGAATCACATCGCCCACACCAAAATCAGCTATTTTAAGTAGGCCATCGGTTGTTAAGATTAAATTTTCGGGTTTAATGTCACGATGTGCGACCCCACTTGCATGGATATGGTTTAAACCGATTAATAATTGTTTAAATAGGCAATCGATTTCGTTGTCTGTCAAATCAAATTGATGTAGGATGGATAGCAAGTCACCACCTGCACACTATTCAATACACGTGTAAGTGATCAGGATGATAACCAGACCCCAACTTACATATTCCATCACAGTACACCACCTTCCTCTTTTATCTTTTAATAAATCATAGACTTGTACCACATGTTGATGTTGGAGTGTTTTCGAAATACAAAATTCACTTGCCATCCTCTTGTCGTACTCTCTCTCACTCTCTCCTCGATCTTTTTTCTTGTAAATCTTCATCGCTACCACCTTGCCATCCTCTCCTTCCAACAATCTCAACTTGGCTGTCGCTCCAGATCCTATCCGTTTACCCAACTTGTGTTGAGCGTATTTGTCTTGAAGGACAATCGAAGGTTGGGCTCTTTCGGTACTTGAAGAAGGTGTGGGTATATTCGAAAACGTACTTGAACTCGTACTCGTACTCGAGATCGAACCATGGTATTCTTGGGGTGCAGCCAAATGACCACCCAAAGAGAGACTTGACAACTTTCTACGTAAAAAAGAAGTCTTCTTTTCTTGTCGTGGGGCGGGTGATAATAAAATAACAGGTTGTTGTAAATCGTTTGTCATCTTTTGAGAAAAGAAAAAGAGAGAAAAAAAAGAATACTTCTCCCCCTCCCCCAACTTTTTTTCCCTCATTAAATAGGATACATGCAAATTGTCTATATTCTCTCTCCCCCCCCTTCTCCTTTTCATCCCACTCCCTTTTATAGGTTAGTTTGCACATGTGGGGAACTGAAAAAAGGATTTACAAAAAGAGTATAGTCGCTTTCTTTATTCAACAGAGTTCTTTGTATTAAATGGGCTTGTCAGTCTGAATTCATGATCAGAAGGGGAGAGTGACATACTACAGCATTTGAATGCAAGTACTTTCTTACATCGCATTTGTAAAATAAATTCGATTCTATTCATCACACATCCGTGCCTGTCAAGTGCTATCTTGTTTGATTTCATCTTGTGTATCCCCCCCCCTTCTAAACAGTAGGTTTCTATCCACTCTGCCTTTTTCAAAAAAAAAAAAAAAAAAAAAAGGGTGCATGGATCACTCTGAGCTATAAAATATGCCAAAAAACAGAATGGTTCATCCTCATCCACTATGATGCATGCGTCTGACAATCAATGTATCTCACTTTACACTCCACCCAAATCTCCTCTTAGAAAAAGGGGGACACCACTTGTCAACTTTTTCTTATCCACACCCCCCCTTTTTTTTGCTGTTGTCAATAATAGAGTAAACTAGGATGATTGAAAAAATATTGTTTATTAAGCTTCAAGATCACTGAATTTGGCTTCAATTTCCTTATAAAGAGCAGTGTATTTTTCAACGAGTACATCTTCACCCTCTGCAGGATCTTCAAACTTCATCGAAGACAATTTGTAAAGAATATCACCCATCGACTCACGAATCTTGGACCAAGTGATCTGATTATTGGAAGCTTCAACGGTATGAGTCGCACGATCATAGAAACCAATCATGTTGCGCAACATCCAGGTCGTCTTGAAGAAGGGACAGTAACGATCATAGTTACTGTAACCATTTTGTTGAAGGAAATCATCCTTGATGATCTGAGCTACTTCTAACGTGATCTTGTCCGTTTCGTTCAAACCACTCTTACCGACCAATTGAACAATTTCAGACAGGTTTTCTTCCATTTGAAGGATTTCTTTACACTTGTCACGAAGATGAATGTATTCAGGATCATTCTTTTCATAATAAGGCTCCAACACATTCATGTACTTGGAGTAAGACAAGTTCCAGTTGACAGAAGGGAAATGCTTACGTTGAGCCAACTTTTTATCGAGACCCCAAAAGACTTGGACGATACCCAAGGTAGACGTCGTGACAGGATCAGAAAGATCACCACCAGGAGGAGACACAGCACCGACAACAGTAACACTACCTTCACGAGAGGGGTTACCCAGACAGGTCACACGGCCTGCACGCTCATAAAATGAAGCAAGACGAGCACCCAGATAGGCAGGATAACCCGAATCCGCAGGCATTTCTGCCAAACGACCCGAAATTTCACGAAGTGCTTCGGCCCAACGAGAGGTAGAATCAGCCATCATGGCCACATTCTTGCCCATGTCACGGAAATATTCAGAAAGGGTGATGCCTGTATAGATCGAGGCTTCACGAGCAGCGACAGGCATGTTGGAGGTATTGGCTACTAATGTCGTACGCTTCATGATCGATTCTTTACGACCTTCGACTTCAATCGAAAGTTCAGGAAAGTCCATGAGCACTTCAGCCATTTCATTTCCTCTTTCACCACTAAAAAACATCCTGTGAGTCACCCTATCCCATCTTTTCTCAATCACTTACCATCCAACGTAAATGATAATATCCGAGTTGGAGTATTTAGACAAGGATTGTGAGATGACAGTTTTACCACAACCAAAGGCACCAGGAATAGCCGTCGTACCGCCTTGAACACAAGGAAACAAAGAGTCCAAGACACGCTGACCGGTCAACAAAGGATGGTTGGCAGATAACTTTTCGGCGACAGGACGAGGTGAACGAACAGGCCAGAGTTGTCTCATCGTGTGCTTTGTTTTTTCCCCTTCAAATTCAGTTTCAAGCACAACATCTTCAAGCGTATATTGACCCTTGGGTGCAATAAACGTAATCGTACCACAGCTTTTGGGAGGAAGCATGATGTTGTGAATCGTGACAAGTGAATTCTCATAGACTTTACCATACACATCACCACCCGTGATATGGTCTCCTACCTTTTAAAAAAAAACGGGTTATTCTCATAAAGTCATCTTTTGTCTATTTACCTGAAAGTGAAGAGGTTCAAATTCCCAACCAAAGGATTTGTCGAGTGCAGGAGTGGAAATACCACGGGGAATATAAATACTTTGAGAAGCTTCTTGAATGGCCTACACAACTCTCACTATCTCTCTCTCTCTCTCTCTTTTCATCTATTTTTGTTTACCTTGAGCGGTCGCTGAATACCATCATAAATGTTTGACATCAGACCTATTCTACTCGTTAAACTCTTTCTTTTTTTTATTTCATTCTACTTTACCAGGACCAAGTTCAACAGACAAAGGCTTACCAGATCTTAAGACGGGGTCACCCACAGTTAAACCACCTATAAAATGTCAAGTACAAATAAACCATGAAACAATCCATGTTTACCAGTTTCTTCATAAACTTGAATCGTTGCTTTATCTCCATCAATACGAATCACTTCACCTACAAGTTCAGCGTGACCAACACGAACCTGATAAAATAAGTAAAGATAACCGTCTTCTTTTATTCTCTTACCAATTCATACATGGCTGAACCATACATATTCTCCGCAACCACCACTATTTATTTCACCAACACAGTTGAGCCTAAACATATACACTCTCTTTTATTATTCCCTTCTTCTTACCTGGTCCAGAGACTGAAAAGATGGAACCGAAATCGGATTCGCGTTCATGGTCTCTGATTCTAGGCAACTCTCTCTCTGCGTTTTCAAGTGCTCCAGCCTATACAAATAAGTATACAAATAGCCAAGTCTTTATTTTCTAATCACCATTGATTCTTATTCTTTTTTTTTTTACAAATAGAAAGGGGGAAAAAAATAAACGTTTCATCGAAACCTTTTCCATTTAAAAAAATCGAGCGGAGGCTGTATCCAGTTCAGACACAGGAAACTACGTCATCTGCATAATACGCTTGACACACACACACAAAAAATAGGAACAAAACATGACAAGAAAAGAAAGAGAGAGAGAAGGAAAGAGATTTGTGTTGTGTCAAAATGATTTTTCAGCATGTCATCAAGTTCCACCTTTAAGGAGTCCATTTCTTTTAATTGGATTAAAGTCACGTGATGCTTTCCTTATTTTCCAACAATAGACAGCAAGCCCTTTTTTTTTTTTTTTTTTTTTTTTTTTTTCTTTTTTTTATTATCAAAAATATGTCTTCTGCTGCGAGTATTCTTACACGTCAATTGAAAGGTTAGAAATTTAAAAAAGATTTACATTTTATTCATTCTTTTCTGATGTTCTAATTCTTTTTTTTTTTTTTTTTCCTTTTCCCTTGAAGAATTAACAAGAAATCCAGTACCCGGATTTGTTGTAAATCTTAAAGACGAAAACATCTTTATTGGGGATGTTTCTTTTCTTTTTATTGCATTCTGACTAAACCGTTTTGTAGGGATGTTGCACTTATTGGTACACCTAAAACAATTTATGAAGGAGGGATATTTTAAAGTAAAAAAAAAAAAAGAAAAAAAAAAAAAGAGCCATAAAGAAAAAGAGATTAATAAATACATGTAGGCCACAATGACCTTTCCTGAAGATTACCCTTTTAATCCACCTACTTTTCGTTTCAATAATGAATTTTATCATCCCAATGGTAATATGCATACATGTAATAGAACCACCTTTAGTTAACTATTTGTATCTAGTGTACCCTGATGGTAGACTCTGTATTTCGATTCTTCATCCTGCAGGCAATGATCCAATCAGTGGTGAAGCACCAGAGGTATCTTTAGACACACACACACACACACACAAACGAAAACAATTAATTAAATTCCTCTTCTTTTTATAGGAACGATGGAATCCTACTCAGGTAAGTTTGTCTATCGTCATTTGTTATTGAAATCTTATTCTTTATCGTAGTCTGTAGAAAGTAATAGAATAGATTAAATCGGATAGCTATAGTGTATATAACCCTTAAACCATTTTCAATAGGTGTACTTGTGTCTATCATTTCATTACTTGCCGATCCAAATTGTTCAAGCCCCGCTAATGTAGATGCAGGTGTAAGTTGGGATGACTTGATCACTAGGCAACCATCACTAACATGGATTCATAGGTCGATTATAGAAAAAATCGCGATGTGTTTGAAAGCATTGTGAAAAGTAAATAGACATGATGTGTTACATTTGATTATTCATCATTCTATAGAGCAAGTAGAAGCTTCTAAATCAGATATTCCTAAAGGCTTTAAAATGCCTGAATCAGAAAAAGACTTTATGCCAACAGCACCAGCAGAATTAGAAGAAGATGAAAATTTGTAAGTTTAACTGTATTCCTATTTTAGTCATCATTGACTTTTCGTTCTATAGCTGGTACGAATCAGGAGATGATAGTGATTTTGGCGTAGACGATTTCGATGAAGATGACGAATAAAGAGATGCAATCAATCAATGTAATAAACTGATTCCCCCCCCTCACTTTTTTCTATTTTCTTCTTTTATGTGGAATGTAACAATTTGCTTCCTATTCACCACTGGACATGATTCACAAACAATTTGTTTGAAAAGTATCGTTATCAGATCAGCCTTTGGATCATAAAGGGGGAATGTGTTATCAATTCTGTTTCTTCCCCCCCTTTTTTGTTTTCTCTAGGTGAATCAGGGCCAAAAAAAAGGATACTAAATTAAGGAACTCCATGTTCCTATCCATACAGGTTTGCTTCAACCACTCCAAAAAATGACGGTTGAATCAACCCATCTCCTTTTTCCCCCGTTCACTTTTAATTACTCTCTATTAGATAATTACCAAAAAAAAAAAAAAAAAAAAACTCAAGAGATACCTGCCACCTCTTTTTTATATCTTTCGGTCCATCTTTTCCTATAGACCTGTCAAAAGGGCGTTGAGGATACCTCTTTAGCAACCAAAAAGGCATCCTCGTTCCTTTTTGTATGTTAGGTATTGGTGTTATGAAATGGTCAATACATGATTTATTATACTTTAGGATTGAAACCAAGTTGTTAATCTATTCACCTTTGACAAAGTCTTCTATTTGTTTTTTCAGCTCATCCAATAATTTCAATGGTCCTGATTGTCCTGATGCTTCTAATTGTTCTTTTAGACTTTGATATTTCTCCATGATTGAATAGTAGGTTCGTATGTAATGCAACATTTTTTTATCCCAATAAAATGAGGATGAGGAGCTGACCAGTTGATCAGGGACAGATGAAATTGTATCAGGTCTTCGGTGAGGATCTGGAATCAAATATTCCCTATGCCTACGACGTTTAAATGCACACATGGATAAGTTGGGACAGTGACAGACAAGCTGATGGAGAGCCTGGATAGAGACATCCTCCGTTGTCTTGAATAAAAGCAATTCCAGGCCATGGATGTAGTGGGTGATTGTCTCCACTGTAGCATCTGTCACATGACAAGAATCCAACCAGATTTCTCGTAAACCAGAGTGAGTCTTTAAGAAACTCACGAGACCAGCCTCTTCTTTTACTTTCTCCACATAGAGATGCTTTAAATTGGGAAGACCAAACGCAAGCTGTTGAAAAAATTCATTGGGAATATCACCGCAATTTTGAATGGTTAATTCTTTCAGGTGATGAAATCGAGCTAGATCACGAGCTGTTTCTATCAGCCAGCTACCCTCTGTTATCACTAAGCGTTTCAATGGCACATCGATCAAGGGTTGCAGACAGTTTGGATGAAATAAATAGCAGCAGTTAAGATGAAGTGTTTCTAATTCACTGCATTGTCCAAGCATAAGGCCTGCTTCATATGTCATTGTAAGACTTTCCCATGTGAGCTTGTTAAGCTTTTTACAGCATTTTGGGATAAATGAGAGACTTTTGTCGGTCAGGATTGTTGCATCTTTTATTTCGAGTTCTTCCAAGTTGGGTATTAAAGGCAGGACGCTCATCAACTTCTCATCGTCTATGTTACTGCCAAAACAAAAATAAATGGATTTCACATACTGTCCTGTTCGTTGTCCTGAAACGCACGAATGATTGATAAACCAATGATAGTCATCCTCTGTGTCTATCGAAAGGTCTCTCCAGAGGGCAGGGATTGAGGCTGAATGAAAATGCTTATTCACTAGTTGACATTGATATACATTTTCGGTTTCAAGCAAATCAAATATCTTTAATATAATTTCTTTTGGTAAGTCTTCGATTGTAGTCATTTTCTATAAGAATCATCCTGTAATTTAAATTATTACTGCATTCACCAAAGAGAAAAAGATATATGTGTGTACCTTTGTGTGTTTTGCTGTTGGTGGTTTCCAAACAAACAAATAATTTTTAAGAAAAAAAAAAAAAAAAAGTTCCCAAGTTTTTTCTTTGTATGGCATTTTTGCAGAAAAGCTCGACACATTTACGTTCCGATTTTAAGATATAAATAGAAAATGGGTTTTGAAAATGTAAATCCCTCATTTTGCTTGTCCAACAAAGGAAAGCATGCTGCGTTGTGAAGCTTCAGAACAAGGTTGTAATGACGTTTTTTGCCCTTTGTATGAAATACCTTAAAATAGAAGAGGATTTTTTATTTTTATTTTTGCTTATAAAACTAATCGCGAGCAAGAAACAAAACAAACATTGACTTTATGTTGCAATTTGGCGTCTGCTGTTACTTGAAGTGTATAAACGGGAGTGAAGATCATTTTAATAAGCGTACAAGATGAACGCTGAAAATCAATCTGCTTCGTAAGCGGCTGTTTTTTTCATTATTTAACCGAATGCTTTAAAAATAGATGGCTCACTATAACTAAACAGATTGTTTATGAAAATCGTCTTCTTTACAGTCTGTTTATCTTACAGGCTGAGTGGTTAATGTCAAGATTTATTTACAAATAAATTTACAATTGCATCAAAAAGATCATCAGAACAATAGTTTGTACGGCAAAGACAAAATTAGATGATGGTTGAAGCAAACATCCAGCGTGTCCGATTTTTTTTTCTCTAATCATTCTTTCCCTAGGTTATATCAAACAATGCATCGTTAAAATAAAATGGAGAAGACTTTTGCGATATGTCCTGACAGTTAAAGATGCTCATCACTTTTTCAGCGTTGGTGAATAATGTCTCCAGGATGGCGCCCAAAAAAAAAAAGCTTAAAGTACACTAAAAATAATTTGATTTAACAGCCCGATAGCATGGCCATCTTGTTGCAATCAAGAAGTTTTTAATTAAGCGAAAGTTGAAGTTTTGTGACTTTGATCGTTTCGGACGAATTTGAATGATATTTTTTTACTCAACAAAAAAAGACAGCAACCCCCTTTTCCCCTTTTTACACTTTTTGTCAAATGATGATCAGTGAACCAACACCCTTTACACATTCATTTAATTTCAATGACCTTCATCCACTTACTTCACCACTTTCATACAACAGTACTTCAACAATGAGCCATCCGGATGATGTAACCACTATATTTGTAGTGGGGTTTCCCGAAGATATGTCCGAACGAGAATTCCAAAATATGTTTACTTTTTGTCGAGGTTTTGAAGCAGCTTCATTAAAGTGGCACTGTAAGGATCAAGAGGATGACATGTTGAACAATGGTGGAAAAAAGCAAATGGTACACGAAAAAAAAAAGAGGCTATTCTATATCACTTATACATTTCATTAGATTGGATTTGCTAGGTTTAAAACACGTTTAGAAGCACTCGAATCAATTGAAGTACTAAGCGGTAAAAAGATAGATCAAGAAAAGGGCACGGTTTTAAAGGCAGAGATGGCCAAAAAGAATTTGCATATCAAACGAGCTACGACTGGCAACTCGGTAGACATGAAACCATCGATTTATGATCATTTTTCACCTTTACCCAGCGATCTGTTTCATGATAGTGACATGTTGATGGATGATTCCCTCTTTCGCAAAAGACCTGTGGATCAAAACCCCCCTTGCAATACCCTTTATGTTGGTAACTTACCACTCAATACATCTGAAGAGGAACTAAGTGACTTATTTTCGAATCGTGAAGGGTATCGCCGCATGTGTTTTCGTACCAAATCTCAAGGACCCATGTGCTTTGTTGAATTTGAGGATATCCCAAGTGCCTCACATACGTTGAATGAACTACAAGGGCACGCATTGACAAACTCCGTCAAGGGTGGGATTCGATTGTCGTACAGCAAGAACCCTTTATTTATTAAACCGAATAAGGAAAACACAAGACAATGGATGAACGATAACAAGAGGGATTTTATATTTTAACAAGTAGCATATTACACACATAAAAATGAAAAGCAAGACATATATACACATAGGCACATTCATATACATTTTAATATATTAACAGAGAAAGAGAGAGAAAGAGAGAGAGGATAGAAACATATACATTTTATTAATAAAGAATTCACTTTTAATCTCATCATCCTAGGGTCACAGACGCTCGTATGATACATTCACATGCTGTACCACTACAAATAGATGAATCATGAGCACCTTTTTCTTCTTTTCTTATCGATTTTTAATATGAAGACAATGTTCCATACAATCAGTCAATATGTGGATCCATCATTAAAAGTAAATAAGCCTTATTAAATCACAAAAGTCAATCTTTTTAACAGTGGCAAGATGATTGATAGGGATTCTCTAGATAAACTCATGTTGGCAGATATCATTGAATACTGTCAAGAAAGAGGTTTAAATACAGAAGGAGACAAGTCAAAGTTGATACAAGATTTAATCACTTGGGTTCGTTTGACTAGTACATAAGAATCGTCTACTTATACTTCATTAGAAGGAAAGTATTCAACTCGTTCCTGCACCTTCAACACCTCAGCTTTACACAGCACTTGAATCGCACTCTAGCTCTTCTTTCCCTCTAAAAGAGTTAAATTCAAGAGAACTTTCATTATTATTCTTGGACGACAAAAATCCACAATTTGATGTACCTTATCAAGCCTTGTCTATTGGTAGAAAATTGGGAAGTGGAGGATTTAAGGATTGTTTTGCGGGTAAGGAATGACAAAGAAAGCCTTCTATAATATTCATCCTTCTCTATTCAGGTACTTACAAAGGCGTAATGTATTTTCTTTTTTTTAAAAAAAATATATATATAAGCAATTGATATATAAATAACAGGAACCAGTGGCTATTGGTGAGTTGAGATTAACTCATTTTAATGAAGTGGATTTAAAGGAAATCAAGCATGAAATCAACGTTTTAAAGTAAAACACACAAAGCATAAACAAATTTTTGCAACAACTTCTTTTGTTATTATCCTTAGGCAACTAAGACATGAAAACGTGATTCGATTTATTGGTGTTTGTACTCATCCAAAGCATCTGTGTATTATTACTGAACTTTGTGAAAAAGGCGATCTTTTTGATGTCATTCGAGCTTATGAAAAGCCAAAATTTTCACAATTGGTAAACAAATGAAGAGCATGAAATAGGCTTAATTTAACTATCTTTTCATAGATAATGTATATGTATGATATTGCTTTGGGTGTCTCGTATCTTCATACAAGAAGGTTTGTGAACTTTATAACTGGCATGCCTTTTTTTTTCTTATGTTTAATTCATAGACCATCCATCATCCACAGAGTACATGCAATCACTCATTTGCCTGATTTAAATCTAACATTTTACCTAGGATTTGAAATCAATGAATATTTTGGTATACATTTTTTTTTCCCCTCCTGCTTTTGTAGGCATTACTTATACGCACATATGCTAGATTTCATTAGATGATCGTGCTAAAGTCAATGATTTTGGACTTGCTCGAATAAGACCAAATGCAAGCATGTTGATGCACACTCATTGTGGAACACCTAATTGGCAAGGTATGATAAACTTGTTTATTGTACGTCATTTCTTATAAAAAAACAGCGCCAGAGTACTGGTCTTCTAATCCAAGTTATACTGAAAAAGTAAGTTCAACTTATTCCTTGCTATTATGATTTTGCTTATAAAACAACAAGGTGGATATTTATGCCTGTGGACTCATATTTTGGGAGATTTTAACTTGGGGAGAATTTGGTTATCCTTATCAAGAATTGTCAGAACATGCTTTATATAGTGCTGTTAAAGACCAAAGGATTAGACCTCCTTTAGGGAAATTAAGTCAAGTCTATCCTTATCCATTGCTCATGTTGATTATGGAAATGTGGGAAGGTGAAGCAAGATTAGTAAGTGAAAACAGATACAAAATAACAGATTGATTCAACACTTTATAAGCGTCCTTCAATGAATCAAGTTGTAGATATTCTATCAACCTATTTAACATAAAATAATTTATTCAACTGTATTACAAAAGGCCCTCTTCTCTTCTTGATTCGACTATCCTTTTTTGCTTTTCAATAAGAGTATTTAAAATATCTAAAATAACATCAGCATCTTTTTCTTTGTTTCGTCCCTGTTATTTTCTTTTACCTAATAACTTCATCTTTTCAAATCCAGGTATTTTAGCACGTTGGTTATAATAAAATTTAGATGTTCTATGTTTGAGATTAGCATATTGCTTTATCCATTTAATACAACTTACACAAATCCACTGTGTTTGAACATGTTCAATTGTGATTCTTCTACAAGATTTTCCTTTATAGCTTGCTCTTTCAACCTATGACATAATGTTAGCAAAATATTGCTATTTGTTTGATTTTCTACCTTTCAAGATATTCTAGTTCTTCCAAGACAGTCGCTTTTCTATCCTTCATTAGTGTACCATCTGGTTTAATTAAATGCTGAATACGTTTATATCTATTTTGAATTTGAAATAGACTCTTCTTTCCATTAAACACAGTTACTATTTCTGCAAATCGAATCTTAACACCTTTTCCTTCCTTTGCAAGTTGTTCTGCTATTACTTTAGCTAGCAATTCATCGTCTTCCTTTGTCCACCGACCACGGACAACTATTATTAAAGTTGATTTTTGCATTTTTATAAATCTAATTCTGTTACCTTTTGTTTTCTCATCTTTATTGTGTCTGGACATGTAAGTTGAGATATCTAAGGCTGTTCTATCTAAATGCTTTGATAATGTTTTAGGATCTTTTCCATAAATCCCTACGAGTCTTTATACCATATAAGTAAGCAACATTACAGTCCCAGATTTTTTCTTACTCATTTAATCTTTGAACTTCTTCTTTTGTCCAACTTTTTTTATCTCTTTTTGGATTATAAGCTTCTTTGCAGTGAACCGCTAATGCCTTGAGTGGTATATTGGGAAAAGGTCTAGCAATCTTTCGAAAGAATTCCAAGTGCTGTGAAGGCCGGCTTGATGAAAAGATCTCTTGAACCTCTTGAAAGCTTATATTCTCGCGCTATTTTCATTTATCAGAAACAATCATACATACAATCTGTTTCACTTTTACTCTGCAAATCTTTTTGATTCTCTTTTCCAGCTTCAAATTATCCGCATAACCAAACCTTCTTGTCTTGGGCCAATCGGTTGCCTTGGCTGGTTTATTATTAAAATTCTTTTGCCATTCAGGAAAACTGTTTGGGTCATAATCATCATTAGAATCCGTATCCGATTCAGAATCTGAAATAAAAAAGTCTTGGTGCACAGTGGGCACAAAGGCATCTGAGGCCTTATTTTTAAAATTGACGGCTGCACTGCTATTCTCATTGTATTCAAGCTTTCTTCGAAACGAGATACGATTACTATTCAATTCACGTTTCTTTTGCTCTTCATAAACAAAGAGATTGCCATCCTCCTCGCTTTCACTGGATTCATCGTCACCATCACTATCACTATCTGAATTCACAAATTCTTTAGTTCTAAACGCTTTGCTTTGAACTTGTCTTTTTTCCAACGATCGGATGCGTTCAGCGGGGGTTGCATTAGCTGCCTTTGGGTTGTTGTTTTCTGTATCTGTTTCGTCTGAATCAGAGGCTGATTCATACTGTTTTGCTCTGGATTTGGATTGATCATGTACATGACTATGGAGAGGTGCAATTGTAGATTTCTTTTTTTCAGTGTCTGTTTCATCTGAATCAGAGGCTGATTCATACTGTTTTGATACAGATTTGAGTTGATCTACCTCATTCCCTTTAGAACCAGGTGTTTCAATTTTAGATCTCTTATTTTCTCTATCAGTTTCATCTGAATCAGAAGCTGATTGATATTGTGGTGGTGCTCGCATTTCATCTACAATCTTTGTATCTCTCTTTCTCTTCTTGTTCTCCTCCTTGTCCACTTTATCCTTTTTCTTTTCCTTGCTCTTTTTTTTGTCTTTGCTCTTCTCTTTGTCTTTGCTCTTCTCTTTGTCTTTGCTCTTCTCTTTGTCTTTGCTCTTCTCTTTCTTGTCCTTCTTCACTTTCTTGTTCTTCTTTTCCTTCTTTTTTATTTTGCCATTCTTTGAAAGATCTGATGTAATATCGAAATCTGCTTTTCTTTTAATCGTTTCTTTAGACATTATTAAAAAAAAAATAAAAAAATAAAAAATCGTGACTTTTTTACTTTTTGCATAAATCACGCATACTAAGTAAGATGGTCATGCCACGTAGATTAGACACCACTGAAGAGAGAAAGAATAACCATTTTCCCTCTACTAAGACGTGCGCTAGATGCATGTTCGCACAGTTGAATGGTACCAAACAATGTCTGTAATTCATTTGGGTGAGAAAGCAAAATAATCAAATCATCGGCGTAAGCTATGGCAATAAGACAGGGACAAGTAACAGAAAGGCGTAGACATACTCCAGCTCTTAGGCTTTAATATACATGTTCCCACAATTGTAAAGGAGCCTACTCAAATGCCAATGGTACAAGATTTGGAATGAGCCGCAGCAGAATCGAATGCTACAATAGTATCGTCATCTTGTGGGTGTCATACTGGAGTCGTACCTATGGCCTCAAGGTACTGTTCAGAAACGATACCATATAAGTCCACTGATGAAATGCTGTAAGATCTGATGTCAAAAGCAGCATTAAATTTCTCATCCAAATAAGTAGGGCCTGATAAAGAGTTCAAGATACCTGCTAATTCCGTATAGCAACAATATGTCGCTTGAGAGGGGTTTGCAGCAGTTCTATCAATCTTCTTTGAAGGTAAGTGATTGGATAATTTATTCCAACAATCACACTTTGATTCTTTTTCTTTCAAGAGCAAGTGCGGTGGTATATACGAGGCCCACACACAGGATCACCGGTGCATTGTTATTATATAATTCAATGGATAAAAGGACTTTTCTGGTAATCTTTAACAGTCTGCTATTTCTACTTGTAGTTCTGTTGTTCTTCTTACTTTGGTTGCCTTGATAAAACAAATGCGTTTGTATGCTTTTTTGTGAATAGATAACAAAACAAGATAAAACACGCTGATATTTATTATATATGAAAATGAAACTGCTTATTTCAAAAGGGATGTTTATCTTTTATAGTATAATGAATCTTTTTTTCATTATCACTACATACTTTTTTGAGATCTTGAACGAAATGCTTTTTATTCTGCACTGAAGCAATGTTCGAAAGGGTGGTCCCTCTAATTGAACCTTTCAAAACTGGACAGTCAATCCAAAGGACAGGAGATTCATTCGATAATGGCAATGATGTCAAAAGTCCAGGTATTACAAAAGTCAAAGGGTGGATCAGACTGAGGGCTGGACTGTACACCATAATTGAAGATTTCGTTGGACCTACTGGTAGTCGCGCCCATAAGCATTTTGTTTGTAGGAGATTTGAATAGGCTCCGTCGATTACCTTATTAGGCACTAGATTGGTTTTAGTGGAAAGAATCATGACATTCAAAAATTTAAAAATCCTCTACTCCCTTTTTTTTTTTTTTTCCCTCCACAAAAAACCAATGTCAAATAAAATTGACCAACATGCATTATTTCCTCAGTTTGAAAGCATGACAGAACAAGAGAAGCTACAAAAAATAGCACGTCATTTACCTTGTGATGCTTGTGAATGTCAAGGTTGGCGACCGTTTTTATCTGTGACTTGTGCATGTGGTCATGAAGTAGAACAACACGTTGACAATAAAAAGGATTGGACAAGGCGATTTAAAGTAGCCTTACGTATTGAGGAAATGCTAGAGGTAAGCTAAATAGCATCTGTTACTTTTTATTGACTGATTGCTGTGTGTATAGGAAAAAGGAAAATTAGATGATTTTGATTATGTGGATCAAGATATTGCTTCATTAAGAAAGTAAAAAAACACACACACACAAAAGCTCCTGAATATACATCTCATGTTTTGGTAGACAAATATTATATAATGCAGAAACTGTAAAACAAGAACCATTAGAAGAAACAGTCGATTTTTTATCAGAAGCATCATCACCATCTTCAGTAGAGGACAGATCATTTTTTAAAAGAAATAGAGATAGTAGTGATGACGATGAAGATCATGATGATAGTATGAAGCGATTTAAAACAGATTTTGATGAGGATATGGAATCAGATGAGCAGCATAAAAAAGAAGATGAGGAAACATATATCGATAGCACAGTATCATTGAAAAAGCCACCTATTCGAGACGGAAAGAGACCACCTACCTACCAGAACATCAATCACATTTCAGATCTACCAGAAAAGAAAGAGACACCGGCCATGGTAGAGGAGCGACTGGGGTTGATTGAAGTGCGTATTGTAGAGAATGATGGAAGTCGAGAAAGTATGATTTTATTGACTGGATTAAAAAACATCTTTCAAAAGCAGCTGCCCAAGATGCCAAAGGAATACATTGCGAGACTAGTCTATGATCGTAACCACAAAAGCATCGCATTGATTCGAAAACCAATGAAGGTGATTGGAGGCATCTGCTATAGGCCGTTTGATGAGCAAGAATTTGCAGAGATTGTGTTTTGTGCGATTGCGTCTACAGAGCAAGTGAAGGGATATGGTTCATTTTTGATGAATCATTTGAAGGATTACATCTCGGACCACACGAACATTAAACACTACTTGACATATGCAGATAATTATGCGACCGGGTATTTTAAAAAGCAAGGATTTACCACAGAGATCACGTTAGATAAAAGGAAATGGGTTGGATATATTAAAGATTACGAAGGAGGCACTATCATGCAGGTAAGTTGACAAGACGGATGTCTTGATGTGTTGCTTATGTTTTCAAGTGTACAACGGTTCCAAAAGTAAAATATTTAAAAGTACAAGAAATATTGGCCATTCAAAAAAAAGCAGTCTATGAAAAAATGAAAGAGTACTCGACATCCCATATTGTATACCCAGGCATACAAATGCCTATAAATGAAGAAGGAAAGAGATGCATTGATCCATATTTAGTACCTGGCGTAAAAGAATCTGGTTGGACACCTGAAATGGATGCTTTGTAAGTACGAATGAATTACAAGAGGGTAAAGTTGACTTATATGCAACTAGATCAAATCGTCCTCGCCATCAACCTCACTATAATCAAATGAGACACTTGGTGAGCGAACTGAGAGCCCATGCTCATTCATGGCCCTTTCATGATCCAGTGAATGCAGAGGAAGTGACAGACTATTATGATGTTATTAAAGAACCAATGGGTAAAACAGTGAATATTTTGTATGGAATGCATACTAAGCCCTCTATATAGACCTATCGACATTAGAACAAAATGTAGAAAATGATGTTTATCAAGATATGAATGAATTTGTTCGCGATGTGCAAAAGATATTTGACAATTGTAGAATGTATAACGGTGAAACAACCAATTATGGACGCTGTGCTAATCGACTAGAAAGGTATTTTAATGAAAGGCTAAGCGTTTGGACAAATGGTGAATAAAGAGAGTTTATTTAAAATAAAAACTAAAGGAATCGTCTTGCTACTAATTTAACTCGGTTATCAAATGAAGGATTTGTGATGGTAGCATTCTTTTCATAAAAGGGGTTCATCAATATTTTTATGTACAATTCATAGATTTCTGTAAAAAAGGACTTTATGCTATCCTCTGATTTTTGATCGTGTAGCAACATAAACTTCACATCTAATTTGTATTTAGCAAGGAATACTACATGTACACATCAAACTTACTTCCAGCTGTAACAAAACAAGACACGTAAAATTCGTTGAATCGATCAATTGACTTTAGGTACCTAAAAGCAAGCATTGCTGAACATATAAGTATCAGATGAATAAGTTTTTATTTGAGTATACATTGCTTGGACATTCCACTGGTATTCTTCTACTACATCAAGTGCAGCATGGATAATGAATTGATTTAAATGTTTATGGTCGTCTCTTTGCTGCAAAGTAATTAATAACCTGAATAGACTACATCATGTTTATTTACTCTATTTGAGTCTGCAAAAGCATTAGAACGAGATGAAGGTATTATTTCAGCTTCATATATTGGGTTATCTGTTGCACCCACAATCACAAAATAATAATTTGACATGAAAAGGGAAAAAAAGGGCGCTCCTTTAAAAATGACATCACGAGAAAATCCTTTATAGCCCCCCTTTTTTCGCTTCATATACACACACACGCACACATAAAAAAAGATGGGGGAATCTAGAACTGAATTATTAGCTTGGTTGAATGACTTGCTACAGGTAAATTATACTAAAGTAGAACAAGCAGGAACAGGTAAAGAGCAAAAAGAGAAAAGTAAAGAGATAGTTATTAATAAAGTAAAAGGTGCTGCTTATTGTCAAATCATGGACTCTATTTTTGGTAATGTGTATAATGTTCAGTTGAAATCAAAGTATGAACAGTATGTAATTAGGTGATGTTCATATGGGAAAAGTTAAATTTGATACAAAACATGAATATGAATATGTTGCCAATTATAAAGTACTTCAACATACATTTGATAAACACAAGTAAATAAGATATTCTTCCCTTGATCATTCTTTAATAACCAAAGCTTTATATAGGATTGATAAAGTAAGTCTCCTTTTACAGCTGACGAGATAAACTTACTTTTTCGTTTACAGATCATTCCTGTAGATAAGTTATTAAAATGTAAATTTCAAGATAACCTTGAATTTATGCAGTGGATGAAAAGATATTGGGATCAATCTTTTCCAGGTGGTGAATATGATGCACTGCAACGTAGAAAAGGAGGTGGACCGACAACAAAAAGTACTGCAGCAAGTCGTACTGTGCGTAGTAAACCGACCACGCCATCAGCAGGTAACCAGGATAAAGATCTCTTTCACTGTCTAATGCTCTCTCTCTCTCTTTTGTACACAGGAAGAGGCCCAACAACGCGTTCGAATCCTGCTGTTGTACCTTCATCTCGATCCAGAGCAGCCGTGTCCTCCAATGCGGATCACGGCATGGTACAGGACTTGGGTCGACAAATCACAGAACTCAAGGTGACAGTGGACGGACTTGAAAAGGAACGTGATTTCTATTTTGGTAAATTAAGAGAGATTGAAATCTTGGTTCAGGAACAATTAGAAATGGCAGAACAAGATCAACATATATCAGAAGAAATAGATTGTATTAAAGAAATTCAGGCCATTCTTTATAGAACAGAAGAGGGATTTGAAGTCCCTCCAGAAGATGATGGTTTATTAGAAGATGACGATGAAACATTTTAATGATACAAGTCTGCATTAAATGGAGTTCCAAATAAAAATTCCCAACTTTTAGGTGGTGTCCACTGTTTGAGATCCTTTTGAATTTCCAAGACACTATTTATATAATTCCCAAATTCAATACTATCTTGTACGTTATCTATTAAAATAAGCATCATTAGCACATTCATCTCTTTTCTCTCTTTATTTCTTACCTCCTTCAAGTGCAAACATAATAAAAAGGGTTGCTTTATCCTGTAATTTTTCATAAACATGTCTTGTTAAACCAGATCCAGGTAAATGCAGTCTTTCTTCTGTTTGTTCTAATTGAGGTACACCCAATTCAATCGACCTTGTCACATCCTGACCAAGCACTCGAAATGGGACACTATTAATCTGTGAATCAAGTCGACTGGAGGCATCCATACTTGTCAGCAGCACCACACGATCAAACTGAGATGCAAACTGAACCAATTCATCCACATAACTCTTTCTTTTTCCTTTGATTGTAGGTGATCTTTGCTGTATACAAGTCCACTGACGATCTCGTGATTGATACACTATTCAATCTGTTCATCTTTTGCACCTGTTTTTTAAGCAAACAATTTACCTTCGATAGGCACTGTTGCACCTAGTTGGGTATCTTCACGTAAACTGGAGACAGGGATGACAGTGTCTGTATCGAGAAAACCAACACGGTCAAGAGGAAAAGTATGAATGAAGAGATCAGCTGTTAATTGAGGTATGTTGCCAATAGAAACCATGGGCTATTGAAATACATTAAATACAGTTTTTCTATTGTTTTTATGTCTACCAAAATGAGCGTAGAACCCTTTAGTTGATCAGCATTGTAATTAGGGACAGGAACAAATAATGTCATGTTTGAAAAAAAAAAAAAAAGAAAGTTGCATTGCGCGTCCCCCTCACACCTACAGCCAGACAAACAGTCACAATCAACAGTCACAGCATAGACGACATGAAATCAAACGATCGCTCTGATTTCGGCTGATAAATAAGATATAAAAAGAGTTGATAATTTCTTGATTTGGTATAATTTTTACTCCATGCTTGATTTAATTTAGAGCGTAACACAAATGTTTTTTTTTTTGTAAACAAACGTGTCAACTCGTTTAAAGTCTTGCTTTTGAACTCAGGTTTTTTTTTTTTTCTTCTTTCTTCTCCGGTACAAAGGAAAAGAGAGATGACCGCGGAGATGGTCGAACTGAATCCGATTCCCCCTCTAAAATAAGATGGCACGGCTTATGACGTAAATTTACCATTTCTATTCACAGCATTCTTTTTATAGTTTCATTAAAGTAAAACAAGTCAATCTTACAAGTTTTTTTTTTTTTATTAAACAAGTTTTCCAGTTCGCTCCCATCCGCTGTGTATCTTCTTTTGTGTTGGTAAAAATAGAAAGAAGAACGGAAAAACATGACCGAAACTTTACACAAAAAAGGCAAGTTGAATCGCCTGTGAAATAATTATTAAAATTAAAAAAAAAAAAAATTCTTGAACTCCTAAAAAGAGACCAATTTTCCATAATAAAAGATAAAGTTTGTTTTTTGTGTAAATTCTTTATTGAAATAAAAGAATTCAAAAGTTGTTTTCTTTCTTTATTGTTTCTTTTTTAGAAAAGAAGAAAACAAAAAAAGAAATGAAAAAATGATTTACATATTTTTAATTGACAGATTTTATATTAAAAATCAAAAGGGTGGGCAAAAATAAAAATAAGGGCAAAAAGGAGATCCCTGTAACTCTATGAATTTCCTTTTAAAGATAGACTCAATCCAGTGAAACATAATTCCATGTGCATTAAAAAGAGTTTTTTTCTCACTCTTTATGAAATTAATTTTAATAATTTAAGAGGATAGTTGATTACTTAATACACTTCACACAAAAATTAAAAAGTAAGACATACACGAGTTGGCTATTTTTTTTATTTTATTTTATACAACCCATTCAAAAACAGTAGACAATCGAATCAACACAAAACCATTAAAGTCTAAAATAACCACTCACAAAAAAAGAGAACGGGAAAAGCAAGACAAGAAGAAAAAAAAAAAAAAAAAAAAAACGTGTTTGGAGAGTATCTCTGGTTGGATAGAATTGTGGCGTGAGCTTTCATAGAGAGCGGGAACTCTATTTCCGGAGAAAAGTTTACAAAAAAAGACCCGTATTTTGTGTTATAAAGCTTGCCTAAATTTGACAAGAAGTTGTTGGCTCGAGAGCGGGAATAATAATTAAAAGTATATATAAAAACCATGCTTTCTATTTCTTTTTCATTTAATTTTCATTTTTTTTTTTTCATTTTTTTCACATTCATCCTCATGCTATCACTCACTCATATGCTGAATGATGATCAACCAAGACGATATAAAAGACCTTTGATGTTAAATATTAATAGTTTATTAAATAATGATTGTGAACAAGACAACAATACCAGAACACCTAGTCTATCACCTTCACTTACCTCTTCACCTTCAAGTGTATCATCTTCTTATTCGAGTTATCCATTTCCAACTCAACAAGATTTTTGGGATAAAGAAGAAGACTATGACGATATAAGAGTGAAAGCAAAGCGTAGAAGAGCCAATGGTGAACAACTCGAAGTACTGAACAGAGTCTTTGATCGTACCTTTTTCCCATCGACCCAAGTAAGAGCTGAGCTCGGTCGTCAATTAGGGATGAGTCCAAGAACAGTACAGATTTGGTTTCAAAATCGTCGTCAAGCCATGAGAACAAAAGAACGACAAAGATTAATCAAGCTTAGAAATGAATCAAAAGTTAAATCTGCATAGAATAAGCAAAAAAACAAAAATAACCATTTCATTTAATTATTTATTTTAAAAAAGGAAAAAAAAAAAATAGAAGCCTGGTTTGCTCTATTTTTTTTTTTTTCTTTTTCTTTGAAATATACTGTGTAAATTTCTTAAAGTTATGTGTTCCCCTTACAAAGTAGGACAAAATAAAAACATTCTCCTGTTTGTCACTCTTAAAAAAATACTTTAAAAAGCAATTCCTTGGTTTCTTTTTTTTTTTACTTTAATATTAAATGTCTTACAGTAATAGATTGGTAAGACAATCTCCTGTTGCACCTAAAAAGGTAGCACCATTTGTAGTAAAAAGGAAACAAATCAATTTCAATTTACTTGACCCTGTTCAACCCTCTCCATCCCCTTCTCTTCCTCCTCTTATAAGGTATTGTATTCTTTTATTACAAAACAAGTAGTAATCATCTTAAAAGCTCTCAAATCCCTTCTGCTGAGCGTAAGTTATCTTCTAAACATCTCATCCCCTAAAACTTTCTTTTTCAATGATAGCTAGGCAAGTATATGAAAATCTATTAAAAGACAAGGATGAAAAAATAAAAGAATTAAAGGTATCGTTACACATACACAAGCATTCCTTATTTAAAAAAACAAATTTAGACACAATTGGATGAATTAAATAAGGAACTTTCTCAAACAAGGCATCAGTGTAGATTATTAGAAAACGAAAGAAATCAATTTGAAACATCTGTCATTGGTAAATACTGTTTATTCTGTTTGGATTCATATGAATTGTTTTAGAAAAATATGCCAAAGAAAAGGAACAATCGGAGACAGAATTAAGGATATTAAAAGAAATGCATATTGAAAAAGTACAAGACTTGTCTACCAATTTAAACCATCTGTCTTGTACTATTAATTCATTAAGACGTCAATTACAAGAAAATAATATAAAAGAAGGTAATCCATTTAATAGAAGCAGGCCTGGTTGCTCATCTGAATATGTGAGGGAAAATAGAGATGAGGGAAGATGACATGATTTCGGTCAATCATGTTTATAAAAAGGATTCACAATTCATACAAGACGCATATTATCAAATAAAGCAAGAAATTTCAAATCAACAACATCCTCTGTGGTCTCATATTCAAGTAAAGACATCCCTTTTCCCTTGCCTTTCATTCTCATCTCTTTTCATCTTTAGTCAACAGCAGTCGCTATCAAGAATGAAATCGATATATTTCAAGCATGGAAATCAACTTCATCCATACCCATTCATGAATTGGCCAAATTGGTATTAAAAGAGCAAAAATCTAGAAAAACATTGTTTGGCAGAAGAAAATGATGATGACGTAAGCACTGCGACTCTCAATTTTTTGCATTTTTTATTTCATAAAATTCTTTTTTTTTTTTTTTTTTTTTTTTCTTTTCCTTTTTTCCTTTTTTTTTTTTTAATATAAAAAAGAGAATTTTTATTGAATTAATAAAAGACATGTCAACCACAGAAAATCAAACATTTAAAAGGTAAAGAGGGGGGAAAAAAAATAAAGAGGAAAAAAAAAATATTTTTGGGTGCGAAAAAAAAAAAGAAAAAAAAAAAAAAGAGATAAAATGCGCGTAGTTTTAAAAATAAAAATATGTGGCGCGTGCTTAACCACTTGTTTTTGTTATCTACAGTGCTGCCGATACTTTACCTTCTCCACCTTCACAAAAACAAGTAAGACATGCTTATTATGATAGGGTTCTCATTCACACATCCTAGTTATCGATCACTGGAGGACGTCCGATGACAAAAGACCAAATGAAATACTGTGCGGCCATCATGAGAAACTTAAAGAAACACAGAGATGCGGCACCTTTTCTGAATCCAGTAGATTATATCAAATTAAACGTTCCAGATTACCCACAAGTCATCAAACGACCCATCGACTTGACGCTCATTGATCAAAAGCTCAATCAGAACGAATACGTCACTGTGGATGATTTTGTAGCTGATGTTCGATTAGTGTTTAACAATTGCTTTAAATACAATGGACCTGAAGCGATGATCTCTGTCTTGTGTCAAAATGTAGAATCTGCATTTGAAAAAGGCTTGAGACAGATGCCACCCAGTCTAGATGAACTTTCTTCGCCCATCAGTCAGCAAGCGCCAGAGGACCTGATGGATTACACGAGTTATGAACGACCTAAACGAGAGATTCACGTACCCTCAAAAGACTATCCAGAGACATTCACCACAGCGTCATCCAAAGTCATGAAATATTGTCTGCAGACTGTGAAGGAATTAAAAAAGCAAAAATACAAACATCTCTCATTTCCTTTTCTTTATCCAGTGGACCCTGTCGCCTTGAATATACCCGATTATCCTACGATCGTAAAGCATCCGATGGATCTATCGACGATTGAAACCAAACTGAACCGAAATGAGTATGATTCACCCGATGCCTTTGCTGCTGATATCAAGCTGATGTTTGATAACTGCTACCTTTATAACCCACCTCACTTACCCATCTATGACTTGGCCAAACAGCTCCAAGCGATCTTTGATGAAAAATGGGCACAAAGGCCTACAGAGGTGATTGAGGAGCAACCGGCAAAGAAGAGAAGGATATCCAAAGTGAATCGGGCGAATCAGGAGGATGTGACGATCGCAGAATTGGAAAGGCATATCGCCACAATCTCTCAGCAGATCGAATCCATCAAATCGTCGTCTTCAAAGAAAAGTCCAAAGAAACGCACCACGCGTCCCTCACCCGCCAAAAAGGAGACAGGGACCCCACCCAAGAAGAAGAAGAAGAGGATGACAAAGTACAGGGAAATGTCGAGTGATGAAGAAGACAGTGGATTTACCTTTGAACAAAAGAGACAATTGAGTGAGAGCATTAATAATCTAACAGGCGATCAATTGAATGAGGTGGTTGACATCATTCGAAGTTCGATGCCCAACCTGGACAGTGTCGTAAGTCATCTTGTTTGTTTGTAGCATCGTATTAATTCTTTAAAAAGGGTGAAGAAGAGATTGAATTGGATATTGATTCTTTGGACATCAACACATTAACTCGGTTAAATGATTATGTAAAAAGTCGAAACACAGTACAGAAAGGCACGCTTGCGAAAAATCGAAAGGGTGAAGAAGGTAAATGGTGGTTGAATGTAAACCGTGACTAATATACTTTTTTTGGCCACAGACTCTTCAAGTGAATCAGATAATAATAATAACTCTTCTGAATCTAGTTCGGATGATTCGGATTCAGATTAATAATAAATGTTTTGTACATAACATAAGGGCTTGTTTTTTTTTATTATTGTTTTTTTTTTTTTTTTTTCTAATCTAAATACTAATTGTCTTGAAAATGTTCATTCCTGTATTTGCTGTACTAATCACACAACCAGGTATTTGCTTATGGAAATGTAATTCCTTGATATCTTCTTGACCTTGATGAACAAATAACAATTGAGGAGGTACTTCTTCATGTGTCGTCATCTGTCCATCTTGTTCACTATCTGGTTCAACAGAGAGATCCCAAAGTGTCAATTGGTTATCAGCACCCGACACAGCCAGAACAGATTCTTCAGTGGGGTGCCATTCAATGGATGTGATGGGTCCGTGATGCCATTTGAAGGTAGCGACGGGTGTACTGGCTGCGTTGGGGCTAAATGTACGAAGATCCCAAACACTAAAGACACCGTCATCATGTCCACTGGCCAATAAATACGAAGCCTTCTTATTCCAACTAATCACATTCACATCTGATCCAGAGGCACGGACGCTCACAGCCGAACGTTTCTTGTTACGTGTATCCCAAATCTTGACAGTTTGGTCAGATGAACAGGATGCAAACACACTGTTTTCTGTGGGTGACCACTGAAGATCTTCTACAGAGGATCTGTGTTCTCTAAAGGCAACTGAATCTGTCTGTATACCGGATTGACTTAACACTGTTTGATATATCTTGCCACTGTTATCACCCGTCAAAAGTCTATACAACACTTTAGCATGCCTTTGCTTTTTCTCTTTCTTTCTTTCTTAATTACCGTCCCGCATCAAGGCTTGACCAATCCATCGCATAACCTTCATCACGTCCATGTTGATGAATGGTACACAGAGGTTTTTGTGACATGTTTGAAGATGAGCCAGGGACATCTAAGCTTTCGACGGCCTGTGTCAAGTCCCAAAGATGGACTTTACCGGTTTCAGCCCAGGTGGAGGCGATATGTTTGTTTTGAGAATAGGGCATCATTCTGATACGATTGACACAACCTTGGTGTGGAATGGATCTGTGTTCAAGTACTGGGTCTTCATCCAGAGCATCGGGATCATCTTCGTCATCAGAATCTACTTTATGGTTAGCTTAAGTCTATTGTGTGTCTTTCCATCTACCATCTTGTTGTGTCTTGTGTAAGGAAGACATCTTCATCACCAACACTTCATTTTCACGTACACCAGGAAGTGAAGTACCCGCAGCCACATAAGCAGTAGCAGGGAACTACAAGAAAGTCATTAATCATCCAACGCATCTCTCTCTCTCTTTGTTTCTTACATTCTTTCTTTCATCACCCAATTTATCTTCAATCACATCAAAACTCAAAAAGGGAAGACGAACATCCAGATTATGAAGCATGACATAAACCGAAGGATCTGCTTCCAACACTTCCCCTTCTGCCAGAGGTTGACCAGGTAAATATACCTTTAAATCCTCGGGTGTTTCTTCTCCGTCTTGCTGCTCATCCACATCCATACCATCTCCTTCTTTCAAAATATGTCAATAATAAGCCCTGTCTTTTCTTTTTTCACAACTACCTTCCTCTTCGGCTTCTTCAACTAATTCTTCGTCTTCTTCAATCTCGTCTTCCCAGTTATCTTCAAATTCACCCATCTCATTCTTTTCTTCTAATTCACGTCGACTTGTAAAAGAAGTCGCTTTAGACTGTTCTCTTAAATCGGATCGATCGGCTTGACGTTTGGACATGACTTCAACTGGAGGAAAAAAAAAAAAAAAAAAAAAAAAAAGTTAAAAAAAAATATTTTTTTGGTTCAAAAAAAGAAAAGACAGTCCAAAGCTCTAAAAAAAAAGAAGCAAGCGATTTCTATATTTAGAAGTGCTTCGTAGTTGCACTTTTTTAAAAACAGTGCTATTTATTGGCCATTGTGAAAGGAAGAATTCAAGTGCTCAAAAAGTATGGCATTTGTTATTCTTGAATCTAGCAAAAAAAAAAAAAAATTACCTTAGCTTTTTATCTACAAGGAAGTCATCAAGCATTATATACCTTGGTATAGGGTACAACGACACTAAAAGACTTACCAAAAGATATTTGATCAAAAGTGGATATCAACGTCAGCTAGTGAATAAGCATTTTCATTCAGCCTCAGTCCCTGCACTCTGGAGAACCCTTTCGATAGACACAGAGGACGACTATCATTGGTTTATCAATTATATGCGCATCTTAGGACAAGGAACAGGACAGTATGTGAAATCCATTTACTTTTGTTTTGGCAGTAACATAGACAATGAGAAGTGGATGAGCGTCCTGCCTTTGATACCCAACCGGGAAGAACTCGAAATAAAAGATGCAACAATCCCAATCGACAAAAGTCTCTTATCTCAACCTGTCGCTTCATCATGAAAAAGCTTCAAAGTCTAAAAGGGCAGTGAGAAGAATCAAGGCAAAAATATTTAAATCACTGGGTAAATCAGGATACGAATCAAACATTTCGTCAAAGGTGAATACTTTGGCGGCTTGGTTTATATCCTAAAGCATAATAAATTAGGTATTGATCATCTCACAACACGAATACTTAATATACAAAAAGGAGCGAGGGTGCCCTTTTGGGCGCTAAAGAGGCATCCCCAATGTCTTTTTGACATGATGACAGGAAAAAGATGTATGAAAAGATGAGAAAGAGATGGCAGATATCACTTATTGAGTTTATAGCTCTCATTGGTTGTGTCCTCACGTTTTGCGGGATGGAAGCCAAAGTCAAGGGTTATGTGTTGTTGTCTTCATTGTATGAATGACACAAGGTCCTTTTTTTCTGTCAAATCCTTTTCCTCATCTTTGCTTGTGTGAGGTACTATGTATCCTCCTTCTTCAAACATATTTGATAACTTGTGTTGACAGTCATCTCAAAGGCTTTCAAAAGAGGAAGGAGAATGAATATAACCACAAGAGCATCAAAACGAAAAGTTAAATTTACTGTTAAAAAGCAATATTTCACATGGGTCTTCTGCAGTAGTCACCCAGAAGATGTTCTACAAACATCCATCGGTTTGTTTATGGCTTTGGAGGAGGCATTCATTATAGACAAAGCCTTGGCAGTAGTGACATAGCCGAATATTAGAAAAAGAACGTAGGTATGATGAATGAAAACAGGAGTGCAAGAAAGAGCATGATGAAAGCTGTCATTGATCAGCAAACCGTCCTCTTGGAGTATTCACGCGTCAATAGCCGATTTTAATGAATCAACAGGTTTGTAAATGGCTTAGTTGGTTCACTTCATCGCTCAAATAACTGATTGTGATCTAATCATGATGCTGTCCAATTGAAGCTTCTTTGATGTTTAGATTTAAATAGCACATCATCCATGGATCGAATGATATCCTATGTTGCTTTTAAAGATGGATCAATACAATAGCAAAAGTGCATAGCATTCCTCCTATTGACAGACATGATCAAGTAATAATGCTAATAGATAAAAGGGCCATTATTTTTTAATTGAAAAAAATAAGTCATGCTCGTATTTATGCATACAGTCATCATTCCCTTCATCCCCCGCCATGTGACTCCAAAATAGTGTGTACTCTTTTTTTTTTTCGACTTTTTTTTTTTCCTTTTTTTTAATAAATAAAATGTCGACAAGGATATTTGAGTCAAGGAAACCAGAACCTTACATCAAGTCTTCTTGTAAGAAATGCATTACACCTTTAGAATTTTACCCAGAAGGTATAAAAAGTGGACAAAAAGTATCGGTGAAATGTTGGGCTTGTGATCAAGTGGATCAATATGAAGTGATGGATCCTGTAAACAACAACACGAGTAAACCAAAGATGCCCAAAATGAAAGGAACAGGTAACAGTGAAAAGATAAACCAAGAAAGGATACGAGACTGATCGATAGATAGATGAAAAACCAGTGTCAACAGAATATTATGATTTACTTGGCATCACTCCTTCATCCAGCGCAGAAGAAATCAAAAAGGCATATCGTAAAATGGCTATTAAATATCATCCGGATAAGAATCAACATGATCCAACTGCAGAAGAAAAGGTGAGGATTGCTTTGTAGGGGGGGAAAAGAAACTTATTTTATGTTAGTTTAAACGAATTTCAGAAGCATACCAAGTACTTTCTGATCCAAAACTAAGAAAGAGATATAATGAATATGGCGAAGAAAATGGAGTGAAACCAGATGGTGGATTTGGTAAGTAGACAAGTCACCCTATTCCTTCTCACTAACGCCTTCAAAGCTGATCCTGAGGAGTTCTTTAAACAATCATTTGGTGGTGATCGATTCCTGGATATTATTGGAGAGATTTCGATTGGTAAAGACATGAGGGAAGCATTAGAAACGGCCGAAGAAGATCAATCTGGATGGACAGAAGAAGAAAAGGCGGCCAAGGAAGCACAGAGGACAGAGGCTGAAGAAGAAAGAAACCAGGCTCGCATCAAGCGTGTGGAAGTATTGAGTAAAAAGTTGAAGGATAAGCTGAGTGTGTATACTGCAAAAGGAGAAAAGGAATTCAAAGAGTACATTAAAAAGGAAGCAGAAGACCTAAAGCTCGAAAGTCACGGTGTTGAATTATTACATGCCATTGGGTTTGCTTATGGCATGAAAGCAAACCAGTACGCAAATAAAAAGTTTGCTTTTGGTTTGGGTGGTATGTTTCACAGCATAAAAGAAAAAGGGTACATCTTTAGCCAAACAGTCGGAACACTTCGAACGGCTTATGACCTTCAGTCTACTTTTGGTGAACTTCAAAAGGCAGAAGAGAAAGGTTTGTCTGATGAAGAAAGAGCGAAATTAGAGGAGGCGGCTGCATTAAAGGTAATGACAATAGCAATAATAAAACAGTGATCAAAATTGAACAATGACAACTAGGGTTTGGAAGCTATTTGGAGAGGGTCAAAATTAGAAATCGAAGGGGTCTTGCGTGAAGTATGTGATGAGGTATTAGGCGACCCAAAGATTAAAAAAGAAGAAATTGCCAACAGAATTCAAGCTTTGGATATCATTGCTTCTATTTATCAAAGCGTGGTACCTGAAGAGCCAGAGGTTTTTACTGAATCTCAATAATATTTATTTATACCAGTTTTGATAGACTTTAATAAAAAAAATTAAGTGTGTTATCATACCTCGTTTACATAAAAGGAGAATTTATTCAATCTAGTTGCACAATAGGTTTAAATACGTGCATATCGCCTTTACACAGATAATAAGGCAATTTATAAAACTAGTAAATTCCGTTGAGGACTCGAATAACAATCAAAATGATGGGATTGGGAAATTCTTTAACCGATCACTATTCAACAGGCTAACTATTTATAACAAAAGAAAATCCACAAAAAGAAAGCTGGATTTATCAAGTACATAAAGTATGAGATCCCGAGCGAGATTCTGTGAAGGAAAGAGAAAAAAAAATTTTTTTTCTGTACTTCTCATTTATTAAATGCTCTCTTTCTTCTTCCCAGATTGTATGTTTCATTGATTGATCATAGCTCCAAAGGCACTACCTCTTTTGTTTTTCATAAAATATAAAAAAGAGTGTATTTTATATAAAAAAGGAACATTATTTGAATATGAAAGACAGGACGCATAGTAACTCAAACGTTTATGTGCAACACCAAACAAGATGCACATCTTCTTTAGAGTCGTGTAACAAGTTGGCTTTCAAGGAGGAAGAAAATAAAGTTAAATTAACTCGCATTAGATTTCTTTATGACATAATTTAATATGAAGCACTAAAAAAAAATACATAAATAACGTACTATCTTGTGAATTTTTCTTTTTGTTTATTAAAATGAAGTTCATTGTTCTTATTCAAAGCTTACTTGTCTTATTTGCCTTGTCTGTCTCTGCTAGACCAAGTGAAGTCAGTCTAAAGAACACTTTATCATCAAAAGGTATCAGTTTGAATGAAATTGGGTGCAAATGTATCATGACAGAGACTACAAGCGATAATCAAGATACTACAATGTGCCTTTGTTATAACAGAGAAGATGGAACATTAAATGACAGTACGAAATGTACTACTTTAACAGGTAATTAAGGCAGATAATACCAGTCAGTAGCATGTTTACTAACATTGTATAGATAACGTATTCAAATACTGTACAAAAGTAACAAACACTACTTCAGCATGGAATGGTTGTGTAAAGAGTTTCTGCCCTTGCTCTTGATTTCTTTTTTGTTTTCATTATTCCCAATAGACTCCCAAGATCATTATTTACTTGAATAAATATTCTTTATTACCACTAATCATTCACTTGAGATCAAATGGTCTTCCTGTGCTATTCATGTGTGTCTGCAACCAAGTCCAATGGTTTGAAAGGAAAAAGAAATAAGCCTATTGTCTACTAACAAACGAACATCTCTTCTCCAAATACATGTTCTATCAAAGGAAAATTTTCACTTATGATGTCTACCGAAGGTGAAAAATACCTTCAATCACAATACATTGCTAGATCAAACCGTATTCTATACACCTCTATAGTAAAACTTGTTTCTTCTTTCCGTCATTAAACTAATTTAACCATATCCTAACGATCTAGATAGCACAAGCGGCAAAACGAACGAACGTACCGACTCGGTAACAAGATTGAAGCATTTTCTCGCTCATTCTATTCATTTTGCTTTGAAGAGTAAATGCTGACAATGCTTGTCGTTAAAGATTGTTCATCAATTGGAAGAGCAATAAAAAAAGTTCTTTAAATGAGCAAGCTTCAGATCGCTCTAAGCTAAAGCCACTGCCAAGTTCAATAAATTCTTTTATACACTTAAGTAAACTAGCAGTGTTAACTTTTTACAAGTTGCCAAGATATCTAATAAAATTATTTTTTTTTTATACTTGAATTTTTTATATCAACTAAATTGTCTCTCCTTTAAATGTGGCTTATTCCTTCTTTCTTATTCTCACATACATACTCATATTAACAAAAGGGGAATGTCTAATGAAGACCATCTTGAACAAGTGAAAGAAATTGAACAACTTTTATCCAACTTTGAAGCACTCGATATAATAGAACAACTAAAGCACTTGCAACGTCAAGTAGATCAACGCGCTCTCGAGTATCAAGAAAGGCAGACTGAACATATAGAGCGGTTAGAGAATGAATTAGAAACACTCAAGACGATTGAAGAAGAGGTAGCTCAAGAATATTATGAACTGGTTCAAAGAAATGAGACGTTAAATAAAGAAGAGCAAGAGTTGGAACAATACGTTGAACAGCAAGCAGTGGATATAGAAGGAATAAAACAAGAAATACAAGTACTGGAAAAAGAGCTAGAAGAGGTGGAAGAAGATCAATTGATAGGCGCATCAACTGCTTATACAGAGTAATGAGTTAGAAGTATTAACTAGATTTAAAGTTATTAAACACCATGTTATTGATAGAATAGTGAATGCCTTATTTCATGGATTGGGTGTGAAAGCGATTATAGAAGAAAATAAAGTAACTAAAGTTCAATTAGGTAAAAGGATGGAATGAGAAAATAAAGTAAAATACATATTAACCACTTACTAAATAGACTCATTTGATAAAGAGCAAACTTGTATATTGGATGTTACAAAGTACAGTGATACCTTCAAGACAAACTATATTTGGAAATATATATCAAAAGGTCTCTTATAAATTGATACCCACTTTTTATATAAAAATTTCATGAGAGAACCACATCCACTTTGTTTATCGCATTGTTTACCATCCATCACTTAAGCCAATGATAATACATAAAATTTTAATCGGAGTATATAATTCCCAATTAGCTGTGTCTTTATTTATTTCCCCCCCTTTTTTCTTTCTCTTTCTAATTGCGATTAGTTTCTTATGATTCAATCTTGAAAAAGAAGTTAAAAGAGTCTGACGAAACTGAATGGTTATTTATCAAGAATAAGATATGGTTTAATAAAAACTACACATATAGTTGTCAACCAGCTCTAAAAGAGCTTACTATTGACAATTCTTTTGTTGTCAAACAATAGTGTTAATACAATTGCAAATGTTTTTTGTGAAGAGTCACCTAAAGCAAGGGCGTCTTCTGTTAGTATACAAACGATAGTATTATAATTTTTAGCTGTTCCTTGTACCTACTTGATCATTTGGCTCATTTAATTGGTCTGAACCATCCTAATACAGCCTACTTGAAGTATTTCGAAGTTAATGAATTGGGAATTATCTTTCAAGAAAAAAAAGCGGGAACTCTCCCTTTTGTAAGAAAAAGCTAAAAAAAAAAGGTTGGTTACAGCAAGGATCTCATTGTTAGAAGAAAATATGGAGATGTAAGCTTCACAAAAGACAAGCTAATGAGCATCAAACAAAGAATGATCATAAACAATGCTTTAGTTTTGCCGAAAATAATAAAATACATGCAATGCGTCTTGATGAAAAGACATGCTAAACAACCTGAAGGTCATGGATACATGACAAAGTTAAAACTCTCAAATTAAAATGTGATACATTCTCTAGCTTCACAAAATTATATTAAAAGTTGAATTGATTTTACTTTTGGATTATAATGAACAACATGGCAGTAACATTCTATTGAGCATGCGAATTCATGCATTTTTAAATAGGAGAAAAGATTTGCTTATTAAATAAAAATCGCATGTTCATTGGTGACTTTGATTTTATTTTATTTTTTGCTTACGATTAAAGAATATTTTTATTTTAAATTTAAACTGGCGATTTTGGCCTGTCATCAGCAATCTGTACCATGTGCTCATTCTTGTTTAGCCGGACAATTTGAGGGCATACAAGCTCAAGTAGCGAGGAGCAAGGGACGTTTTTTTCAAATCACCGGTCTGTCTCTTTCTTATCATGCTCATCTTTCAAGACATCCAGCACACCCATTGTTTCTTCCAGTGCACTCTATATATGATACAGGATGTTAAAAGTGGGTTTATTCTGTGTCTCAAAATACGTAATAAGCAAGAATAGGTATACATACAGCCAGCGTAAGAGTGAAGGTCACAAAGTGCACAGTGTTGTTCTTCTGCTTGCGAAATTCATCAATGACTCCAACACGCTGCTCTTTGTTCATCACGTATACGCTAGGAACAGGTGTTGACATCGTCCAATGAAGGATTGTTCGGTCTATTTGGAGTGGTGGCGACCGTCAAAAATCGAATCAAACAATGTGTGAATCAACTTACCGTGCGTATGGGCAAAATGGAGCTTTAGTCTTGAGAACGTTTCAAAGCTCCCGTACTTGTACAGGATGGCGATTGTTCTTATCATGGCCAAGAGGCCAAACATTGCCTTGTGATGATCAAAGCTTGTTTTGCCTTTGGAATTCTTGCCATATGATGAAGAAACTTCAGACAGTAAAATCTCTGTCGACAAGTCCTCCACCAAGATCTTTCCATCTGCATTATACTTCAGACGTCCATCGGTAATCCCTTGACTTTGTAATTGCATGGTCATAGAGTTAAGCTCGATCTCGCCCGGAAAAAACAACACACTGCGACCGTGTTGCAGAAGGAAGTCATTGCAATTTCGCAACAGAGGGTCGACAACGTAAAAACGTAGACATCCTTCTGATGATGAAAAGTGTCTTTCCTGCACCTGCAATCACTTCAAGGCTATATTATCCTGTTTAGTTAGTTTACACACGTCCCTTTCTCTTTTTGGTTGAGAATAGGTAATGCTAAAAGGATGAAACTTACAATTGTGCCAAGGAACGGTTAATCAATGCTTTCTTAGCAGCACTGGTTGTGGTAACAATAGATCTGTGATTCTCAATTCCACTTTTAAATCCCTCAAAATCAATCTATTTGCATATTATGCAACATTAATATCGCTCTACTCATCTAAATGTATTAAATCTTACTGCATCTGTTGCCTGTGAAACTGCTGGCTGGAACAGTCGATCTGCAACTTTCAAATCGATGCTTATGTTCTTGTTAATAAGACGTTCATACATATCGGCCGGGAAGAGAGGGCGACGTCGCAACTCTTTACCGCACCAAATAACGCCGTGTCTTTCAGGGCTAAGATTCGACACGCTTGTCAGCCTTTGAGCAAGTGTCTCAACTTTAACTTGCCTTAAGAACGGAAGTGCAACAGTTTCTTGTAGGCCTTTCAAGAGCTTCTTCCAGCCGATCCAGATATCTTCTATCTCTTCGGCACCTTCCTCAATGCCACTGTTTTCTTCTTGATTATCCTCTTCATCGGTATCGTTTAATTTTATTAGACCCGATGGTAGGCTTTGTCTTCCAGAACTTGCCGAATATCTGCTTGCTTGTTGCGGTCTATACAAGTAACACTATTTTGTAAGAGCAAACCCAACGGTCCCGATTAAATTAACTTTAATACCTCGAAATCAAAAAAGTTGTCACCCAACGGACCCTATTAGCGGCCCTATTAAAGTTAATAGATCTTAAAATTTCGCCCAAAGATATTAAAGTCAATAGGAATTATCAGACCTATTGTGAAGTTGAAGTTTATAAGGTTTTTGCAGCATAAAGTAGGCTTGTTATAAAGGGTTCTTGACTTGAGACCAAAATTTTGGATAGTGTCTGGTTCCCAAAATAGTAATAGATTGAATATAAGTTCACTTGTAATAAGTGACCACCAGATCTTGTTAAGTAGATCAAACTGTTTTGAGTAAAGTAAAATAAAAAGATAAAATAAAAGGGATTACAATCAAGTGTATATGCTTCAAGGGAATTCTTGTTCTTGATGTTAAGTAAAATAAAAGAAAAACAAAGAAATTTACTTTGAGTGATATTTATTATGCACACGTATTTGTTTATATTTTTCTGGATTTGAACTTGTTAGATAGAGAAAAGTCAAAGGCTGCCAAAGTTTGCTGCACTGCGTTATACTATTATCTTTGGTGTAATGCTATATGTAAATCATCTTAATAATGGATCTTCAACTTTCTCGCTTATATATCATCTCAGAATGCATTCAGTTGACTTCTCTATATATTAAAAATGCAATAAGTTGATGGACGATTGCATTTTTAGATTAAATAAAGCTGAATTTTACTATGATAAACATTGCAAAACAACTTCAACTACATCGCTGAATTTTCTGGCATACGAAAATATTCATCTACGCACTTGGCAGAGTAATCATGGGTTTTGAAGTGCATAAAGTGATATCCGTATTCATAAGCTACCTGGTGGGTGGCAGCTGCCATTTTCTGGTAAGATGAAAATCCAGCTTTACTGGTAGGCTTGTACTTATACTGAAGAAAACGGTAATCCTTAAGTTAAATGACTTTAATAATACCAATAAACACGCTTCGGCGCATTCTGAAACGGCAGAAAAAGTTTTTTTTATCGTAGGTTGATGATTACAAGATGCCATCTGCAATGAGACGAAGATGATTCCCGATGCGATCTCGGTTGACAACTTTATGACCAGAAAGTGACCTGACATAGTGGCTTTCTTCGTCATATTCAAGATTAAAGCCTTTCAAAGCAAGAAGATACTAATTTGCTACGTTTTGAAACTGTTTAAATTTGCTGAATCGTTCTGCTATAGCTGCGTAAACATCGTCAAAGCTCATGCCAATTTTAAAAAATATAGGGTTGAAATTTTAATAGGGTCCAAGTTAATAGGAACCATAGTGACTCTTGCACAAAAGGTATTAAATATTTAACAATGACCGTTTAAATTTAATACTTTAATAGGGACTGTTGGGTTTGCTCTTACAATATTTATAATGCTTATGTGTCATGAAATATCAAGTTTATTAATAATAAAATATTTACAAGTTTACCATATCCAAGCACTTTGCGAAACACTTCTGGGAATGTCGGACCCACCCTCTACAATTTTCTTTTGTAATTTTTTTTGCTGCTTCTTTGATACGGTCAGCTATAATTTCGTTCTTTGCTAAAGGCGTCTTGCGAACTTCTTGCTTCAGCATTTCTCAATGGGATTCAGCATTGGTGAATAAGGGGGGCAAGAACAAGGGAGTGTGACCATGTTCATGGATTGCTCGGAGGACGTCAGGTGTCTTGTGAATCGCAGCATTGTCCATCACAATATACATATTTTTTTAGCCCCAATTTATTCAGTAATACTGCTATTTCTTCAATAAACAGTAAAAAATGGCTTGAATTGGCTCCATGTGGTAAACCCCTCTTGGTACCAGCTACATTTTGTTTTTTTCTACCATTTGGTTTTGGAACTTGCTGAGAAGGTGCAATCAATCTATGAACAGACATACAGCCCAGAATGCTCAAATTAATACCTTCTGGTTGAACTTCCACTTCTGCAGGTGTTCCTTTTTTAGACCAAGCAACAGGATGCACCATATTCTTTTTGAATCTGCTTTCATCGATGAAAATGCACTTTCTTTTAAAATCGATGTTGTTGTCACCAAGATATTCAACAAACTGCCTTCTTTGCTCCTTTGTATCCTCAGAGTTGCGAGCTGCTATCCTGGGTTGAGTATGAATAAGTGTGAACTCCAATTTTTTGGTAATGCGGCGGTAAACAGTAGATTCGTTAACTGATAGATCACCAAAATTAGCAGAGAGTTGCTCCATGATACCTTTTACGATACAAGTTGGGTGTGCCTCGACGTAATCCTCTATAAATTTTGATTGATCGTCTGTGACCTTGACGTTGTTCCTTTTTGTTTTAACTTTTAATGCTAATTTATAACCGGGTAGTACTGTTCCTTCATTTTCTTTCCATTACTTATTAAACTTATAAGCTGCATCATACGCAATACCAGTTTCTTTCGTAGCCTTCGAGAGTTTGTAATTTTTGTTTTGCATCAGAGAAATAAATTGAGCGACTTGAGAAGGCTTATATTTGACCGGTGTCCAAATCATTTTAGGCAGTGGCACTCCATCCAAGTCAAGCTCCTCCATCGCGCTGATTGTAGCTAGTATCTCGTTCTCTTCTTCATCAGACGACTCGGAAATATCAGAGAGATTGTCGATCTGATATATCGTTTTAATAGTTGCTCCTCCTTCGTTACCTTTAAGCTGATATTCAAATTCTGCATCGTCTAGTTATTCCCTGACAAATTCAGCCGAAGGATAATAATGATAGAAAATAGATGCGCTCATTGAAGATATCTAATTGTTGATTAACCTGCTTGAAACTTTATATTTTATAAATGTTTTCGTTTTCTGAAAGGGATATTAGGTTTTATACAAAAAGTATTTCAAAGCCGGTTTACCAAGATTCTTGGGTAAAACTGCTCACATGAAATGTAATAAAATAGTTATGACTTAAATACTATATAAAGCTATCCTTGAATATTATAGAAGTTCAAAGTCTTTAAAAGTATACTTGTGTTAATTATCGTATCTTTTTTTTTTTATTCATGATCAAAGGTATTTGCATTAGTTTATAAAAATGGGATGGCAATGTCAATTTTGATTGGCTAAATAAAAAAATTGATTTCTAATTTAGAAAATCTTGCTTTTTAACCGCAAATCACTGTAAACTTTTATATTTCTTTTTCTTTCTTTCTTTTTTTATATATATACAAGCATGAGTAACAATAATGGTATCAGTAATAGAATTCGAATTGGTCAATATAACATTGTTAGTACTGTGGGTACTGGCTCCTTTGGCAAAGTAAAACGTAAAAAAAAGAAATAAAAATAAAAAAAAGTTTATATACAAAATAAATAAACAATTCATTTCATAGTTGCTGTTCACGCTATTACAGGGCAAAAAGTAGCCTTGAAATTCATTAATCGAAAAAAGATTGCGAGTATGGATATGGGTGGTAGAGTGAAGCGTGAGATTCAGTACTTGAAGTTACTTCGTCATCCACATATCATTAAATTGTAAAGAACTATATGAATGAAATAAGCTAATGATGCTAATAAGACTTAAAGATATGAGGTGATTACTACACCAACAGATATTATTATGGTGATTGAATACGCAGGAAAAGAATTATTCAATTATATTGTCGAGAAAGGAAAGGTAAGGAATAGGTTTTATATGCAATACTTGCTCATTTTAGTATCAAAGTTATCTGAAGACGATGCCCGTCGTTTCTTTCAACAAATCATTTGTGCAGTCGAATATTGTCACAGACATAAAATTGCTCACAGAGACTTAAAACCTGAAAAGTATGTAAACAAACCGATTGTCATATGAAAATCATTCTCATTTATCTTAGTTTATTATTGGATGCAAATAATAATGTGAAAATAGCTGACTTTGGTTTATCTAATATCATGACAGATGGTGATTTTTTAAAGACAAGTTGTGGTAGTCCAAATTATGCGGCTGTAAAGTACAAAATATTTACATGTAATATGGCACTCATATCTTATTTATTCTATAGCCTGAAGTGATATCTGGAAGGTACAGCAGGTTTATGAAGAAAAGGAGGAAAGAAAGTTAATGTTTTCATAATAGACTATATGCAGGACCAGAAGTAGATGTTTGGAGTTGTGGTGTGATATTATATGTTATGCTTTGTGGTAGATTACCTTTTGATGATGAATATATACCCACTTTATTCAAAAAGATCAATGGTACAAGCTCAAATTAGGTGTATGTTTTGTACTTATCTATTATTACTTTAGGTGGAATTTATAAAATGCCTTCTTATTTGAGTCCAGACACAAAATCATTATTAAACTCTATGTTAGTCGTTGATCCACTGAAGCGTATAACAATACAAGAAATAAGGTAAAACAATAATAAAAGGCAGCAAGAAAAATAGGACGCTAAAACAGTTGAGCAGACAAAATGAATGGTTTAAAAAGAATTTACCAGATTATCTTCAACCATTACCAAACACTGAAGAAAATGAAAATATGATTATAGATGATAATTTAATATCTGAGTTATCAAAGGTACGAGTACAATCTTGTTTGGGGATATGTTTAGTTGACTGATTTTTTATAAAGAAAATGAATTATCCAACTGAAACAATTCAAAAGGCTTTAAAGGAACCGGAAAACAATCAATTTAAAGTAGCTTATCAACTCGTACTTGATAATAAAAGATTATTAAAAGATTGTAAGTTACACGATTAATTTATACAAACAACTTATATTACAATTAGCTGAACATAATAATAACATTTCAAGCTTCCTTGCCACATCACCACCACCATGGAATACGAATAGCAATACTTCACTGATAGAAGATAGCAACAGTAATATCGAACTAGATGATTCCTCCATCTCTGTCTTGAGCTCAAGCTTACCCAGAGTAGAACCCATCAGCAGAAGAGAACGGTCTACGTCTAGTGCATCCAGATTAGACTCACCTATTCTTCCTGCCACTGGTACACCACCTCCAGGCGCCATGGCCCCTTCTTCCACCCGAACATCTCAACACCGACATTTACCTGTGCCCAAGAAACCCTCCAAGGCATCGAGAACACGGTGGCACTTTGGTATTCGAAGTAAATGTCCTGCTTGGGAGGTTATGCTAGAAATATATCGATCTCTTCAAAATGTTGGTATGGAATGGAGAACGATAGATTCATTTCATCTCAAATGTCGATACAAGTACCCTGATTTAGTAGTGAAATTTGATTTACAGCTTTACAAGTTGGAAAATAATAGCTACTTGGTTGATTTTAAAAATGCAGGTACGAAACGACTGGTCGATGGCAAAGAAGTCAAAAAGAGAGCATCTCACAGTGATCCTTTTGGATGGATACTTGAGGACGAAGAGGATTCAGCAGATCATATGCAAAGTGTATATCCATTTTTAGATGTTTGCAGTAAATTAATCACTGACATTGTATAAAAAAGTATATGCTATAAAGCGGATTATATAAAGAGCATCACTTCTAATAAATCAACATCTACCCTCAAATATACATTTTTAAGCTTAAGTTATTGAACTATGTAGAGAGTTTAAAAACTGTACAGTAATAGATATCATCATCCAATTTCAATCAAAAGTTTTATTTTATTTTTCCCCCTCCTACTTCTTTTTCGGATGAGCACGCAGAATTATCCCTGAGTTATTTTTTTTTGTCGTATGAAAACTTTAATTACCATTCTGAACCACTTTGCACATAATACCAGACTTTTAATTGCCTGATAATCGTTCACTATCAACACTATAGTTACATAAAATAGGAAAAGTTTACAAACCCCTCTTTTATTTATTAATCTTATGACTTGAATATGATCAAACAATAATAGGCTACTTGATATGATTGAGTAATGTAAGAATTTATATTTTAAATTTTTCTTGGCACACTTTATCTTTCAAATCAGCAACGATAACAGATAGCACTGACAGATAGTTTATTGAGAATTTTGATTACATTCATCACAGGCAACACGTCATGATAATGTGCAAAAGTGGGCTTTTCTTTACAAGATTTCGCAGACTGACGTTGATCCACGGGACAAAAATAAATTTTGCTGTTAAGGTTGTATACATTTCCTTCTTTCCTATTGCGCCATTTGCTCTATTTTCTTCAAATAGAGATTCTGCAAGATCACTGCTTAAATCTAGAAGCCTTTTTTTTTTTTTTTTTTTTTTTTTTTTTTTTTTTTTTTAAAAAAAAAAAAAAAAACGAATTTCCCGAATAAAATTTTTAAAAGACTAAAAAATACTTGGAATACTGTACTAAGCCGTAATCTAAAAAACAGCGGGCCAGTAATACTGAAAAGCGAGTTACATTGGAATTTTGCTTTTTAGAGGGAGAATAGGATATAAATGTAAAGCGGGCCGTTTGAATAGCTCTTTTACATAAGTAGAATATTCTTGAAAGATCAACAAGGAATCAGTCCCCGGAAGGTTTTTTTTCCCTTTCTTTATCCCAGCCCCCCCCCCTTTTGTCGGCAAAAAAAAAAAAAAAAAAAAAAAAAAAAAAAAAAAAAAAAAAAATAGTAGTAGCAGTAATAACTTTGAAATCAAGTATGCTCAAGTATTGATAACAATACTCTTTTAAATATCATTTTTATTTAACAAAAGTAAAAAAAATAAAAAAAATAAAAGATATTCAATAGTACCAGTTTGGCTGCCATTGCAATTCAACCCAGGCGACTTTTTTTTTAAGATGATGATCGGGGCTATACTCGATGCATATGTAAGTCTTGATGTCGAAAAAGCTTGAGTTTAATTTACTACAGAAAAAGCAACAGATAATTATAATTATGATAAAAAGAAGTGCTAATTCATTATAGTTAACATTGAATATAAAAAATATAGTTTTTTCTCTTGATGGAAAGTGCACTCTAAACATGACTGATAAAGTTCGATTGGCGCTTTGATCGACGATTACATTTAAAAATCCTTTCTTTTACGAAAAAGCAATATATTAAAATTTTGGTTTTAGCCAAGAAAAGAGATCTATTCTCTAAATACATTCAGCCTATAAAGCTACTACGCAAGATACAATCTATCATCTGTTTCAAATATTAATCTTGACTTTAACCTCATTTGACTTGTACATTCTTTTGAACCAAAAATTAATGCGACATGCAAACAATCTATATTTGTATAAATGTATACTCGATAGGTTTGATTGCAGCATAATTCTTATCGTATCAACAAAGATGGGAGCTCTCTCCACACCTCACCTTTCCTCTTCTTCACTCGGCATTCTTTCAATTATTCAAGTAGATTGAAGGTGCGAAAGTATGCGTGAATGGCAGGAGGAAGAGGGATGGTGGGCCTCTATACTCTTGAACATTAAGGTTTTTTGTTTATTCAACGAGGTATGAATAAGAGAGATACTTGTAGGCTGATTTCTCAACTGATATTGATAGTATTCTTCTTGATGGACTTTAGCATCATTGTTACTGCGTTGTTATTCCTCTCTTTAAATCAACTGCAGTAAAAAATAAAATAATACTGTGCATTATTAAATTCTCCTTCTGTGGTACAATGATAGATCATCAAGAAGCCATACATCTGCAGCCTTATATCAGCTCGCATTGCTTACTAACGGTTACCTCCAGTCCTCTTTATAAACGTTGGTCATTACTTAATAAATGTAATCTTCGTTTTATTTGTTTACAATGCATGAAAAAAGGGTTCAATGCAACTATGGAACACAAAAAAAAAATCAATAGGCAGAGTATATTCAATAAAAAGTCATCTTTCATCTTTTTGTTTTGTAACATGTAATAACGTAACAGGGGAAGAGGAGGAGTTGGAAGAAAGAGAGAAAGAGAAAAAGAAAGGGAAGGGGAATAAGGAATGAGGAGACTACAAGGGGATTAGATGCTATTGTCTCTTTTTTTTTTTTTTTTTTTTTTATATTTTCTAAAGCTTGAACTTTTTGCTTTTTCTCTTTTTCTTCTTCTTTACTTGTAGTGTGAAAGTGCATTTATAAATATTCTTGTCACTTATTTCATACACACTTTTCCCCTTTCCTTACTTTTATAAAGATACCCATCCCTTTTTTATTTTTATCTTTTTTATTATTATTATTACTACAACCCATTAATAATAATAAACTGGAAAAAAGGGGACAGAGCCTTTTGTAATATTTGTATATGAAATCAGCAGTTCAATACATTGTACACGACGAACAGCATCCCAGCTCAAACTACTGCTGCTGCTGCTGTTGTTGTAGTAGTAATTGTTGTTTTCAATTCAGTTCCAACCAATCACTAATAAAATCAAAGGATTCCTGTTGTTGTAGTTGTCTTGATGAACCATTAGCAAATGAATGTATTCAACTCTCGGATAATGAAAAAACAAATAAAAAGAAAATACATGCAATTGATGAATTGTTGCAAACCGAACGCGATTACGTTTACGATTTAAATCATTTAACAAAAGTAAGTATTGGAAGGAAAAAAAAAAAAAAAAAAAAAAAAAAGGCACATTTTCTTTCCCCTTTTTATCCCTCCCTTTTTGTACCCACCTTGCTTTCAACCGTGCTCGCCTCCCCCTTTGCCACTTTAAGAGAATTTGTTTTGAGTATTAAAACAATTGAATTAGGTCTGTTTACAAATACTAAATCGTCAGCCATGGATTATTCCAGAGCATAAAGCGATGATAACAAGGAATATTCAAGACATTTTGTCTTTTCATAAACTATTTATTACACATCTTAACTCTATACAATATGATTGGTGTTTGATCGCAAAGACATTTCTTGATCAGGTAAATAAAGTATGCTGTTGTGAAATGCCTCTTAATCTTTTAGTGTAGATGGCCAACTTCTCACTCTATAAGCAATACTGTGATAAACATACTGAAGCATGGTCACTCTTATCTATTTATCGAAACCGCTCTGAATGGGCTCAATTTACAAAAGAATGTGTATCTCAAGATATAGGAGAAGAAAGAAGATTACATTTCGAAGATTATTTAATTAAAGTAAATTGGCATTCCTTGTATATTCTATGCATCTCATACTATACCCATCATTAGCCTGTACAAAGAATATGTAGATATCAATTACTTATTAAAGAAATAATCAGATATACTGCACGGGAAACACCAGAGTATGACTTGTGGGAAGCCGTACTGAATGAAATGCAGGAGATTGTGACCGAGATAGACGATTTGAAATTTCAACGAGATATGAAAGAACGTACGGATCGATTCATTAAACGTCTTGATGATGATTGGAGAATGAATAAATCCCAGGTATCTCAATTAGGCCATCTCTTGATCGCCGGTGCTATTGAGGTGACCTATTCTGCATTGGGCCAAAGCGTTTCTAAGCCTAGATATTTGGGATGCTTTGTATTTTCGACATATATAATCATGGTCAGGCCCAAAAAGGTAACAAATTATGAACCCAAGCATTGGTTTCCTTTAAGATTAGCCGATTTTGAAAACCTTGAGGATATAGAAGGTTTGCTTATACATTTTGATTTACCTTATGCTTACACTAGTAATAGGTCAACGAGAACACTCATTTATTGTGCGTTGTAAGAAGCATACGTTCGTATTCTCCGCAACTTGTTCACAAGAAAAGCAACTGTGGGTTAAAAAGATACAACAAGCAATTGAAGAGTCCAAGAAAACACAAAAGATTATTTCTAAGCCCATCGTCTCTTCACTTCCTGGACTAGCACCTAAAAGACCACAGAGCATCCGTACTTCTCGTTCATTTACAAATATCTTGGACATGACAATCACAAACGCATCGTCCTCTAATAAACCCTCAAAATCCCCTCTTACACTCCGTCGATCCATCTCAACTCATATTCAGCTAGAACAACAAGAAACGGTGAAACCAGCATTACCACCGTCCAGCAGTTCACTCGTCAAACGCTATTCGGCCGATTATGCCACACGAAAGAAATCAACCGAGCTCAAGCCAAGAAATAATTCAGAGACCTATGCCAAACGCGATTCCTTCTCGGGTCTGTCTCGAAGACGACCGAGTAGCTCACTGGACCTCTTGTCAGATACGAGCAACATGATTGGTAAAATGTCGACTCAGTTCAAAAACAATCATCAAAATGCAATGAGACTCAATGTGGATCATAAGCTTCATGACGTCTGCACTCAAGAATATTTGGCATCAAGAGCTTGGCACAAGGCCTATTACTGTTCAGAACTTGGGTCTCAACACAGCACGAGCCCAGTGAGCCCTCAGGCAGCAACAGAGACGCTCAAGAAGAGGAAATCCACCTCTCTCTTGCGCAACTCTGTATCCAACTTATCACTCATCATACCCAGAAGAAATACTTTTATGGGGGAAGCAGGGGGAAAGCCACAGGTTGAATTTGACACGATATCCACAGCAGACACTTGGTCTCATGTGACGTCTTCAAGAAAATCATCCATGCAGTCTCAAGGACGACGGGATTCACTCGACTGTACATTCACCGTCTCACCTTCTAGCATGACCGACTCAAGCAAGAGTGTCAAGGCCTCCTTCAAAAAGAAAAAGAGGGCTCTAGCAGAAAAGGTGTTGAGACGCATCACGTCCATTCGGCAAATGAGACCACATACACCCGAGTGGAATATGTCTGGGGATACTTTAAGGTGTGAAATGCTAGATGTGGTAAGTCATTGATTGTTTCATCATGGCCGCCCTATGTAACTTGTCTTCTCCTTAGAAAAAAATGTCTTTTCAAAAACACGAGCCTATCAACCCCTTAATCCTAGAAAATGAGGAGATGGCAACTATTACTGCGTTTGCATATGCATCCACCCCATCGGCTAAAAAGAAACCAAGTTGGAAAACTCGTCTAAGACAACCTAAACTTCTTTTCATGCAAGATTTGTAAAATGTACCATCATCTTTCTTATATAAAGTACACACTCTCATTAGAAATCCTTCCCCCCCCCTTTTTTTTCCTCTTTTGAGAGAGCCCCCTTTCTCCTTTTTCCTCATATGAACGACAGAAAATCAAATGTTTATGAACTACAGAAATGGAGATGGGGGTATTTCTTTTTCTTTCTTTTTCTTTTGCCTTGCTTTTTCATACTACTGCCACCTTTGTATGTTTCGCCACGTCTCCAAGATTGCATCTGTTACGTTAAAGTATACCAGTTCAATATTTTCACAAACAGATCATCAACACATGAGCTCAGCTTGGATTGGCACAAGTCTTGTAGATCTCAAAGCAGGCCTTGTATGACATTCACATTCATAAAGACATAAACTAAGACTTATGTTAGGATGCCTTATTAAATGATCAACTTGAAGAATCTGAAAAGATCTTTTGCAATACAGTCAATGACCCATTTCACGCCTTTGGTTACGCACTTTTGATGTACATCAAAGCCATGCTCTCGACTACAGAGCCGCAGCCGATCGATGAAGCTTCAGCTGCTTTTGAAGCTGCCATCCGACAGCTTACACATCATAACGTTCACTGTGATCTCTTGACTGCCCACTCGATCCTGATGCTCTCCTCCCTCCAATTCTTGAAGAATAGTTGGGTGGATCATCTCAAGGCAGCCTATGAGCTACGAAGGGCTTACAGGATCTATGAAAAGCTTTTTGAAGACCGACTGGGCGCCTCGGTATTGGAGCACAACCTGCTGTCGAGTGATGGTCAAGATACGATTGAACATGGTGTCTATTTTGGATTGGGCCTTTTCTACCTTGTGCTTTCATTTTTACCAACAAAAGGTTAGTGTAAAAAAAACGATAGTAGAAAACAAGAAATTAAAGAGAGAAAGTTTGAAAACAAAAAACGTATACAAAAAAAAGTTGTAAAAGTATTAGGTAATTTAGGATTTCGATCGACACCATTGGCATTAGTTGATCTATTAAAGAAATCAAGTCAAAGCAAGACCATGTACGCGCCTTTGAGTTCTATTGCCCTGTTGTATTATTATGCTAATAGAAGCATGTATGTACAGTTGGATACACATCAATCTTTATGGATTAAAGATCGATTGGATTCATTAAAGCTAGACTATCCAAACAGTCCTCTCTTGCAATTATTACAAGTCAAACTGTTGAAAACCTCGACCAACTTGGATCGATGTCTGCAAACACTTTATACAGCAAAGAAGATTTGTCATAAAATAAATGAAAAAGGAATCATCAAGTCTAGTTCTATAAAAGAATACAACCAGTTTAGATTATTTATCCTTTTTGAGATAGGATGGTAAACGACAGCTACACTGTGTATAATTGCTAATATCTTTTGTAGGTTACAGATATTTTCTGGTAATTACAGGGAGGCGTCAGAGGTATTTTTCTGCTTGGAAAGCATGAGTCACTGGTCTCGTTTCTTTTATCATTTTGTATCTACTTGTTGTATGATTGCCGAGGGCTTCTTTGATAAAGCGGCTCGCGAAGCTTCTCAGCTGATTACACTATTTGAAGGCAAAAGAAAGCTGGGCATGTCTGCAAATGAGCATTGGGCAGAGTCCAAGGTCAAACAGTGGATGCAACTTGCCAAGACACATGGTATCCCGCTGGCTCAGGTGTTCAACATGGTAAGTCCCCCTATGTGGGAACTGGCTTATTTTGTAAATGGTGTCTCTTGCTGGTCAGAGCCCATTTTACGAAACATGGAGCATCAGCTGACAGGGATGATGAAGAATGAATGCCCCGACTATTTTGCCTTCCTTTTGATGGGAGTTATTTACAGAGACAGAATGAAGAACAGAGAGCTTGCTCTTAGTTCCTTTTGTACTGTCGTGAATCATGCTACGGAACATTGGACAGTTCCTTGTGCCATGTATGAAATTGCTGCTACTCATTATATAGCCTTGGATGGAAGGAAACCAGGGATAGATGAAAAAAACTTGGTTTTGGATTGGATCAAGCGTGTAGATTTTTATTATGCGCATACCTCAAATAATGATGAATGGAAAACGTGCATGAAAATGAAGTGTCAAGTCTTACTTGAATCTTTTTAAATAAAAGCTTGTATGTTTCAAAAAGCCAATCTTTTTTAATACACGCATGTACAACGTTTGAAAAATCGCGATAAAAGCTATATGAAATAATCCGATAAAGGGGACGCTTGAGTGGTCAATCTCTCGTCCCTTGCTACAATCATCATCTATGCACACTAATAAGATTATTATATGCCAGCTATTGTGTTTACTTGAGGCGTTGTATCAAACATTTTATATTTTGAATTCAAACGTTCGTCTAACTCTAGTATGTCTGTTACATTTCTATATTGATAACAATAGTTGAACACTGACTGAACCACCGCAGTCTTCTGGTTAAGCATTCGTTCATACCTTTCCATCACTCGTTGATATGCTCTTGCAACAAATCTTTGGACATTTGTTTTTAAAAACGAGCAAAAACGTACAAACAACCTTCTGCTAAATATACCCAACTGTTTATTGCTGCTAAGACATCTTCTCCAAAGAGACAACCAACACTTCTTGGACTGCAGCCTCAACTTTCGCTTTCTACAATAATTTGAATACAATGTTACCAGCTAAACACCTTTTATCTTCAGGATCCGGTCAGCGCAAAACACAGGTGGTTCTATCATGAGGAACTTGTTTTCTATCAATCATTTTAATCTATTTTCTACTTGAATATACAAAAAATACATTATATTATCAAAAAAGTGGAGGAGTACTGAAGGCTGGGATCGTTGGTTTTTCAACTGGTTGTAAAAAAAATCGAGATTCAAGAGTCCTGTTCTCATTCTCAAGTTTTACCGATATACAAAGTATATGAGCTCAACTTGTTGGGAACCATTTCTATTGTTTTAAGAGTCGTGTTCATTCAAAAAAATACTGAAACAAGAATGGCTCTTTTGCAGTCTCCTCTCGCTGCTCACGTCAACAACTGGATGCAGATTATATACAAAACTGGTGGTTCTTTGAGAAATAAAGATGCGAAATCTGTGTCGTACACCCTTCTTATTCTCTCGTGTCCACCTCTGTCCTCTGCATTTATTTCAACTTTTGTCGCGTGTTGGATCACGACACAAAAACCAAGGATGTCTTTTTTTTCTTTTTTTAATTTTATTAAATAAATTAAAACATATAGAAAGCCACACGTCATAATGAGAGGTATGCTTTTACTGCTGATGGTAGAGCCTAATTCTTTCAAAAACGGAGGTAACAATGTGGATCGGTGATAAAGGTACATTGTCAAAACTATACCGCCAATGGGCTCGCCAGATGAACAGCATAATGTAATAACTGAGTATGAGCAACTTCATATTGTCAACATGTTCATAACGGCTCATTTTACTGAGAATCTCGTAAATGTCTTCTGGATTGAATTCCAAGTAGGGTACAAACTGAGAGAGAGCTTCTTGCCATATCAGCCATTTGTAAAGGCAAGAAATCACCAGATGATGAATATCTTTTCTGGAAGCCTGTCAAAGTTTGCAAGCACTTGAAACGTCCGGATTAAAGTGAGCTATTGTAAGTTGACAATGTAGTTTGCCCATAAATAAACCGGAAACACAACGATCGTGCTTCAGGGAGCATCTTTAAGGACCATAAGCGAACCCACTCAGTAGAAGAAAAGTACCTGATAGTTTGGAAGAGTTATTTCCACAACTTGCAAACATGACAGAAACCGAAAAGATTTTAAAAGTGGAGAGGCATATGAATTATGATCAATGTCAAAATTGCCAAGGTTGGTGACAGATGAATGAGCAAAAATTGTAACAAATTGAAACCTCGGTGCAGCCATTTGATTTTATCAACTATTACAATTTACTTGAACAAAAACCAATTGCTTATGTGTTATAAAACTTTTAAAATGAACAAATTTATTAACAATATATGAATTCTTTTTTCTGAATTTTTTATTTATTGCATAATTTTACACTGTGTTTCGAACACATGCAGGATGTCACAAATTTCATCCACAGAGCCAAGCAATTGAGGAAGCTCCTCTAATACAGTAGGGAACTTCAAATGGTAAAGTTCGGTCATCAAGATCAAACCACCGGCTTTCTTCTCAACGAAGTAAAATGCAATGTCTGCACCTATTAATTTATACAAGTAAAATTAGGGACTAGCTTATTTTTTATATTTAACGACTTACCAACAACCTGCAGATCCAATACACCGTTAAGGTGATTCAATTCGATGGCATTTTTGGAAAATACGCCTAATTTATTTAGGTCGTAGTTCAGCTTCACCTTGTCTTTGGAGTATTTGGCTGATTTGACCTCAACAAACGCTATGCTTTTGTTTTTATTTGCCATCAACGTGACACAACCGTCTGGCCTTTTGCTTGACGAATTAACTTCATCTTCTTTGTACTCTTCTGTTTGAGCATCAGTCCATCTAAAATAGATGTTTTTTCCGACATCATCAAACAAAGGCAACAAGGCAGGCTCTATCACTCTGGTGATAAGCTCTAACTCTTTCTTGTTATATTGAACGATTGGAAGCTCTTCGACTAACTTTTTAAAGCATAATATCGTCCTGTTTACATATTCGTTTCCATCTTCATCAACCATCATCAACAACTTAGACACTGCTTTGATTGTTGTAGTTTTTCCTCTATTCAACTCTTGTATAATATCCATAATAGTAATCAGCTTATCTCGAGGAAACTTTTGGGAATACATTCCAATGTTATTGTAAGTTTCTTCTTTGATTTTTCTGGTGGCATTAACATCAATAAACTCATTCAACTCCATATTTGCAGATCCATTTTTGATCAATAATATGCCAGATGTGGCAAAGATTTCATTAATGTGGTCGGCAAAAAGCAATGGACCAGTTTCAATCATCTCTTGAATACGTACTTAACCCCAGCATAAATGCCGCTACACCACTAAATAGAAAATTTTTGTAAGTAACAGCTTTTTGGAGCACTCTAACAATAAATTTTTTACTTTGTAAAATAAGATCGAAGATCTGTTGGCTCTTTTGACTTATTTAGTTCAGCACAAGAGTCAGCCAATTTCATTCGAATTCGGCGATGTAATTTACGATCAGGATCGTCCAAAGGAACTTCGTACATGAGAATAGTTTCATAGGCTTCTCTCAACCGCTTTTTACACTCTATTATATCGACACGCTGCTCATCTTGCTCTGTATTATCATTTTCTTCTGTTTCATCTATGTTGCCTTCTGCCGTTTCTCCATTATTAGTAGTGCTTGTTGTATAACATACTATCATCTCGCTTTCATCTGCTTCAAGGTTCAACTGGCTAACATCAGTAACTTTGTTGTCAAAGTTCCCGAGGAGATCTGGGAGCATTCCATTTATTGTTTCTGGTTTTACTTTAAGCCATGCATTAGCTAGAAAAAGCATAGCCTGAACTTGATCTATTTTGTAAACATTCAGATTATCCAACTTTTTACTGATATACAGACATAAAGCACGGTCGTACTGCTGGGCTCGGAAGTGTGCCTTAAAGTTGTCAATAATTCCTGTATATGCAAAATATGAATGAGAAAACTGCAAAATAAAAAGACAGCTTATATAGCATTTTATCAACAAATAATAGGCTACCTGCATCAAGAGTCTGTAGCTTGCTAGTCGTGTTTGCTAGGAGAAATATCAATTTAATACTGTTGAGCGGAATTCTTATTTTATGAATGAACGCATTATCCAAAAGAAGAGTAATTTTTTGATTCTGTCTTCCAAAGGCAACATTTAACTTTTTCACGTATGTTGTCATCCAAGCATTAGTAGAATAATGGTATTCAATTTCATGTTTTTTCCAATTGCAGCCATGGATAACAAATTAGCTCTTGCTTTAAAACATTTGGGGCGCTTGTCTTGTGCGATAACAATTGGTTGCTCTTTGTAAGTTCCATCCAAGTTACAGAGCAATCCAACTGTCAGACGAGTTTTACTTTTTTTTTTATGCCATCAAGCGACTCGGAACATATGGCTCTTCTTGGTGGTTGCTGGTAATATAAGCCTGTTTCAAAGTTCATGATATCTATAGGATCATATGGTTCAAGAATTTCTTCTATATTCCTCAATTCGTTCTGGATGTTTTCAGAAGTGATGTCTACCAAGGCATTTTCACCATGTATTGGCCTGTATTTTACTCCAATTCGCTTGAAAAGTTTGATGAGCCATCCAGAGGAAAATGAAATTTCATTTTCAGGGATTCTATACTTCACTCAAGCAACATGTCTCACATATCGAAGGATTGAGTCTCGATTGACTGGCAGATTGTTATTGTTCATGTCTGCAACAAGTTTTACTACTTCATCATCAAGTTGAGGATAGCGTGTTGTTTTTAGATTTTTGCCATTATTGACAACATTAATATTGCTATGTAACGTTTCAGCATTTTTGAGAATGTTTGATATAGTCTGTTGGGCAAGTGGTTGATCTAAATTGAATTTCTTCATAGCCCATTCATCTAATTCTGTTTGATTAAGCTGGCCAGTAGCATTTTGATCCAAAAGCTCAATTTTTTGAGAAATAGAAAGGAATACGCGTTTATTATTACGTTTTTTATAGATATAATCTAAAGAAAGAAAGAAAATAACTTGTTATATCAAATATTTATTCTCATCAAAATTATTTTAAATCTACGACTCGTATATTATCCTTCCAGCAACTTCCATCAAGTCTTATACTATTTTCAGGGATGAATGTCGCATTATTACAAATTTTACAATACAATTCATACATAATGACGATAAATTCACACGGCATTCTTTCCTGAAAATAGTGTAAAAGCAAGTTTTGATTTGTTAATGTCGTTACACAGTTACCAAATCTATACCAGCCGACAGTGGCCTGTGTGGAAACATGTTGTACAAACATGCCTATAATGTAGCTACAATACAAATTTTGATTTAAGTGTATGTTCTATTTAAGGGTGGATATTCCAAAAATTTTGGCTATCCTTAAACAGAGCGACTGCTGTAATTTTAATAACTTTATTGATTTTTAACTTTTTAGTCAAAGAAATAACATCAATGAAACTTGCATCGCTTCCAGTATCAATCAAACTAATAAGTTTTACGTTCTCTATAAAGATAGGAGTCAATAAATTAAGTGCACTATTATCACTATATTCTTTATCATTGTTTTTATTTGGATACTTACAATCGTAGCTCAAGTCCTCCATTATCGCCTCAACTTCAGCAGTGGCCTTGTCAATCTGATTATCTTCTTGTTTCTCTACCTTGGAAACAGCAAGAACTCTTCTAGGCTCATCTTTTTTGCATGCATGGCCTTTAAACCCATGGTTGGTGGCACTTGTAACAATTGTTTTCTTTTCCATGCTCTTCTCAGCTCTATTCTTCAGGCTGTAACAATCCTTGGAGTTATGAGAACCATTCTTCCCATGATGGGAACGAAAGAAAGTTTTGGCCGACTTGTTTGCCTTGATAGGCTTGCTAATGCGATGCTTGCTTGCAAGCCCATGGCCTACACCTTCTTGCTTCTTTACCCGATTTGCACCAGGAATCATAAAAGTGTCTTCAGCATACAGATTGTTGTCATCACCAAGGATATCACGTCCCACCTGCGATAAGTACTCAACAGTCCAATTGTGTGGTCTGCTTCGCTTTCCTTCCACTCTTGTCACAGTCATACAGATGATAGTTTGGACAGATAGCGTCAATGATGCCAAAAAACGATAAGCGATACGTGGATCATCCTTAGGAAGTCCCACATAAAAAACAGCTCACAGAAATTTCTTAGAATAATCACTGATAGATTCCTTGCTGCTCATTGTCATTGTGAAAACCAAGCCATTGTAATAGCTACTTGACATGCTTGATCCATGATGATCTACGAATGCTTGTCTTGCTTCGGACCAATTACAACATCTCTTGAGCTCGGTCTTTACCCAGGCATTATCACTGTAAGGTAAACAAAGTGGTAAATTTTTTTTCCAAGCATGCTCAACACTCTGATACAGTGCGACCGGTTGATTTTGTCGGTTTGAGAAAAAGAAATGTCGTTTTGTCAAAAATAATTGTCATCTCCATGGATTCTATGCTCTGATTACCCATGTCTAAGTCAGAGCGTAACCGCTGTATACGCTGGAGACTAGACTGGCTCCCTGGTGGCAAGCCAAGACCATGTCCAAAACACCCTATGCAACAGTTCTCTAAGAATCATTCTATCAACTGTCTTGATATGCACCGACACTTGTTTATGCCCGAAACTGTCCAGGATCCACTGTCATTTCTTTTGAACATGCTTCCTCTATGTCCTTCGATTCCCCCGAATTCAGCTCTCACCTGGTATCAGCGATGGCTGATTATATACTTCATACTGCATGAATTAGATCAGCTACACCATGACAAACTGATTCCAGCCAAATACTCCTATGGTCAAAAGCTTTTTATATGGCGAAGTCAATTCATTTGGCTTTTCTTTGATAACCCCACTCATTCCTCCCCTTTCATATTTTTTTACTCTTGCTCCCAAAAGAGGGTTTTATTTTCTAAGCATGAATATCCTAAAGGATAGATCTGGTCCGGAAAGATGTTTATTATCTTATTTCTGGGCTCGATTGGACCTTAAATAAAAGATTATGTTTTAAAAAAAAGTATTTGTCGACTCAGGCCAAAGTAATTGTTTTCAAAAAATTAAATTCTCGGCTTTGAAAGTCATATTTTGTCAGTTTTTCATACAAAAATGTCGTTTTTAAAAAAAAGATATTTATTTAAATAAAATATGTTTAGAATGGTGTTTTGTTATAGTAGTTAACAATTTGGCGCTTAGAGTGATCAGAGAAGGCATAAAGATCACTAACGGGTATGTCATTACAAGCTTCGGCAATTCTGCTTCACAAATTTTTTTCAGCCATCAGTCGCTGACGGTTCAACCTTTCCTTTACTATAGCCCAAAATTGCTCAATGGGATTCAATTCAGGCGAATAAGGGGGCAGGTACATTGTTTTATGACCCCTGCTTTCAATTTTTCTAATCATTGGCTTCGATTTATGGATTGAACAATTATCCATAACAAGATAACTTCCCTTTAAGCTTTCATCAAGATCTATGACGTCAAAAAGTTCATTCATAAACTTGACAAAGTGAGCAGTAGTTGTGCCTCTTGCTATTGGCTTATTGTTTTCATCGACGTTACCTTCTGCGATGTTTGCGTACTCTATAGTGGGTTTCTTTATGATAATCTCACCCACAGCTCGTTCTCTCCCTTTGCTCGATTTTCTCTTTTTCTTTGCAACTACCGTTTCCTTTTTTTTCAGTAGCTTCTCCTTTTTTGGTGGTGGCTTCTTCAAAACAACATGGATAACACTAGACGAATGTATAGCATCGATAATCGTATGGGATGGCGACTTAGTTTTCGAGATTATCGCTTTAGCAGGTGTTCCAACGGCGAAGCTAGCCCAATTGTTTCTCAAGTTAATATAAAATCCAGCCTCATTTACATATAGTGTGAATTAATATATGAATATAAAAGTAAAAGTGTTGTTCTAATATTATTTCATTCATGTATTCGATGTTGATATTTGCCATTCTAATCTGTCATGTGTAATTCATATAAATGTATAGCTAAATGATTATTATGTTTTTCCAATAAATGAACAATATCGTATAAACGATATTTAAATATCATGTATAAGAAAGAATACGAATATAATCATTTACGTAACTCAAGATGTATTCTATAAACTAGTTTTAGTTATGTCAACTAAAATAATGTAAACGTCAATGCTAATTGTATTTGAATTATTAACGTATTGAGATTTATTTCTTATTAAAATATTAAAGAATATTATATCTACCCAACAGTGACAACGAGCAAAAATTATCGACAGCGACACAAAAAAAAAGAGAGAAAGACAGAGGTTGCAAAACTACAAGTCTGAGCCATTTATCAGCGATGACGGGTACTTGTGATATTCTAAAGGATTAGAATGCATTCTTGCCAGTGACATGAGCATTGGCAGCCTCGGGCCATTTGAATAACAAAGACCCAAATCCTTCATGGCGGCGAGCTTTGGCGTTAGACGTGCCACATTTTCTTTGTTGTATTCTTCGGAAAAAAATATGCAGAGAGTCCTTTCCCCTGAAATACAATGATTGGTTGTATCCATTAACACACTTCGAGGTTTGTCCAAAGAAAAAATTTTTTGGTTTATTGACTGACCTTTTTATCGTGGACCAACCTTTCTTATCGTTTTCTTGTTTCCTAAACTACGTCGGGGTCTCCTTCAACAAAATTGACCAAGTCTTTGAGCTCTGCTTTTTAGAGTCTTTGACTCCTTATTTGATTCTGCCACTGTCTTTTCTGCTCTCAACAATACATAAGATCTACCTACTGCAATACCTCTGAATTGCAGTTTGTCTCTGCCTCTCTCTGCGGTTGTGCAATGGACATCTGAATTTTCATTGCAAGAACAAAAATTCTTTGATACTGTCCTCATTCAAGATGCTTTCGAACTTGTTGTAGGACTTTCCTGTCTACGTCCAAAAGCGCTTTCATCCGATCGGCTAAATTTAACTGTTGGTAGAACTCGTGTGAAGAAAATGCTGCGATGGATTATAACCGGTAAAGTAACCTTGCTTCCTTTTTTTATAAAGTTGTGCCTTTCAAACTTCCCTGCATGGGAACAACGCCTCCAAGGATCTGGTGCTTTGGACTCCTTTTGTAAACACCTGATTACAGATGCTCTGGATATTGGCTCAGAAAGGATTACACCCAAGTATTTCCATACAAACCGCCAGACAAGGCTTTTACAGTCTATCCCAACTAGGTCTCCTGTACACACAAAACCGGCTATGCTTTGGAATTTTTTTCTGGAAACTGAAGACCCCTTTAGCAATTCGTACATCTTGGTATCGTTTATTACAAGACAAATTCCCTTGTGCAGCAACGATTCACAAAGTCGTACCAGACCATTGCAACTCTTCTTGTCGCTTGTGTACACCTCATTTGATTACCGAACATGTCGATCATTTCTTCTTTCTCTGTCCTCCAAGACGTCTTTTTTGGGAACAAATATGCCCTCATTTTTTTGGATACACTATGATTACTCATGAAGTGTACAAGGCTATACATCTTTTAATCTTTCCTCCTCAACGATTATCCTTAATATTGAACGAAAGTATCACTGCTTGAACTATTCTTGGTATATGGAAGGCTCACTGGCGTTTTATCTTTGACGAAGTCCCTTTCGACCCCATAAGGGTCTTCCAAAATATCCTCTCTTTAGTTGGCCCCTTTCGGTCCAACGCCTTGTCCTCATTAGTTCAATTTTCACATTCATTATCTTTTGCTCTTTTATGTTACTCTTTGTTAATCCAGAGATCACTGCTGATATACACGTGACTTCATGTATCTTCATTATTCACTTAGAACAAACCCAACGGTAGAGGGGTATTAGATTAACTTTAATAGGTCAGAGCTAAATATTTAATACCTTTTGTGAGGATGTCACTTTGTGGTCCCTTTTAACTCGTACCCTATTAAAATTTCAACCCTATATTTTTTAAAATTGACATGAGCTCTGGCGATGTTTACGCAGCTATAGCAGAACGATTCAGCAAATTTAAACAGTTTCAAAACGTAGCAAATTAGTATCTTCTTGCTTTGAAAGGCTTTAATCTTGAATATGACGAAGAAAGCCACTATGTCAGGTCACTTTCTGGTCATAAAGTTGTCAACCGAGATCGCATCGGGAATCATCTTCGTCTCATTGCAGATGGCATCTTGTAATCATCAACCTACGATAAAAAAAACTTTTTCTGCCGTTTCAGAATGCGCCGAAGCGTGTTTATTGGTATTATTAAAGTCATTTAACTTAAGGATTACCGTTTTCTTCAGTATAAGTACAAGCCTACCAGTAAAGCTGGATTTTCATCTTACCAGAAAATGGCAGCTGCCACCCACCAGGTAGCTTATGAATACGGATATCACTTTATGCACTTCAAAACCCATGATTACTCTGCCAAGTGCGTAGATGAATATTTTCGTATGCCAGAAAATTCAGCGATGTAGTTGAAGTTGTTTTGCAATGTTTATCATAGTAAAATTCAGCTTTATTTAATCTAAAAATGCAATCGTCCATCAACTTATTGCATTTTTAATATATAGAGAAGTCAACTGAATGCATTCTGAGATGATATATAAGCGAGAAAGTTGAAGATCCATTATTAAGATGATTTACATATAGCATTACACCAAAGATAATAGTATAACGCAGTGCAGCAAACTTTGGCAGCCTTTGACTTTTCTCTATCTAACAAGTTCAAATCCAGAAAAATATAAACAAATACGTGTGCATAATAAATATCACTCAAAGTAAATTTCTTTGTTTTTCTTTTATTTTACTTAACATCAAGAACAAGAATTCCCTTGAAGCATATACACTTGATTGTAATCCCTTTTATTTTATCTTTTTATTTTACTTTACTCAAAACAGTTTGATCTACTTAACAAGATCTGGTGGTCACTTATTACAAGTGAACTTATATTCAATCTATTACTATTTTGGGAACCAGACACTATCCAAAATTTTGGTCTCAAGTCAAGAACCCTTTATAACAAGCCTACTTTATGCTGCAAAAACCTTATAAACTTCAACTTCACAATAGGTCTGATAATTCCTATTGACTTTAATATCTTTGGGCGAAATTTTAAGATCTATTAACTTTAATAGGGCCGCTAATAGGGACCGTTGGGTGACAACTTTTTTGATTTCGAGGTATTAAAGTTAATTTAATCGAGACCGTTGGGTTTGCTCTAAACAATTCGGCTTACCAGCCCCTACAAAAAACCCCCTTTCTTATTGTGAACCAACCTTCATCGATACCTGTTATGACAAATGTCTCTCGGAACAATGCTCTATGCATCTTTTACATCGAAGAAATTACTGACGGACCTGCCAAAGTCTCGTAGTGAAACTTGATTCGCTCTGCGGGTTAGATATATGCTATGTCGAAGATCCAAGGAAACCGATGCTGTAAACAAAAGTGAAGATCAATGGCAACCCAGCTTATTATCATCGTTATGCCAATGACCATCCAGAACCAGAGACATCTGTGGATAAAGTGATACTTAGTAAGTGATTATGAATATTGTTTTGGCACATCATGGCACACACCATGTATTAATGTTTATAACTTTACTAGAAAACCACAAACAAGTTATTGATTAGTACACCACCTGATCAAAAGCTTTTCAAGAGCAAGCTAATGTCAATGAAGGAAATTTATTCAGAAATAATCCTCATCACAGATCTGTTTAATGACAAGTCCGTGAAATCGTTTTCTGCTTGGTGTGGAATGGCCAAACTTAACTTTGTCAGTATCGAACAACAACGCAAATATCAAAAGAATGAACAAAAGACAAGGCGTCATTTGCTCTGGGTACTCAAGAAAGAACATCAGGGTAAGTATACTCTCGCAGCACGTGAACGTATATTCATATATCTATATATTTATATGCAGAACCGATAGAAGATGCTGAATGTGGACCGAAATCACAAAGCGTAAATTGAAGACTTAAAAAAGGATGAATATCAAGTAATTGGCTACGTACGCACATCATCAGGAAAGGAGAATGCAAGTACGAAACTTCGACTCTTGGATTCGATGGTGGATAGACTGATCAAAGATTATTCTGTGGACATGATGTCCGCGTCGTACTCTTCTACATCCAAGCAACCATTTGCAGACCATGACAGAACCGATCCCGTCCATGTGCCAAAGTCTTCGGGAAACACACAAGGTATTATATGCAGATAAAAAAAAATAACGCGTTTGCTTAGTCTAACATGCAATATAGACCTGTTGCGACTTTTGTCTATCGCCAGTAGGCCAATCGCGATTATCGCAATTGATTTTGCCAGACTAACTACTAATACAAATGACTTAATCCAGCCTCTTCGGTAAGTTGAATCATATGGTACAAGTATATTTTAATGTACTCTGTGTGATTTTAATGTGCTCTATGTAGGGATCACGAAATTGTAAAAACCGTGTTGATTGACAAGATTTATAACCTCTTCTAGTTATAGCATTCACTACAAACGCAGTGTGATGGATTCTACAATTATCTATGACAATATAAAAGCCTTTTTTGTTGTGTCTATCAAGAACTTCAATGATTTCATGAATAAATTTGTCGATATGGTATGCTGTGGTGCCTTTAGGACGTTTTTATTTTGAGCTTCCAGATGATGGATCTGCCTTTCTCTTCTTCGGATTGTTAGGTAGATTTAATTCTTTTTCAATTTTTTCGACGTCATCTAGTTTCAATGGTTCAACCTTTGATAATTCCATAAGGTAAGATGCATCCAACAAGAGATAATTTACACCGCGTCGACTATGAACTTTGACATGTGCGGGTTCACCAACCCTTGACTAAGCTTCTCTCCTAATTATTTGATTGTTGAAAGCGGCTTCATCAATAAAAACACGATTTCTTTGGAAATCAACACCTATTTCTTTACACTTGCTTATAATTTGCACACGCAGATTTAATGTTCTTTCAGCATTTATATCTAAATTATACTTCAATGAAAAACAATAGGTCTTTGTCAAGTGCTTCCATAAGGAGGTAATGAAATTGATAGCCCCTTAAACTTCTTGGTCAAAGCTTCTTGTGTTAAACCGAGAGTAGAAGATAGATTGTTGTCAAAATGGTTTATTAAAAAATTTGTATGCTCTTGTAAAAGCTTTTCTGGCGTTCCTCTATTACGATTTGGTTTAGGGGTCCCAGGCAAAACTGTACCATCACTTGCATTTTATTCGTGGAACAAAACATATGCGTTGCTTCTAGGAAGTGTCATTTCCCAACAAGTCAGATATTAATAATGTAGCTAATCTGGAAAGTCAAGCGGTTTTTCTTCAAGCTATTGATAAACATTCCGTTGTTATCGCCGCTTCAGAATCTGAAGGCTTGAACTTTAAAGATAGAAGTCTTAACCTTGTTCTCAGAGACCAATTTCCTAAAGTCATAGGCCTTAGAGAAAGCAAAATTGGTAGAGCCCATCAGTACATTGAGCTTAATTTTGGTAATGAAGAAGATAAGATGGAAGTATTAAATAAGGAGTTTTGATTTTTGGTAGAAAAATCCAAGTACAAGCAATGATGGATAAAAACTCAGATGTGATCAGAATAGGGATCACCAATATTCCTTATGAAAAGGACGACAAGTTGAAGCCGTTGATGATACAGTTATTTGAAAAGTATGGAAGCATTTTGGAAATAAGACTCCATCATATGAGTGGATGGTAGTTGGTTTAACGTCAGGGGGTATGTTACTCTTGTCAAGGATAAAACAAAAAATCATGAGCCATTCGCACCTCAAATTCCATCTTGGGAACAAGACCACTATTTACACATTATCTGGAGCAATATGAAGCTCATTTGCAACCATTGTCATGTTGATGATCATACATGAGTGAATTGTCTAGTTCTTCTCTGTAGAAGAAAAGCTTGTTTTACCTGTGAGAGTACACAACATTTAAAAGCCCAATGTCCTGATGCTCCTTGGAATCGTAAGAGAAAACAAGTGGCAACCCACCGCACTAGGATGATGAACGCTAATGTAGAGTAGATGAATACTGAAAAAGAGACAGCTATATTGAGTAATCTTCAAAAAATGGATTCGGAAATGCCAGAAGATAATAGTAAGCCCGACATTACATCCGTAGCAGAAGACAAGGATGATTTTCAGGAGGTCATTTCTACTTTGGAATCAGTGCCTTGGATGCCCAACATGGTTCACTAACGACTAACGAACCATATTCTATAAAGAAACTATCAGCAAGCTTGAAAGCTCGGTTAACATTCATTCACAGCGCCAGCTCTCTGTTTATGGCAGGGCACACATTACTAATACACTCACACTCTCCAAGTTGTGACATTTTCTGCGAATTACACGTCTCCCAAAAAGCTTTTACAACAAGGTGTCTTCTATTGTATATCAATTCGTGACTCACAACCTGTTTCCCAGGATTGCTCGGACAACTCTAGAACAGCCGAAAGACAAAGGAGGTGTTTCATTACTGAATGTAGAAGTTCAGCAAATGGTTTTCCAGTTTCGATATATCAATCCATTACTGTTCAACTGTCGTCAAAGGATACTAGGCTCCTTGTACAAGGGGCTGATATTTACTCTACAATCTTCCTTTGATGCTCCCTCACACGCCATCCCTTTGATATTCAAACATTCCAGATCATACGGTAACATGAAAGGCCTCCATCCACTAATCCCTATGTTTAGTGCTTTGGACTCCTGTCCTCGTTTACCTACCGAAAATGACCTGACAATATGATCACAAACTAGTCTATTCATTCCTTTCAAAGATATATGCAAAGAAGGCCCACAAGAAAAATTCAAGTTTAGCAAGTTTCTTCAAGCACAAAAAGCATATCATTTCTTTGAACGAGGTTTCTTTTCAAAGGGTGTACAATTCAAAAACAGACAACATTGTGGCTCTCCCAACATTCTACAAAAAATCAAAAATGCTGTACTTACTGGAAACCTTATCTTCAAGCCATATTTTGCATCTTTATTATCAGCTGAACAGCAAGACCTTGAATTGGACAATGAAGACCATCCAACTGAATCAAAGATCAACTTTGACCCATTCATTCAACAGATGAGCTATGAAGATATCAATATGACAACATTGGAGAATCGTCCACTAAAGACAATGTTCAGCTTCAACTCAAATATAAGCCACAACAACTGGAAATCTTTTATCAGTAGCTCTATACATCCTATTCCAAGAAATGTATGGTACAGACTTCTTTATAAGAAATTATCCACTCGAGCCAATTCGCATAGAATCATCCCAGCAGAGGTAGACGACGACTATTGCCAATTGTGCAAGCTACCGGAAACAGAGCAGCCTATGCTCTTGACTTGTATTCAAAAACAAGACTTGTGGAACGCAGTTTTCAAGAAATACTTGTCAAATCCTAAAGATCCCAACTGTAGTTCAAGATTTGAGGATTTATCTACACTTAGATGATCCAAGTATTACATCTTACACTATCATGATAAGTTTACACTCTATGATTTTTTTGGCTACAGTCATTCGATTCATTTGGCAACAATTCTTTGAACAGACTCCTGTCGTGGATGAGATTGTCGTCCATCAAATTCAGAAGGAACTATTGACACTATCTGCCTACCATTCTCTATGCTAATATTTTTGTATGTTTACAAGTCACTATTGGATACACTTGTATCGCTCTTACTCCTTGTACTCTTTGATGAGTTTTAATATAAAAAAAATCGTCAGACGAACTCAGTTTATCTAACGTCATCTATTGATACAACACGTAACCGAGATGACTGTTGCGCCATCCATGCTTTCTGATCCTCTGCTAATAGATTCTGGCCAACCCAAACCCTATCGGGCCGTCTCCATCGCATGTCAACCGCATCGTCATGGATCCCAAGGTCTCACTGACTACTTTTCTGCAAGTCACCCTCTTTGCGATCGTGGTGTGATTCATGCCACTGTCGATTCTGCAGACAGATCGATCGAGCTGGACAAGGACTGGATGTCCTTTATTTTTGTGAAAGGATGTAGATCCAGGTTGCAACTCACTTGATCCACCTCTTGTTCTGATCTTTTTGTCGACGGACCCTGCCGATCGACAGGCTTTGACTTGTATGAGTCACACCTGTCCGATCGGAATCTGACGAGCTCTCAAAAAGGGGGGGGGGGCAAACAGGACCTTGGCGAGCCTGTGCGGGATGGACGACGACGGTGTCCAACGGGGGAGATCCTTTATAAAAATAAACGATTTATTTACAAGAAAGGAAATCTGCCGTCAACTCTGAAAGAAGGGGAGGGGGGATATTAAACAAGCATGCCTGCAATCGAAGCAGATAACCAAGTACTGAGTGTACCACAAATTAAAGCAGAGATGGCCAATTTGGCCACATCACCCGAACGATTCGGCGCCAACGTGCTCAAGACACCGACCTGAGTACCGACCGAACCAAAATTGGCAAATCCACAAAGGGCATAGGTAGCCACCAGTTCAGATCGAGCCGACAGCAGGCCTTTGTAGTGTGCGGTCATGTCTTGATAAGCAGCGAATTCGTTGGCCCAAATCTTGGTGGCCATCAGTGTCCCGACCGACACGAGGTCCTTGTCATCGACGCCTATTAACCAAGCGATCTGGGGAAAGTGTGGTGAGTAAATATAAAAAAGAAAAGAAGGCAACTTACGGGGACAAAGACGTAACCGGTCACCATTTGAAGTGTGAGGTTCTGAATGGTCAGGAAATGACCAGCCCACGTCAAGAATCCGTTGAATGCATTCAAGAGGGACAAGAGAGCGATCAAATTGGCCATGATCAAAAAGACGATTTCGATACCAACTTTAGCACCCTTACCAGCAGCGTGAATGATGTTGGTTGTTGTAGCAGAATCAGCATACGTAGGCACGGTTTTCATGTTCTTGACAATGGATTCTTCTGTTTCAGGGTATCTTAATTTAGAAATACCGATCGAACAAGGAATGGACATGATACAAGACGTCAAGAGCGCCTTGGCAGAGACACCCATCGCAATATAACCATAGAGCGTCGAACCGGAAATGGTAGCAAATCCACAGGTCATGATCATATGGATCTCTGATTTGGTTAAATGCTTGATCAGTGGTTCAATCAATAAAGCATTTTCGGATGAACCAATAAAGGGCTACAGGCAAAAAATAAATAAGGTGACAACAATAAATTTTTTTTTTTTTTTTTCATTTACAGAAGCAATCGTAACAATGGATTCAGCACCAGAGATGTCCAAAAGAGTCGCACAAACGACAGATAATTTCTTGAGAACGAATTGAATTGTGCCGAGGTAATATAGCATCTGTACAACTGAAGCGAAAAAGATAATGGCCGGAAAGACAGTGATAGCAAAAACACCCGAATTGGCAGCTGTGTCACCAAACACGAAATCAGAACCAAAGTAAGAGTATCCCAAAAAGGCTTCAGCAAAAGTAGCTAACCATGTAAAGATGTCGCTGCCGACAGAGGATCGAAAGACAAAGAGGGCCAGAATGAATTGGATGAACATGGCCGTACTGATCGTGTTCCACTGGACTGCTTTAGGATGCTGTTGAAAATAGGTAAGTGAAACATGAAAAAAAAAAAATTTTTTTTAGTCTTCTTACAGCTGATGTAATCCAAGTGCCAAAGATCAATACAACAAACCCAAAGAGAGCAATCAATCTTCTGATACGAGGTGATTCGTCCTTTTCAGGGAAAGAAAAGACGGTGGCCACGATCACCACGATCACAATGACTGCCCAAGCGATCGTAAGCACCCGTCGACTGAACCTGCGACAGAGAACATCGGATATGGAATTCAAGACATAGTTCCAGGGTTTAGTGACAATAGTATTAGGTACAAAGCAAAAGAATAAATAAAGTGTGGTGTAAAGGTAGATGAGACCCAAGATTAAAAGTTCCTGACTGTAGCCTTTGGGTATTTGAATAGCATAGGAAGCAATGAAAAAACCAGTGAATAAGATCCAAAAGATGAGACTAAGAATAGGTTAACAAGACATTGTATGTGGGTCATCAGATACTTTACAAAGCGTGTTTTTTTAATGTCGCATAAAGCAGACCCAATCTTGATGGCTGTTGATAGGACACATCATCGTATTCGGCTTGTTCGACCGTATTCATCTTGTCAAAAGCAAATGAAGCCTTCTTTTCATCCTCATACTCTACTGGAGGAGGAGGGGGGCTGTCTTTGTGACTACTGATACTACTCTCACTCTGAGCAGCGTCTGTCCTTTTTAAATCAGTTTCCATGGAGAACAAGAAGAAAAGAGAGGAAAAAAAAAAAAAAAAAAAAAGTGGGATCAGAATTAAAAAAAAAAGAGGTGTCTTAAATAGTGATGGATAATAAGGATTTGACACTCTGGTTTAATTAAGAAAGTATCGATAAATTTGTAAACGGCCCTGAAGATAAGGTTCATGTTGTACAAAAAAAAGAGGAGGAGGGGGCTGGGAAAATGATAGAAAAGTAAGGGTTCTGATTTGCTCTTTCTTTTCTCACATGGTATCGGTAATACGTCCTTTCTTTTTACCTTTTTTATGATTGTATTCCCTTGTAATATGATTTATATACATGCTACTAATATCCCAAAAGAAAAAAAAAAGGAGAGAGAGAAGATGACACTTATCTCTGTGATTGAGGTAATACAATGATTATCAGTAAAAAAAATAAATAAATAATATTATTCTTTTTTTTTATTGTTCTCTTTTTATAAAAGAGAAATGCGATGGATGAATAAATTAAGATGTAAATGAAGTAATGGAAGAAGTTGAGGTAATGGTTGAGTCAGTTGAACTTGATAACCTTTCGTTCGTTGAGTCTAAATAAGGGAATCCATTTTCCTGACCGTGGAATGCTGTTATTACCTCTTGGGTATCCATATGACAAGAAGATAACAGATACGGTAAAGCCCCCATTCTGAAAACAGTTAGTATTTTTGTGCAAGATAAGGGCTATATTTTGATAGAGTACCTAGCTAGAAGCATCTGTAACCTCAGTCGACTCGTCTGCTGATATAATTCATGAATGGATTGATGTTTATAGAAGCCAGTCCGAAGATGTCGTATGAATGAATAAAATTCGATCACAGCCACTAACCGATCTCGACAATAACGATCCACACAAGCCCACTCATCAAAATAAGAGATCCGAAACCTGTACCTCAACACGTTCTCTTTTTCTTCCTCTTTCACTCTTCTTCCACATGCTTGACATCCAGAGAAACTCGAATGATTATTCTTGAACCTTTCCCACAAGGTCGCCGTGACGTCTTCTCTGGACTGCCTCTTTTCTCTGAATCCCTCCGGACATTCTTCCACAAAGCAAGTCTTGACCAAAATGGAATCCATGATCTTCTTGGTCGCCAGACGAGGATTGGGTCCAAACCTCAGACAGGGTTCGATGTCCTCCCGAATGCAATATTTCATGTATCTCAAAGAATGTAGTTTTCGAAGGGGTGTCTGACCTGCCAACTGAATAAAATCGCTCAAGTCCATCAATGCCGCCTCGTCCTTGACCGTCTCGAGTCGATAGCCTGAACCAGGTCGGGCCATCATCTCCAGCTGGGCACGAAAGTGACAATCATAGGCCGTCGGTGGTCTCTTCTTCATCTGATCCTTCAACGCTTCCAGCTGTCCCACCACGTCCTCCAGCCGGCCACTGGCCTCCTTCAGTGCCTGCTCGAGATCCTCATTCTCTTGACGAATCCTTGCTTGCTCCTCTCTTTCCGACCGAACCATCTTGTCCACTTCCTCAAATAACCTTGTGTTCAACTCTTCCAATTCCTTTTTGACCGTCTCCTTGGATTTCTGAATCAGCTCGACCTGAATCGCTTCGTCTTCACACTTTGCCCTCAACACTTTTAAATCACGCTCAAGGGACTCGATGCCTTCGATCGTTCGCTCCCTGGCCTCGCTCTTTTCTCGAATCGGTTGTTCTAGGCTGTGGATGAGGTCAGCCAGGCTCTGGCCTTTCTTGACCAGGCTCTCTTTCTGGTTTTTCAGCAGCAACAGCTGAGTCTGAGTGGGCTGAAAGGCGCTTGAAAGCAGCGGTTGACAGTCGGTGCAGTCGGTGATGACAAAGTCTTTGCACTGACACTTGGTCTGATCGGCGAGCTGAATCACCAGTGGACTTTCACAGGTCGTTTGCGTTGTCATTCTTGACATTAAAAAAATGAAAAAAAAGGGAAAAGAAAATGAAAAAAAAGGGGGGGGGGACACAAAGGGTGGTTATGTAAATATATGTAATATTTTAAACTTTTTGCTTTTATTTTTATCAAAAAGGGGTGGAACATAAGCATTGGAAAATAAGGGAGTGAAAGACAACAGGACTCTTTTTTTTTTTTTATAAAAAAAAGAAAATAATAAAAATGAAGCCGACACCAAGTAAAGAGTATTTAGAAAGTGTAAAGCAACCTTCAGTGACTTTAAAGGAACCAAAAGAGCAATTACTCATTTTGGATCTCAATGGAACACTTGTTTCCATAGCACGTCGAGATGCTTGCATGTATGTTCGTCCGTTCAGTGATCTCTTTTTTGATTATATTTTTCAACATTTCACTGTCATGGTCTGGAGTTCAGCCCATTCGGAATCAGTCAAGTACATGTGTCGTATCTTTGGATCTTTACAATCCAAACTTGCACTGATCTGGGATCATTCTTCACTGGGACCCAGCTTCAGTGAACACGGTCGTAAAGTAGTCACAGTCAAAGACTTGGAAAAGGTGTGGCAACATTTTGAACCCGGTCGATTTGATGTCACAAACACCATCTTGCTGGATGATTCGGCCCAGAAGGCTGTCCTGCAACCTTTTAATCTCGTTCAACCCACAAAGTTTCAGTATGCTTCTTCTTCAAGCGGAGAATGTGAATTGATGCAACTCTTGAGTTATTTCAAGTCACTGAGATATCAAAGCAATGTATCCAATTATATTCATTCTCATCCTTATCAACCCATCTTCAATCACAAAGACAATTCATCCAAAGTCTTGAGGTTTATGCTTGGGGAGGACAAGAGCTCACTTGTTGACTTGACACACCATGCTGACCAATAAACTTTGTTAAAAATAGCTTGTTGTACAAATGATTAGGAGAAGAGGGGAAGAACAGAAAAAAGAAGAGAAAGAGGGGAAAGAAAAGAGTGATGGTGTGTGTGTGTGTACCCCCTCCTCTCTCTCTGTCTCTCTTTTTTTTTTTTCTGCCTCTCTGCCTCCCACGATTGATTACTATTTATAAAGCATGTCCTTTTTTTTATAATTCTTTTATTCCCTTTTTTTTATATTTCTTTTTTCTTCTTCATGTTGTATCTAACAGATGATTTGGGTTTATTACCCTTCTTTTTACCATTTGGTATTATCGGTTTTTATAGATATTTGTGGTACTTTATCAAAATAGCCGCTTGGTTAGTTTATAAACCAAGATTACCCAAGGCCAATCCAACTTACACTGGCGAAAAAGATGTGACGATCGTGGTGCCCACGATTGATGCCGGAGAGGAATTCAAGATTGCGGCTCGAAGCTGGTTAGCCTGTAAGCCAAAGGAGATCATCATCATCACCGAGACCAAGATGAGAGGTCCACTGGAAGATTTAGCGAACGAAGTCGATCCGACCAAGATTCGGGTGTTGACCGTGCCCAAGGCCAACAAACGACTGCAGATGGTAGCAGGCGTGAATGCGTGTACGACCGAGATCCTGGTCTTTTCAGACGATGATGCGATCTGGAAGCCGACCATGCTGGATTACATCTTGGCCTGCTTTGAAGATCTCAAGATGGGCGGCGTGGGTACCAGTCAGACCGTTCATGCCGTCGATCCCAGTGGACATCAAACCCTGTGGGAGATCCTGGCCGGCTTTCGTCTGACGAGTCGTAATATCGAAATCGCCGCTTCGACCCACATTGATGGCGGCATCTGTTGTCTGTCAGGACGTACGGCTGCCTATCGTACCTTGATCCTCAAGGACCCTGCTTTCCAATACTGCTTTACGAATGATCTCTGGTTGGGAAAATACCCCTTGAACTCGGGAGATGACAAGTTTCTCACTCGATGGATGGTATCGCATGGCTGGAATACGTATGCTCAAATCTGTAAAGAGGCCGAACTCTATTCGACCTTCAAGAACAACTGGCGATTCCTCAAACAGGTCCTTCGCTGGACACGAAACACCTGGCGTTCTGATTTTCGATCGTTGTTTACCGAGCGATACATCTGGACAAGACATCCTTATGTGGCCTTTACGATGGTCGACAAACTCTTTAATCCTCTCACCCTCTTGGCGGGTCCAGTCATGGTCGGCGTCTTTGCTTCCCTTCAAGAAAAACACGCGGGTCCGACGAACCCACCGCTGCCCGCTTGGAATATTGTGATTTCATACATCGTCTGGCTCTTGTTCACTCGATTCATCAAACTCGTTCCTCACTTTCTGAAAAGACCTTTGGATATTTGGGTCTTGCCCGCTTGGCTGTTGTTCAATTATTATTTTGCTGTCATGAAAATATACGCCTTGTTCACCTTACACGAGGTCGGTTGGGGTACGCGTGCGGGTATTGGCAACGAATTGGCTGCGGATATCAGTAAAGAAGCGGATGAGAAACAACAGCATGTGGAGATTGAGATGATGGATGAAAACAGTACCTTGGATCGACAGTGACCACCTTAGAAAACATATTTTATGCACTACCCCCCCTCCCTTTTTCAATTATTCTTTAAAAGCATCCTTTCAAACTTTTTGTAAATCTTTCTATCTTTTTGCATTGTAATAAACTAAAAGAATATAAAAAAGAAGGGGAATAAAGGGAATTCTGTTTTCAGCTTCCCCCCTTGCTTATCATTTTAAGTTTTGAAAGTTTGATTGAAAAAATAAAGGAGAAAGTTTCTTTTTTTTTTAATTACAGTCCTTTCTCTCTCTTTTATCAACAATGCAATCGGAATACACTTTTTTTGGTTATAAAATGCAATCATTTTGATTTTTTAAGGAGTAAATGAGATTGATGAAAGAAGGGGATCCTTTTATTTCATTTCCAAGGAGAAAAGATCTGGATTTTAGTTGCCATCTTTAAAAGAATTGAATCTTTATACCTCCTTTCTGAACAGCATGTTATTTAAGATCAAAATACAAAAGGATGATAAGAATAAGACTCCTTTAATAGTCACTACCAAAAAGAATTAGCATCCATCAAAAGAGAGAGGACTAAACATCTCACAGGATTTAAAATTCAATCTGTATTCACTGGATTCAATGACACAGTTGCACAGAAAAAAAACACTTTATGCGTTCCGAACAGCAGTGAATGTCAACAAAATGGTGCACACGGATTGTTTGACATAGTTTCTAAAGTGTCCTTTTATAAACAAACATGCAAGAAAATTCAAGTAGCTTTTTTTTTTTTTTTTCAAAAAATGAGAAAATGACGAGGTCAATCTTTTAAAAGTGTTTCATGTCTAAACCTTGCTCTTTAAAAAGTGATGAATAGCCAATCAAAACAGAGCATACATCTTCTTTGCATATACATCTTCATCCATTCAGTCTGTATACTCTGTGGAAAGAACATGCTTCAGAAAAGATACTTTTACATCTGTCCTAGGTTTATACACACTGGATCGAAAGATGGAGCGTTGAATTAAGATTTTTTTCTAGTTTCACTTTTTTTTTTTTTTTTTTTTTTTTTCTTAGAATTACAATTCAATTTATAAATTATGCCTTTGAACAAGAAAAAAATAAAGAATTCTGAAGGAAAAGAGAATGAGCTGCCTGTACCATACCAAGATTTTCAAAATTTAGAGTTTACTTTTTACGAGATTGACTCTTGGATCGAAAGTTCAAAGTTGCTTTTAGAACAAAAAACGGCTGAATTAGAACGAGTTTCGCCATTTTTGATTGTCAAACCAAAAAAGAATGAGTCTGAAGAGCAGAATTCGAACGATCAAACGTTGGTGAAACTCAATAGTTCGATTTTAAATGACATGAAGTGGACCTTATCCTTTCAACCAGGCGATTTACTGCGGATTGACACACACATCACCAGTGTCGAACAGCTCATTGAAGCCGTTCACAAAATTCGACCCCAGGGTCCAGTGGACCTACCCGAAGACGACCAGGAACTTGCCAGTCCTTCCACACTCTCTTCTACTGTCTACGAAGCAGCGGAATACTGGCCTTATGCGTCTCTCAAAAACCCTCAGGTGTTTATCGAAGACTATCGACATGGTCAAATGAATCTCGATCATTACCTAAAGAGCATGATGCCATCACCACTCAATGAAATCCTTAAAGTCTATTGGAATTGTTTACAACCTCAATTTGCATCTGATTGGGATTCATTTTGGAATAGATCCAGTGATCCAAAACTCAATCAACTCTGTACAGACGCTGCCTTGTCTCGCGTCTTTTTACACATCAAGCGACATGATAGATACCTGTGCCCTAACGCACAAGAACTGGCTGGGTATTATTTTGACCGGGCCCGAGATGAGCTGACAGAGTATTTTGATGACCTCTCGAGTTGTTCACTGACGGAGGCGATTGTCGATCTGGCCTTTAGTTGCTTGATCTGCAAACGGTTTCCAAAGGCCGTCATCTACACCGACCTTGGTTACCGCAAATGGATCGAACTCGGTGCCAAACAAAACCAGTTTAGGAAGGATCCTTGGATGAGAAAACGATATTTAAAGATCTTTATGTGTTTGCAGTTCACTGACTTTCTCATTGGCTACCATCATGGCAAATCATGTATTATTGATGCCACAGAATTCCATGTCAACTGTCGTGAAATCATTTCGCTCAACAATGAATTCATCAACAGCATCGATCCAAAGCAAAAGGAAAAATTCAAAAAGGATGCTATCAATGAGGCCTATCATGTGTATCTACTCGAGGTATCAAAGATTGGCAACCAAATCACAAAGTTGATCCACTCTGGTGCGTCGACAAAGGTCTTGCTGATGCAAGAACGCGCTCTGGAGCAGTGGTGCGAAGCATTGCCGGCCATGTTCAGCTGGGATCAGAGTCGAAAAGGTAACAAGGGCTTGATAAAACAGCCAGAGTTCGAAAAGCAGTGTTCGCTGTCGTTGAGAATCCAGTACGAGCGTCAGTGGATCAATATCCACAAGGGCATCTTGCAACATCCCAACAGTAGTCAGGACCAACGCGCAAGTGCAAGGCAGCGGTGTATCCAGGCTGCGATCAAAGTGGTCGAATTAGGAGAATCTTACTGTGCATGCTTTGACTGGTGTGTGTTTCAGTACTTTATTTGCAACATCTATCAGGCTTCGACCGTGTTTTGTCTTGTTGCCATGGAGAAGACAGGAGAACAGGAGCTGTGCAGAGACATGATTTTCAAAGTGATGCGTATTGCTGAAAAAGCAGGAAGACAATATGAAGGTTTGCCCGATGGCATCTCACTGACTCTGTGTGAGTTTCTGAAAAGTCAGGATTTACACATCGACACTGAATGTGCTTGCGGTACCTATTTGAAAGACAAGGCCGTATTCCTCTCACAGCAACAAGATCTGCAACCACCACAACAATCTGCAGATAACGCGAGTCATGATACAGCATATGGACTTGATGATGAATTGAAAGAACTAAAGCAAATGCTGTTCAGCATAACGGAATCAGATGGATTGCAGTGAAATGTATTGTTTTTGTTTTCATCCGACATGTTTTTTAAATGTAAATAGACCTCAACTTATAAATTATTTTCTGTATAATAAACACTCTAAAGAAAAAAAAAAAGTGCAATGGACCTACCCTCTTGTCTTGATTTATAACAATGTCTAATCATGACACATTTTATTTGCTCATCACAGCACCACTCGCTTCCATTAAACCTCACTTTTGTTGAATGAAAATTTCTATCGCATTGAGTTTCATTTTCGTATACAAAAAAAAAAAAATGTTTGCCAAAGTCAAACGTGCTTTGTGTAACCATGGATGGATTTATGCAACACACACCGACTTGTATGACGAAATCAAATAGTGGATAGCCACTATCCATTTTTTTTTTGTTTTCTTTTTCACCTTTTTTTTTTTACTTTTCTCCTTTCTTTATACACACCCATGGCCCAAGATCCATCTTTTGTGATGTCAAGATCAAGAATTGCTCTTGCCACCCTGATCACAGTCTCTGTTCTGGGAAGCTTTTATTACCACACACATCAACCGGGCAAGAAAGCAGACAAGGACACGCTTTACAATGATTTTCTCGACGCTCTACCCGTCACACCAGAGGATGAGGCCAATGATTTCCTTGGCAGTCTTTTCAAGAACGCATCGGCTCTGGTGCCCAGCACACTTGAAGAATTCAAATCCAAGATGGCCTCGGTCTATCCGGCCTTTGAACGACAGATGGAGGCGATTCGTCACATGTATTCTAGCTTTTGGGATTATCTGTTTTTGGAGGATTTTCGAAAGATTGTCAAGGAATCTTTGAATGAAGACGATGATGTCATTCTGCACCCTGAGATTCAGCAAGAGGCCTTGGTTCGAGAAGGACAAGGCCTGTCGGAAGCCGAATTGGAATTTATCAAGAAAAGAAAGGAACGGATGAGGGCGGCCTTTGCTTTCTTTATTGGCGAGGATGAGGTAGAGGTGGATGATATACCCAATATTGGTATTGCATCTAGGTAACTTGATGTCAATAGAAAATAGGCTTTCCACCTGACGTTGAACTATAGTGGAGGCGGATACCGTGCTATGGTAGCCTGTTCGGGTTATTTACATGCGTTTAATGATACAGGTTTACTGGATTGCGCTCTCTATATGGCAGGTAAGCAAAAGAAGAGCGAAAAAAAAAAGAGTTCAAAGCTGATCGTTTTCATCCAAGGTGTCTCTGGATCGACTTGGGCCATGTCTCAGTTCTACAGTCCCTTGACACATGCTTCGGTAGAGACCTTGAAGGATCACTTGTCGAGCAGGATCCACACCCATATTGCCAACTTGTCGAATTTTTTGACCATTTTAAATGCCTCTCGTCACAATGCCAAAATTCTCTTGCATGGTGTCATCCAACGCTACTATCAGCAGAATGGCAGCATCAGTCTAGTGGACGTATTTGGTATGTTACTGGGTGGTACCTTACTGACGAAAAAAGTCATTGTGGATTCGAAAAAGAAGGAAAAGGCTGATGAAGAGGAGGAATACAGCGAATCGATCAGTCTTGCAGAGAGTACCAAAACTGCAAAGACAGGTACTGTAGAAGAAGACGATGGTGCCCAAGTAAGGCCGAGGGTGCTTCAAAAGAATGAGGTCAAGTTATCCAAACAAAAGAAATACTTTGAAGACGGTTCCTTGCCAATGCCAATTTACTGTGCCGTACGACATGAGATTCACAGGCCAGGGATTACTAAACAAGCAACCATGTCATCGATTCCTGAGGAAAAAGATGAAGAGGAGAGTGAGGAAAAAGAAGGGAAAGAAGAAACCCCAAAAGATTTATATCAGTGGTATGAATTCACCCCTTATGAGATGGGTAGTGAAGAGATCAATGGTAAAGGATTTATGACCAATCGAGTAAAAAAAAAAAAAGAACCAAGCTCATCCTATAAATTGACTTGTTAGCTTGGATTCCTATATGGTCTTTTGGTAGAAAATTCAAAGAAGGCAAGAATATCGAAAAGTTACCAGAGCAAAGTATTGGTGTACTGATGGGTATGTTTGGCTCGGCATTTGTAGCAAGTCTTGCCCATTTTTATCAGGAAATACGTCTACTGCTGCCAGAGGCAGCAATACAAAAAGCAGACGAGATGATCCAGAGCTACCAATCGTCAGTTTCTACCATTCATCCCATCTCACCTGCCTCCTTTCCCAACCCATTCTATAAGATGCCTGCCATGGTTCAGACAAAGGATGAAGAAAAGGAAGAAATTTTGCGATCAGAAAACTTGGTAGGATCCGAGCAGATTGAACTGATGGATGCTGGCATGGATAACAATATACCCTTTTATCCTTTGCTCAGAAAGGGCAGGGATGTAGACATCATCATCTCAGTAGACTCGAGTGCGGACATACAAGACGCACCTCATTTTGATCGTGCAGAAGGCTATGTGAAGCGACGAGGCATCAAGGGATGGCCAAGGGGAGCTGGATGGCCTAAAAAAAAGGAGACGAGCCATGACCCTATCGAAATTAATCACAAGCAAAAAAATAAGTCATCGACATCAAAGTACAGCCTGGATACCTGCACCGTGTTCTCATCGAGTTCGACTGAAATCACGCCAGAGGACAAAGACAGCGTAAAGACAACTTATCCTGAAAATACCAATCCAATCACACTTGTTTATTTCCCACTGATCGTGAACAACAACTATGATCCCGAGTTTGATCCTCAGGCCGCAGAGTTTTGTAGTACGTGGAATTTTGTGTACACGACGGAGCAAGTGAATAAGCTCCATGGTCTCTCTGTGGCCAACGTCAAGGACAATATTGAAAAAGTACGCAAAGTGGTCAAAGAGGTGTGGAAAAGAAAAAGAGAGGAAAGATTAAGAAAAAGTGAATAAAAAGCTTTTTTTTTTATTGATTTGATTTTTCAAGTTCTAATTGATGAAGTCGTTTCACTTGTTCTTCTGATCCTTCGTTTTCAATTTGTCGAATCAATTGAGGATACAAGTCCCAATCTTGGTTTTGTTTTGTTTCGTTCTGTGGTTTCATGTTGACATCAGTTGTGTCTGACTTCCTTCTTTGACAGTTGACCGTGTCACGATAGACAGAGGGATGAGTCAAGGTATCGATGCTTTGCTGGTTGCTGTTGCTGGACATTTTATTTTTTTTTGCGTAAAAAGTGAAAGAAATTCACAGAGATTAAATACACTCTGTGGTTCAATGACGTCAATTACTTAAAAAGGCAAACAGAATGACAACATGGCAAAAATTCATGCAGCGCCTGTTTCTAAACAAGGCGCGTAATGAAATGTCGTAAGAATTTGTCATAAAACATATAGTAAACAGCGGAAATCCATTGAAAGATGAGAGAGGAAAAGAATGAGGCGAATAATAAGGAAGTCATTGAATAGATCAAATTAAAGATAAACTAGGTTAAATAAAATTGATTAATTTCGTACAGTACACACACTGCTCGTTATTTACAAGATTTGAAACTACATGTCATTTTACTCGTATTAGAAAAACGTTTGTATATTGATACTAGATGTGCCTGAGTGTCGCAAACATAAAAAACAAAGTGATGTGAAACATTCCGATTTATTGCTCAACAAGAGTAGAGGAAATACTTGCTCACTTATTTTGTAAAGTACGTTCACTGTCATCTTTTTAACCATATTCAATGATAGAACAGATTTCAATCTATTCAATATGTATTATCCTATAATTTCAGCTGTTATTATGTTTAAATCTACAATTGATGTAGACTCTTGAATATCAATTCTTGGTTATAGGCTATGTAGACATAAATATGATTCAGCAAACATTCGGATTACTTGTAATCATTCAAAATATATTTCATTCTTCTTTATATAAAAGGCAGTCAAGACGAAAACGATGCGTAAAGTTCCAAAGATTTACACAGCAAAACTTTATGCTTATCGTATCACCTGTTAATTTTTTGTACGAGCATACGAACCTGGCATGCATTTTGTGTACTCATTCGACAAGTGGATGATATTGGTCTCATAGCATTAAATTCATAACTGTGCTCATTCAACTCTGAGCTTATGATCTTTCTAAAACGCGAAACATGTATAAAAAATACTCTCAAATGAAGAACGCGTATTTATATGCATTCTATCATTTGCTTTTACTGAAACTATTTAATATGTACTTTTATAAAATTACATTGCTTACGGGGCCTTAAAGTGTGTGGATGGTTTTTATTATGTAAGATAAGGAGTCTCGGTGCATGTAACAGACGCTGAATTTTAAGTTTGGAATCTTAGTGAACATGTACTTTTTCAAATAATACATCTTGAGTTCCCAATAGATGTACCTCGTCTATTATCCAACTTACTTTAATAATACAAGGGCTTGTTTAGATATACAGAATGATATATCAGAACATTCTGAATTGAACTCTTACAGAAAGAAATGCTAAACCTTTCTGACTAGCGTGGGACACACCAATCACAAGGGATAATTGAATAATTTTAATAGATTGCTTACTTGAAGCTGTAACTTCAATTAAACTTCTTTTTAATATAAAACTGTTTATTTATTAATAACGCACTTTTTTTCTTTATTGGAAATATTTTTTTTTTATCTTTTAACAAATCATATTATAATTGGTTCATTACAGCCCATTTGGCTTCAGAAAAAAATTTAAAGTAGCGCCAACTGCCTGACGCAGTATAACAATGCAATAAGCAAAATTTTCTTTTTTCCTTTTTCCTGTTCCTTATTTTATTTTCTTTGCATCTTTTTATTAAAAAAAGAAAGAAAGAAATATTAGAGAAATGGCTGAAGCAATATTAGATTTTAGTAAAGAACTCGATGTTACTTTGTTGGACCAAGTTGTCATGACCTTTTTTACTGGGTCTGGTCAGGAGGTAAAAGGAACCTGAATATTTGATTTCTTTTGATTAACACATTCAAACAGCAACAAATCGCCCAACAAATATTGACTCAGTTTCAAGACCATGAAGAAGCTTGGACTAAAGTAGATGGCATTTTAGAGAAATCAAATGTGCCTCAAACAAAGGTAAAAGAAAAAAAAAGAAAAAAACTTTTCGCGAAAGAAAAAGAGAGAGAAACGCGACAATATATAAACATTTCATAGTTTATTGCTTTACAAATCCTTGAAAAATTTATTCAAACTCGTTGGAACACGTTACCAGCAGACAGCAGAAATGGTATAGACTTATTTAAGAAAAAAGAAAGCGACTCTAAATAGATAAACGTTCTCTCTTCTTTTTAGCCATTCGATACTTTGTTGTTAATGTTATTGTCCAACAATCTTCTGACGAAACCAACTTGATTAAACAACGTACTTATATTAACAAGCTTAATATGACACTTGTTCAGGTACAAAACATACATCCTTTTCTCTAATATGCAGTCTATCTTAACCTACATACAAAGGTTCTCAAGCAAGAGTGGCCTCATAATTGGCCTACGTTTATCCCTGAAATTGTTGCTTCAAGTCAAACTAATCTCGCACTTTGTGAAAACAACATGGCCATTCTCAAGTTATTAAGGTTCGTATTCAAATAAAACAAGAGCACAGACAGTAAAAACATTTTTCATTTTAGTGAAGAAATTTTTGATTTTTCAGCTGAACAAATGACTCAATCCAAAGCTGCTACTTTAAAACAACAAATGAAGCAAGAATTCTCTCAAATCTATGATTTATGTAGAGAAATCCTTGGAAAGGCAACAAAACCCAGTCTTATTAAATCAACTTTAGAAACCTTGTTAAGATTTGTTCATTGGGTGCCTGCTGCTTATATTTTTGAAACAGATCTTATCCCAACACTTCAATCCAAGGTATAAAAAACATGCTATTCCAATTCTCTCGTCCTTGTTGACTTTCTTTAATAGTTTTTTGAAGTACCTCAATTTAGAAATGTCACCTTAAAGTGCTTTACGGAAATTGGTGCCATTGAAATAACTCAAGTGTACTATGAAGCCATCTATCAACTGTTTGTAAGTGTGATGGCTACTACCAATGTCATGGTTCCTCCAAACACAGATATTGCTGATATATACGAAAACAGCAACGACAATGATCAAGAGTTTGTTCAAAACTTGGCCTTGTTCCTTACAAGCTTCCTTTCTTCTCATTTGAAGGTAAATAGGAAATAGGGCTATGGAATGGGAAAACTAAATTTGTCTTAGGTCATTGAAAGTTTTCCAGCTGCTGCACAAATGCTGTTAAACGCTCACTTTTATATTGTCAAAATCTCTCGTGTTGAAGATCGTGAAATCTTTAAGATTTGCTTAGAATATTGGGCTAAATTAGTAGAAGGTTTATTTGAGGAAGCCAGTAGACAGAATCATAATAGACTTTCAGCTTACACTCCAGTATTATCACAATTAAGAGTAGTCATGATTGAACGTATGGTGAAACCAGAAGAAGTAAGCAGAGAAAGGGTAGATGACAACAGTATACTAACTGCTTGTAGGTTTTAATTGTTGAAAATGACGAAGGAGAAATTGTGAGAGAATTTGTAAAGGAAAGTGATACTATTGTGTTGTACAAGAGTATGAAGCAAGTCTTGGTATATTTGACCCATCTTAGTGTTGAGGATACAGAAGCCATCATGACAATCAAATTGAACAGACAGGTAATAGAACTAAGCATGGAACTCTAAAATAAAGCATACTAAATATATATTAGATGGATGGATCTGAATGGTCCTGGAATAACCTCAATAAATTATGTTGGGCTATTGGTTCCATTTCGGGTGCAATGGATGTCGATACTGAAAAGAAATTTTTGGTGACAGTCATCAAAGAATTATTGAGTCTTTGTGAAATGAAACGTGGAAAGGATAATAAGGCTGTGGTAGCATCCAATATTATGTATTGTGTCGGCCAATATCCAAGATTCTTAAAATCACATTGGAAATTCTTAAAGACAGTTGTCAACAAGCTGTTTGAGTTTATGCATGAATCACATGAAGGTGTACAAGACATGGCCTGTGATACTTTTATTAAAATCTCCCAGCAATGTAAAAGACACTTTGTTATTGTTCAGATTGGAGAAGAAATGTCTTTTGCTGATGAAATACTGGATAACATCAGTCGAATCACATCCGATTTAGATCCTCAACAAATTCACACTTTTTATGAAGCCATTGGTTACATGATCTCTGCTGAAACTAATCCAGTCTCTCAAGAGAGATTGATCACCAAGTTCATGTCTTTACCTAACTCTGCTGTAAGTTAAGTGTGGTATAGGAATGAATAAATAGATAACATTGTGATTTGTAGTGGGATAGCTTGATAGCCCAGGCTAAACAAAACCCAGATTGTTTGAACAGTGCCAACGAAATCAAAGTGTTGGCTAACGTTTTGAAAACAAACGTATCGGGTTGTTTGTCTGTTGGATCTGCCTTTGTTCTTCAACTTGGCAAGATTTATATGGATTTATTGGCCTTGTATCGCATTATTGGTGAATTAGTATCACAAAACGTAGCCACTCAAGGACCTATCGCGACAAAGACACCCAAAGTACGTGGCTGGAGAACGATCAAAAAAGAAATATTGAAATTGATTGACACTTATATTGAAAACACGACCGATATCAATACAGTAAATGCAAACATGATCGATCCTTTCCTGGAAGCTGTCTTGTCTGATTTTAATTCGAGTGTGGATACTGCAAGAGATGCTGAAGTATTGAATGTTATATCTACCATCATTGAGAAACTTCAAGTAAGTGACATGTAAAAAAAAAGACGCGTTGAAAGGTACTAAATGTGGCCACTAGTCATTAATGACTCCTCGTGTTGCTACCATATTTGAAGCAACATTTGAACCCACATTGAATATGATCACAAAAGATTTTGCTGAATACCCTGAACACAGAACTGGGTTTTATTCCATGTTAAAGGCCATCAACAGACATTGTTTCCCAGCCTTACTAGAATTAGCACCAGGCCAATTCAAGTTGTTTATCGATAGTATCGTTTGGGGTTTCAAACACACAATGCGTGATATTGCTGACATTGGGCTTGAGATCTGTGGTGAATTGATTGATAACATCAGTCGCACAGATGCTGCTATTGCTGGTGCATTCTATCAATCTTATTATCTTAGTTTACTTCAAGACATTTTCTTTGTATTAACCGATAGTGACCATAAGAGTGGTTTCAAGGGTCAAACCGAAGTATTAGCACGTCTTTTCCAATTAGTGTCAAGTAATATGATTACTGCTCCACTCTTTGACCCATCTCAAGTGTCTAATCCAACAATGACAAACGCTGACTTTTTACGCGAACACGTTTCTACATTACTTCAAAACGCATTCCCGCATCTGCAAAGGTACAAAAGGAACAAAATGGATGTTGAAAAAAAGCTAATATTTTAATAGTGCACAAATCAAAGTGTTTGTTCATGCCATGTTTGAATACAATAGCAATCCTACTAAATTCAAATTAGAAGTACGTGATTTCCTTATCCAATTGAAAGAATTTGCAGGAGAAAATGCGGAACTTTATTTAGAAGAAAAAGAACGAGAAATGGAAGCTCAAAGAAAGGCAGAAATGGCAAAGGCCTTGAGTATTCCTGGTATGGTCAAGCCATCCGAATTGCCAGTTATTGATGAGGATGAAAACCTTTAAAAAGTTTTTTTTTTAAAAAAGAAAAAAAAAACATGCATAAAAGAAAAAGAAAAAGCTCCAAAATGCCTTATAATAAAGAGTTGTTATTATGTGTGCTTATTGTATGAATGAGATTTGTTGTCAATTTGAAGATGTGAGAACTACAAATAGGTGCATGTAACATCTGTAGTGGGCTTTGAATGAATTATGAGCGGCTTGTATGCGTTTTTTAATCCTCCAAAGTGATGATTTGTGGTAGTCCTATGTACAAGATATACGTTTTGATTTTATTTATTTATTTATATTGTGTGAGAATATGTACAAATATAAGCCAAAAGATAGACATTATACAAATCTTGAAACAGCTCTTTGGTATGGTTTGATGGAAGCGCATTCTTTGCGCAAATTGTCTGATTTTGGATCATCCCATTTCTTTTGAGAGATGAATCTTCGAGCCAATCGAATACACAATTCTTCTCTAAATTGTGTATATAATCTTCTATTATAGTAACGCTGTACATAGAAATGTAAGTAAAAAAAAAAAAAAAAAAAAAAAAAAAAAAAAAAAAAAGCATCTCGTGTTACCTCAACTTGTCTTGCTTCGTCTGGGTAGGCGTGTGTTTGATGAATGATAAAGTCATTAGGTAAAACATAATAGCTTACACCAGAAATATACAGTTCATAAAGACAAGCAGCCTTATTACTTCCATAACCTGCAAATCGTTCATCACACCAAGGAGAACCTTGATTCTTAAAGATTACATAAGGCTCATAAGAATGCTGGTAAGTAGTGACTTGATAGATTGAATCATCTGTTGACATCCATCGATCATAATCTGTTGGAGCATGACCAGGTAACCAAAAAGAATGAAACATTTCGACTTTATTATCTTGATAGGCCATGATCAGTTCTTGTTTATTCTTGGGAAACGTACGGTAGTCCAGACCATCTTGCTGTTTTGAAAATTCAAAGGCAGGGATGACCAACGCAGCCTCACCACTCTCAAGCAGAGACATTGCTTTGGGGTTATTTAATACATTATCACGAAGATTGGAGCATGGATAAAAATCGATGTCGAGCAACATTACATAATCTGTTCTTGCAAACAGCTTTGCCACATTTCTCCACAAATTCAACTCTCGATCGAATTCATCACGTACAATGTGAACATCGACGTATTTACGCATCTCTGAACTCTTTTCGATCGTGTCCTCCAAGACTTCTAAAGTATATTCCCCTTCTTCATCATCGGATATGTGAATCGTAGTAGATATCGGACCTATAGAAAAGATGAATAAATCAACCGAGGCTGTCTTCTTGTTACCTTTGTATTTTTTTGCAAGCCTTGCTAAATTGGGTATTCTGTTTCTAGTAACCAACGTGACAATAGTGATGTCTTTAGATTCCATATCCATTTCAGCTTTATAATAATAAGGTATTATCTTGGATTGTCCAGAATAAGAAAATGATTTAGATAAAATGGCTTCAATTGGCATTTCATGTGTCGCATCTACATCAAATATTAGGATCTTGGTTCTTATTTGTAACTTTTATTTACTATTTCTATCTGTCCAACTTATCATTGTTGTGTTTGTTGTCTCTAAATCAACTATGTCTTCCTCATCAAATACATCTCTTCTATAATAAGAATAGCCTGTTGTTGGCCGACAGTATTTGGATAGTAATGCAAATACGGATAGTAGTGCAATCAATGCAAACCACTTGTAATTTTTACGCTTCATCGAATCAGTACTCATTTTAATAGAAAGAAAGAAAGTAAAGAAAGGGCTTTTTTTTCCCATTCTTTTAAAAATATATATTTGTCATAGGACTCTTTGCCTTCCTTTGATCGTTACACCATCTCGTCTTTCCCCCTTTTTCTGATCTTTTTTTCACCCCTCAGCCAGGCTATACTAAAAAAACAATTGACATTTTCAAATCAGTCGTGTCACTATAAACAACAGCAATCTTTATCCATTGTTGTTTATTCAGGCCATTAGAATACAGAAAAAAACAACAGTTCTCTTAATGAGAAAAAATCATAATGACAGACAAACTTATCTTTCAAAATTTTGGAACTTTTTATATAAAAAAAAAAAGAGCAAAACATCAAGGTTTTAAAGTAGCCCAATAGGTGCGCTTTCCAAATAAATAACAAAATAAGTTTATTTTTACACTCATGCCATTTTTCTGTGTGGCTGTAACATACTCAAGTGTAAGGCTGTGTTTTTAGAGTGTGAAAATAAAGATAACCTAAGCAGTTTATGCTGGAGATTTCTTTGAATAAAGTGCTCTTTTATGCCTTACTGCTTCATGGAAATACAATAACGTGATTAATGAAAGCAAGCATTTAAAAAGAGTTGTATTATGAAAATACAAAATATGAAGCACAAAAAAAGTCTATTTTATAAAAACAAATGCATCATGCAAAAAGCATCATCTTATTCTATTATCATTAACTCTATGCTTATATTGAAATAGATTTAAACATATCGTTGCTTATGCTCTTTTATAAATTTATTCAGCCGAATTTTATATTTCACTCTCAACGCTTACCAGCAAAAGGGACAAAAAAAAAATTCAGCACAGCATATTGCGGAATAAATAATTAAGGAAAAGTATGTTCTTAATAGCAATGTCATCCAAGTGATCATATTGAAGGATGCACTCTATTTTTTTTTTTTTTTTTTTTTTTTGCAAATAAATGTACATTTGTAGAAGTTCTAACGATTTGAGGGACTTTGCTCTATAATCCGCAGACTTATATGAAGAGTCTAACTGAGCAAAGGATTTATATTCTTTACCCGAAACTATGGGAAAAAAACAGTTGAACTATAGGCAATGACATACAGGATTTTATCCGAGAACCTTGATTCATTAGCATCCGTCTCTGCGGATAGAAAGGTGCACAAAAAAGAATGACTAGAAGTATAGGAACATCTTTGCACAACTTTCCCTTTTTTGCAGTAAGAAAACACAGTCAACTGAGTTAAATTACATAAGATAAACTAAGTTTATTGTGTCAGCTTTCTTTTTATCAAGACTTTTAAACATTTTAAACTATAGCGAGATCATTAAATTATTTATATATTACACAACGTATAATTTGGAGTAAATTTCCTTGGTATGATAAGATGAAATCAAAGTCATTATGAGGCATGTATTGACCCTCAAGCAATATATAGTAACCAACTATCCTTGGGCAAATATGAAATTAGTTGATAGAGATAATGCAGTAACTGACTCTATGCGTTTCAGTGAATGGTCAGTTGCTTCTGAAATCGTGGAGAAAACATTTGTTGAACATCAAGTCGTAAATTTGCAATTTATATTAAGTCTAGAATTGAAATATTAAAGCACAATAAAAGAGACGTCCTTTATATTGCATTTGAAGTCGCTGGGGTTTACAATGATTAACCACTTCTATTAAGCAATCACTGCAGTTTGTAGTAACCAAGTAGACAGTGGTTATGGTAGAATGTTATGGATCTGATGTTACGAAACCGGGTGATATTCGTATATAAAAAAGAACAGCCTTCATTCTCGGGATAAAAAAAGATAAATGCTGTCACTTTTCTTTTATTTCTTCATCAATTAGCTATCATACTGATATCTTCAAGCATGAATGCACATTTTATTACAATATCTGAAGAGAAAAAGAAGGAGTAGATGTTTATATTGCTGTATGTGTTTATGGAGAAAATTTTCCTTTAGAAAGTAAAGTTGACGGGTAAGGGCAAAACACTTTTCAAAAACAACCAAAATAAAACCTCCTTTTTCGTCTAAAGTCCTAGAGGAGATTGTTATCTTCTAGGTAGCAATGGTTGATAAAGAGATTAAGGATGGAATGATTGAAAGGGATATTTTAATGGAATAGCTTGACTTTTACATGGTAAGATGCAATTGACAAACTGGATCGTCTGGCTGTCTTTTCGGAAGTGCGAGGTCTTTATGCAGGTCAATTGTTAGTAAAGACAATTTTGGAATATGCCAAAGCCAATGGATATCAACCTGCAATACTTCATTCGCAACATCCACGACGGAGATTTTATGCTAAACCCGAGTTTATGATTGATAAAGACCAACAGATTGTTGATAAACATACTAAATCATACATTCGAACGTGGAAAAGCAATCTTTACTGATGGATCGATCATCACTTCACGCTCATGTACTCGTTCCCATCGTTAACTTTAATACACAACACGTTTGTTATAAGACCTATCTTTAAAAATTAAAAAATGATGTGAATATAAAAAATAATTAGAGAGATATAAGTACAATACCATAAAACTTATTTACATATTTTTCTTTACGACAATAAGTATGTTGGTCCTTGCTTGTTTTCTCCGATAACCCCTTACACCAAAGAACACTTGTATGGTTTCAGATCCTTTTAAAAGGTAGTGTCTACTTCGTCAATGGGAAATAAAAGAGATAATAAAAATGAAAGGGTATAAAAAGAGACAGATTAAGGTCATCCTTTAATTCTCTGTTTCTTTCTGTTATAAAATGTTGTACTCTCAAAAGATATCCCATCATTCTCGATCCAAAAAAGACGCTGTTTCTTATCTCAATGTAATAGTTGTCGGCGCCGCGGGTTCTGGCAAGACTTGCTTTATCCGTACACTATATGAAGCTTTAAGGCAAGACATGATCCAAGGCACTTTTAAGGAATCAAAACACAAATCACTCAAAGGCTGCGTTGAACCAACTGAAGAGATGTATACGATCTCGATGCAGATTGAAGATGGTGGCCGACGCACTGCTTTAACACTCACCGATACACCCGGATTTACTTCTAATTCTCAATTAGTCGAACAGCTCAAAGCTATTACACAGCACATTGACTCTCAATTTGCTCGTACTCTTGCTGAGGTATTACGGATAAATTCTCCTAAGCCCTTTTCTAATTTCTTCTTTTCAAATTTAGGAATCAAAAGTGAAGCGAGATGCAAAGGCTTCCGATACTCATGTTCATGCTTGCATTTATTTTATGAGCGAATCCAATATCCATGGTTTGTCCGAAGTGGATAAGTTCATCTTGAAAGCACTCAGTTCCCGTGTCAATGTGATTCCTGTGCTCAGTAAGGCTGATACGTTATCAACCGCCCATGTAGAAAAATTGAAGAATATCATTAAAGAAGAAATTTTTGACGTCTATCGTATTCCAATCTATGGTCATATACAATTTGACGAAGATGATGAAGATGAAGAAATGGATGATGACAATTCTATTTATAAAGATGGCTCTTATCTTTCTAGAGCAATGGACATGCTTCAAGAGTGTGTTTGTGAAGACCGCGATGAAGATGCCCGTTCTATGCTTCAATATCTTAGGGCTATACCCTTTTCATTAATTAATTATGAAGAGGATCCACACACAGGTCGTCCAATTCAGCTTATACCAGGTGAAGCAAGTGGTAGTTGCTATACAAGTACAGCTAGTCTTCCAGAATACAGTAGTCATCAAAACAATTCATTGGATAGCGTCACAAGCTCTTCTTCTTTAATAAGGCCGCAAAGCCTTCTTGGCATGGGAAGTAGGCAAACCTTGGGAAGACGTTATCCTTGGGCTGCTGTTGAATGCTTCAATCCTACACACTGTGATTTCTTGATCTTAAAAAGGATCCTTTTATCCTCTCACCGCGAAATGCTCAAGATTGATACCTTTGAATGCTTCTATGAAAGATATCGAACACAACAATTGATCGGCAACAGAACAGTACAGAATTCGCCAGAAGATACACCAGAGCTTGACCAAGAGCTTGGTAGCCCCATGTTATCCTAACTAATAAAAACTACATTTTTATTCTCCTTCAAGAAGGAAAAACCTAGCCAAAATTGTTCAAACTTCAACTCTTTTTTTTTTTTTTTTTTTTTTTTTACTAAACCTGCCTCTCGTACACATTTTCAAAATAGCGCTTTAAACCTTCTACATGTGCTCCTTTTTTAAACATTTTTTTCTCTCTTTTTTTCGTACATGAATAGCCCTTTTAATTGAACAAGATCTAATATACCACTCTCACTGTTTAACCAAACTCACTTGTACACCTTTAATCTAAAAGCTTATTTACTTTCAAGGAACAATAAAATAATCCCTTCTTTGTTTATTTGCAATTACTGTTTAAAGCTTGACAAGACATGTAGTGTACTGCGATTTAATAGAATTGACCATTTGAAAAAAGAAATTGTGTAGTATAACAAGGATATATGTTACAGCTTTAGTACTCCGAGTATTAACAGCTCAAGTTTCTTCCTCAGCCAAGAGCTGCTTAGTATTTTTATACATTTTATTTTGCTGTATTTTCTTTTCTTTTCAAAAAAAAAATTATGCAAGTGAAAAGCTCTTCGACTCTTCGACGTGGTGGAGGAAGTTCAAAAAGAACCGTTCGACCACTCAACCCAGCACTTGTTTATGACTATACTTTACGTTGTGCCATTCGGGCTTGTCTTGACCAACGAGCCAAAGCAGCAGCCAAAGCAGCAGCCAGAGAGACCAAAAGAGAAACCAGTATGCACAGACACTCGGTTCACTTGAGTGGCATGACAGATGTGCTTGGCAATTTAGCAGACAAGATTGTAGGCGATGAAACTGAAAAAAGCAACAAACTGACCAAGCCAGTGGTTGTGGGCTTAATGCGTCGACTGGAAGACATTAAGGACGGAAAAGATGTTTCTAAACAAGAATATATTGATCGACGATTCATCTCGGTCATTCGACACATGAGAAATGAAGTAAAGCAGCATCGATACCGACCCCAAGGCTCCATTAACGATCTTGTTGTTACATTTCTTAAACTAAGTGAGGCTGAACTCAAAAAGTCGGATCCTAACCCAGCTGTGTGGTTTAAGGACCTGGATCGTTATGTGGTTCGGTTCACAGAGATCTTGTTATATGTCTTGAAAGAGGACGCTCCTTCAGCTGCAACCTCTGAATACATTGAATCCCTACAGAAATCTATCCTTCCCAAATCGAAAAAGCAACCAGATCAAAGAAATAGTCATATTAACAATCATACATCGGCAGCGGATACTTTAAATATTGTCGAGAATTTTTCAATGGTCAAAACTGTACAAAATTTGTTTCAAATCGAAAGCTCTGTTCACAGACAAAAGATTCGTGAACTCTTGCCTATTTGTACTGAATCGGTAAAGAAATTGTTTTGTCCTAGAATAATTTACTGATATCTGTATGTATAGAATTATCTAATGGATTTGAAACAATGTATCAATGCGATCAATACAAATCAGCCCTTCCCTGGAAGAAGAGAGGATTTCGCATCACAACAAGCTTACGACAGCTGGGTAGCTCGAGAGAAAAAGTATTTGAACGGCTTGATGACGGTGATGGTGATGAACCCCAACTTGACTATTACCAATAAATCCGAACAGGACGTGGGCTCCACCAACCTGCTCTCAGCTGGCAGAAGGCCCTCAACAGAATCCAAACGAGCCTCCTTTTATGGTAATGGTAATAGCGACGATTTTATATACACCTTTATCCCTAATGATCCTCGCACTTACTTTCGTTTATTGATGAACATGTGCATTGACCTTGACACCAATATTGCGCCAGATGCAGAGAAAGCCAAGACAAGTGTCTTGTCACAGGCTTCTGATGATCTCTTGCGTGAATGTTCCAATACATGGCGTTTGTCTGCTCCCTTTAGATCTGTTTTGTATTTGGAATTGATAAAGACGCGTATGGATACAGAAGAGATTGATATTTATGATGCGATTGACGATGCTCGTGAAGCGATTCGTGCTCTTGATAAATGTCTGAAAGAAAATGAGATACAGAATTGGACCATAAATGACGTATGCATCAAAAAGGTGTATGTGTATGCTTAGGTTGTTAATATTTTCTGTAGAGAGAGAGTTTAGTTCGAGTATTTGAAGGTGTGAATCATACCTGTCTTCATGCGTTAGCTGAATCCTTAGGACGATATTGGGATGTTGAGTAAAGTAAAAAACTCTTTTTGAAAGAAAAAAAAAATGAAAAAAAAAGGCTAAGAAAAGAAAACAAACACTCTGTTGCTTTTTTTCTCTATAGTCCTACTCTAGTCAGAGATCAAGTTGCTTTACTTGAAAGCATATACGAAAATCCTGCTTATTTAGAAGACCATTCAAATCCACTAGAACAGTTTGTTTTCTTAGAAGATACTATAGCTGTAAGAACAAGAAAAAAATAAAGCTTTTTACTCATTTTTTTATAGGGTGCAGCTGTATCAAGATGGCGTGTATTGGAAAAATCGGTTTTGAATCCCAAAAATGATGATATGACAAATTTGATGAATTTAGCTGATAAATTAATCAAAGAATTAGTTACAGTTGCTAAACGATTCAAGAAATCGTTGAAAGGGTAGAGTATTTTTATTTTATGCTTATATTTCTTGAAGAACTCTAACATCATAAAAAGCTACGTGCATGCTCCAGGTATTGTTATGGCTCGTCAAATGCCGTTTTTTGTTTTAGAGATGGAAAATTGGGCTTTCTTACCTGACGCAAAGCAAGCACCTATTGAACTCACTTTTGAGTTATACGACAAGGTATTGACACTAAAAAGACTTTATGATCAATACGGTCCCAAACAAAAGTCTGCTCTGTTCAAAGTTGAATCCTGGTTCCTGACACACGTCCGTCGCTGGCTCGCGTCAACAAATGAGGCTACACCCGAATGGGTAAGAAACGCAATCAAGCAAGATGGATTTAAACATATTAATGAATTAACACTGCACTCATCCTCGGTTGTGGATTTGTTTACCATGTTTCATCAAGCTGTTGAATTTGTACAAAATTTAGAGTGGCCCAACCACTTACAGGAATGTAGGTTCAATACTGCCTTATCGAAAGTGATTGGTGTTGCTCTTGAGCAGTACACAATGGAGATGGAGGATATGATCACTACAGATATCTACCCTCGTGCAGTGCGCGAAAGGGATCCTAGTGGAAGCGGGAACTTCTTTAATAGAGCGCGTAATCAGTTGATCGGAGGACGTCCGCTGACTAAAAGTAATCATAGTGATGAGGTGCCGGCAGACTTTTTGGTGGAGGTATAAAAAAAAAAAAAAAAAAAAAAAAAAAAAAAAAAAAAAAAGCTGAATGTTTTGTATTAGACATGCGTTAAAGTAAATAACATTGAAGCTGCAAGAACAAAGCTTGATAGGTTGTATCAAAGTATGGATGTAGATGAAATTGCTCAAGCAATGCGAGAATATGGATCTCAGGTTCCTGCAGCTACAGAAAAATCAGGGAACGAACAACAGAATTATCTTTATTCTATTAAAATCGTGAGAGCAGAAAATTTGCCTCCTTCTGATAATAATGGCCTTAGTGATCCATATATTGTATTCGAAATTGATAATAAGCCCATTACGAGAACAAAGACTGTTTATGAAACACTGAATCCTCGTTGGGATCAAGTATTTGATATTTGGCTTACTGAACAAACAGTGGATGTATTGGCACTTGTTTATGATGAAGACATGATTGGTGCCGATGAAGAATGTGGCGGTGTTTGGTTCAAGTTATCCCCTGATTACTTTGATGATTATCAAACACATGAACTTGTACTAAGTTTTGTTCCTCAAGGAAAACTTATCTTACGTATTAGCATGGAAGGTGAAAAAGATGACATACAGTTTTGGTTTGGTAAAGCTTTCCGAACTCTCAAAAGAGCAGAAAATGATGTATTGGGTCTTATTGTAGATAAGGTAAAAAAAATAAAGAAGCAATATTAAAAAATAGATTAAAAACTAACGTTATTCTTTTTAGATGGGTAGTTACTTTCGACAAATACTAAGTCGCAAAACGTTAGATAAACTCTTTTTACGTGATCGCAGCTTCTTTTCTTCGTTTTCAAGTAGAACAAAGCAAGTTGACCCTACTCTTCAAGACTGCGAAGATGCTATTGTTCCTGTGCTAGATTACTTGGAAAGAAATCTCAAAATATTGAACGACAATCTATCTGAAACAGTAATGCAGTCAATAGTATTAAGAATATGGAAAGAGATACTTTTAGCATTAGAAGGAGTCTTATTGCCACCACTTTCAGAACAGTTATCAGACCTGAAGCCATTGGATGATTATGAATTTCATGTTGTATATAAATGGCTAGAGGTAAAACAAGTTGAAATGACAGTAGCATCTCTTTTACATATCTTCCTTTTTTTTTTCATAGCTACTAAAAATATTATTTAATGGTGGTGAAGATGCCGATGCTGTTCCATTGGATAAACTTGAAAACTCTCAATATTATGCACTGTTGGCTATTAATGCTGCCTACAATATGGAGACAGAAGAGTTGATTCAAGGATATAATAACGTTGTAAAGAATCAAATGGAGATAAAGATGCGAGGAGGAAGGAAAGCAGATAGAAGTAAATCCGTCTACCAATCGAAGAATACCGTCAAAAAGAAGAAATCATTTATGGGTGGTAAAAAATCAGTGTCTATTGATTTACCCAATGCCGATACCATCTTGCGTATTCTTCGTATGCGTAAAGATAAGCAAGTCAGAGATTTTCTTCATGCGGAATTTCAAAAACGTAACTATCCAACACCTGCTGAAACTACTCCTGCAGACAAAATAAGTCAGGATGCTAAAGAACAAGAGGTTGTGCCTGACGCTCCTATTCCAACAAATGATTTGACTCCTGTGAATGAAAATACATTGCCTTTAAGATAAAATAAAAATTAACAGACCCTAATAATAAAAAACAGACAGCAGGAAAAGATATTGTCTGCTATTTGATTCATACCCTTTGGGTCCCTTATAACATTACTTTGCTATAAAAGAAACAAATAAGTATTTTTTGTTATTTGGATTTTTCATTATTGAACAACAGTTGTAAATCCATCAGAGTTAATATTTCATTTACTGCAAATAAATCGTATTTTTTAATAACAAGAAAACATACTTTTATATTTTCTCACAGGGCACGATATCCTGATACGGATTGACATATGATCCTTTGCATGAATTTTTGTTGCTGCTTTTTTTCTTTGTCACATAGCCAAAAAAAAAAGTATAAATAAAGATCTCATCTCTGCATTCTTTTCCCTCCTTGCGTACTTGGTTTCAGTGTTGGGTTGCCTCTACAAGGAGGTAATTCCGGCGAGATCCATGCTCATCAACGGGCGCTTAGCTTCATCTGTAAAGAGTTGCTACTCCAGGGTAGAATAGGTCACCTACGATTCCTTTGGACGTCTTATTATGTGGGTATTCCATGCTGCGCTCCCTTTCTGTACAATTTTGGGTGCCTGGGTACATTGGTCCCCCGGTATCCAGGTCCAATTTTTTGATTCAGGTTATTTGGGGTTTTCTCTTGTTGATCTCAGGAGTTTACTCTTCATGACCTTGAGAGTTCCTTCGGGAACTTTCTAACATTTTTTTATATTAAATTCAAATGGAAAAAAAAAAAAAAAAAAAAAAAAAAAAACGCGTCGCAAAAGTCTTTGTTGGGTCGATAAGATGCTTTAGCAATGTGAAGGCTTCAAATTATAACCAGCATAAAAATAAACAACTTAAAATATTTTTCTGCTTTATTAAGTTAGGCTTTATGTCTTTGGTGCTTTAATTACAGGACATGCTCTTACATGAACAAGTCCAAAATTTGAGAAAAGCAAAGACATAAGAAAGACGTACTCATCTCCTAAAATGGTATATTTCACCAACGCTACGTTTAAAAATTCACTTCTTTTGTCTTCACAACATCTCTATTACCACATTTCTATCCTTATTTCAAACACACACTATCTATATTCCATACCTGAACCTGTTAGCGTTGTGCTTGTAGAAAACACTAAAGTTCAAAACAGTAACACCTTCAGCTAATACCAAAGTAGTTTATAATTGCAAATCTCATTTTAATTTTGTGCAAGAATGAGAATTAAGATGTCCAAATCGTTAGACTTTTATTGAGTAATAAAAGTTTACATAGCTGAAATGAAAAAGAACGCAAGAAACAGATACATATTTTATAGTAATACCTGAGTTGGTATGTATGAGCGATTTTTTGAAAAGTGGGGCCCCAGACTATTTTCACTTGTCTGTCACACCAGGCATAAAAAAATCCTTTTCTCCTTGTGATGATCAATAAAACTAATTTTTTTTATTTTTAGTATATCTTGCCTGTTATCACTATATAGCTTTTTTTTATATCTTTAGGCTTATAATCACTTTTTACTTTTGTTATAACACTAAAAACGCATAAAAAATGGCTTCAAAGTTAAATTTCTCCATTAAGAAAAATGACCTTAAAAATTCCTATTGGTTGTCTTTATTATTTAAACAGTAACATCAACTTGAAACATAATCTTTTATTTTATTTTTTCATAGATCAAAAAAAATGTCTATTGCATCTGAATCAGAATTCGTTATTCCTAACCAATCGACCGTTAATTTAGGTGTTCAGTTGAAAGAAAAGGATGATTTACAACTAGTCGAAATTCCTGTCCCAAAACCAGAAAAGGACCACGTACAAGTTCAACTTAAATGCGTGGGTATCTGTGGATCGGACATACACTTGTGGAAATATGGTGAGATTGGTATCTTTCCAGTAACCCAACCTCAACTTCTAGGACATGAAGGTGCAGGTATTGTAACAGCAGTTGGAGAAAATGTTACATCATTACGCGTTGGAGACAGAGTTGCTATTGAAGCGTAAGACAAAAAACAAAGCTATATTCCTATTTATTTACATATTTGCAGAGGAATACCATGCTCTTTTTGTGATCAATGCATGAGTGGAAGGTATCATCTTTGCCCGGACGTCGTCTTTAAATCAACTCCTCCTTATGACGGTATTTTGGCAAAATATATCACACATCCTGCTCGTTGGTTACACAAAATTCCTGCCAGCATTAGCTTTGAAGAGGGCGCTTTACTTGAACCTTTATCTGTTGCCATAGCTGCTGTAGATCGAGTTCGAGCCAAGTTTGGTAAATCGCTACTCATCACTGGTTGTGGTCCTGTTGGTTTGTTGATACTTGCGGTTGCAAAAGCTGCGGGTGTACATCCTATAGGCATGACGGATGTGCAGGATCATCGCTTGGAGTATGCTAAAAAGATGGGTGCCACATTCACCTACAAGATCGTACCAGGAAAGTCTGAGACTGAAACAGTGAAAGAAATCCGAAACTTGTTTGGTGGAGAGGGTGCAGAATGCTCTCTTGAATGCACTGGTATTGAATCGTCATTCAGAACGGCTATCATGGCCACTCGAGAAGCAGGCACTTGCTGTCTTGTTGGTGTAGGAAAAAATGATCAGACAATTCCTGTAAATAATTTCGCTATGCGTGAAGTTGATATACGCGGTCTATTCAGGTATCTAAAAATAGCAAGTTCCTTTTTTCAAGTTGTATTGTATTAAGTAGTGATTTTAGATACCATCATACTTATCCTCGTGCAATTGCTTTATTGTCCAGTGGCGCTATTCAAGATATTAAGCATTTGGTGACTCATAAATATGAATTTAAAGATGCACTCAAGGCATTTGAAACAACAAGCGATTATTCTCGTGGTGCAATCAAAGTCCAAATACTAAATTAAGTTAATTGGCGTTCAATTTCTTTTGTCTTTTAAAAAATATGATTATTAAAAAATCAAAATAAAGAGTTCAAGCCGTTTGTATCAATATTGGGATAGCATTTATATGCTATATTCTACTTTATTTACAAGTTTTGTGTTTTTTCTTCATCTGCCAAAATGATTTCTTGTTCTAAAGATGAAAAAATGTCAATACCAGCTTCCAAGGAATCAATCAAAACGTTTAAACGAGGGCCATTTAAAGTAGATTCCTGTCTGATTTGGTCCAAGTCTGTACCAAAAGCTTGTGTTATTTTTGTCATAAACGAGTCTCTAAATCGCTCTGAGGTAGTTTTTTCTTTTGGAGGTATATTTGTTCCTTCTTCTCCGTTTGTTCCTTCCGCATCATTTTCTTGTTCCTCCTCCTCCTCTTCTTCTTCTTCTTTGTCACTCTGCTCATCCATTTCACTATCTTCATCCATAAAATTATCGCTTTCTTCAGCTTGATCTGAGCCATCGTCTTCATCGTTGACGTGTTTCAGCATTTGTTCTAATTCCTCAGGATCCATTTCTTCGTCAAGATCATCAAACAATCCCCCATTTTCGTTCTTTGGTTCTAATTTTTAAAATGTAAGCAACACTAAACATTAAAGATTCCTAGACTGTATTGTTTTTACCTTCTTCAACCTAAATACACTTTTGTCAGTTTAAAAAAGATATCTTACTTTAATTTTTTATTTATCTTACTTTTTTAACTTGGTTCTTTGAAACTTTTACAGGCTCCTTTTGTATCTCTGTTGTAGCTGCTCTCTTTTTACCAACACTTGATTTTGCCATCACTTTATTGTTCAAACAGAAAAAAATGCAAAATGTCAATACTCAATAGCTTAAGCCCAATCTTTGTGACAGGTAATCCTTTTTTTTTTTTTAAAGAAAAAAAAGACTTGACTTTTTTTATGGTGCTTTTTATATTCTCTCCTTTTCTTTCTTTTCTCTCAATGTCTGTTTACGAAGGAAAAGTATCCAACCGTAAGGGCAATAACTCCAAAAAGGGTCAAGCTCACCAGAATTCAACTGCTTGGAAAGCCAATAAGAATTCCAAAAAGTCTCGAGAGATTGCAGCATTACCTGTGTATGGCCTTTGTCAACGATGTACTGATGTGATCCTTTGGCGTAAAAAGTATAAAAAGTATAAGCCTTTAACTACAGTTAAGCGATGGTAAATCTCTTTATTGAAGAAGTGATGTATGCTTTTAAAAACAAAGAATAATTTTTTTTATATAGTACAGGTTGTCAGGAAAAGGCTATCAAAGAAGCTTATCACGTCCTTTGTGACAACTGTGCTCGTAATAAAGGTGTTTGTGCAAAGTGCTTAGAATCAAAAGAGATTATTATTACAAAAGATGAAGTCAAGACAAGTGCAAGTGAATTGAAAGAAGAGCAAGAACTGGAACGTATGTTAAATAGAATGACACTTCGTCAAAGAAGAAGCTACTTGCGCAAATTGGAAAGAGGAGATGATGTTTCTAATATTAAACCAAAGAACGGTGATGATAGTGACTTTGACTTTGACTTTGAAGAAAGCGATTTTGAAGATGAAGACGAAGAGGAAGAAGAAGAAAAATAAGACGATTTTGTGTACATATTTTTTTCTTTAATAATAATACCCTTAGACCTTTTGTGTATACAATTTATAAAAAGATATTTTTTATATAAGCAATTTGAAGGGATAAGCTCCGTTTTTGACCTTGAAAAGAGCTAATAAAACACTAAAAACAAACATAAAGCATCCAATCCACAAAAAGACGGCAAATCTTTGTCGAGTTTTATCTTCAAATTGAGGTACCATTTTGATCAATGCAAGTAAGCATAAGCCAAGACAACCATCTGTAATATACACTTATTATAACATTCGCTTTCTTCAATATCCTTTTTCTACTTACAGATACTAGATACAATTTGTGATTCAATACCGAGCTGTGAAGAGAAACTGGATGAAAAAATTATTGAGTTTATATACTAAATCTATAGTTTCCATAGTTACCCTGCGGCAATATAGTTGATTTGTCCAGATTGAGTAGGCATAACATAAGCTGGTCCACGAATACGATTCCACATATGACCGGATGTCATTACCAACACAAGCAAAATAGAAGCAACGGTCCAAGTTGTCTTGTGGTAAAAAATGAACCCAAAATTGCGATAAACTAGTTTAAGAATAGCTGCAGCTCCAACAGCCAAAAACAATTGGCCACCAAATTTAACATAGTTGAAAGGTCGCTTTACTTTGACTGCATATCCCGTTTGCTTGGTTAAAAATTCAGCAATGCTTTCTGCATCAAGACCACTAAAAAGAGCTGTATAAGCTACACTATCTTTTTCTCTATGACTTCATACGACTTTACTTTTTTGTAACATCGTATCTAATAAATTCCTTTGATTCTCCAACTTTTTGAGGGGGGAAATATAACACGTTGGGTGCTGATACAAGTTGAAGCTATCAAAATAAAGTTGGATTTTATATCAAAGCAGAATTATAAAACACTAGAATTTACCTTTTGAAATATGATTTGACCATCATTAAAATCGAGATGGCCAAAGAAAAGATTCTTGTTGTCCTTGTTTCTTTGGAAACTTTTAGCAATAAGGGTAAATTCAGGGTCAAGTTCACTATAAAAAGCAGGTTAAAAAAGAACAATCGCGTAAATTCAAAAACATCTACCGGCATGGATGGCAATTGAACTGAGGACCAAGAGCAGTCAACAAAACAACTAAACCATAATTGCGCTTTCCTTCAGCAAATCGGTCGAAACTGTTCGAATTTAACTTGACTAATCCGTCTTGGTTAACGAGGGAAATAAGCTTGTCTTTCTTAGGGTCAGCTTGTGCAAATACAAGGCCAATGAAGGCCAATAGTATGAAAAAGAGCGAACCAACTCGCTTCATGATATCAATAAAAATGTATGAAGAGAGAAAAAAACTAAAAGTTACAAAATACCAAAATTTATTCAGCTTCAGCGTTTGCGATTTATCATTGGCTCTAGCTTCGCCTTTAATGAACTGAGTTCAATTCATCACAAAAGAAATTTAGCTTGGCATACATTAGTATACTTCGCGTCGGTTAAGATCTGTTCTTACAATGTGAAAAAAGAATAATGTTTTTATTGAAAGCTAATCTTGTGCTGCTTCATTACTTTGTAATAATGAATCTACTGGTGCATGAAGTAGTTTTTGAACAAGTTCTTTTTCAAGTGCCTTTTCATATTCCAATAATACCTCATTTTCTTCATCGCGATATCCATAATATTCTGCGTCTATGTCGCGATTAATTTCTGTTATGGAACGATTCACAGGTTCAGATGCAGCTTGTTCAAAAAGTTCTCTTACGCCTGGTAAATCTCTTGCACGACCGAAGTATCTTTCAACACATAGCGTTAGAAAGATATAGTCCCTTTTCATATTTTTATTTATATACCTATATCCTCTTATTCCTGGAGCTTCTCTTCCTTCATAACTTATCATTCTGGGCCCTGATCTCTAAATAGAACGAATTAATATCTTTGCTAACATCAAGTAAAGCTTCTTTATTACTCTGTAATCTGGTCCTCCAAGGTCTACAATTCGCTTTTCCCAATGGTATTTTTGACCCATCAGCTTATTGATTTCGTCATTCAAATCACGTACTTGATAATCAGATAAACTCACTATAATGATTGTTTAAATTCTGAATTAGATATTACAAAAAACTATCATTTACCGTCTTGAATCTTTGCAATCTTTCGAGAGACTTCACTTAAAAGATCTCTTCTCCACATTTCAGCTTCTGTTACAGAATTAACAGAACCTGCAAATCCTGGTCTGCGTTGTCTTGTCTTTGCTAATCCTAACTGTGCTGCTTGTGCTTCACGAAATCGATAAAGCATAGACTGTGCTTTCTCTTCATTACGAGCCTTTTTTGAGTCAATTAGTGTTTTTTTATACAAGACAGTTCAATTTGTTACCATGTTTGCTTTTTTAAAGGATAAATCGCTTAAAAAATAGAAAAGAAAAACTTGGATTTTTCACTCAGAGTGACTGACTATTGTTTACAGAATGAGCTCACATAGCGCATTTCGCAGATTTGACAGTTGAATATGCTTAATAAAAACAGTAAATAACATTTACAGTTCTGCGTTAAGTCAATCTGACTAAATATGTAACATTCAAAAGACACATGATAGTATTCAATTAAAAGCAGAAAACAAGGTATATTCTCACTGTATGAATTACAAAATCGATAAAAAATAAATATATTCTCTAGTAAATGGCGACTAGCTTTTTTTTTTTTTTGACGATGTGTTGTATTCAAGAAAACATATACTTCTTCCCATTTTTTAATCGCTTCCGTAATTCAACTTCTATTGACATTGCATTTCCCAAATCACTTCTCAATGACTGATGTAATAAAAAGATAGTTTTGATTTTTTTTTTTTTTTTTTTTTTTTGCAACGTATACAATTTACTTTTTTAAAGTGTTTATTGTTTATGTAGTTTGATTTTACTGTAGAATAAGATTTAGTTCTTTGGAGGGACAACAAATTTCTATGTTTTTTATGTTAAAAAAGGCATTTGATCCTAATGTTAAACCATTTTTTATATACCTGTTCCTTGCCAACACCATTTTCCCACTTTTGGAATTTGAGGTTGTTTTCGTTACGGCGAAGAGCAGCAACACGGGCATCTTCCTTTAAGGCATTGCGAACAGTGCGAGCACAAATATTGGCGTATTGAAGATAGCTGTAAAAATAGGAATATTTTTAATTATTTAATATGACAAAATAAAGATTAAACATACGTGATACCAGCAGCTTTCCAGGCAGACATTTTTCTTTTATTCTGAAGACAAAAAAAGTACTAGAAAAAGATTTTTTTTATCGACTAGGCTGGCACCCCAAGAACTAGAAGCGGCGAATAAAATTGCTTAGTTTGATGACGTTTTCTTTAAGATTAGCGCACATACTTCACAAAACAAACTGAAATTAAAATTGTTTGAAGATGCTGCAATCAGGTATAAATACAAGACCATGGCTGCTTTTGTATATTGACAGACTAAGCAATACGCACATACACTCTCATGGTACTTTTATCTAAATCACCATATATGCAACCTGCCATCTTGTTATTGATAATAGAAACATAGTACTTAGTATTCAAAGTCGAGAAAGGCTTGATTATGAGTACGATACCTCTCTATTTCTCATGCAATCTCACCATGCCCCAATTTCATTTGTACTTATTGTATATAGAATTCTGTCTTTTAATTCTCCTGTTTGGTTAGACCCATGCGACCAGAATTCAGGATGACACGACTTGCGTTATAAATGAAGTCAGCATCAATGCTACTTATAGCTATCCACGCTAAGCAATTAGCACTTTTATTTCCTTTTCTTTGTAAATAAGCCTTCTTAAGTTGTTGATGATGATTTTCTACATAATTTCCCATTTCTATATTTATATAGGATTATAGATTTCGTCTTAGATAGAGAACCAAGAGTATGTGGTTTTTGTTTAATGTGCTAAACATAACATGTCTAAATCAAGACTATATATAGATCAGAAAATAAAGAAAAGAAAAAAACTTAATAAAAATAATAAAAAGTATATGCAACTATTACCTTGTTTTGATCTTGAAGTAATCGTTTAAAAATATTACTACAATGATACAACAGTTCTTAGACATTTCCAAGGATGATTTTCAGTTTCACAAGTGTACTTTAAGCAATGATAATGAAATACATATTAATCCATATATATATATCTCTTTAAAAAATCTTTTAAGATTACCAATGAAGAGACCACTTGTCATAATAGTTGATGGATTCAAGAAAGGTATTATATGCTGTCATTGTAAAGCAGTAAAAACGACCAGTTGTACTCTTTCCATTACTTGAATTTAGAATAAAAGTTACAAAGCTTTCAAACAAGGAAACTCGTCAAAGAAAATTCCTGGACGATGAAGATGTTGTTTTGTTCAGAATATAAGGTTGTGAAAGTTGAACCCTTGTTTATAAGTAATCACTTATCGCCAAAACGCTTTGGTTTGTAATAATCATTTTTACGAAAGCCTATCTCTTGCTCCCATACTGGATGAAACTTTGCAGTAAGTATTCAGCGAATGAAAATACTAAAAGTGATCGTTCATAACCCATTTGAATAAAATGAGGTAAATTAATTTTTTCAATTGTAGGTATAGGTCGGAAAGATCAATTCAGCGCTTAACATACAAAACATAGCGGTCGATTATAAACATTTTGAATATAGCTTTCTGTTAAGGCATTCATTTCTAGTAAGGAATACAATGCCGCCTTTTCGGCCACTAGCAATACAAATGCATTGCAGATTCAATTTAATGCCTACCTACCTAGATAAACCGTCACAAGATAAAAACTGTATAGACAACTCAGAAGAGAATGGTAAATCCGACTTCAGCTGAATATTAAAAAATAAAGGAACAAATGAATTAGAGCAAAGCTTTTTAATAATTTTCAACACACAAATGATAGACAAACTATTAAGATCAAAATAAAATATTTTTCAATTTAACATGCAAAATTCGTTATGAATGAGACCCTTAGAATTCAGAAGGACAATCACGGGCCTATTAACAAACACACGTTAGTTATCACTCAATGACCTTACTGTTTACAACTTACAATGTGACCAACTTGTTGACACTTGTAACAAGCTCTAGCTTGAGCAGGTTGATCACAATCTCTAGAAATGTGTCCGGAGTTACCACAGTTATAGCACTTGGGGCTTTGACCAGCAGTACAGCTATAGTCACACGCGTAAGATTACACTTATTCAACCTGTCGTTATACTTACTCGCGGCTAAAGTGACCAGATTGACCACAGGTGTAGCAAGAGGCTCTAGAACCACCATAGCCACCACGGCTGCTGTAGCCACCGCTGTTGCCTTCAGGGCAATCGCGAGACATATGACCGACTTGATTACAGCTGTAACAGGTAGGTCCATCAGTGTAAGAGGATTGAGTACAGTCGCGGGACTACAAAAGTGTTAGGGTACTCTTTTCCTTAGTAATATTGTCTATATTACCATATGACCGGGTTGACTACACTTGTAACAGAGTTTTTCAGCAGGAGGTTCGGTACTTTTAAAGAAGAAAATCAAAATCTTTCATTTTTTCCTATAAGATTTTAATCACATACCAGTCCTTGGACATGTGTCCTTCTTGTCTACAGTTGTAACTATATATTACTGTGAGTAATTACGATTTGCCTTACAAGTTACTTACCAAAGAGAGGCAACCTTTGAGCAGTCTCTGGCTTGGTGACCGGCTATAAATATATACATATAAGCATAAATGAACAAATGCATGTAAAAAAAACTTTTGTTTTGATATCCTTTTCCTCATTCTCCTTTATTATTATTTTATCACTAATAAAATGAAAAATAACAAATACAGGGTATTACTAAGTTCATGTTCTTGGCCTCATTGATCGTGTATAAAAAAATCAACCGCTTTTAGCGCAGCAAAGAATGAGCATGAAGCTTAAAGTAATTAAGTCAGTGATTGTTACAAGAATATTTTGTCTACAAGACGAAACAAAACCACATAACAGCCACTAAAAGGATATCCATACATAAATATTTATAATTGGAATTTATACTTGCGTTCACCCACATTTATAACAAGTACGACCAAACGAGAGACATTTCGGAAAAAAATTAAGAGGAAAGAGCAAAAGCAATAAAAAATGGAGGTTGCGGTTTTTGAATAAACTTTCGGAACGCCAAACCAGCGAATGGGGAGAACTACAAAAAAAAAAATTTTCTTTAGTTCATCCAATCAGCATAGAAACGCCAGCCTCATTTAGACTTTTTTACTTTTTTAATATATCAATCTTATGCATTGGTCTCCTATTCTATTATAATTGGATCATTGCCTACAGTGAGAATTCTTACTGTCAATGGCATGATATTCATCAATAATTCTTTACATATCGTTATTCAGCGCTCGGAGTTAGTTTTATAATGTATGTCGTTTATGCAAAGGAAAAAGGGCCTAAAAATTACAATAAGCAATCGTCTTTTCTTTAATGATCAAATAAGAAATGAAAAAAAAAAAAAAAAAAAAAAAAAAGTTGATTCATCCAGTTTTTATGTATAAATAGATTCATTGCAATAATAATACTTTTTTTTTTTTTGAATATTATTTAATGCAAACTTAAGCTATACATTTATGATTATTTTCATGAAAGTAAAAGCTACAAGTAGATAATGAAATGCATACAAACAGTTATTGTATCCCTGCATTTTAGTGCTTCAATCTATCCTTGATCACATAAGTATAGTTGCAAAAAGCTTTCAAAAAAGATTTATCGTCAGACTCGGCTATACCTGACAGCTAATAATGATATTAATGCATTTAATAGACATTTCAGCATGATTATTAGATATTTAACTTGATATTCACCAGTTCTTATCATTTTTACTTATATCATAGTAAACTATTTGTTGTGTGCGCCTTACTTTGTTTTACTAATGTGCTTTTTTATTTTATAAAAAGCGTCTTAAAAGCAACATGAAGAAATCAGCTGTGATACTTTTACTGATTGATAAAAAAAAGTATATACTTTATTCTTAAAGCTAAATTTGACAGTTTGCATATGATCATATAAATGATATCTTTCCTTTAAACTGTAAATCGAATAAAAACCTATTATTAAAATATTGAAATCAATAAAACCAAGTATAAGAAAGCAAAAATCACGATTTTTCAAGTTAATGCAAGTGCAACAAAAGCGGAAAATACGCTTCTATATTTTCATAATATTATAGAAATGATGATTATATAGTTAGGATCTCATTTTATCATTTGGAAATATAATGCTACCTTCAATTTTTTTTTTTTAAGTTTTTTAGACAACTGAAATTTGACTATCTCTTGTAATCATTAAATATTTACGTTTACTTTATTATTAAATTTGGTTAATTAAGAAAGCTTAATATCTTGTACACATATACACAGCCCAGCTGTACAATGATTTCATTATTTCTTGACTTGTAATCTTTTCATAGGATACTTCTTTGCTAAATAAGAATGAACAGGGCCAATAACGACTATCTTTTCGTATGCAAGAGTAGCCAAGCAATTACCAAGACAAAGACCCCATAATTTCCACCGGAAATCGGAAGGCATGACATTATGTCCCAGTGGAGTATTGTAAGGCTCAATATAAACAGGTGGCACACTGTAACCGATTTGTTCAAGTACTGACTTTGTGCCACAATTGAAGCGGAAAAGACATCCAAAGCGATTAGGATCTGCTAATAGCCAATAAGAAACAATGGCAAAGTAGAGAAGCCAAAGGAATACCAAAACATAGTTTCTGTAAAAGCTTTGACGGAATTTGTAGCCAAAATTAAAAACAGCAGCATTATTGACGAATTGGAAGAGACAGACAAGTGCAAGCACTTCTGCTTCATAATTATCAGCTAATAACCACCACTTAGAGATATCTACTGCAGATGAATCAAACTCGTGGCAGCGAAACCAGCTCTGCTTGAAAAGCATCACAAAGGCACCTATAAGGAACAGCCAATTGATAGCGACCACGCCTAAACCAGAGGCAAGTGTCTGCGGCCCAAGAAGCTGGGCAGTTGGTCTTTGGGACTCCAAATGTTTGGAAGGATAGGATTGGGAGACAGCCCAGGTAAGCAAAACAGTAATGAAAACATCAATAGAAATCCAGACGTTTTGAGACATTGTGATTGAGAAATAGAACGTAAAGATTTTTAACATCATCATCACTTGACCATACATGACAAGGTATTTATAGTTGGTAATTGACGTTGCCAGTGCCCCACGTCCTTGACGGATAAGTTCTACGCAAGACCGGACACTACGAATACTTGTGCTGAATGGAGACACAATTGAGGCTTCCGCATCAGACATTGCAATACCAACGTGAGCAGCACGAAGAGCGCCACAGTCGTTACCACCATCGCCTGTCATTGCTGTAATACCACGTTCCATATGAAGCTGAATACAATCCACTTTGCCCGTGGGAGTCATACGAGCAAACACGCGTGTATTCAAAAGGTACTTTCTCATCAAATTCTGACTGCAGAGCCAGTCAAAGGCTTTGCCAGTAACAGCCAGTTCCACAGGAGTATGGTCTTCATTCAAAAGCGCCTCATCCACATTGATGTCCGGGAAAAGCTCAGGTTCATTCACATCAGACCAAACAATACGGTTTTTAGCCTTATCAAAATCTCCCAGCAAAACACGAGCACCATACTCGACCATGCCACATTGACGAGCGACATAAACACCGGTTAGGGCAGTGTCGCCTGTGATCATAACTGTTCGAGTAGCACCACGTTTCAATTCAGCAATACTTTCTGTCGTATCTTCCTTGAGCAAATTTTTAAAGATAACTAACCCAACAAAGTTAATATCTTCTTCCATTTGATCGCGATTCCAGTTTTGGAACTCTTGAATGCCGCCTATCTGCTCGATGTCAATTTCACGATGAGCAAGAGCAAGCACATAACAGCCTTGACGAGCTAAATCAGCAGTAGCGGTATGGTAATCAGCAGGAATTGATTCAGTATTACTCAAATCCTTGATTTTTTCGTAAGCACCTTTTACAAAAATATGAATCTTGTTTGTGTGAGAATCTAGGACGGCAACAGACATGGACATTCTAGCATGAACAAATTCGAAGCGCTTCAAGACATGGACAGGTGCTCCAACCTCTCCAGGTGTTAGCATAGGTGGTATCAAGGTATCAATATAGCTTTCTTTTTCTGGCTCATCACTCAATTTCCATTTTGAAGAACGGAACATCTCGATATCAACAGGATTACCTAGTTTATAATTAAATGAGTCTGCATTGTTCAAATCGAAAGCATGTCAAATATATACCAATAAATTGTCCATTTAAAGTAGTTACTGCATGGCAAGAGGCGAGTCCAATTTGCATTAATCTAGGAATTTCTTCAACTTTGGCGATATGTTTGTCAAATGCTGGGTCTTTATTTTCACTTCTCTGTTTAACGACATCATTTACATCGATGATAGGCTTGGCTCCGTAAAACTCTAAGCCTTCTTTGGTCAAAGTTCCAGTTTTATCAAAGCAGAAAAGTTGTACTACGAAATGAAGATACATTAGGCATCAAATAATATAACAAAAACGCGGCTTTTTTTTTCCATTACCTTTTCCTGCCATAAGAATACGGGGAAGATCCACACAGAATATTTGTTTTTTGCGCAAACGGCTGGCTGCGACGGATTGACCAACGACGAGTGCAGCAGGAAGTAAAGGCGAAACAAGTTGACAGATAGCAAACATAGCATAAAACCAAGCACTTGTACCCTTTGTATATAACCAGATAGCCAATCCGAGACAAATAAGACCACAACAAAGCAAAATAAGGAAAACGACCTTGATCTGCTCATCAAAGATAAATGATACTCGAGTAGGAAACAAAATCTTTTTGACTAGTTCACCCTTATCAGTGGATGTTCCAGTATTTATCACTAATGCAGACACAGGTCGTTCACTCTCTGTACGTTGTGCCTGGGAAATGGTGGTTCCTGCATAGATGGTAGATATTTTAGCAGCTCCCATTTTATCATATCGGGTGGGATCATCCTTTCGAAGAGGGAATTTACGGATAGGCAAAGGTTCACCTGTAAGAGAGCTTTCATCGGCTACAATATTTCCACTCAAGACCACAGCATCACAAGGTGCCGTCTTTCCTTCAGCAACTTCAAACACATCTCCTGGTACGAGAGTAGAAGTGGATGCCTCTACCCACTGATTATCTCGAAGAATCTTGATGACATCTGTAAACTCGGCCATCTTCTTGATACGTAATTCAGACTTGAGGCGCACAAAAACTTTGACTAACGCAGAAATAATGATTACGGCCGTATCAGCAATACCGACTTGCCAGTAAGCAAAATAATAGAACAACCAGAGGGCAGTAAACTGATAGATGTAAAAAAAGGAAGAAAATTCGCGCAAGATAGCCATGGGCACATTGGGAACATAAACTTCAATAAAGTTCGGGCCTACTAGTTCTTCACGTTCTGAAGCAATTCGGGAGCTTAAACCTTGATCAAGTTTAGCTAATTCGGCATTCGTCTCACCGAGTTCGTATTGATGAGGTTTGAAGAGTTGCGATCGAGGATTGTAGACATAGCGAGTACATTGGTAAATAAAATATTTTGTGCCGTTTGCTGTTGTCTGCAAAGGAGCAGTAGCAACTATGACGTCTAAACCAAAAGCTTCTTTGCTTAGCCTTTCAAGGTACCTTACAGATCGAACAACAGGATCCTCATCCTCTAAAAAGATGATTGAGGCTTCTTTACGCTCTACTTGAACATATTGACCTTCATCGTAAGGACACTGAATACGGAAAAAGTTGGGAAGACGAGATTTGAAGACAGTGAGGCAAGCAAACCAGATAAAAAAGACATACCACATGCCCATAAATGTACTCGATTGAACCAGAGCATCACCACGAAAAAAATAGTAGTCTTGGTAGTAATCAAAAGTAATAAGAATCATGTAGGCAATCATGCCGATTGTCTGCAACGTGTAGGCAACTAAAACAAGAAGGCCAAAAAAATCTCGTTTGTAGGCTTTGATGATTGTATCTTGTTGTTCATTGTAACCGCTGCTTTCCGTCGAACGAGTATCAGTGGTTAGTGATTTGTTTTCAGAGCCTAACTTTTCGTTCACATCTAAGTATTCATCCCGCTTATATTCAAGGACTTTATGATAGCGTGTCTTAATGATTTTTTCTCTAAAGCGTTTGTATAGGGTCCATGAAACAAGGAAGAAAACACAAGATCCGTAAAAGACCCAAAGTGCAATGAAGACGGGTTCTGTAAAAGTCAATTCACCGTAATCTGCAGTTGGACAGGTTCCCCACATTATTGATTCAGTATTAGAACTCCAAGAAGAGACATTAGATAAACCGATGTGATTAGCGCAAGCTTCATTGACTTGGGCCTCCTTATTATTCGAGTCAAAATTTTCAATATTCACACGATTGCTGTCGAGGCATTGGTAAATAGGGCCGCTTTTTAAAGCTGGAACACCTGGGCAAGAGCATTTAGATTCAAGATTTGAGGGACAAGATTCTCGACAGACTGCGTCTACACAATAAGTTTGGCCAGCAGGACATGAAGGTCGAATACTCTCTGGACACAAGTTGATATCTTGCACACAAAGAACAGGACAAGGATATGCATTGTAGGTAGGTAAGGGGCACTGGCTACCATCGACGTTCCACCCGTTTACTATATAGAGATCATCAGCTATTATCAGAAAAGGAAGGGTTTTTTTTCATCTTTTACCTGTGTTCCAAGCAGGTGTTGCCTGAACTATATATATAGTTGTTAGCCAGCAAAGCAGCCAAAAAAGTTTATGATCCAACTTATATTTCATTTAAAGTGTAACTCAATTAAAGAGTGAAGAAGAAAAAGGTAATTTCAGGTACTCCAATAGAAGTTTATAGAAAAAAAAATATTTTATGAACTAAAATTGCTGGGCAAATATATACTTCTGGATTTCATCTGACATTTTCATATGTCTGCATTTAAAACAAGGTTACGGGAAAACAAACTTTTTTCATGTAGGAACAACGGATCAGGGGTAAAAGTCGAGCTGAGTTAAATGCTTCTTGTTATAGTGACACGAGAAATTCGACTAAAAATTACAAAAAAAATGGATTTCACGACGATTTATATGTATTTATTTTAACGAAATCATGAAAATAAGTAAAATGAAGGATGTTCTTAAAGTTCCATGTAAAAAAAGGCATGTATGATGAGTTTGAAGTTTTGATGTCAATTTGAATAAGGTGGGTCGGGAACTTGTAAACCTTGTTTTGCAGAATCCCATTGTAAAATGTTGCAGAATCAAGTAGGACAATAAAAATTGACGTAATTTGTTTCACAGCTTACTATTGACGTTCATGAAAATTGCCGTTCACTCAATAATAAACTCACATCATCTTACTAAAAAACCTAGAACCCAAAAGAAATAAAATTGACTTTAAAGGAACTCGTAAAACAGATGATGCTAAATCATAGTGAAAAAAAAGGCTTCATTGTCTAGTAGAATGAGCAGTTTGGTAGCAGCTTAGGTTGATTTAATTAGCTTTTCATAAATATACCTACTAATGTATAACCCTGGTATTGTTATATTTCCTTAACTGGCTATATGGCTTTCATTGGTTATCATTATATATAAGAAAGTCTTTATTTTTTATGTTAGTCAAATATTTCTCATGATCAAAGGCTTTTTAGCAAATACTCAATATCCCATAATTTATAATGATAAATAATTCCCATTATTCCACGCCCTTGGTGTTTTTAGTACTTGCATTCCAAATTAGAAAAGCTAAAACATGCTAACTTAATTTAGTTTAGGCAGAATCTAGAAAATAGCACTTGTATGACGAACTTAAAAAACAATGAGTTAAATCATAGAAAAAGTAAGCTCAATCACTTGCTAATCCATCTCACTAATTACTTGAACTTCTAGAAGTTAAGTAACTGAAGCTTTGCTCACGTGAGATGTCAGATTTGAGTGCTCAGTAATGCGATCGGGGTTTGGTTATTCTGGTATTAGGTTTCGTTGTGTGAATATCTTACGGGAAAGTCACTGGACAAAATTGTCTCCAAGTTTATATCGAATGCCCATTTCAATATACTAGTACACCATTTTCAGAAAGTAAAGTCGCATTTTACAAACTTTATAATACATTATATACAAAAGGCAATAAGTAAACGCAACGTTTATTCCTGAAAATAGTGTATAATTTTTTTTTTCTTTTAAAGTATTTCCATATATGAATGATATTTCAAAATATAAAAGTTAAATCATAGGTGACTGTATTCAGTTCTTATATCTGCTCAGCTTTTAATTATTTTGTGCACATACCAGGTTATGGTTGTTATTAATGCCATTCTGATTAGAGCGTTATATGAAGTCTCGATTGATCAACTTCCAATGTATATATTCCAGTAGATACGATCCAGATTAAAAGTTGTCTTTATATTTAAAATTTAAAAATGTAGCACAAAAAGCTCATACTAAACGCCAGCAACTGCAAAAAAGTAAACAGGAACATAAGGGTAGTAGGTGTCATAACATTTAAATAGCCTAAAGAGCATGTATGAACGGCTACTCTGTATTTTACTACGAAAAAAAATTGTTTTTCCACATTTTGTATAACATCCTAAAGCTAATATATATTCTTTATGTTTCTACAATAGTAAGTTTCATTTATAGCATCCATCAGAATATATTATACCATGATATAATGGATTCAATAGAATCGTGATACAGTATATATACACTGACTTTTATCTAGAACAAAAAACCAAAACTTTTTAATTAAGTCTTTTTTTTTTATTTATAATCTTTTTTATTACAAATTGAAAGTTTAAGCTTATTTCTTCAGGGTTTACATAGTAAGTTCCTATAAAGTAAATGCAGTTTAGTCATAAATTCCTACATTAAAATATTTTAAAATTTACCATGATGGCATTAACAACATCGTTATTGTTGTTCTTGAGAGCCTTAACGGCCTTGGCGCGAGAAACGTTAGCTTGGCTGACAACCAATTCGATATCCTTGTCTTCGACACCTTCGGCATCAACTTCTTCGTCTTCTTCTTCAGCTTGAGCTTCTTCAGCAGGCTTTTCTTCAGACTTTTCGGCATCAGCGGCGAGTTGTTGTTCTAAAGCAGCTTGTTGAGCACGAGCAGCCATATCTTCAACAGACATTTCACCAAAAACAATGTGAGTGTCTGAGTTGGTGCTCTTGAAAACTTCAGGCTTATCAATAGCAAAGACCATACCTCTACCACGGGTGAAGGTGACACGGGTAATACCGTTGACAGGCTTCAAGCCAAGAGAGAGGAGGGATTTACGGGCCTTTTGTTCAGCACGAGATTGGGCGGAAACTTGAGGGTTCTCTGCGGACATCTGTAAACAAATAAGTTATTTTGTAATTCTACAAAAAAAAGATACAAAGTGGGATTTGAGCAAGACAGTGTGCACTAAATGAGATGCATCTTTTTTTTTGGCAGCATGATTAACATGTAGAAATTAAGTGTAGAATGTAAATCAATTCACGTGCTCGAAAATGAGTAAAACATCCATCCAATCCGTTCTTTTTTCCATCCATCAGTCCAACATAGTTTCTCAATCTCATTTTTCGTCGTGCTCATCATCCATTCACTATGTACCCAATCTGTTAACTTACTTTAAGTTTTTGGAGAAAGAGCGGAGAGGATGCCTGAGGCTTGCCTTGTTTTGCCTGACTTTGAACCGAAGGTTCAACCTGGTTGTATCGGTATTTAAAAAAGACGAGTTTCGGCAGCAAATCAAGTCTTTTTTGATGTTTATTAATTCATCGAATATAAGAATTCAAAGATGATGTAAGTGTATTAAACAGGGATCCAGACATTTTTAGTCTTAATCCTATAAGGAGTCTTTAGTTTCTACTCATCTCTTGATCTGATTAGGGCGAAAACGATGAAAGCTAAATCTTCATGTGTTTATTTGGAGTTTAATTTTATTTGTAAAAACAAAAATTTAAACGTATTAAACAGTGATCTGTTACGAAATACAAAGACGTTTAGCATAAAGAGTTGTAAGCAGATAGCTTTGATACTTTTTTGTATGTTTAATTGAGGACAATATTGATCAGGACGTGAGTCTATTCAAACAATTGTTGCCAGTAAACTTTTCATACAAATCGGATGGCTGTAGCAAAAAGAAAAAAAGTGAAATAGAACGGCCATTGTAGTCTATGATATCTTTTTGAGTAGACTCAACGATACGATAAGTAACAGTATCATTTTCGGATAGCTAGTTTTTTTAATTGCTACTCTTGAGCTTAGACCAAAACTTTAATTGGATTTAACAAGAGCGAGTAAAGGAAGCACAAAGAGGCATCTGTAACCATGCTTTTTGACTAATTCTCATACTTAAGTAGGATTGCACATGGACACATCATCTACGACAATATAATACTTGCTGAGGATAACTAATATTCGCCATATGAAAGCAAGAAAGTGATCCGTTGTCGTGTCTCATTCTCTTTCATTTTTTGCTTCGCCATCTGCTTTTCTTTTTTTATATATACCATAGGCTTTCTATGGAAGAGATCTATGATCCAAGCATGAGATATGACTTCGAGAATTATCAAACATGTTCTTCTATTGGTAGAAAAGACAATCTTTGCTTGTTCTCCTTTTTCGATTGTGTTTTGTTTCTCACAATATGCATCTTAAATCTCCATTAATCAACAAAGATAAAATTGATAAGAGAATCAGCATTACTATTCAGCCATTCTGGCGCTTTTTCTTTCCTTGCTTTGGCCACACCTGAAGAATTGCACTTAGCAAACAGTTTTTCGGCTTGTTTCAATGAAATAATACATTTCGCTGTAAGATGCTTATGAATTGCATATTTAAACAGCACTAGATTCTCAAAAATTTGCAAAACTCTTGCTGTCAATGTACTCTGACATATATCGAGTATTGATCTATAATTTTAGATTTTGCCCCTGTTTTGGATTAACTTTCAATTTCCTTTCTCTTTTCATCCAATACAGCTATTTCTGACAAATACTCATCGTATATAATACGACGCTGGCCGGGTAATTTCATGTTTTTTGCGGATTTTGAGGCCAAAAGCTCTTCCTCAATAATGCTATTAATGAATTATTTCTTAACTAGATCATTATGCTTCTTATAAGTCTATGGAATATCGTTCTGCTAATGTTCTCAATTTAATTGGAGAACCACCTTAATCCAAGTTCAAATATTCTTTCAATTTTTAAGAAATTGTCCGTAATTAGTGGAACATTATCCCTTACTTCAATATTATGCGGTTATACTTTCATCATATCATTTGCAGCTGCTTCTTTATGAGTTAACGCGACACACCAAATAAAAAAAAAATTTAAAAAGAAAAATAGTAATTATTTGAAATCCTTTACTTCTTTCATTAACCTTTCAAAACCAAGGACAATATCCTGAAGTGCAGCTTCACTTGAAGGTGATTGTGGGGTGATATAGGCCATGATAAAGTTTTTTGCTAGCCATTTGTTATTTACAGTTCCCCAATCCTTTCCCTACATTGAAGCGTAAGAAAAGGGAACCCTTTTTTTTTAAAAAAATCATTGTCTTACTTCATAAATCATTTTCAATCCTCCCTCTTTTGTCTTTGTGAAAACAAATTCTGTTTCCTTTTTCACCCCCATTGTTACAAAGTTGTTTTTAAATTCTTGGATTGCTATAAGAATTTCTTTTTCTTGATCCTCTGTCAATGTTTGCTGCTTCATACGCTGCATGAAACTACGTACAAATCCATCACGAAGATGCTGTGTATTCGTGTTGCGAAAAGGAACTAGTATTTGATCAGTAAGTACAAGTATGGAAGAAAAGTAAATGATATTTACTAAGACGGATGCTCATATCATAAGGTTGATCTAACAATTGATTAGCCATTTCCTCGTTTTCAAGGAATTTTTCCTTGTCAAAATCCTATTTATAATTCGTTATAAACCCCTATCCATACAACATATACAAAATTTTTAACTTGCCTTCCAACCTGGTAAGCTCTTAAGAGACTCAATATCTTCATTTCGCATGTACATTCCAAGTGTATACACGTACATTTTTAAAAAGGTCACTGTACGTACACCTAATCCAACCAGTCTTTTCCATTCGTTACCAGTGTTTAAGAAGATGGGGAAAGATAACTTGGTTGCGGGATCTATATGATGCTAGCTCAATTATACAAATAAAATTTCAATAAGAGCGAACTTACCTTCAACTGTACCGGCATAGGTAGGCGATTCGGAAAATACAGAATTTTGAAAAGCCATGTAGCCGCCAATAAAACTGATGCCAGCTGCAGCCTTCACAATGAATTTGTAATGCTGGGTAACCTATTATATAAATCTTAAGCATCGCTTAATCTTATTCTTTAAGGAACGATTTACTTTTTTGGGCTTAACTGTTGTATAAGAACGAGATAAAGTTCTACTTGCAGTATTTTTTCCTAATTGTGTTAGGGATCTAGATAAACGAAACATTGTAAGTAAATAAAAGATCTTGTCCTCTACCAAGAAATAGGTCAAAAGTAGCTGAGTTTTTTATTGAAAATTTTATAGACATCCTTTCGATATCTGTACACAATATTAAAATCAAAGAAAAAGAACATGATGAGCGTAACTACTGAAGCTTTTTATAAGCAATAATTACTGGATAAGATTACAAGGTACATCGTTCTCATTTACAATATTTGAAAATAAAGCATATATGAAATTATTAAATTTATTACAAATCTATTTTTTATCCGTACTTCTTTCTCAGTCTATCAAAATGCGCTTTGTCCTATTAAAAATATATTAAATCAAAATATTATGTATTTTTTAACGAATGATCCTACCTGTGGTAACACAGAAGGTGATACTTTAGTGAATGCTATATCAAAATCTTGTTTTGTGACAAAAATCTCTTCTACAGAAGTAAGTTTGGCATCCAATCTAACGACACCTGAAGAATAGAATTTGGAGCGTAAAGATGCAACAGCACTTTCTCTTACAAGTGAAGCAAGATCTGCACCGGAGAAGCCTTCACATCGAGTATCGTTAGCAACATCCTCTAATGAGACTTCAGGATGAAGTGGTGTCTTGCTGCTAAGCTTCTTCAAGATATCTAGTCTTTCTTGTGGTGTAGGAAGTTCTACGTACAAAAGTTTATCAAGACGCCCAGGACGCAGCATGGCAGGATCAATCATATCAGGACGATTCGTAGCTGCAATAACATAGACTTGGCTACGATTCTCGACACCATCCAACTCGGTCAATAGTGTGTTGACAACACGAGCGGATGCATCCGTCTGCTGATCATCACGACGTGAACAAAGAGCATCCAACTCATCGAAAAAGATAACACAAGGAGCAGATGCACGAGCACGGGCAAACACTTGACGAACACCGCGTTCACTTTCTCCTACGTACTTGTTCAAAAGCTCAGGACCCTTAACCGAAATAAAGTTGGTATTGCTTTCATTGGCGACCGCTTTGGCGAGTAACGTCTTACCACAACCAGGTGGACCCCAAAGTAAGACACCAGCTGGATTGGTAATACCGACACGTTCAAAGAATTCAGGGTGATTGATGGGTTCGACAACAGCCATTCGTAATTCATCACGCACAAATTGCAGAGCACCAATATCATCCCAAGTCACATCGGGTACTGTAGCAAACCCTTCACGCTTGGATGAAGGTTGAACCTTTTTAAGTGCATGTTTAAAGTCTTCGTGTGTAATAGAAAGTGATTCCAATTGTGTTTCTGATAAAGGCTCTTTGTGTGCCTTGATAAATTCGGATATGTTTCTGATTTGTTCTAGTGGTGTTTGGGCCTCAAATTCTTCAACAGAAGTTGTCTGGATAGGCTGTATTTCAATTACACCTTCATCAATATCCATTGAATTATGTTCTTCCAACTGACTTTCTTTGTCAGCCGTCACTTCTTCCATGCTATCCACATTGCTATTATCTTGATCAATCTCTTCATCTTCTTTTTCTCTCCTTTCTTCTTTGTCCTCCTCTTTGTTTTCAATTTCATCCTCGTTTTTATCTTGGTTATTTAAAGCATTAATTACGCCTGCAGAACGTAAATGCTTAAAAATACGCTTTACAGCAATCACACCAGCAGTTGTAATGAGTGCTTGAAGATCAGCCCCCACATAACCGGGCGTTGCTTTCGCAAGTTCAGTAAAATCGAAATCACCCGAAAGACGTAATTTGGATGATAATACTTGAAGAATCCTATTGAGATTATTTAGAAAAGCGGCCTTTCTAACTCTATGTATTTTTACTTTTCTCTGCTTTTTTCATCAGGCACACCCATACTGATTTCCCTATCAAATCTACCAGCACGACGCAAAGCAGCATCTAGAGAATCGGGTCTGTTTGTAGCACCAATGATCATAACAGGCTTGTTGTTGCACTTTTCCCAAGAAAGATCTTTTAAAAGCTGTTGTTAATACGGCTTGATACAGACTTTATCTAATGTATTACCATCCATGCAAGTTAATAATTGAGCTACAATTCTTCTTTCCATCTCTCTTTGTGCAGTTTCTCTCTTTGGTGTAATTGCATCAATCTCATCGATAAATAATAAACAAGGAGCATTATCCTATATGCATCTTGTTTAGAGTCTGACCTTTCCTCAATTATAAATAGTTTCCCTTACTCTGGCCTCTTCAAATACTTCTCGAATTTTCTTTTCAGATTCTCCAGACATACCAGATACAATGGATGGTGCTGAGATATTGAAAAATGGCACACCCAATTCCTAAAAAATACATTAGTCCTTTTTCCCTCACTAAAGTGATCTACTTACGCCAGCAATAGCATGAGCTAGTTTTGTTTTACCACAGCCTGGAGGACCATGTAGTAAAACACCTCTAGGAGGCTGCACACCTGTATGAATATAGACCTCTGGATGTGCTAAAGGCATAGCAATCAATTCCATGATTTCTTCAATGCACTGATCAATTCCACCTAAATCTGATAATTTTGCTGTAGGAATAAAGGGTGCGTCTCTATTCTCAGAGGAAGCTATGTATATACAAAAGATAAAACCATTTAATAAAACTCATTCACCCTTTTTCCCCCCCTCCCCCTCTTTTTTTTTTTTTTTTTTTTTTTTTTTTTTACTTTTATGGCGCTTAGAAGTACTGGATTCCTTTGAAGATTTAGATCGTTTTTTCGATTTTTTCTCACTAGGTTCATCTTCCGCTGGTGCTGCTACTGCTGTTGTTGCTGCTGCTGCCATCTCGCCCTGAGGTGGTTCCTCAGGTGCAGGACTCGAGCCAGTTGGGGTATTCTTGTGGACATTCCATAAACTTGTAACAGATTTATTCATTGCATTATCTTCCTGTGCAGGCTTTTTTATGCAAATAGTGGGTAACACAGGTGGTAAATATTCAGTTAACCAAGCTATTTGCTTTTCTTTTTCTCCTTCTTGTTTATCACTCACCAGTGCATATTCTGCTGTTTCGTCTTCGTCTGATACAGTTTCTGGCCTAGAAAAAACAAATAAGTTTGTTTTTCTTCAAGTGAACGGATGAGCAATATTTACTGTTCATTCGGATCCAATTGATCAAGTGTTTTTTCGATAATGGAATCAAGTTGAAATTTTTTGATCCTTCTTAAAGATGAATCCACTCTTAAACAATAATCATAGATGACATGAGGAGACATGTCTGTTTGACCTTCCGATTTGTACAAGTTGAGACAATTTTGTACCTTGATCTCGAGTGATCGGGTCAATCTATTATAGTTTCCACCTTTTCTAGCATACGACGGCATACTGAAATATTTTTTTTACTTTCAAAATAAAAAAGAATAAAAAAGCCTATTAAAGCTCCGGACCGGACAAACAGAATCGGGTTTCCAAATCTGACAAACAGCAGTTAGTTAGGAGTGGGAGTAGAGAGAATGTGTGTGTGGAAGAAGTGTCCTAAACAGTAACATTGAGAATCTCCCTCTTTTTCTCATCACAAGGCAAAACGATGGCTAGAGTAAGTAATAAAAAAAGGACAAAAGGGGAGAACATGAGGAGAAAGATGGATGGATGCTGCTGTCTTTATCCAGATGATATACAGCACCTAAAAATGTTTCCCCCTGTCAAATGTCAATTGAAGCGTGCTAAAATTAACAACTCTTTAATAATAGTTTCACGAATATCAGGTACACACCAACACACACATATACAACCGAGATTTTTTATTTTTCTACAATGAAAGGCGATCGCTCACCACATGATATTAGGTCGTTGGACGTAAGCTCCCTTCTGAAACAGAAGCCTCTCCCAAGCTTTTCCGTATGCGCATTTTCGCTCCCAACGTTGTTGTTGCCAAGTCTCGCTTCTGGTACTTCTTGAAGAAGCTCCGCAAGGTCAAGAAGGCTGCTGGTGAAATTGTTGCCGTCAACGAAGTAAGATCAACCATAGACCAGTATATAAAAAATGCGGCACTTACATAGACACGATAGATTCACGAAAAGCGCCCTGAACAAATCAAGAACTTTGGTATCTGGATTCGTTACGACTCTCGTTCCGGTACTCACAACATGTACAAGGAATACCGTGCTATGAGCCGTGTTGAAGCCGTTGAAACTTGCTGTAAGTGCTTTTATTGTGTAGGTGATGGGGTGGTATACTGAAAATATATAATATAGACCAAGATATGGCTGCTCGTCACCGTGCTCGTTTCAGATCTGTTCAAATCATTCGTGTTGCTGAAGTTAAGGATGCTGATGTCCGTCGTCAATACATTAAGCAACTCTTGACTCCCAAGCTCTCTTTCCCCTTGCCTCACCGTATTGTCAAGGCCGACAAGAAGCACCGTTCTCTCTTCATTGCCAAGAGACCCACCACCTTTTACTAAGTTTGTTCTTTGTTTTAGTCTTTTATTAAAATAGAGAAAATCTTGAAAGTAACTTTGTGTAGCTTTGATTTATTTTGTGTTGATGTAGAGGATATTTCATGCAGGAAAAGAGTATGCGATGCTTTATTGATGATAAAATAACAAGTACAAAACAAGTTTATTTTATCAGCAATATCTCATTCATATGCTTTTTAAAAAAAAAGTTTAATTGCCATAAATAAGTTGCTCTTTTTTCTTAACCAAATAATGTCTTCGCCCCGATTCCAAGAGTTTTGCAATGTCCTAGATCGTTTAAATAAGACCAAAGGAACAACACAGAAAAAGGAAATATTCAGCAAATACCTCAACAAATGGAGATCTAACTATGGCCTTAACTTCTATGATGCCATGAGAATGTTTCTTCCAAAAGTATATTTATATAGATTAGGCACACTGAGAAAAAGGATCGTCGTTGATTGGCTTTTATAATAGTTAGATAGTAGAGAATACGGACTTAAAGAAGACGCACTTGCTGTAAGATTAGTAAAAGCCCTAAGTCTTGATGTTTCATCAGGTCACGGCGAGCATTTAAAAAACTGGAGATTGCCATCAAAAATAAGTGTAAGACTTGCTGTTTCCACTATAAAAAATTTTAAAGTCATAATTTGTGTAGCCTGTCTCTGGTGACCTTGCCAATGTAGCTTATGAGAAAATAAAAGATAGGTCAAGTGTTTCTGTTGGCACAAAGACAATTAAGGAAACGCATGAAATTTTAGATGAGTTGGCCAATAGTAACAGGTAAGTTGGCTTATCACATCTACTTTTCTTTTTGATACAAAGAAACATTATAGTATGGAAAAGCATGTTAGTATATTAAAGAGAATGATTAAAAGCTATACGCCTTCAGAAATGCAATGGATAATTCGTATCATTGTCAAGGGTAAGGAGGAGAGTGGTAAATGTATGGATTTAATAACATAGTACATTGTATGATAGATTTGAAAATCGGTTTATCAGAGAATTCTGTACTTACTGTCTTTCATAAAGATGCAAAGGCAGCTTATGATAGTGGGAAAAGCCTTTATTATATTTGTCATGAGTTAATGCATAGTTCAGCTAAATTCAATGATGAAGTAAAGCAATCTATGCCTAACATTATTTGTTACTTACATTGTTTTTAGCATATATCCATATTCTATCCTCTCAAACCACAACGCGGAGTGAGGAACTCGAATGATGAATTCAAAAAGTTTATAGAAGACAATCAAAAGCTATTTCTTAGACACAGTAGTAAAGCGCCTTACTTTTATGTAGAAGAGAAAATTGATGGTGACCGTATGCAATTGCATTATGATCCTGGTTTAGACAAATTTATGTGGTTTACTAGAAATCAAAACAACTTTACTCTAAGATTTGGCTCTAATTCAAATGATACTGGCAAATTGTCTAGTCAGATATATAAAGGATTGCCTTCCAAACGGTTTGTTCTATTTCACTCAAAACAAATGTGCATATATCATTAACATATGGGAACAGAGTTATACTTGATGGTGAGATGGTTGCTTTTGATCCCAAGACAAATGTTATATTACCCTTTGGTACTGTAAGAACATCGACCCAAAGTAAGTAGTAAGTCAAGGCTCATATAAATATGTTAATCATCTTTTTCTTAGATGACATAGAAGATTCAGATGAAGCACATCCTTGCTGTAAGTACCCATCAAAAAAATTGTCTTGAAAAAGTTTAAACTTTTTATATTGTAGTCATTGTTTTTGATATACTTTGGTTTGATGATAAACTCATGATGCCATATCCTTTAGAGGAACGTTTATATCTATTAGAATCAATTATCACCAACCAAGGAAATAGCTTGAAGCTGTTAACAAGAAAGAAGATGACTACAGAAGAGGAAGCAATGAATGAATTGAACGAGGCCATGAAAATGCGGTAACGTATAGAAGTTGCATATTGAAAAAAAAAAAAAAGATTAACTTTATATAATCTAGCATGGAAGGATTAATGCTAAAGATGCCATATGCTAGTTATCAAATTAAACAAACAAATGCTTGGTTAAAAGTCAAGCCAGATTACATGGACTCTCTTCTTGATAACTGTGATTTACTTGTCGTTGGTACGATAATTTTCTCAATATCTCAGTGATTTGTTTTATTTATTTTTTTTTTCATTTAGGTGCAAAGTATGGTACTGGAAGGAGAAACCACAGCTTGGCTCAATTCTTTTGTGCTATAAGAGATGATAGTATTCCTGATTATGAGCATCCAAAGTAGGGCTACCTAAAAGCAGAAGAAAACGTTACTGAATTTAACACAATTGTTAGATTTATATCGTTTTCAATGGTCGGCATAGGTTTTAAAGATGAAGACATTGCAAAATTAAAGTTTGTATAGATATTGTGTGTTTTGTTACATTAACCTTTCTTTTTATAGTTCTATGATCAAATCAAGACCAAAATACGATTCTAAAAATCAACCAAAATGGCTTACGCATCCAAAGAATTCTTCAGAAAAGCCAGATATTGTTATTGATTATAAAGAGCATGTATACCTACATAATATACTTTTCTTTAATAACATTGCTCTGTAGTAATCTAGTCTTGGAGGTAAAGGCAAATTCGATGATACCATCAAGTTCATGGGGAATGCAATATGCCCTAAGGTTTCCACGCTATATTAAAATAAGAGAAGATAAAGGTTGGCAGGATATTATGACATTTTCAGGTAAATTATGGACACAGTTTGTCTGGAATTAGTCTTATTCTTTATAAAGATGTACAAAGGGTTAAAATGGAAGGATTAACTGGAATAACAAAGAGAAAATCAGATGAAAGGTAAGGAGGAGGAAGAAAAAGAAAGTCTGTTCAAGAAACAGTAAGATTGAATTAGTTGCTCATAGTACTCAGCATACCAAAGAAAAAAAGAAGAAGCGACCTAAGGTGAGATCTCCTTATTTATATTACGGATGGCTTATTATTTTGTCATATAGTCTTCAGCCCTTTTAGAGAGTCAAAGAGGTCTTGATTCATCTCAGCTAGTAAAGAAAACAACAGTATTTGAAGCACTTAAGATTTGTAATATCACTTGTATACACTTATTAATATATAATTTCTGATATAAAAAAAAACTTTAGTTATTGTGTCAGGAATAAAAGACTATTCAAAGCAAGCTTTAGAAAAACTGGCGATTGAAAATGGAGCAGAGTGTGTTCAAAAGGCGGAAAGCGCAAATATATTAATTGCTGGCAATAAAAGTAAAATGCACAAATAGAGGGAGAAATGCAACTGTAATGCGACAAAATACTGATTACACATAAATAGCCTTTCATGTTATTAGTTTAATCAACTCTGGAAAATATAATATTCTGTCACACCAATACTTTCTTGATTGTATAAAGGAGCAAGATTTATTGAACATTGAGCCAAAGTAAAAATAAAGTAAATCTGAGAAAATGAATACAAAACCAACATTGTATAATAGATACATGGTACATATCACTGAGGCAGCTAAGGAATATTTTATGGAATTCATGGATCCTTGGGGTGACTCTTACACAGCATTTGTTAGTGAAGAAAAGTTGGGAGAGGTAGCATCATAAAATAGAATATAATGATCTATAAATTAATCATATTTTTTTTTTAAAAAAAAAAAAAAAAAAAAAAGATACTTAAAAACATGCCTCTTGAGAACGACAATGTTAGCAGAGATGAAAGCTGGCATCGAAAGTTGGCAAATGAGTTCTCAGAAAGATACTTTGACTATCAATTACCCGGCATGCTCTTTCTGAATATGGTATCTTATTTTGATTGTGATAGATCTGATACCGTACCTGATCCTTTAATGATGGAATGGGTGAAAAAGAAAAAGACATGGGATAAACTCGACCTACTCTCTATTCGATTTCAGGCTGAAGGAGGATTGATAAGCAAAACATCCTCTAATCAAGTAACACATGTTATTCTGAACAAGCATGATCTCAGTAATTTAGAAAAATTGACTAGTACTTTTCAAAAGTAATAACTTTTCTTACAGACTAAAAAACAGTTACTCACGTAAATAATAATAGTGAACGATTGCCTCGCTTTGTAACATCAGATTGGATAGAAGCTTGTATACAGAATAATACAATAATTAATGAAGGAGGTAAAACTTGCAAAAAAAAAGTATGACATTTCCGTTTATTAAATTCTGTCTCTCAGAATTTGAACCAAGACTTGTTCGTGATCGTCTTTACTGAACTGCTTTATATCAGCATTTTCTCAAGCACAAATACAAAACGCATTAGCAGAATTTTATTTTATTTTGCTTTCATACCTTTACTGATCAAACAGATATATAATTCCTGTTAATTTACTTTATGCAAATTTAAAAGTATGCCAATAAATAAGCTTTATTAAAACTTTTAATCAAATGCAAACGTGCGATCATAAAAAAACGTCAATTTGTATAGCTAGTGTATACAGTGTATTAATTTACTGACTTTTTTACAGAGCAGACTTAAGTATTAAAAAGAGTACTCTTCATAACTTCTTGAAGACCGAGTGCAATCTTTCTTTCAAAAAAATAACACTTCAACCGGTTACTAGAAACAATAGTATGGCATGGTCAAAGAAAGGTACACCGGCAGTGGTCACAGTTCCCAAAACACGAGCAACAACAACAACCATTCTAGGCGCAATTTCTACTGAAGGTCTGATTAAATGCTGCCTTAGACTTCCTCAGCCTCCATCCAGTAAAAAGAGAAAGCGGGGAGATGGTGTTGAATATATGAGCAAAGGAACAGTTACGGGACACTACATCAGCTTTCTTAAAGCCACAATGGATGAAATGGACCGTTATCCACACATGAAAGGTCACTACCTTGTGATGGATAATGCTCCTATCCATACATCTGAGGACATAGCCAAGTACGTAGAATCTCGCGGTTACCACTGTATTTACTTACCTTCCTATTCTCCTGAGCTCAATCCAATTGAGCAATTCTGGTCAGTGGTCAAAAGTAAAGTGAAACGCCACAGGTTTCTCGAGAAGGAAACGTTGATGACCCGGATCAGTGAAGCCTCCAATAGCTTGAAGCTAAGTGATTTTCAAGGAATTGTCAGGCATTCACATAAATGTTTGGATAAATGCCGTAACAGCCAACCACTCTGAAGAAACTATCACTCAGTGGAAACAAGAGCAATGGTGTCAGAATAAAAAATATTATGGAAAGTATGAAAAAAAAAAGGTGGCATCAATTCACTTTGATGGCACTGCCATTCCTTTGCCACCATCTCTGATTGACCATTCTCTCTCTTTCTCTTTTTTATTTTATTTTTTTTATTTTATTTTTTTTATTTTATTTTTTTTTCAAGAAACCATTTGGCGACGTACGAAGTCAAATCCGTTATATTACACAAAATGATCGCATGTATGTTCCAAATAAATCTGCTAAACCTTCGGCTAAATCACGATAGATTTTGTCAAAGTTTATAGAGAAATGACACACTATTCAATAAGAAATTGAAGCGCGCGTCGCGGAAAAAAAAATAGACATACAAGTAGTACATTAACCCGCATATCCCAATTGATAATAAATGCAAGTGTTTCGCTTTTATTGACTAAAACCATCGACAACAGTACTCGACGAGAGTACAGAAGAAAAAAAAAAGAGTCCAAGAAGCAATGCTTGCTTGCCAATCAGAATTGACGTCCGGGGAAAATCAGTATCAATTTTATATTTTCAGAAATGGTTGTATCACATTTACGCAAAGATCTTCATGAATCTACGAAAAAGAAAGTGAAGAATGGAGTGACATATCCTGATGATAACATGCGCTAACGGTGCGAAGTTCCATAGCGGCAGTACCGATATGGATTTATCCCAACACACCTCACTTAGGACGCCAGCTAAGCTCGCTACCAATCCGGCCAGCAGAAACTACCAGACCGATGGATTCCTTTGTCATCATGGAAAAATGAAGATTAGGAAAAAAAAAAAAAGAAAAACAATAAAATTGCTGGCGGTGACGAAAAAAAACTTCAAACAGGAGTGAACAAGCGGTGACGCAACTAGACAAAAAAAAATGAAATTTATCCTTTTCACGCCTTTTTGATCAACATGACACAGCAGGCTCCCGAGTTCCTGAGCAAGTTCATTCAAGAGAAGAGAAATCCAAATTTTACCCAGTTCATTAACAATCACATTCAGGATGTCAAGACTGCATCTGTGATTGTTGCTCACAAATCTCCCAAACAATTATACAGTAGCCGCTCTATTTAAGCGTGGCCAAAATTTTTGGAATATCCACCCTTAAATAGAACATACTCTTAAATCGAATTCTGTGGCTGTTACAAAACGAAGACACGTTATGTATTGTAGCTACATTACGTTTAAATTTGGTTTTTATTTATAAAATTAATAACCATTTTGAGCGCATGATGTCTAATATAGCATCGTTTTCGCCCTGGTCAGATCAATAAAAAGTTTAATGGAAACTAAAAACCCCTTTGGGGATCAAGGGTAAAAAAGATATGGGAGGGAGAGTGAAGGAAACAAGTGAATGTCACTAGTGAAGGGAAGAGGGTAGCCAATCGAGGAATCTTTGCCCTGGTTGAAATGGCGGTGGCGGTTGGTCCTTATGATGGAATAGGTAGTCAAGTTCATAAAGTATAGTACAGATGACCGGCCAACGAATAAACCATGGAGAGGCGGAGTGAGATGAACATGGTATTCTGTTTGGTAATCTGTTGAGAAGGAACGATAGAGGATCTTGGACTGTTTCTGGCATTTGTAAGCGGTGGTGCATATCGAGACATCTTACTGCATGTTGTTTTGTAAGCATCTGTATAGGATGTCTTGGACAGGGTTCTAGTTTGTCGCCTGGTAGCCAGCCAAGACGCCAGCGTACACATCTATTTCTTTCTGTTTTTGTCATTGGTAGCCAAAGGATGGGGTCTAATGATATCGTTGGGCGACATTGAGAAAGAAGTATAGAGTGTCGAGATGATCGCGCCTGGTTGAGATTGTCTTGCCGGAACTGTAGTTGAATCTTTTTAAGTGTACGTTTGTCTAATTGCTCTGGGTGGGGTAGGCATTGTGCCCATAATGGTGATTTGGAAAGTTTATACCAACATGAATGACTGTCCGAACGACGTATATGAGGTAATAGGCAGGTAAGCAGAGTATCGTCCGGTAGAGTTAGTGATCGTAACAGGAATTGGGCTTGCAATATATAAGTGCGTTCTTGCATTGTAGGAAGCTTAGTTAGATGCAGCATCACTTTGACAGAGGATCGACTAGAGCCGCCAAAGATTCTGCGTAGGCATATGTTTTGTGCATCTTCTAATTTCTTGGCTAGGAGTGATGTTATCTTATTTATTGCAAGTCCATATTCTAATTGAGCACGAACTATCTGGGTATAGAATCTAGTAGCAAGAAGTGGGCTAAAGCCTTTGGGGTTAATACCAATTGACGATAGTTGGTTCATCATAGCTAGTGCTTTGTTGATATTATTGCTGAGTAAGCCAAAAGTGTTGAGATATCCACCTGGCCGAAATGGGATTCCAAGATAAGAGAAGGAAGGTAGAGCTGCAAGAACATCTCCGTAAAGAGTGTACTTTAGTGGTTGGTCTGTGGGATCTAAGATTACGCATTTTTTTGGGTTCCATCTATATCCAAGTTTGTGACTGTGATCTTCGCACTTCTTCAGCAAGTGTACCATCTGTTCCTTATCAGCGATGAGTACCACATCGTCAGCATATAAAAGACAATTCATGAGGGGGGGCAGTTGGACGGGAGAGAGGCCTTCTTCTATTGGTTGTGGGCGTAGTGTCTTGGGTAAGTCATTAATATATATAGAATAAAGAAAGGGCGAGAGTATAGATCCTTGTAAGACGCCCGTGACAGGTGAAAATCGAGTGGAGGTGGCATTGTTGAGCAAAACTTCTATTTGGACATCATCGAATAAGTTTCGAATTAGACATAAGAGAGCTGTAGGTACTGTGTGCTCTAATTTCTGCCATATATAATTGTGGTCTACGGTATCGTATGCCGATTTAATGTCTAAGAAAGCGAGAACTGGGGTAACGCGATGGTGTCGGCGAAGAATATTGCAAATTTCAGCTAAACATAAAGCTTGGTCTAACGATCCTCTGGCTTCACGAAACCCACCTTGAGCTAGATCTAATGGAGGACTATTGTCAACAAGGAATTGATATAGACAGCGCTCCAGTATTTTGCGAAATATGGAGGTGAGACTAATGGGTCTATAGTTGCTAGGTTCGGTAGGGTCATCCTTTTTGTAAATTGGTACTACTTGGGCGACTCTCCAGCCTTCTGGTGTATATGACCACGACCAACATAGTTGGAATAAGAAGAGTAATAGATGTGAAAGACGGTCTTGTATAGGTAGTAACATTTCTTGTCGGATATGGTCAGAACCTGGAGCTTTTTTGGAGGGTAATTGTTTGATTGATGAGAGTATGTCGTCCAATAGAATAGGACAGGTTTCTCTAGCAGATGTAGCAGAGCAATCTTGTTGAATATGAAGCCTGGGTTCAGTTTCATGAAGTAGGTGTCCAGCATAGATAGAATTTAGATGAGATGCCATTAAATTAGCAGCATGCTGGGGGCCTTCTAAAGTAGTAAAAGAGGGTTTTAGGTTTCTATTTTTACGTATTTTGCAAAATCTTGCAATAGATTTTGTATACTCTCCTTGTTCCATTCTCTCGCAGAAATTATGCCATGTTTCTCTTCGTCGTCGTAGTACCATCCTTCTTAGTAGTGCTTTTGTTTCCTGGTGTAGGAGCCAGTATTTGAGGCGGTTTAACCCTTGTGCTTTTCTCCATTTTCTGTAATAGTATTCTTTGAGATTAAAAGTATCTTGTAGTTCAATTGTCCAGAATTTTTGTAACTCGGCATCTTTTTGCTGGTCGCTTTTTCCGCATACTTGATCCAGAGATTGGTATATGGCTTGACAGATTGCAGAGTTAAAATCCTCGATATAATTAATGGCAGAGCTTCTATCGGGCAAAAGAGGTGGAGGGTGTGGAATCAAATCAGCAGTAAGGTTTGTGAATACCTGTTGATATGTAGTCACCTTTTTATCGTCCTTTAGCTTTCCCAAATGCCATGTGAGCCTCTTTGGAGGAAGAAGATTGCTACCAGGAATATTAGTTTGAAAGGATAGCGTCATAAATTTATGATTGGAATCGAGTGATAGATCATCCCGTATAACTAGCTTTGGTTCGGTGAGTTCCGTTGTACTAATAAAATAGTCAATGATACTGTTGCCATGATATGTAATAGAAGTAGGATGTCCATATTTTAAACGCTCATTCCATGTAATCATATTGTTTGACTGTATCCAATCATGTAGTAGCCGTCCACGATAATTAAAGAGTGTGTCACCAGTATATATTCCCATTCGTGCATTTAGATCGCCACAAACTATGGTTGATGTTGTATTGGGGAACTCTAAAGGTAATTGTTGTAGAATATTGGAAACCTCTGTGTGTGAAAGAGAAGGAGGAAGATATAGACAGTGAACTAGTATCTTAGATATAATGAATGATAATGTATACTTAGCTAATAACGGGTTTTTGTGTGGGATGTGTTGAACAGTAGCGCTAGTAAGTGGGTTGATTAGTAGGGCAATTCCAAGACTACCTCGATGCTTGAATGATTGGATAGGTTGACCATAGGTATGAAATTGTTTCCATGATGTAGGGTATTTGTTCGGTGGGAGTAGCCATGATTCAGTAATTAGTAAAACAGAAGATGATTCAGCTAATTTAAGGATTGGTGATATAGCTTGTTTTGGCAGGCCAGTAGCATTGAATAATGAGATTGAGACTGTACTCATTATAATTGGGAGATATTGTCATCGAGGTCTGAGATGTTCATATCTGCGTCTTGATCGACATAGAAGACATCCGTTGGTTTAGATCCAGTAGTTGTAAGTGTTTCGGTAAATGTTTGTTTGTCGATCCAGCCTTGATTGTAAAAATAGCGCGCTACTGCAGTTTTAACTGGAACACGAATATAGTTAATAGCTCGCTTCATGCGATCACAGTGATGCATAAAAGCCAGGGAGTCACGCTCTTCTTTAGTGTTCTGTTCATATTTAGGATCCATAAGGATAGATCCGTCGCATGGGTTGAAGTTCTCATTTACAGTCACTTTGAATTTTTGGAGATGTGCTTTAAGTTCAGGTGCATAGTCATTATGGACTAAGAGGGCAACAATATTTCTTGTGGGATAATTAATGTCCAAGATTCTGCTGTTATTGATGTCCAGTCTACGGAGACGGTTTCGTAATTGTCCGATGGGAACTCGGGCTTTGGTAGGAATATAAATATATTGAAAGCCTTGGTTTTCAGACGGAGGTTGTAAAAAGCGAGCAGCATTTTCCTGTCGTTGAATACGGCGTTGTTGGCGTTTTTCAAGCATTGATTGTTTAATACTGTTGAGGCGGGCTGTATCTTTCCAAGGAGGAAGTGACTGGGCAGTTGACGGTAAAGAGGGAAACTGAGTATCGTGGGTCTCAATTGTTGATTGGTTCAGATTTTGAGTACGTTGGTTGCGAAGCATATCTATTTCAGTACGTGCTTGCTTAAGTTCAGCTTGCGTTTGCTTGAGTTCGGCACAGAGTCGTTCAATCGTTGCTTGAAGACTAGCAATATCAGTTGCTGTTGTTGTAGTAACAGGCATAGCCTCTGGGTTATCGTCTTGAGTGTTAGAAGTTTCCATCATAGTGTCAAGGGATAGGGGTTGAGATAGCATTGTTGTAGTGGATGCCAATTCGCAGATCTCAGCCATGGTTGGTGCACTGTATGTTTTACCACAGGATTTGCAAACAAAACAAGGTTGAGGAGGGTCACCAGCTATGGATCCATTGCGATAAAAGGAGTTAGTTTCTTTACAGTTGGTGCATACAAGTCGTCGACGTTGAGTATTAAACTGTGCAGTTAAGATTTGTATTTGTTCGTTAGAAAGAATAGGCTTTGAAGCTTTACGGCCTCTACTAACAGGAGCCATAGTAGTGGTTTCTGTATTATATGTGTTTGTCGTTGTATTTATTTTTATTGTCAATGCTGTTTATTTGTATTAAAGTATTATCGCTTTCCAAATAAGGCAAAAAGCTATGGAAAGTGATGGAAAGCGGAAAAAGAGCTCGTAGCTACATTACTGTATTTCCACTTCAATTTCGACCAAATCGACAACTAAATTCGACCAATAAAAAATAAATTACGACCAAAAGTGACATCTCATTTTGACCAAATGAACTTGCTTATTTCGTCCATTTGTGTACCTTTATTTCGACTAAATTAGAAAGAACTTTTCGACTAAAAATAAAAATAAGTTCGACCAAGCTGCAATGAGTTTTCAACTAAAATTCCTTTTATTAATTTTTTGTTAATGAGTGAATCTGGCGACGTCTACGAGTTTAATGATCAAAACAAATTTCAAATGTATGAAGTTTTCAATACAGAAGTCTCAAATCAAGTTCAAGAGCCACAAGTTAACATAGTGGAAGAAAAAAGAGCTAAGAAGAAAACTAACAGACAGCAGTACTAGAATTACACAGAGAAAGAAAAGGACAGGGCTATCCAGACGTATATGTTTACCTCTCTTAGTTACAGCAAGGTTGGAGAGAAGTATGGTATACCTGTATCTACCTTGAAGTCTTGGGTTAAAGCAGCAAAAGAAGCATCCAAAAAAGAAGAGGCTTTAGAAGTAGATGATGCTATTGAAGAGCAGCCAAAAAAGAATCAGCACCTTCGCAAGCTAGAGAAAGAGCATACGAAGTTTTTGGAAGAATTCATTGATAATAACTCGGTAGTCACGCTAGATCGAATGGTTGACGCCCTCAGTGATAAATTTGAGGGCTTGAGTATTTCTAAATCTGGCGTGGATAAACACCTGAAAGAAAGCTGCTCTTACACGTTAAAGAGAATTACAAAGATTCCTGCCAAACGAAACTCTCCTGACGTTATTGAACTAAGATTTAGAGCTGTTGAGGCGTGGATTAAAGACTCCAATATCAGTTTTATGCAAAACTGTATTTTCATTGATGAAGCTGGATTCAACCTTCATACTGTAAGAAGTCAGGGCAGATCAAAGAAAGGTGAGCCTGCAAAAGTTGTAGTAGCAACCACCAGGGGACCGTCAGTTTCCATACTAGGTGCAATTTGTTCCCTTGGTGTCATCAATGTTGGGCTGAAGGTAACTAAAGCTGGTACAAAGTGGAAAGAATTCATGGCATTTCTTATACACGTCATGGATGTCCTTGATAAACACAACTTGAAGGGTTGCAATTTAGTCATGGATAATGCACCTATCCATAAACCTGAAAAGATCACAGAGGAGGTCAGCAAGAGGGGATATAGAATAATATACCTTCCACCTTACTCCCCTTTCTTAAATCCAATAGAAGAGTTTTGGGCCAAGGTAAAGACACTTGTTCGCAGATCTCCAATGACAGATCGCGATAACTTGGTAGCAAGGATAAGAGAGGCTGCAGAGCAAGTGACTCATGAGGACTGTCAAGGCTGGATTAGGCACGCCGAATCCTTCTTTGAGCGTTGTTTAAATAAAGAAGAACTTCTTTAGTTCGACCATGCAGTTGAAAGCTCATTGCAGCTTGGTCGAACTTATTTTTATTTTTAGTCGAAAAGTTCTTTCTAATTTAGTCGAAATAAAGGTACACAAATGGACGAAATAAGCAAGTTCATTTGGTCAAAATGAGATGTCACTTTTGGTCGTAATTTATTTTTTATTGGTCGAATTTAGTTGTCGATTTGGTCGAAATTGAAGTGGAAATACAGTATCATGACCTCAGGTCTCTCAGATCCCCAGTCGGGTCTCCGAAACTTACATATCGGAAATTGAAATGTTTAGGTATAGTGCTCTAACCTATGAAATACTTCATTTTTACAAAAAGTAAAGTGCGATCGGGTCTCTGATATCCAATGTATCCTTTGTATACTTTGATAACCAATAAAGTGCTTGAAAAGCTTTTTTATGCAACTCAGCTTTGCTGTAATAGAAAAAAAAGGGGAGTGACAGGGCAAGTACAAGAAGTCCTTTGACGTTTCATATAAAAGCCAAATTTCTAATATTGATTGGTGCATACGGTAAGCTACATTATTGTGACAAATATCGGTTGTTAGGGATTGGATCCTCATATCAACAATTGAAAAATATACACTTTCTTTTTTGGCAACTAATTGCCAATTTTGCAAACATATCTCTTCTACTATTTGTTAAGCATTTCAATTGAACAATGCGTTGAAGAAAAATAGCCGATTATAGTTGACATTGATAAATACATGTCTTAATACAAGATCATAAGTAAAATACGAGTTTATTTAAATAAGATTATACAATTGTTTCCAAGTAAGCATACTCTATTAGAATATGTATTGTATTAATGATAGTTCTTTGATAAGAAGTACCAATCAAGATAACAAGATATTTTCTGTTGTCAGTAACCCAATCTAATGTCAGGAATATTGCTAATCTTTCATATAATTGAAATAACACCTAAAATAACGTTATTCAAATCAGTGAGTAATTCCCAGAATAAAAGGTAATCTATGACAGACATACAAAAGAACAAATGAAAAGTTTTCATAATCATAATTAGAGATAACACTTGCTAAAGTACCTGAAGATTAGAAGAACGCTTACAATAGAAGATATCAAGCCACTCATTCAATAAGATATAAATACTTGCCTTCAATTAGAGTAATTTTTACTTTAACTTAAACTGAAATAAAGATCAGTCTCAAAAAGTACCTACATTGCTCTTTGTTTTTGCTTTTATCTCTTACTTGGTTATTATTACTACTATACGACATAATGAGTCACGATTCAAACGCTGGTCCTTCTACTAGAGATAATGATATCGCTCTTCCAGATGCTGAACATTATGAAGACATGATTCGAGCCAGGCTAGCAATGGATAAAAATACGCAAATGGTCATTGCTGAAAATCAAACATATCGTCCCAAGAACACGACTGCTGCTTATAAATCTAAGCAAAGAGAATGGTTTGTAAGTTAAAAGCTATATGTTATAAAGATTGTTTGGGTGATGATTTCTAAATTGTTTGAAATTGAAAATAGGAATGGTGCGCCAATAAAGAAAAAGTTGCGGATGGTACTATTGTTTATGACGCAAAGCTAGCTTTCTTTCTCAAAGACTATGTTTTGACCCGTGGAAACAAATTCAAGAAAAATGCAGATGGATCACCCGCACCATTGGGTAGGGAATCAGTCCTTGCTTATGTAAAAGCTGTGGTTGATTTATACCATCAACAGGTAGAAGCAGGATTCAATAAGCATACAATGGCAAGAGGACCTATCGTGAAGCGCTTTCTTGACACTCATACCAAAAAGGAAGCAAGACGCAAAAGAACCGAATATGAGGATCGTGGGAAAAATACTTTGAATGATGGCTATACAGATCAAGAATTGCTTCGAATCAATCAGTATTTTTTGATTCAAAACAACATCTTTTCTTTGAGAAACAAAGTCTGCTTTTCTATGAGCCATGCCATGCTTATGCGTAGTGAGACTGCTCTTGGAACACAGCTGCCAGATTTATTCATCATGGAACTCAAAAATCAAGGCCCCTCTACTTGCTTTGCTATAGTAGCCACTATAACATTTGGTAAGACTAATAAGGATGGCAAGATTCAATATGGTTCTGCTCTTCGCCATAGGGATGTTGAAGTTTGTCCACATGGCGCTTTTGCTCAATATTTTTTTTCCTTGTTCCATCATCAAAACCTACCATTTCCAAACTTCTCGACTCGCCGTGATTGGTATGATACTTATTTGTTTCCAAACACTACAGGGGATGGGTCAATTACCTATAGTGAACAAGCCAAGATTTATAAACAAGTGCTTAGGTATTGCGGTGTTCATTCAAGCAAGCTCACTCACATCAACAGAAAGAGTGCCATTAATATGGTTGCAAATGAAGGTGTCTCTGGAGACCAACAGAGACAAGTTGGACGTTGGGGTAGCGATAGAATGGTTGGTTGCTATTTAAGTGGCCTTCCTGTTGATGCCATTAAAGTGCTGGCCGGGTTCACTACTCGTAAGGGTGATTACTTCATCAATCGTGGTTCAATTGAGCCATCAGAAGAATTGCGCAAAATGGTGTTTCCTTGGATTGAATATTGGAGAGAGAAGTTTTACAGGAAGGAAGTTGAAGACGATATTGCTGGGCCAAACTTTTTAGATTTAATGGATTATTTAAGAACAGTTTTTTTGCAGGTAAGGATTATTTTTTTTACAAATCAAGTCATAATGCTTACGATATCTAATTATTTTTATCTTAGGACTCAGTGGTGTTGAAGGGAAAATACCCCGGAAGCTTTATTTGGTCCCACAGCATCTTTGATACTGATATTTACAAAGACTATGAAGAGCGTCTTTCATCTGCAATCGCTGCCAACGATGAGAAGTTCAAAATGAGCCAACATCTGGAAGTTTTGTTACCTGAAGTCGCAGCAGCTATGAAGACAGGGTTTGACTCAATAAATGCTATGCTGAACATAGTCCAATCTCAGAATCAACTTACTTTGAATGCAGTCAAGCAATTGGAAGCAGAAAACCGAACCATGCTCGCTGATTCTTTTTTGCAAATCTCAAACATGCTAAGACAAGGTGATGAGAATACACAAATTCAACAAACATCAACCATCCTTCCTTCCTCTTCTGTTCCGCTGTCATCTATTCCTTCCCCAAGTGCTGCTAACTCAAGAGGTCTACCATCATTCAAAATGAGTAGAAGTTTGATAAGCGTGACAGATGTATGGCGAGAATACTCTGTTGGTCTTGCTGGAAAGCCATCTATCAAGTCTATGGAAGAGCAGTACGGTGCAGATTGGCGCAAAGTAGACAACAGAACCGAGTCTAGGTTCTTTACTAGACGTCTTCCACTGTACAAGAAAATAGAGTCGCTGTCAAATGAAAGAGGTATAAGCTGTGAAGAAGCTGCACAATTTCTTGAATTCAGAAGAGTTTCTGACAAGCTTTCTATCAACCAAATGTGCAAGTTAGTCGCAGATAATCAGATTTAATTATTGAAATGTTTTTTGTTTACTATTGAATTAATAATAAAGTAATTTATTACAAATATATCATTCAAATGAAAGCGTTAAAGTATCAGCAGGAAAGCGGGATTTAAAAATTTCCAGAAACAAAGTATTTCACCATCCGTCCCTTCCCCCCAAAAAAATGAGGGGACCGCGTCGGAGACACTGCTATTCTTGAAAAAATACCCTCACAGTATAGACATGTTTGTACAACATGTTTCCACATAGGCTACTGTCGGTTGATATAGGTCTGGTAATTGTGCAATGACATTAACAAATCAAAACTTGCTTTTAAGACTTGATCAAAGTTGCTGGAAGGATAATATACGAGTCGTAGGCCCAAAATAATTTTGACGAGAATAAATATATGACATAACAAAAGTTATTTTCTTTGTTTAAATTCTATCTATAAAAAAAAATCCAAATAACAAACGTGTACGCCTTTCTTTCTCAAAAAATTGAGCTTTTGGATCAAAATGCTACTGGCCAGCTTAATCAAACAGAATTAGGTGAATGGGCTATGAAGAAATTCAATTTAGATCAACCACTTGCCCAACAGACTATATCAAACGTCCTCAAAAATGCTGAAACGTTATATAGTAATGTTAATGTTGTCAAAAATAGCAAAAGTCTAAAAACAACACGTTATCCTCAACTTCATGATGAAGTCGAAAAGTTTGTTTCAGACATGAACAATAACAATCTACCAGTCAATCGAGACTCAATCCTTCGATATGTGAGACATATTGCTCAAGTGAAGTATAGAATCCCTGAAAAAGAAATTTCATTTTCTTCTGGATGGCTTACAAAACTTTTTAAACGAATTGGAGTAAAATGCAGTCCAATGCATGGTGAAAGTGCCTCAGTAGACATCTCTTCTGAAAACATTCAGAACGAATTGAGGAAGATAGAGGAACTTCTTGAGCCATATGATCCTGTATATATCATGAACTTTGATGAAACAGGTTTATATTACCAGCAACCACCAAGAAGAACCATATGTTCCGAGTCGCTTGGTGTCCTTAAAAAAAGTAAAACTCGTCTGACAGTTGGATTGCTCTGTAACTCGGATGGGTCTTACAAAGGGCACCCAGTTGTTATCGGACAACACAAGAGCCCCAAGTGTTTTAAAACAAGAGCTAATTTGTTATCCATGATTGCAATTGAAAAAAAAAAAAAAAAAAAAAAAAAAAAAAAAAAAAAAAAAAAAAAACCTTGAATTTGAATACCATTATTCTACTAATGCTTGGATGACAACTGAAACTTTCACAGCATACGTGAAAAAGTTAAATGCTGTCTTTGGAAGACAGAATCGAAAAATTGCTCTTCTTTTGGATAATGCGTCCGTTCATAAAATAAGAATTCCGCTCAACAATATTAAATTGATATTTCTCCTAGCAAACACTACTAGCAAGCTACAGGCTCTTGACGCAGGTAACCTATTATTTGTTGACAAAATGCTATATAAGCTGTCTTTTTGTTTTACAGTTTTCTCATTAATATTTTGTATACACAGGAATTATTGCCAGCTTTAAGGCACACTTCCGAGCCCAGCAATACGATCGTGCTTTGTGTCTGTATATCAGTAAAAAGTTGGATAATCTGGATGTATACAAAATGGATCAAGCCCAGGCTATGTTTTTTCTATCTAATGCACGGCTTAAAGTAAAACCAGAAACGATCAAAAACTGCTGGCAACATACAAAAATATTGGCATTTAAAGAAAAAACAATTTGTGATTTTGAGCCAGTTGAGTATCCAACAAGTGCTTTGCCATTGGAGAAAGAGATTGTTGCCGAGCTAAATGGAATGATCCCAGATCTCCCCGGGAAATTTAACAACGAGGTTACCGATGTTAGCCAGTTGAATCTTGAAGCAGATGAAAGCGACATGATAGTATGTTATACAACAAGTATTACTAATAATGAAGAAACGGCAGAAGGCAACATAGATGAAACAGAAGAAAATGATAAGACAGAGCAAGATGAGCAGTGTGTTGATATAGTAGAGTGTAAAAAGCGGTTGAGAGAAGCCTATGAAACTATTCTCATGTACGAAGTTCCTTTGGACGATCTTGACCGTAAATGACATGGCTGAATTCGAATTAGGTTGGCTGGCTCTTGTGCTGAATTGAATAGGTCAAAAGAGTAAACAGATCTTTGATCTTATTTTACAATGTAAAAAATTTATTGTTAGAGTACTCCAAAAAACTGTTACTTATAAAAAATCTTCTATTTAGTGGTAAAAAAATTTTGCGTTCCACCCTTAAATAGAATAGTGGTATAGTGGTATTTATGCTGGGGACCTGTGCCGTTCTTTAGAATTACACCCTTAAATAGAAAATACCCTTAAATCGAACATCCTTAAATAGAGCGGCTACTGTATGAATTTTGGAGTGATTTGTTTAAGTTTGAAATAGAAAAGCAGATAAAGAACTCCCAAAGGTAAAAGAAGTCATACGTTTTTGTAAATATGAAATCACTATTGTATTTTTTTTTTTCACTGCAGGAAAACTTCATACCTTGCCGACACATGGATTGAACTGAAGAAGTCTGTGACTGCTCTGGTAAGTCAATAAGCAAAGCGATGCATTGTTTCCTAATTTTATTATTGTTCATTTCAGATTCATGCTCGTCTGCGTTACCAGACTGAAGGACTTGAAGCCATGTCGGATGTTGCAACCATGTCCCGTGTTTCCTTGTCCCTGCAGTCATCTTGGTCCACCACCGAACTTAAGTCGGGCGGGCGCACTCATGTCTCCGATGGAGACGAATCCAACGAGGAAAAACTAAGCGAGAAAGAGTCAAGCTCAGAGTCATCGTATAACCCGAGCAGTAAGTCCTCATCAACCGAAATCGTCACTTCTCGCAAGCCCATTTACTCGTATTTAACTGGCGCTGGCATCGAAGAGTACACTCGCCCTACCAAGCCTTCCCAATGGATGATCGGTGAAGTTGACCTAACAGAAAAGTTTTTGGAATATCGTGCCTTGATCGTCGATAACGCACGCAAAATGAAGACCTTGTCGCAGGTAGATCAGCTTGCCCTAAACTTTATCTGCCTTATCTCCAACAACTCTAAATCTGGCAATTTGATGGACGGAGACGTGTGGGATATCATGGTCGAGCAATGCCGGGACGAGTTCCCTCTGCAACCCTTAAATAGGTCACATAGTGCATGGTGCCACAATGTGAACGAAATAGCCCGGACGAATGTTAAGGAGGCAAAACGCATTGTACAGGACGCCAAGATCTCGGATGATCTTGCTGTTGCGTATCGTGACGTCTACCATGATATTCTTAGGGCTTATTCTAGCAATTACTCTGTTGATGGTGTGAATGAAGATACCTATGTGCATGATGCACTGCAGCCACTGCTCAAGGCATATTTCCCGAACGACGATGTCATCTGCCGGGAAGGTGCCAACGGTACTATTAAAGCATCTAGTTCTCGCAAGCAGAAGTTCGACCCTAACTCCCATGGACGCAAGGGCGATTGCAGTGTAAAGACCAATGATGGATGCCTCAGCCAACTGGTACTCCTGGTTGAGGTCAAGCCCCCTCGCAACGCCACAAGCAATGACTTGGTCAAGCTTGGCAAGTGCCTCAAGGACGTCGTTGACAAATTGGATGAGGATGGTGTTCGGGATGGATTAGTTTGTGGCCTGTTGGCTGAGGGCTATCGCTGCAGAGCCTTTGCCATGGATCTAAAATTTCACGGTCTGTATCGCATGATTCATCTTGGTACCTTTTATGTACCACAAGACTCGAACAACCTGGATGTGCTGTGCGGCGCCTTCCAGGTCATGAACCTCCTCATGGCCATTGTCATCCGTAACGCCAAGTACATCAAAAAGCAAATTCGCAAGCGTGCCCCTCCATCCACAATGGCTCTCCCATCATTTGAGTCGCCCATCCGCATCAACGAAGAACAAAAGCGGTTCTTACTTAACATATCGAATCCCCGTGTGAAACGCGCTGCCAGAAAACTCAATTTTGAATAATGATGTGATCAGTGTCTCTCCCCTACACACATACACCTCTTTTTCTACAATAATGCACACCTTCCTATTCATATATTCCTTTCCTTTTCACTTTTTTATTTACAATCTTCATGTAGTACAGCGGTATTAGACCCTCCCTTTTTTTCCTTCTGTACTCTCGTCGAGTACTGTTGTCGATGGTTTTAGTCAATAAAAGCGAAACACTTGCATTTATTATCAATTGGGATATGCGGGTTAATGTACTACTTGTATGTCTATTTTTTTTTCCGCGACGCGCGCTTCAATTTCTTATTGAATAGTGTGTCATTTCTCTATAAACTTTGACAAAATCTATCGTGATTTAGCCGAAGGTTTAGCAGATTTATTTGGAACATACATGCGATCATTTTGTGTAATATAACGGATTTGACTTCGTACGTCGCCAAATGGTTTCTTGAAAAAAAAATAAAATAAAAAAAATAAAATAAAAAAAATAAAATAAAAAAGAGAAAGAGAGAGAATGGTCAATCAGAGATGGTGGCAAAGGAATGGCAGTGCCATCAAAGTGAATTGATGCCACCTTTTTTTTTTCATACTTTCCATAATATTTTTTATTCTGACACCATTGCTCTTGTTTCCACTGAGTGATAGTTTCTTCAGAGTGGTTGGCTGTTACGGCATTTATCCAAACATTTATGTGAATGCCTGACAATTCCTTGAAAATCACTTAGCTTCAAGCTATTGGAGGCTTCACTGATCCGGGTCATCAACGTTTCCTTCTCGAGAAACCTGTGGCGTTTCACTTTACTTTTGACCACTGACCAGAATTGCTCAATTGGATTGAGCTCAGGAGAATAGGAAGGTAAGTAAATACAGTGGTAACCGCGAGATTCTACGTACTTGGCTATGTCCTCAGATGTATGGATAGGAGCATTATCCATCACAAGGTAGTGACCTTTCATGTGTGGATAACGGTCCATTTCATCCATTGTGGCTTTAAGAAAGCTGATGTAGTGTCCCGTAACTGTTCCTTTGCTCATATATTCAACACCATCTCCCCGCTTTCTCTTTTTACTGGATGGAGGCTGAGGAAGTCTAAGGCAGCATTTAATCAGACCTTCAGTAGAAATTGCGCCTAGAATGGTTGTTGTTGTTGCTCGTGTTTTGGGAACTGTGACCACTGCCGGTGTACCTTTCTTTGACCATGCCATACTACGTTTCAGGTTAATATGGAAAGCAGATTCGTCAAGAAAGACACAGTTTTTCATAAAATCCATGTCTGTTTTTTCCCATTTACGAACCCAATCCAAGCGCTCTTGAATCTTTTCTTCACTGTTCCGGTCTATAGGCTGAAGCCGAGCTTTTTTGAGGGACAAATTGCAATGTTCTTTGTATGTCGTACCTAATCCAACCTTGGTTGCCTCCATTTCGACTCCAGATGTGGTATTGTTTTCAGAATCAGAAAAAATTGAGTTGATGATATCTCTACTATTGTGTATCTGATGAGCTGGTTTATAATAAAATCGTTCAAATGTGTCGGCTGCCAGACTCCAATGTGCATTTTTTTTGACATTGTCAATTTTATGACCCATCTGTACGGCCTTTGTACTGGAAGCTGATCTAATAGAGTGTGGATCAAATACTGTTGTATCGATACCTGCTGATTGCATAATTTGTTTGAGGATATTTGCTATTGTTGTCGGTTGTATTGATCGTACTTGCTCTGGATTTCCTAATTAAGCTAAGAAAGCTGTATGCTCTACAGGCAGTGTTTTTCTCAAGTCTCTGGATTTTTCTAAGAACTGATATAGCGTGAAAACTGGACACATGTTCTTTTCCTGCAAAGTCCCCAAAATGGAATGTTTTACTTGTGATTCTTTTGGAGCTCGTATATACAAGGTAGCTCCAATGATATCTCCATCTCTTGTCCGTTTGAAGTGTATATCTCGATGTTGTAATGTGCCAATATCCGATCTTGGTCTCCACATTGTTGCAATACATAAGAGAACAATCGTTTTTTGTTGAAGTTGTTCAATGGTAAGCCAATCATTGTTAAGATAGTTATTTTTTTATGTGATCAATCAGAATATTTAAGTCCCAGGTTGCTATTTGATGCTCCTTTGGTATCCTTATTGTCGTTTTCATCTTAGCTTGAAAGAAGTCGTGGATAAATGGATTGCTTGCGATTGGAGGTTGATCTGGATGTATTTGGCGAAATACTGATGCTATTGCTGCTCTATATACCTTCAATTGTTGTATTGACATGTGTTGAAATGAAACAAAGAATTCTACCAGGTTCTTGATGTTGTAAACTAAAGGATCTACTGGTGGTATTTGAGAATTACACCATCTTTCCCAGCGTTGCCAACCCAAGTTGTAAGCTTGCGTTGTCCTTTTCCTTATCTTGTTGTTTAGAAATTTTGTTACTGTTTTATCAAATTTCATTTGATCTTGTCCTTTTTGTATAGCCTCCAGGCGGCTAGAGACCACTTCTTGTTTAGTTTCATTACTATTGGTGGGCCCTTCGTCATCTGTAGTACCATTGGGTACCAGTATTGAGTCGTCCATAGTGGTGTTACCAGTACTGCTTCTCGTGTTTTTTGTTTCTTGAAGTAATGCAATACCTTGGGGATTGATTTCCAAGGCGGGTTCAGATATAGACCCTTCAAAGGCCAGGTCTGACTGAATGCATTCGTCGCCGCTGCCTCCGGATCCGGCATCCAACTCCAAAACGTTTTCACTTGCCTGTTTTGTCTCGACGCAAATGCATCTATTGAACGGGGACCCCATTTGGCTATTATTTTCTTGAACCATCTCTTTGGTAGTTTCCATTCGTAAAGCAGGATTTGACGTCGACTCAATTGGTCTGCTTGTATATTCTTGATTCCCTGAATATGGTTGTATATTACTGTCAAATTGAACCTGTTTGTGATATCTTGTATCTGAAGTGCAAGTGATTGAAGCAGGTATGATGCTGTCCCTCCTGCTTTCGTTACATATTTCAATGCTGTTTTGTTGTCTGAGAATATGTGAATTGTGGAATTTTTTGCGTTTCTTGCGTGCAGTTTCAAAGCAAAATAAATTGTTTGAAGTTCTCTCACGTTGATGGAAGTTTTTTTTTCTTCTTCTGTCCAGAATCCCGAGGTTTCCATTACGTTTGACTTCACTCCCCAGCCCGTGTTGGAGGCATCCACATGGATTGTCAGTTTGGGCATGAGGATTTCCGGGGGTGTCACATGAATAGGCAGGCCATTCTTGACCGTCGACCATTTTTCCCACCATTGTAAGTCTTGTAGGCTGTGCGTTGACAGGACATAAGGTACTTCCCAGTTCTTGTAGCCGTTCATTCTCAGACTCTTCGTAAGATCTCTTTGAAGGTGTCGAACATGTAAAAGAGCTTCGCCGATTGCTGGGATTACCGAAGTCATTTTCCCTATTAGACTTGCTATCCAACGGCATGACCGGATTGTGGTTGTCTTCATGGCTTGTCTGGAGCGTTGAATGATCTTGTTCATTTTTCCCTGAGGAACCTTGATTCTCATTGTTTCGGTATTGAAATTGAATCCCAGGAATTCTTGTGTTTTTGATGGAGTTAGTGCGCTCTTTTCCCAGTTGATCAAGAAACCCAGGGATGTTAAATGGTTGATTACCACTTTGGTTATCTTTTTCATCTCGTTCATTGACTTGGCTAAGAGACAAATATCGTCTAGATAATAGACTAAACGTATCCCTTGTTTTCTGAGCGGTTCCACTGCATAGCGCATCAGCTTCGAGAAGACTCTTGGAGCTACGCTCAGCCCGAAGGCCAGTGAACGATACTGGTAGACGATTCCTTTGTGAAGAAACGATAGAAGTGGTCTTGACTTTTCGTGCATTGGTACGACCACATATGCGTCCTTTAAATCTAACTTTACCATAAGGTCGTCTTCTTCTATGATGTCTCTTAAGGCCGGTATTCCTTCCATTTTGAAGTGTTGACATTGTACGAATTGATTCAGTTTCTGACAGTCCAGAATCGGACGTCTTTTGGTAGGCTCTTGTATCGTGAAAAAATTCGAGAGGAATTGTTTGGATTGTGTCGGTGATCTCTCGATTATCCCCGCTTTTAAAAACTTTTGTACTGCTGTATCGACGGCTACTTGATCGTCTTTCGAGAATATCATCATCTTTGGTTTCCATGGAACTGGATTGGAGGCCCATTGGATCCGATAGCCTTCGGATACAACTGAAATAGGCCAAGGATGTTGTATCATGGTTTTCCAGTTGTCTACAAAATTCTCTAGACGACCTCCGGGGAGGGTTCCATCTGATAAAACCTCGTAATGTCCCTGTATTTTTTGAGATTTTATTATTGGTGCTATCGGGTAAGATGGTGTTTGCAGTACAGTGCCTGTTTTGATTATTGGTTGGATGGGATTTGGCTGGAGTTTGTCCCCGGTTGCTGGTTGGTTCTCCCTCTGCCTCTGCCAAAAAAAATTTTTGAACGGAACTGATTTCCTCGTTGATAGTTGGAAAAGCCACTTCTGATGCCTCCTCGTCCTCTAAATCCATCCTGTCTATGTTGGATGGTGCTTCGAAGGATTTGCTGTTCATAACGAGCTTGTTGAATTTTTTCGACAGACTCTGTAGAGAATGCCAATTTCTTGTTGGATTCTTCTTCTTCTTCAATGTATCGCATATTTGATGGGAGTCTGAGAGCGGTTGCTGATAGGTCTCTGGCTTCTTTATCAATTGACTTTGCTGTGATATAACTGTATATGGCAAGTCTTCTGGTCTTTTCGATGATGTCCATAAGGACTGCATTGTCACCTCCATTTTCTTGGACGTAGCTAAGGTCTTCAAATACCTCTGTTGCAGCTCTAGCTGCGATTCGAAGGTGGTCTGCATCTTTGTAGCGTTGTGATACGACTTGATGGGCATCAACTTTGTGTCTTTTAAGATCGGGAATGAAGATCTTGTTGGTGGTTTCTGATGCTGTCCAGTTTCCCCTTTCATAAAGAGGGACTTCTCTTGCGTATTTTTTAATGGTTGTACGCATCTCAGGTGAGGGGGTTTCGTCCATTTCGGTCATGATTTGGTATGGGAGGATTGTTCTTTCTCCTTGTCCTTTTTCTTCTGTCTTAAGTCTTGCAGCGAATTGTTGGAAGAGTGTTTCCAGTTGTTCTGGTGTAATGTTGATACTTTGTTGATCTTGTGCCACATTGTCATTGTGTTCAATGTTGTTCATATCTTGTTCCACGAATGCGCGGCTTAGAAAGTTATGAAGAACAGTGATTTATAAAAAGTTTTGCATTTTATTGTTTAAAAAGTTAAAACTACAAATAAAAAAGCGCGGCTCAGAGAGCTAGTACCACATCTGGAGTCGAAATGGAGGCAACCAAGGTTGGATTAGGTACGACATACAACTAAGCTTTCAAAATGACATAACCAATTTTATCGCCATATTGCAGACAATCCAACTCTAAACATCCTTAAGCTTCCTCATTAAATAAATTATCATCTTCTTTAGCTAGGCTAATGAAAGCTGTCCAGGTTTCTCTATTTTCAAACATGAATTAAATAAAACCATAAATTAAAACACCGATTCCTGCGAATAAATACCATTAAACAACAATTTGTTTCTCTTTTCAATTCATTTATATATTTTTTTTAGTTAAATGAATAAAATAAGTAAAAGGAGGTGCAACAGTTTATCTTTTCTTTTTTAATGACAAGCTAATCATATTCTATTTGTAGGGTACCAGAATATGCTAAAAAACCACTACTTGGTTTCTCAACTTGGTCTTCTCAACTGTTGGACGACGTACCAGGCTATGGTGGTAAACACCTGAATCCTTGGTATATTACTATGGAAGCAGACTTCCAATAAATAAGCTAAGATAATTTTATAGGTTTAATGAGCAACAAATAAAAGACATTTCTGACGCAATGAAAACTAAATTGCCAAGTTATGAGTACATCAACTTGGATTCCGGCTGGTAATTTTGAAGACCCAAAAGAAAACAAAAGAATGATTTCTTATTTGGTTCGCATGTAGGTGTGGGGAGTGCGATGAAAATGGTCGTTGGACAGCTCGAAAAGACTTGTTTCCAAACGGCCTACGAGCATTATCAGATTACTTGAAGAAGAATGGACACAAACTAGGCGTTTATTTATTGCCAGGCATTCGACAAGACGCAGTAGCCAAGCAGTGCAAGATCAAGGGCACTGATCACCTATTGGATGAAATTGTCCAATTACAAAGAGAAGGATGTGGATTTGCAGGCACTACCTTTATGCCAGACTCACACAACGAACTTGCCAAGGCCTACTATGAATCAGTTGCGGAACAGCTTAATGAGTACGGTGTGTCATTTGTCAAACTGGATGCAGTCGGTCCTGGAGGAGGAAGTGAGTACTATCCTTACCAGTCACCTGACAATCGAGCATGCACTGTGATGTTGTATAATGCTCTTAGGAAATATGATATTTGGGTAGAGATCTCTTGGTATATTGACCATTCCTATGCAGATGAATGGGCACAGATATCGAATGGAGCACGGGTTTATGTGGACATCGAATCCTATTCTACAAGGACCATGACAACCACACACCGTATCATGCAGCGAATTACACCATGCGAAAAATGGGCGAATAAATGTGTGGTTGGTAGTGAATATGGGTTTTATATTGATTTGGATGCTGTCTTGGTTGGTATGACGGTGGATGGAGTTTGTGTAGATGGTCTGGATAATGATGACGTTAGGCGGACGTGTATTAGCTTTTGGGCCATTGTTTCATCTGTCTTTTGCTTGGGCTCAGATCCAAGAAAGATACCAGATAAATACCTTGCTTGGTATAATCACAAGGAAATCTTAGAAATTCATCAAAGTGGTATTATGGCAAAGCCAATTGGCTCAGGTGATGTGTGGCAAAATAGAAAACAGGTTTGGTGGAAGAAACTAAAGGATGGTCGAATCTATGTTTGTTTGGTGAATGCCCATACTTATATATTCATGCTTGGATTCAGCCATGAGGTAACACTTTACTTTAAAGACATTGGTCTAGATCGAGCACATGTCAAAGACGTTTGGACAGGCGATCAACTTGGTTTGTTTGAAGAAAAATATAGTGTTACTCTCAAGGCTGCAGAAAGTCAAGTTTTACTCATCACACCAGCATAAAATATTCATGTAATTTTTTCATAACAAATAAATATGCAGTTTTTCTCTATTTTTAAAGTGCTAATTATAATCTTTTCGCCTTAAACTGTTGTAAGAATAAACTTTAGCTCTTCAAGTGTATTGTTTGTCACTTTCCAGAAATCCACTTGCTGTATTTTTATTTCCAACTTGTTGATTCTGGGAAGATCTCTTATGAACTCGTCATTTTTTTTTACATATATCTTTTATTTAAGCAAAGGTAGAGTTTGTTTTTTGGATAGACTCCTCAATTATTACCTTTGATAATAGTTACATTATTCTCCATCAAATAGCAATTGTGTAAATATCCAAACTTGTCGAACCTATACATAATATTTTAAAAAACCCATACAGTAATCGGTAATAGCCCCCCTTGATCCTTGATTTAATTTTTTGCTATTTATCTCTTAATAACAGTGTTCGTCTGGAGACAACACTAGAATAAAGCATAGAAAAACACTGTGTAATACCGTGCTGAGTTTAAGTTACATTGAAAGGAGATAGCTGCCACCTTGTGACTAGCTTTACTTTTGAAAGTAGAAGACAAAAAAAAAGTTGGTTTTTTTTTTTTCTGTTGTTAAGAAAAAAGCAATGGGGAAAGCACCAATCAAAAGAAATCCTGATACTTCTACAGTTGAAACCTCAGCCAATCCTTCAGAAAATGCCGGCATTGTACTTTCAGCTTTTGACAAAAGTGCAACAGCAGAATATTTTGCATTGATCTCGATGGCCATGGATCGTCACCGCTTACGTATTTTCAATGTAAGATCGGGTACAGTCAGTAACGATTACAGTACAAAAGAAAAGGAAAGAGTGACTTGTTTGACATGGGGAGATATCAAGGACAATAGTGATTTACAGGTAAAAAAAAAAATGATATGACACTCTTTTTTATATTAATCCTCAAATAGGCGAATACAGTTCAAGCATTTAAAAAGAAAAAGAGTGGTACAGCACCTTTATCAAAAGCTATTGCATTAGGTATGCAATCTGGATCGATATCATTATACTCACTTAGTCACGGCATTGTTATAAAAAGATTGGAAAATGCTCATACAACACCCATATCTGATTTCGTCATGACAAAAGATGGATCCAGAGGATACTCGGTAGCTGAAGATAACTATATTGTCGAATGGGATATTGAAGAAGCAAAGGAAATCTCGTAAGTCGTTTTAATAAGAAAACATAGGAGATTGCTAACTAAACATATAGCAAATGGAAAGCAGATGCAAAAAATGTACGTAAATTAAAGTTGAGTCATGATGAAACAAAGTTGGCTACAGCAGGACACACCATTACACTTTGGGATTTGACTACACGCACCGTGATTAAGGTGAGATGATATATTGCAAATAGCTTATATGATTTAACCTGTGTTTTTTTTTATTCTAGAAATTCACTGGGCATGCTAGTATGGTTAAGGAACTTGCATTTTCTCCTCAAGATGATTTACTTATCTCAAGTGCAGAAGACGATCGATATATTAACGTCTGGGACGCACAAACCACCAACACCAACACAAATAATGTGGCAGCCTTGACGGTCGAAAACAACGTATCCCATATTGATTTTTCAACAACAGAACCTGCAGTTCTTGCTGTGACAGATGAAGGATTAGTGGGTGTCTGGGAGAACCCATCACTAGTAACACCTCAAGTGACGGGCCACAAGAGAAAGATGATGCGCTCGATGACAAAGGAACCGGATGCAAATGTAAAGGTTGTATCAACCACTGAAGAAAACAAGTTGATCCCCATTTTGGCTGCTCAATTTGTGACGGATAATGGCGGTAAATCTATCATGACAGCTCGTGGATCGAGTATCAAGCCCTCCTTTGAAGTAGTGAAATATGTAAACGAAGAAACAGGAGCCATCTTGCGTGATATTGAGCTTTTTAGACAACCCGTAACAAATTACTTGATTGATAGCGCATCCATTGCTGTCAACAATTTAAGAACAACCAAAAAGACCTATGATGAATCCACAGTGACAGTGATAGGCAATTCTGATTTTGTTGTCAAGGCACCCACAGTGGCCGAAAATCATGAAGAAAGTGTTGAAGCAGAGCAAACGATTGAGCAAAAACTCTTGAGTCTAGATGTCGCCGATACAAACGAACAAAAACACAAAAAGAACAAAAAGAAGACGCTTGTGACACCTGCCGCTGGATCCCTGCAGACTGTCCTTGTTCAAGCCCTTCATTCCAACGACACGAGCTTGTTGGAGGCCTGTTTACAATTCACAAAGCGAGACGTTATTGAAAACACGATCAGACGATTACCTACTGAATATCTTATTCCCCTTTTACTTGACTTGATCACACGGTTCCAAGAGAAACCTGGCCGTGCACCTGCTCTCTTGATTTGGATTCAATCAATTTTATTGATCCATACAGCTTATTTGATGACGGTACCCAATTTAGTAGGTAAATTGTCCAATTTCTATCAAGCGCTGGATACAAGACTTGGTGTTTTCCCTAAATTGCTGGCATTACGAGGCCGGTTGGATGTTGTACAAAGTCAAGTGAATGTCAAGTCTTACTCAAATATCAATGACAAGGAATTAGAACGCGCTCAAGTTGCTGAAAATGTTTATGTTGAAGAAGATTCGGATGATGAAGCAGAGGCAGAAGAAGATATGATGGAAGATATAAGTGAACATGAATACATGGTTTGTATAAACGCTTATAGAAATGTGCGCTCGTTTATTGAATGCTTTATTTTTAGGATGAAGATGCTTTATCAGAAGAAGAAGCAGAAGAAAGCGATGATAGCGATGATGAATTATAGAGCTTAAAAAAAAGCGTTCAATTTCTTTCTTTTCTTTTTTTAATAAAATCATGTGCAACCAGTTATCCTGTTTTAAATGAACGGAGAAATGAATATAAAAAGGAACCAGCAGTTTTAAAAAAAAAAAAAAAGTTACACTGTTTACGTGTGTGAGTTTATTTAAAACAAACATTGTTCTCTGCACTCTTTTCTCTTTCTTTTTTCTTTTTTCCGTATAAACCATGAATTTCTTTACTGATCTTGCAGATAAAGTAAGCCAGCTGCTTGAATCTTCTCCCGAAGATAAAAAGGATGATGATGATTATATTGAACAACAACTTTTGCAAGAAAAGCATCGCTATGATTCATTTGCTGCTGTCAGACATGGCGCTCAGGTCAAGTTCTTTATTGATGGACAAAACTACTGCTGGTAAAAAAAATTACAGCTTCTTTCTCTCTCTTGTGTATTAAAAGTGTATATGAAAAAGGGCTGTGTCAGAAGCTATTGAAAAGGCTACTGAATGTATTTATATTGAGGATTGGTGGCTGGTAAATATTGTTTGTGTTTTATCTTTTTTAGCATTAATTTTATTTTTATTTGTTTATAGACACCTGAATTGGTATAGTAACTTTGTGTGTGTGTGAATAAAAGGAGGACATTAACAGCATATAAAAGTATTTACGTAGACCACCTTCCAAGTATCCAGAATATCGTATTGATAGATTATTAAAGAAAAAAGCAGATGAGGGTGTCAAGATTTATATTGTTGTTTACAAGGTAAAGACATATTTATTTTATTTGCTTATATATTTATGTTATGTATAGGAAGTTGAAATGGCTTTGACTTTAGACAGTGCTCATACTAAAGCTGCTCTTCAAGAATTAAGTGAAAATATTATTGGTAAAAGAAGAAACACGATAAGTTTGCTTTTTGTAACTTGTTTTTCTTTTGTGTGTAGTTTTAAGACATCCAGATCACTCCCTTGGAGGCACATTATTCTGGTCTCACCACGAAAAGTTCGTTGTTGTTGATAATCAAATTGCTTTCCTTGGTGGTATTGATTTATGCTTTGGGTAAATACTTTACAATAGGTTAAATATATAGTTAATGTGTTTATCTCTAGTCGCTGGGATACACACGGTCATCCTCTTGCAGACTTTCACGGTGATGATCCTGATAGTGAATTGTTTCCAGGTAAATTAATAAGAATTTAAAAGTAAAAAAAAAAAGTTTACTAAGAAATGATCATTAGGTCAAGATTACAGTGATGCTCGTGTAAGAGATTTTGAACAAGGTAAGTTGTAAACCCCATGGATAGAAAACAAATATTAAAAATTGCCTATAGTCAAGGATTGGGACATGCGTCTTATTGACAAGACAGTCATCCCTAGAATGCCTTGGCACGATATGTCTATGTGTGTAGTAAGTTTTGTTTTACATGCTTTTTGTTACACGACTAATTTGTATGTTTAGATGGGAGCACCTGTATTAGACGTTTCTCGCCATTTCTGTGAACGTTGGAATTTTATCAAGCATGAAAAAGCTCGTAACAAAGACAATGTGCCTTATTTGCAGCCTCCCTTGGGTGGTATGGGCTCACAGCAACGATATATCGAAGAAGAAGCAGAGGAACATCATTACAAGAAATATCGCTATAAGCACAGAACTCATGGTGTAACAGGAACTATGCGTGTTCAAGTACTTCGTAGTAGTGCTAAATGGAGTTCTGGCGTTGAACTTGAAGTAAGTACATACTATCTTTATACGACATGTACTGATGTATAACTTTATATGCAGCATTCTATTCAAAATGCTTATATTGCTACTATTCTTAGTGCTGAGCATTATATTTATATTGAAAACCAATTCTTCAGTAACGTATTACACACTTTTGTAACCATTGCATATGAAAACTTATTTCTTTTAAAAAAGTCACTTCTACTGAAGCTGATGATAAGAATATCTTAAAGAACCAGATTGGTAATGCGATTGTCAAACGTATCATTCGTGCTCATGAAGAACAAGAAAAGTTCAAAGTATTTGTTCTGATGCCCTTGATGCCTGCATTCCCTGCTGATTTGAGCACAAAAGATGCTGCTACCGCCAGGTAAAAAAACCCCATTTTTGCAACAAGAAAAAAATAATAATGATAGAATAGATTGGTCATGCATTATCAATACATGTCCATCTGTCGTGGCCCTACTAGTATTATTGGAAAACTCAAGTCAACTGGTATTGATCCAGATGAATACATTCGCTTTTATAGTTTAAGAAGTTATGACCGTATCAATCGAAGTAAGCTTGAGGAATTATTGGTCAAGGCCGCTGGCTACTCGGATACAACTGAGCAGCAATTGGATAACATTGAGGGCCATGAAGGTGAAGAGGCTCAAATCGTCCACCATGCTGGTGATCCTGACTTTGCTCGAGATACTAAGGGTGACTTCAATGTGGATGAAGAAGTTGAGTATGGTCGTGTACCTGATGAAAGCGATGTGCGTCGCTATCGCGAACAATTTGATGAAGGTATCGCTGCTGATTCTATTGCCAAGGATGCTATGGAAGGCGGTGATCTTGAGAATGAACCTTGGGTGAATGATACAAAGACATCTCGACCAAGAGATGAAGAAGCAGAAAGAGAAGAAGCTGGTGACTATGTTACTGAAGAGCTTTATATTCATGCAAAACTTTTGATTGCCGATGGTAAGCATTAGAATAGAATGGCATCAATAGATAGGATTAACATTTAACTCTAGACAAAACTGTCATAATGGGTTCTGCCAACTTGAATGATCGTTCACAGTGTGGTGACCGTGATTCTGAAATTGCTTTGATTGTTGAAGATAAAGATGTTATTCCCTCACAAATGAATGGAAGATATGTAAGTTGTATACACTTGAATAAACCAAGTTAATAAGTGATCTATAGTATGAAGCCAGTCGTTTCGCTGCTACCTTAAGACGTAACTTATGGAAAGAACATTTGGGTTTAATCCCTGATATGCCACCTGATGAAGTCACAGATGCCATGTTACCTTTACCCACTCCACAAGTTGATACAACAGACAGTGAAGAAGACAAACAAGTGATGGATCCACTTGATGACGAAACGTTGGCTTTATGGAATTCCACAGCTAAAACAAACACAGTTGCATTTCGTCATGTATTCCATTGTGTACCCGATGATACAGGTAATAAAAAAAAAATGCTGAGCAACTAGTGCGGTATTTAATCGATAATACAGTTACAACATGGGAAGAATATAAATTCTTTTATCCTGATCCTAGTCAGACCGATATTGGACATATTCATGATCCTGAGATGTCTGTAGATGAAATAAGAGATCATTTAGGTGAAATTAATGGCCATTTGGTTGAATTCCCTTATCATTTCTTGGAGAACGTGGATCTTCAAGGTGAATCGATTCCTTTCATTGGTAATGATATTCAAGAATTATACACTTAATCTGTGTTACTCTTTTAAGATATAAACTGTTTTAATATTAAAATAAAATCATTCCATCTTTTTATTCTAAAATTCATATAAAAGAGAGGTCCTCTTTTTTTTTCTAAAAAAAAAATACAATGTGTGGCTCAGAAAAAGGAGAAAAAAATTATGAATCATCCGGAGACTCACGGAAAAAAGAAAGAAAAACGTGGAGATAAGGGACCCATTTATAAATCAGTTCTCCACATTTTTTTTCTTATTGTTTCATTAAACAATGTCAATTCTTAATAGCATCTCTTTTTTTGGTCTCTTTGGTTCAAGTACGAAATCCAAACATGATTGTTTACGTATTCCTATATCAACCGTACTCAAACGACAACCGTTTTCATCAACACCACAAAGAGTCTTTCCTAATAAATCTGCTGGTTATCAACAACAGCAACATCGATCGACTATGGATAATAATATGGGTGGTCCTCAAACTATTACAGAAAAGTCCATTCTAAGTAGTTTTCCAAGACCTAATTTAATGCCCACACTTCATTCTTCACTGTTTGGATCTAACAATAACAATACAAAATGTACAAATTGCTCTGGTCCTCATTCAACTGAATTCTGCCCTTGTTAAATATAATTGCATTCGTCGTATATATTATCAAATTACATATATTATTATTTGTTTTTCTTGTTAAATAAACCTCTTATTTATTTTATTTTATTCATCTCAAACAATATATGCAATTCAATCATACCTTTTGAAGTCATCAAATTCATCTTTAACTCTTTCAAAAAAAAAGCCCTAATAACTTGTACTTTATTATTGAATACAACCTTGCTTTTGTTTAAAACAAGTCTTTATAAATATGTTCATGACTACTTTTATAGAAGTTTGCAAGTGAATAAATTCAAATAGGAATCATATTAGAAACTGGTTATAAGGGAACATATTTTGAAAAGAACAATGCCCTGAGTTACATCCTGTGTCTGATTGTTAGATACGCAAAACCATTCTGAGTTTTAATGCAATTCTTTTTCCCTTGCCTTTTTCAAAAATAAAAAAAAGCCTAGTTTTTAAAATGGAAGGATCGAATGTAAGGGCACTGATCGGCTTCAACAATCAATGTATAAAATCATCAACTAATAATAACAACTAGACTTCTGCAGAACAGCAAGAGCGTGATTTTCAAAGCTATTTGTTTTCATTGGTACATGACATAAAAGATCAACATTTTTGGTTTTTTATTTTTTTGACATCTATAATGTATAGCTGGCTCAATCTGCAGGTTCAAAAGCACACGTTAATGCTGTCACTATTCTCGGTGCCAAAGTGACGTTACCTAGCTTTCTTGAATATGCAACTAGAAAACCACTTCAAGCAAAGACAGTAGCTGACGTTATTAATTTTTCACAAGATACCGCAGAGCGTTTATCACAGTTGGATATATTTGATAACGTTCAAGTTTTATTAGAGAATGCTTCAGATAATGATCCCTTAGCTGCACCAGATTCTATTAATGTTGTCTATAAAGTAAAAGAGAAGAGCCGATTGTTTATAAAAACAGGTACTGAAGTTGGAAATAATGAAGGAAACATGGTAAATAAGAAACAAAAAGGGAAAGAGACTGATGTGATGTGCTTATATGTACTTTGTAGAATGGAACAGTTACAGTACGCAATGTGTTCGGAGGAGCTGAATTATTGGAGACAGTGGCTTCTTTTGGTACTAGAACAAGTTCTGCTTTTCAGGTAAAAGAGAAAAAAAAAAGGAAGAAGATGTGTTTGTTGTTGACTTATTTTATAAAGTTCACCCTCGGTAAACCAGTTAATGCTTCACCCGATTCAAGAATTGATATCAATGCGCATCGAGTACTTTATAATAATGCTCTCACTTCTTCATATGAGGAATTATCTAGAGGAGGTGGTATACGTTACAAGGCAAGTAGTGTTTTTTTTTTTTTTCTCTTTTTTTTTTGAAATAACATAAAATAACTCGTATTTTATTTTTTTCTTTTAGACTCTTTCTAGATTTGGATATCATGAACTTAGTTATGATTGCTCTTGGCGTTCTATTGATCGTGTATTACCGGGAGCATCACTTAGGTAAGTGAACAAAATATTTTTTTTCTTGGAGAGCAACTCATCTTTAATCACTTTATAGTATTCGTCATGAAGCAGGACATTCACTCAAATCATCCATTAGCCATGTATTCGTTCGAGAACGCCGTGATGATATCTTATTACCTTCCAATGGCCACTATGTTCGTATTGCCAATGAATTTGCTGGTGTGTTAGGTATTGGTAATGCTCGCTTCTTTAAATCCGAAGCTGAATCACAAGTATGCCATCAATTTGGCGGAGGTCAATTACTGACAGATAAAGAGGGTAAGCCAGTAGGTGTACACCCTGGACTGGTCATCAGCGCTAGTGCTCGAGCTGGATTCTTATCTGAACAAAGCGACGATTCCAAGGCTTCTACTGTATCTGACCGCTTCTTATTGGGTGGTCCGTTGTCGGTCAGAGGTTTCAAGATTGCTGGTATTGGACCCAAGGATTATCAAGATGCCCTCGGTGGTCACCTCTACTGGGCCGCTGGTCTCAGTGCAATCGCCCCTTTACCAACCTTAGAGAGTAAACCACTTAGAGCACATGCGTTTATAAATGCAGGAACCAACATTCCATGGCAAAGAAAGACCTCTCTTCAATCTACAGCAGAAGCACTTTCAAGATCACCAAGTGTCTCTGTTGGATTTGGTTTAATTTATCGCCACAGTATTGCTAGAATTGAATTGAACTATTGCATACCTTTAACAGCGGCTAGAGGAGACCAAATTAGAAGAGGATTACAATTTGGTATTGGGCTGAACTTTTTATAAATAAACTATAAAGCAATAGACAGTGCAGAAAATAGGCCCTTAATTAAGAACAACATTTGAGATAAGTCTTCTTTTTGATGGTATTTGTATTCAAGCATACTCTTGAATACTTTTTTTTGTCCTTATTCTTTGCTTCGTTATTATTTCTATCGCGTTGTTATTTACCTTTTCACCTGTTATACACGCCATACATGCTTGTTCCACAAGACGTAATCAGTTGGAAAATGCTTTAGATTGTTTTGATGGCTGAATGTTGTTCAATAAGAGTTAAATATTGCTCTCATTTTTTGGAGAAGTTCAATAGATGTTCAAATTCCAAAAACCAAAAGCTAAAGCACAGTCAATTAAATTAAATAGCCTAAAGACAAACTTCAAAAAACCATCTGACAATCAGTCATGACGAAAAAAAGATCATTGAATATATTCTGGCAATCCTACAAGTATAACTAGAAGACTATTAAAAAAAAAAGATGACAACATTAAAAGCTAGTATTTAGACAATAGTCTAATTTCATAAGCAATGATATTACTACCAAAATTACTAAATAAACTAGTTGTCAACTTAATCTAACAGGCATTACAGCGAAATTAATGAATGGTTTTTTTGCACGTACGTGGTAAGTATGTAGAATTAAGCAAGTGATAGGATTAAATCAATCTTTTGTCTGATACTCTATAATAGAAGGGATAAGACTCACTTTGGATTACAAAGCCTGTTTATTCATAGAATAATAATAAAAAACAATTGTTCAATGAAACCAAAGTATGCACGAGTGTTTGAGTATACACTATGAATTTAACCATTCATTTATTCCAATGAACTCTTGGTTTAATACTGTATATAGTCATGCTGGCTAATTTATAATTTAATGTAAACACTTGCTCCTCGATTCCTTGTGTTGTACTCCAAAGGCAACCACTATATATTAATCAAGCCTTTGTAAGGCCTAATAGTGTAAGTATATGAAAATATAAACTTATTGACAAGTAAACCTTACTAAAGCAGATTGGTGAATGAGGAGCAAGTGCTTATATCAAATTGTATAGAAATCTGCACAATGACATGTAGCGTTTAGTCATCTGCATAACACATGTATTAATATCTATACTGTGAAAAGTATACAAACTATGGACACATTTGGTTAAGTAAAACCAGCTTTTATATTTTAAGTCATATTGAATCCTTACTCTTTATTATCATTTTATGAACAAAATAGCTTGACTGCTTTGATAAAGTCATGAATTCTAAACACGTCTATGTTTATATATGCACTCATTATAAATATATACAACGGTCATCTACAAACCACAACATTATCTGTTTTGATTAAAAAAAAGTAGTGAGTTTAACTACAGTGCCACCGACTAATTTTACTGATTTGAGAAAAATAGAAATTATTTTTTATAAATACATAGTTTATTTGATTTATAAAACATAGTAGGAAGCACATGTCTGAGAGCGGTATAAACCAAAAGAAACAGAGTATAAACGATGGAACATGCTAGTCAAGATCAAGTCTGCCCCTTTAATGGTAGCAAACTGCGACATAGCACTAGTGATCAGTTGTTTACCATTAAAGAAAGTCTATCAATAGTAAGCATCCAATGGCTACGTCAGATAACGAAGAGCACACAGCAGTTGGGGGTCCAGAGATCAGTGTTGTCAACAAAAGGAAGCCACTGAAAAGACCAGAGGATTGAGCACGCATCGTCTTGAGTAAAAGTGAAGTGTGAACTAAAGAAATTGAAAACATCTATTCATACTCTCCATTGCTTAGGACAGCGCATGAAGAGGTGTTGTAAGTCTTCAGTGTTGGAAGAGCAAAATTTATATTGTGAAGAGGTCAAACCGTTATCAAATCTTGAAAGAGACGATTGGCCATAGAGTTTATGGTGGAATAGACGATACCGTAAAGACCAGCTTTCAGGCCAAACAGATATTTTCCAAAAAAAAAAAGTGATCACTTGGATGTTGGTATTCGTGACATTATCAATTGCGGTAGAAATTGCTGTATTAGAAACAACCGTAGCGGTTTAGGCTTGTCGTGGATCCATTGCTGCTGTGAACAAAAGACATTGATCATCTAGTTTACTAGATGGTTTATTTTGATTCAGTATTAGAGGCCAGATAAGTTGATTTAGCTGGATGATACGATTGTGACTATTTCGGCCGAGCTTGGAAACCAGATGAAGGGAGAAAGGTAATAAAGGAAATGCACATCCAAAGTGGTGATCATAACTAAAAAGTTGAGACGTTTTGAGTTTTTGTGTCGTGATCGAGTGATCCAAGCATCAGCAGGAATCACGGCGAATATAGTAGATGGAGGTAAGTACAGAAATGTGGCAGGAGTACATTTTACCTGTTGTATATCTGCATATCCAAACGAATCAAGAAGCTTGTATATGCTCTGCATAAAGTTATTGGCGTGAGCAGCAGGACGGGATCGTAAGAGAGGGAAGAGTAGAGCCTGTCGTGTCCTGTATTTTATGAACGGAATCGATGTGTGTGATCTAGTATGATAAGTTGACTACAAGACCGAGGAGAGTTTTCTAGGAATCGACAAAGTCAACGTATCTGTAAGTTGTGTCATTGAGTCCGTGGGTCTAATAGACCTAGCCCATCCAATTTTCTATCTAAACATAGCTGTGTGTACTTGATCTTGGTGTGTGATATCTTGCAAGAATAAAAAGGTTATAGAATTCAACAAGACTCAAAAAAAAATTATATTTATTTAATATCATTGCATCTAGTATTTATACTCTTTTCATGAAGATTCAGTTAAATTTTCAAGATTAATTAATTATAGCTATAGATCCATTTTTAATAACCTTTTGTATAAAGATCTGTTCCTGGTTATATAAATGGACTGTTTATACTTATTAAGTTGATATATTTTTTATTTGTATCATTGCATCAGGAGCTATGTTAAAACAACTTGTATTGAATTAAAGGAGTAGAATTAATTATGACAGAATAATAAAGAAAAGAATGTAATAAATCTTTGTAAAGCATTCACTACTCTGACTTTGTAAATTGAATATGAATCGTGTTTAAAATACGTTGGAATATGATATAGATTTCAGAGAAGCATTGATAACGTGTCCAGAGAAAAGATTTCCTGTTAACTAGTAGCAATCCTGTATAATGGTATATCTAGTTAAATAACATAAACGAACTTGGTTAAATAGAAGAGAGCTCATATACTAAGTACACACTCGATAGTCATGATGTTAGTGTTGTGAATAAAACTTGATGTCCTTTTACATTGCATATAATACCTGTCCATATTATCAAATTGGGTTACATCTTTCCTAGAAGCTATCTTTCAATGATTCGTAGCAACATTTACTAGAATGTGTAAAATTCAGAAAACCACGCTTTTGTATACAATGGAGCTACTTCTAGGTAAATGATATCGATAACAGTATCCATGGAATGACACAGCAGCAACAAGGAATAAGTTCATTCATGAAAAAGATAGATTAAAAAAACTCCTCTTTATACATCGACTTATTTTCCTATAGTGCAATTACAATAACCAAATAAATATAAAACGCACACATGCACATATACACCTATATATACACAATATATATCAAAACAAAGCCAGAGCATTTCATACATCTTAATAGGTCAAAATGAAAACTGCAGTGGTAACTTATCAACAATTTGTTTATTAAAACAGATAAATTTGATAGTAACAATAAATCAAGCATAAAAGAAATGTTACTATCTTCATTGAATAAAGATTATGCCTAACAGTTATAAGTGGAATCCCTATATACTTTAAAAATTTCAATGAAAAGCCCCTAGCTATGCCTAGAAGATCAAGCTGGCGCTCTAGAAACCCATCTCCGAGGTCAACCAGTAGATGAAAGACGTAAAGGAGGCAGTATTGAGAACGTTCAAATACAGCTACAAAACAGAATAGTAAACTATTCTACGAGTGTCACAAATTACTAGTTGCATAGGCATATCTATAATCGATCCACAAGATCACTTAATTACTAGTAAGCAATAATAAATACTTGCTCAAGTTATCATCATTCTGCAAGTTAGCCTTTCAATGCAAGAACAAAATAAAAAAGCAACCATGTGGCAACGTTTTTATGTCGCTTCCAACTAAAAGTGCAAATTTGAACAGATAGAATTCATTCCTGAAGTCATTCCCAACAAGATAAAAAAAAAAAAAGGTTTTTGACCAATACATCTCTGAAAATACTGATCTTGAGTAGCTTTAATATATTATATTGTTCCTTAATTCAATACAATGCATTTATATTTTCATCATATCACATGCAGCTGCATCTTAAAGATAATAGCTTGAGTTCATGTAATAAAAAAAAAAAAAATAAAAAAAAAAAAGATAAGCAGAGAGCAAGAAAGCCATCCGGTCCGGATTGTGCCGGATCGCACATTTTTTTGTATATATGATTTTTAAAGTTATCAATTTCATCGGAAAGCGCGGATGGTTAAGTGGTATAATCTTCGCCTGCCACGCGAAGGGCCCGGGTTCGATTCCCGGTTCGCGCAGCTTTATTTTTACATTTTTATGCATGCATGGTGTGTATGTAGGGTCTCTTCCTATTCATACTGTGTTGTGCTTTTGTTCAACATTGATTCTACTTCTGATCTGCAACACTATGCTTCCTTTTTGATACTTCTTTATACAAGTGTACAAGCATACAACTTCAAGATGACTCAGAGAAGATAATAAGGAATATATCCAAAACAGAATTGCAAAATAATATACATAGTTTCAATTAAACGGTATCTGTTTAAATCAAATGATATCTTTGTTAATTACTATATAAATACTCTTTGTGATCAATCACGACAACTGTAACTTTATGATTCGAATTATTTTGTTTATTCCATTTAAAATAAAGCCGCCGAAGAAAAAAGTGTGGGGGAAAGGGAGAGATGCATTTGACAATAATAAGGTTTAAATATGCAACCTAAAATTAGCTTTCAAATGTGCAATGAAGAATATGTATAGAAAAGTATATTTTTCTTTAGAGATTGGTTTATGAAGAAAGAGGTGCTTATACCGTGCTCTTTATTACTGATCTTTGCCAATAAGATTTGACGTACTAGGCTATCTGTACATTGATTAAAGTTTCAGGGGAAAAGTAGAAAGTAGATCCCCGTACTACTTCTCGGCATGTTTGTATATTGATTAAACCTTATGTTGTACTCGGCATAAAAAGAGGGCTTAAGGAATTGTTTGTGTGTTTACATTGGAGATGATGCAAAAAGGGGTTGATCTTTTATGCAATCGGATGCCCAAGAAGATGATTCGATTTAAATATTCTTTTCATTCTATAAGGACACACTCTGCTTTAAGGCATCCCATCGTGAAGGATTTACTTTCTCAAATGAATGAACCTAAGCCCAGAGGAGGGATTGTTTACGAATGCATTCATTTCTTTTTAGATTGTCAATAGAGAATAAAATGGATGAGATGATATACATTATTGTTTCTTTTTTATTTGAATGTATACATGAACATAGAGGTTGCTTTTTGTTGAATATACAAATTGCGAGTGTATAAATAATAGAGATTACTTTAAACAAACTTTATAAGCTTAATGCTTGAATTGATCTTCAGTGACACCTTTACCCATGGCTGCTGTAGAAGACACACCACCAGTGACCATCTTCATGAGCTCATCTACATAATTAGCCCCTGACCATTTCTGATGTTGTAAGACATCGACGCCATGTTCTCTTTCTTTACGTTGAACTTGAGATACGTATCCATACATGCCACTTTCCTTGAAACTCTTTGCAAAAGTAGCTAAATCGCAATCAGTTTTCACTGGCTCATCACAAATCCAATGCTATTTACCTGAAGCCAAAGCATTTGCATGAAGACCACCCAAGGTGATGAATTGCCAGACGAAACCAAGTTTTCCCAAGTTGGTGATATAGGAACCCATGTCATTATCATTCAAACCAGCAGCATCCCAGTTAAAGGATGGAGACAGGTTGTAACATAATAAAGAACGAGGAGAGGCAGACAAGACACCCTTTGAGAATTGTTCAGCTTGAGCCAAGATGGGTTTCTTTGTTTCCATCCAGAGCATATCCGCATATTCAGAATAAGCAATAGCACGAGAAATCGCAGCCTCCGTACCACCCTCATAGCGGAAAAAGCCTTCACGTACTCTGCAGTTATCCCAGTTCCAAAAGAGGTCCACGCCATATTTCTCTTTGGCGATCGAACGAGCTTCTGCGTTGGACTTGAATCGGATCTCTTGCAAGAAGGCATCGGCCTTGGCCTTGGGCAACTTTTCAGCCACGGCCGTACCGAATCGTTTGAGACCGGCCTTGGCAACCCAGTCATCCTCGACCGCTTGAAGTTCAGGACCGGTCAGACCTCTCTGTTCGGCTTCGTGCAAGATGGTAGCCAAGGGTTTGAGATCGGGATTGGTGGTGCCGACGACAAATTCATGATCACGAGGATCAATGTTGGAGGTGATCAAGGTGGCTGCTTCAGCATCTGTACGAGCGACCACGATGTTTTCGACACCCATGATATCATACTGAGCACGGATAGCGACCAAACGGTTGATGTGCTCAGAGATAGGCACGAGTACTTTACCAGCCATATGACCACACTTCTTGGTCGAAGGTGATTGATCCTCCACTGTAGAAACATCAGTCATCATCATCACACCATGCCCCCCTCTGTTCACTTACCATGAATACCAGCCGCACCTCGTTCGACAAACATCTTTGTCAACTTCATGACGGCCGTGATACCACCATGACCTGTATCAGCATCGGCAATGATCGGTCTCAAGTAATCAATCTTGGGTGTCTTGGCTCTTTCTTGAGCTGTCATGGCCAGACGAGCCTCAAGCTGCTTTCGATCATGAAAGAGTTGAGCAAAGAAGAGATGTTCGACCTTGTTGGGTACAGTGTCCATTGGATAATCAGCAAGATCAGGACCAGGTTCATTTGAAGTGGAAGCAGTAGAAGAACACTGCCAGCCGGAAACATAGACTGTGTCAAGATGAGGAGCCATCTGGGTGACTTGGACAGGATCAAGAGCACCAAAGGTATGAGAGGTCGTACCGTTGGCTTTGTTGGATTGAAGGATAGACCAGAGTTTCTTGCCTTGAGCATCCGAACGATAAGTTGTGGGAAATGTACCTCGTTTGGATACGATGGATTCAGCAGTGTAAGGACGTTTGACGAGTGCAAAACGAGGGGATGCCCACCACTGCTTGACTTTTTCAACTTCTTGTTGGAAAGCAATCAATTCTTCATCTTGGAAAGTCATTTTTTTTTTATATTTCTTGTTGAAAAGAAAAGAGAAAAAGAAATAAAATAAAAAGTGATTTTATAGAACGAATTTGATCTTCAGATGAGGGGAGGGGGGTCGAGTGGAATGAAGATGACGCTTTTCTGTTGATATGATTTGCATCTCACACGTACATGTTGATTGCATGTGAATATTTGAGTAAAAATTAATTAGGCATATGCTCTATTTGTCATGAATTTTATTCCTGTGTGATTTCATCCGCTTTGTTTATTTGTACTAAATCATAATAAATTGTATTTTATAAACCATAGATCCATTGGTTCTCTTTCTATTTCATATTCTGTGTGGGAAATTTAAGGAGGCTAAACGATTTGCAGATGTGTGTGTGTGTAGAAAAAGGAGAAGAAATAAAAAAAAAAAAAAGGGAGCCTGTGGATAATAACAAAATAATAATAAAAAAGCCCAAGGTTTTATAATTTGATTAAACTCTTTTGTGATTATAACATGGATTTTCTTTTTGTTTTGTTTTTCAAAATAAATAATAGTTTATGCAGAAAATGAATTTTTATACAAGCATCTCTCTCTCTCTCTTTCTCTTTCTCAGACCTGAATTCATTTTTTATGACTTTTTATTATTTAATACGATCCTTAATGACAGTGGATGATGACAGAAAAAAAAAAAAAAAAAAAAAAAAAAAAAAAAAAAAAAAAAAAACGACAACTCATTAAAAAAGGAAAATGATTAAATTACGCATAAAAAAAAAAGCATAAACAATTAGCCTTTAAGACAGAAAGAGTTGGATTCAATTCTCAACAGAAATCCCTTTGATTTGACACTCAGACAGAAAACATGAATGTTCACTTTGTTCTCATCCAACCCTTTTCACATATAAATTAAAAAAGGACTGCACGTGATTCCATATGACAAAGTCTATTTCACTCCCTCCGACACATCGCCGGCCCTGTTTCCGTATTTTCCCCACTTTTTTATATCTCATCACATGGTGTGTACAGTGAATGACTAAAATGGTAAAGAAGTAGATTCTATGCTTTAATCTTCATTTAATTCAATTAATTCAGTTTCTGCTTGGACCATATAAGCCCTATTGACTTCCACTTGATTCTCAATTTCAATCTCCTCAATACTTCTTGCCATCCTTGCTTCTTCTTCTTCATCAAATACTTCAATATTACCAATCTCGGTAGGATCTCGAGCAAGACGTTCTTCTTCTTCTCTTTGTCTACGCAACTCTTCTTCTTCCAACTCTTGCTCTCGTTTTCTTCTTGCCCTTTCTTCTTCCTCACGCCTTCTTCTCTCTTCCATCCTCGCCTTCTCCTCTCTTGCCTCTGCCTCTCTTTTCATCTTTTCATCACAACCCGTCAAACGACCCAACAGGGCATGGATCTCCTCCATCACAGCACGCTTCTTGTCCTTTAACTGGTTGGCTAGCTCTCTTTCAAAATCAGTCGCTTCCACATCCTTTTCGCCGACAATCAACGTCAGAGGTCGTATGGCCTCTGCTTGTGCCAACAGACCCAGCAAACGTTCACTCGCGTATGCCAACGTCTCTTTTTTTCGTTCAAAGGTCTTGTCGTCACAGTCTGCTTGGATGCTAGACTCTACAGAATCAACATCCGACCTGATCCTCTTCACCTCTTCTTCTAATTCACTCAACACACCCATCGTACTGCGTTCGGCGCGTCTGGCTGTCTTTTTCCGTCTTACTTTTCGGTCATCTTCCACAAGGTAATAAGCAAGTCCTGAACCTAATGCAGCAAGTAAAGCAGCAGCTATCCCGTACACGATTAAATCTTTTTTTTGCGTCATTCTTTTTTTAAAAAAAAAGGGGAGATTCTAAAAAAATTTTCTCGAAAAAAAAAAAAAAAAATAGAAACTTGAGAGATAAACAGACAAGCACGTCTCCATAAAAGAATACGTTCGGAGTTCCTGTATTTCATGATACGACTTTGTATGCGTTCATGTTGACAAGTTGAGTTTTTATATCTATTTTTTACAGCAAATATGGATCAAGAGGAGGGTGTATACAAAGAGAGAGGATGTTATGCTTGGATGATTGCAAATGAAATAGATGCATAGGTTTAATATAAACAGAGGGTATAAGCCTATAGATATTGACAGTTTCTAATCCGAATAACCAAAATTCCATATTCTGGCTGTAAAGTCTTCGGAGCAACTAGCAAACTTGAATGATGTCAGTTAATCATACATCAGACAGTGGATCGACTTACTTGATGGGTTGTGAATTTACTCCAAGAGACACCCGTCACCTTTCTTGTATGTCCCTCATATCGAAAAGGCTGTCTTTTCGGCGCATCTAATTCCCACACAAAGATGTCTTTATCATCCGAACCCGCCATGACAAAATGATCATCGGCTGAGATCGATATCCTGATATCGAATCCTCCCAGCTTAAACTCTGGGTCAGTCAGCCGTGTCGCGGGCTTGGTGAGATCGACAAGGTAGTGCATATAGATACTGTTGTCTTTACATGCACTCAACAGTCTTGTTCCACTCCGATCCATCTTCAAGTCCGTCACACCGTATCTTCTTCCTCCTTCACTCTCAAACACAGTGGACTCTAATGCCTGAGCGCTTCTACATGTCCTAATGTCCCAAAGCTTGATCGAACCATCTGCACTTCCAGAACTAATCACCTTGGTTTCTTCTCTATTCACAAACAGTGCACAAGTCACCGATCGAATGATCTTTTTAAATACATCTTAGCTCCCTTTTTTTTTATTTTTTTCCCTTTCTTACATTCGGTTCTACGTGGGATGTTCTCGTCGTCTTTGTATTCTGTCCATAGTCATGTGCATTGGAGATGGCCGTAATACAGTTATAAACAGGCGCACTGGGCCCATCTTCCACTATCAGAAACAGTTGGATCCAACTCTTCTTTTTCTCTTTCTTTTTTTTTTCATACCTGAATCCATCGCTGGCTTTTGGTTGAATCGAGTATCCCAAATACGAAAAGATCCATCTTTGGATCCTGTGACGAGTAAATCTAATTTTTCACAGTCCATCAGTGCGTTTCTCTTTTTTTTTTTTTATTATTCTTACGTTCGTTGTAGGGATGCCAATTGACTGATTTAACAACATCGTCATGTCCAACAAAATCAGCCAAACTGGATCTTGTTTCTGTATCCCAAAGTCGAACAAGTCGATCGTGCGATGCGGTGAGAAGCATGGTATCGTCTTGACTCCACTTGACGTCAGAGATACCATGTCGGTGACAATAGAAAGAATGATGGTATTGTGAGTGGTGAATGTGGTTATCCTTGTCGGTGCGTAGCAGAGACAGTCGACCTTCTTCATCGCCAATCGCTACCAAATGACCCTCGTGGGCCGAATGAGCGAAATCGCAGCAAAACGGTGTACAGAACTCGCTGTCTGGGAACACGAATTGGTAGACATCATGGCTGGTACTTTTGAAGAGAGGTAAAATCTTGTGAGGCGATACTTTATAAACTGTTAGTCTTCTCTCCAAGGAAGCGAAAGGGAACATAAAAACCTTTGATCTTTCTACCAAATGATCTGTCTCCCTTTAACGATCGAAGCTTAATCGCTCTGTGGATCGTGAGATCGGATACAACCGCTTGTTTCTTTTTCAGTTGGCTTGAGGTATCTGTCATGAATGAAAAAAAAAAAAAAAAAAAAAAAGGAACGCGCAAAAAAAAAATTCAATTTTTTTTTTTTTTTTTTTTTTTTCGTGTCAAGTTTCAAAATTTTGAAGGGCGATTGGAGGAATTAAAAAAAAGATCCTCTTTGTCCTTGGTATTATTTGAGTTTTTGCTTTGAAGAGAGAGATGAATTGGACTAAAACTAAGATTACGAATTTTTAAAAGTACACTACTTGCTGTTCTTGAAGAGAATTCACCTGAAAATGAATACAACAATCACACACAACATCATAAAGTGTCCCCCTCCTTTTTTGTTTTGACGAATGAGCTTTAATAAGGATATACGTTTTTTTTAAAAAAGAGAGAGAGATCCTAAAGAGTATAGAAGCATCAAGAGGGAACAAAAAAAAAAAAAGAGAAGAGGGGGGGGGTATATCAAGCAGTTAAAGTTCTTCTTCACCTAAAACCTGACGGATGCGATCCCTCAAGGCTTCAATCGCCGCTGTCTTCATCTCCAACACTTCATCCAGATTATCCAAATATTCAATAAACTCACTCGACGTCTTCAGCTCATCCCTCAGCGAGCTCTTTTCCTCTCTTCTGCTCGACAGACCCAACGAGAAATTCGCGAGGAGTTTGGTCTCTGCCTTGGAATATTCCGTCACTTCCCGTATCTGGGCTCGGTGAAAGCGCAGGATGGACTGGATGGTGTTGGGATCAAACAGGAAGCAGTCCTCGACCGTGCTCGGGACTGGCGGGGGGAGAAAGCTGGCGGGGGAGGAAGAGAGGAGATCGACGGGCTGTCGCTTCATGTGCTCATGGGGCAGTTCTTGGTCGAGGATGTGGAGGTCGCTGTCACTGGGGAAGTGATGCAGGAGCAGATCGTCTTGGTCAAACTCGTCCGAGACCAGCAGGTCCTCTTCGGGTTCGACTTCCTGAAAGCCTTCGAAGCACGCGGCGGGGGCCGGGGGACTGCTGGCCGTCGTCTTTCGCGTGTCCCTTTCGCCCTTGAGTTCCTTGACGCGATCGGCGTATCGGAGCGTGTTGAGGGTATGCTCACTGTTGGACTGGTTGGGCGAGATGGTGGCGATCATGCAGGTACGTGAGTTACCGACAAAAGAATCCTTCAGGACCTGGGTCAGTTTGCTCTGTCGAAAGGGCGTGTGGCGTTTGTCTTGGTCCAACGCACGGATACACTCCTTCAAGGCCAGCAAGCTCTTGTTGATCTCGGCGCCTTCCATCCTCGTCTTGACATCCGCATCCCCTCGGTCCGCTCCCCGCTCACTTCCGGCCAGGTCAATAAAACTGAGCTTGCCCACGATCTTTTTCCGATTCTTGGTCGGCCGGAGGAGGATCTGGAGGACGGCATGGGAACGAGAGGAATCCGAGTTGGCACCGGTACTGCCCGTGCTGCGTGCTTGGCTGCCGTATTCAAAGACCTGCATCAGATCCTGTACGTTCTTGATCACAAATTCCTTGAGACCCACAATCACCACATTCTGCTTGCCGTCCTCTCTGGCAAATAACTTTTTGCGTTCGTTCAGCAGGTCGTACAGTTGGCCTTGATAGATTTCGTAAAAACCGATCCAGGCCGAGAGATGCTCGTATTCGGGTTGGTGGATCCAGTGAAAGACATCCCGAGCGGCCAGGACATAAAGACCATACTGTGGATCGAGCATGGTATAGGTCTTTCCTGAGCCTGTCTGACCACTTGAAAACAGTTAGTGATCTTGTGTTGACTCGATCCAGTTCACTTACTAGGCAAAACAAGTCGCCTTGCCACCATCAAATACATATTTCACTAACGGTTGAGCTGTCCTCTGATAGATCTTGTCATTCTTTTCATCACTGTCAAATACATCATCAAACGTAAAACTATGCTGTTCAATGTACTTTGTCAAATCCACTTTCATCCTATCCTCGTAAAAGGAGAAGGGGAAGAGGTTAATCGATCACAATAAGAAAAGGAGAGAGAAAAAGTTTACTTTGGTTCTTGTATATTAATACTTCTTATCCCGCAAGTAGGAGCAATGTCTTTTTCTCCTCTCTCAAGCTCCTTTTTATTCAAAGGCCTCTTTCTCACACAGACTCGGATCTTTTGATTCAGATCACTTGGCTGACTGCTGTTGGCCGTGGTCAAGCTGGGCTTTTGCTGAAATCTGGATTTGATGGGCACACCATACGAATCCAGCAGTGGATTGGCCTCTTTTCGAATCTCACACCTTTCCTCTTCCTCTTCTTCCTCTGTCTCTGCCTCCTCTTCTTTGTCCGCCAGAGGAAAATGAAATCTTTCTCGGTCATACAAGAAATCAGGTTTGGCATCAAAGGATGTCAGGGTACGTGAACGAGTTCGGGTGGGTGTGATCGGTGGTGGCTGGCTGCTGATCTGGGTGCTACTGCCCCGTCGAGTGATGTCCGAGTTTGGCGGAGATCGATGTTTGTAAGGGTGGATGAGATTGGACGTTTTCAAGAGTGGAGAGACAAGTCCGTTATCTAAACTGGGCGTTTCTTGACGTAAACTTTGGACGAGCTAAAGCAAAAAAAAAAAAAAAGGGAGTGAGTGCTTGGAGGGTCGGTTGAGGTTGCTTTACGTGAAATAATTTTTTTCTATCGGCTACTGAAGTAATGCCTAAACTACTGTATTCTTGAAGTGAAAGCTATTTATTCTTGTTTAGTATTTTACTGTCGTCTTGTTTTATTCGTTTACTTGTGCAAGTATTTCTAACTGAGTGATGCCATTCGCAGAAAAACTAGATTTTAAAAAAAAGTTGACAAGATGAATTCAAAAGATGAAACAACTGGTACCTGGAATAATACTAAAATTAAACAAGGTGAATATCACGTTTCATTTTCCCTTTTTTTCTCGTCTTTCTTACTTGATCAAGTTCAGCTTTTTTTAAAGTCTCCAACAATAACGTTGACATTTTTTATAAAAAGTATAAAAAAAGGGGAGAGAAAAAAAAAAGGTGTTGGTGATTTGTGTACCAAGCTATCATTTCATGCTCCGTCATTTTCCATGTAAAAATGAGTACATGAAAGGAGGAGTAATGATGCATGAATAGATTAAAAGAAGGATTAGAAACGACCTGTTTTATTTCATTCACTCAAGTCAAACAAACGCGTCATGAACGAATCGATGAGAGCCATGGTCTATTCGGAATAGTTTCCGTAATCAATTGGTTTGTGTTCAACATGTGCATTGGATTTACAAAAATAAGCCCAAAAAAAAAAAAAAGCTTGATGACGCTTGTCTACAACTCACCAGCAAAAGAAAAAAAAAAGGGGAGAAGGACTCGAATCAATGATGTACTTCAACCGCTTGTTTTTTTTTTTTCCAATCTCTCTTCAACTTGACCTATTTTATTGTCTCATTCACTTTCTTTCTCACTGGGCTGACATGGAACACTTTATCTCATTCCATCCTCTTGTCTTTCAAAAAGTTGTGTTTGATCCTTTTTCTTGTATATAAAAGAGTCAGTGTGAATGATGGATAGAACTGTAAAGTTGACAAGATGTAATCATTTCTTGCATTTTTGTTATTGCCACGATTTGATCATCTTGCTTTAAAAATAGTCCCTTCCCCTTAACTGACAACTCATGTTCTCAACAGCCTGAAAAAAGGATGTGTGTGGTTATGACCCGGTAGAGGCCATTACTGACCATTGTGCTTCAAAGTCTGTCATGCTCACAAAGGCACGTAAAGAGGCAGGGTGGAACGGAGCAAGGGTGATTTGGTTGAATGAACCCAGGATTCTGCCTTGTTAACCACACTGATTTTAAAAGAATGCTTGCTTTCAAATCAAGTAGGTAGTTCATGCCGAAAAGAAAGAGCTTTTCACACGCAGTGCGCTCAACAAAGAGTGGGTTCATGTCCAATTGATCGGTAAATTGTATCTTTATTTTTTTTTTTATATCGTCTTGGTCTTTTACTGATAGAGTATATGAAGTGTCAGTGTCAGTCATCAAAACATAAACAACATAAGAATAAAAGCGCTTACCTCCGAAAAGTAAAGCAATCATCGATTGCAGCCTAGTTCTGCTTCCTTTTCAGAAGAGAACGGCAATAGTTTTGTATACAGTGTTGAATTGACTGTTGTTTAGAAAGGCTTAATGAAGCCGGGAGTATGACCATGTCCATGAATGAAAGAGCAAATAGCGAAAGAAGAGGACCAGATAGCAAAAGAAGAGGACCAGATAGCAAAAGAAGAGAACCAGAGAGCGAGACAATAAGTTTTTTTTTTTTCTTTTTACGCATGTTTTTAAACTAAAAGAAAAAAAAACGATGAATAAACAAAACAAGTCTTCCATTCACTCTTTTTAAATGCCTTCTTTTCTTGGAACACGACGCGTACCCCTGTTTTATCACTTTTTATCTTATCAGGTCAGTTATGGTGCAAAAATTGATTGTTCTTTAACATTTGTTTGAAGCAACTTATACAAAAAGAGGATAAGGTATAAATGTAATTCTTGCATTAAAGTTCAAAACTGCATCTGCCTCTTCTATATGCTTGGCAAAGAAGCAAAGAGATGTCTTCTTTTGTAGTTTTTAGAAGGAACCTGAAATAAGATTTACCTTCTCAGGGTTTGAACATTTATCACACTTTTTTTTTAGTTTAATGTTGGACAACAAAAAAGCTTTGTGTAGTGTACCTCATATCTTTCTATTCTTTAATATGACCTTAGTGTTCTTTTTTCTCAGTCCTTTCTCAGTTGCAACGTTAACATCGTTGATACTGTTGGCACAAGATGAAGTTTTAGATTTTACTTGTATAAATAAATCATAATTTATTTTCCCAAAGAAAAACAAAACAAAGTAAAATGATAAAGACTAGTAAACTTCGACTATATCATAATTAGTGTGATAGATCAAAAGTCTATTGTAAAAGAAGATGGCAAGATATTTCTAATCAGCTCTCCCTTAGTCTTTTGTAACGATATATCGCCGTCTGTATTCATTAAAAACCCGTGACTACACAGGAGAAGGAGCGTGTTAAACACCTTAAAGCCATAATTGCAGACGTAAAAAAAGTCTGGAAAACGCACATTTATACACTTTTATTTCTTCTCAATAAACTAGTTTAAGCACTTTGAACTCAACAAATATTAATCAGAATGAGTAGCCTTTGTTGATGGCTTCGTTGACTTTGTCTTATCTCTTTAGATCATGTCAATCTTTTAGACGTTTGAATCTGTCTTTGGGTAATTACTCTCCACTGTCAAAAGCTCGATTTTGATAAGTCAATATTAGGACCTGTTACGATGAGACCCGACAGGTGAATACTTTAGTTTTTTAACAAGTATTCTCATTTTTTGAAGTGATAGGACTCATCAACACTTGAAAAGGAAATTGCTTTATAAAATTTTGTCGGAGGTAAAAAAAGCATGGGTCTCATTGAGTCCTACGAGCCATATACTGCCATTCCACTGAAAATCAAATCCCGATCATGCAGATCGAACTTTGAGGGTCTTTTATTTCCTTTTGCATCCTTTGATCCAATAAAAAGAGGATCTAACCCATTTTTTCTTTACAATAAAAAGTAATTTGTTGATTTCATGAAAGCAGAATCTATCCACACTCAATTTATGTTGACTTCAAATCGTCCAAAGGCGTTCAAGCTGATTTTTAAAGAGTCTTTTAAAGTACGTGATCCTCCCCTCTTTCATGTGTGATAAATGACTCGTCTTTTGTATGATGTCAAGAAGAGAGGTTCTTGATGTAGTGCAGTCTTTATGAAAAAGACACTTGTCCTTTCAATACAAACCATCGTGTTATCAAACACAACTCCTCGAGTATTGAGTTGCACTGATCCTATCCATGATTTGAAAAAACATAAAGTCTGATGTATGTCAAAAGGGAATCCAACTGTGCTGTAAAGTATTTCCTTTGTAAAAAAAAAAAGTGTACGCTTGGCTGAATCGATAGCGAGTCCACAGGGTGGCTTTTTCCGACGGGTTGATCACAGCGTACTGCAACTCCCCCGTGCAACGATCGTTAAAAGTAAAGAGAGTCAACCTTTTGCTCCAAGACATGATCCAAGCAGATCTAATCGTAAACGGCACATGGTTTGTGAGTGAAAAGGGAGAAAAGAAAAAGACGGCTTTTATGGGAAAGGATCTTTTTGTGGGTAGGAGGACAGGTTTAAATCGGGATTTGAATAGACATTTCCCCCCTTTTTTCTGTTTTAATGAACAGAGAGTGGTTTTGATAAATAAAAGCAAATGAAACAAAGTCTATTGTTTTTATGATTCAGATATTTAAGGGTTTACATAACAAAAAGAAAAAAAAAAAGTCAGTTGATGCTTTGACGAATAGTAAAGCACTTTTTGAGAGGATGTGAAAAGGGAATGCATTTTATCTACATCACGCGTGATGGATCATTCACGAAAATAAATGTCACTGTCGGCGTCGATTCCGTCTTAAAAATAAAAAGGTAAAAAGGAAGACGCTAGAGGAACGAAAGTGTTTTACACAAATTATTTCATCATTTTCGATGGAGTCTTCGCGTCATCAACAAGAGGGTTCTTTCAACCCCATCTTTCCTTTCTCGTCTTCTTTTTTTTTTTTTTAAAGAAAAAAAAGGGGAGGGAATCACTTTTAAAAAACAAACAAAATGAATTCAACGATTTCATTGTGAAAGAATAAGACTTGCTTTTTTTTTTTTTTTTTTTTATTTTTTTTTTCTTTGTGTAATGGCTTTGTACTCCTTTTTGTTGTGAATGACAGTGCTTCCTTTTTCGAGATGAAAACCGTAAAAGAACAAGTAAAAAAAAAAAAAAAAAAAAAAAACTCTTTTTTTGCTTGTTTCTTTTCAACATGTTTAAACTATTTTATCAAGTTTTTTTTTTTTTTTTTTTTTTTTTTATCTTTTCTCGAAAATGGATTGCATACATTGTGTAAGGTGAATGTGTGTGCAACCCTATTTTTGAGCAACGTAAACTAAAGTGCTGGTGAAGTAACCCGGGGCTAGTGTTATTAAACATACGATTTCTATTGAATAAAATAAAGGGTTGCTTATTTACTATGAAAGAGGGAAAAAAAAAAAAAAAAAAAAATGAATGACTTTTGTTTCATGCAAAAAAAAAATAAGAGTGATTTAAAAAAAAAAAAAGATGAAACAAGCATACATCAGCATAAGGTAACTAGCTTGTCACACGATATTCTATTATAAATAACGATTCATGTCATTTTCTCTTCTTTTCTATTTCCTCAGTAAAAATCATGGCTTTTCATATTTTTCAAAAGGTAGCCAACGTTGTCGTTTACCTCTTTTTCCTTTCTGCTACTGTTTACTCTGTCGTCGGTCCTTCCCCTAACGAGGGTGAAGCCCACGAAGGACAAACATATATCACTCCTTGTAAGTGAACGCATTTGGAAATAAAGAAAGTTGCTTACATTTTCTATAGCCTACTGGATTTCTTATATTTGGACCCTTATTCACTTCCTCCTCGGTGGTTTCGTTATCTATCAGTGGACCGAACCAGCCCATGAAGCTGCCATTCACGGTGTAGGCTGGCACTTTGTTGTCTCTGTCGTCCTTAGTTCCATCTGGCTTGGTCTCTTGGTAAAAAAAAAAAAAAAAAAAAAAAAAAGAGAGAGCGTGGGATTATTAATGTATTTTCCGTAACATAGAAAAGTGGTCATTATATCATTGGTTTCATCTTTGTCCTTCTTACGGCTTCCTCTGTTTCTTGTGTATTCTGTAAGTGGGATGATGAGATGAAGAAGAGAGAGAATAACATGTATTGTAGATAAACTCACAAAGGATTATCCTGCTACAAGCTGGTTGGAAAAGATCTTTATCCATGCTCCTTTCTCTTTGTGGCACGGATGGATCGTTTTCTCTGCTGTCGTCAACCTTTTCCAAGCCTTCACTGGTCTCAAAGAAGACGGTCCCTCTGTCTGGATTCGTATCTTGGTCATCCTTGCCCTCCTCTTCTTGACCTCTACCGCAGTTGGTTACGTTGAATACAAGAAGCACAAGGGAGACATCACCGGTGCTCTCGTCATCGGTCTCGGTCTCTTGGCCATCTTCACCAACCAACACGATGCTTGGATCCACTGGTCTGCTTTGACTGCTGCCATCATTACTCTTATCTACCCTATTCGTCCTTATGCCTTCAAGCTCGTCGGACGTGAATCTAATGCTGAAAACGCACCTCTCCTTGGTTAAACCTTGGTCTAATTCAAACCCCATTCTCTCTTGTATAAATAATAAAAAATATATTTATATGCAAAAAAAGAAACAACTTTATTCTTCCTTTACACGAGCAGGATTTAATAATTTGAATGCACTTTGATTAATTTCTGCTTTGGTTCTAGAAATACCCTCTTTATCCGTGTAATCCACATAGCGAAGTGTGCCTTCAACATAAACCAAGTCACTATTCATCTATCAGTACACATTCATTCTCTCTCTTTTCATCCTTACCCTTTCTTGACCTTTGAAAACCAATCAGCCTTTGTCCAATAAGTGATTTGATGCCATTGTGTACGTTTAATTAAATTTTCTTTTAAAAAACAGGTTTATATTTTCTCAAGCACACACATTTTTTTTTTTTTACCTTCTTTATCTACTTTGGTTTCTGAAGTAGCAAGTGTATAGTTATAAACACGACGGTCTTGAAATTCATTGGAGGTGGGAGTAGAACCAATACGACCAATAAGTTGAATCTTGTTTACTATTTTACTTTAGTTGACTTATTTCTGTACAAACCACTTTTTCTTACAATCTCGGCGAATAGCAGATTGAGAGAAAGACTATACAAGATATTTTTTTTTTCTATAAGAAAAAGAACAAGACGATTGACCCTTTTTTTTTCTTTCTTTCTTACTCTAATAAACCTGAGAGAAGAGTGAGTTGTTGGACGAGTAAAGGTTGACATGAAAGCAAATGGAGTAGAGGGGGGGGGGAAAGAAAGAGAGAAAAAAAAAAAAGAAAGGTGCCTATGTGACTATTTATAAAGTACTTTTTGACAACCAGACGAGTAAAAAAATGATGAGAGCTATTAAACAAAGACTGAATAAACTAAAAACAAGATTTAAATAAGCAAATAAACCAGGTTGTTTAAAATACAAAAGTGCACCTATCCACCAACAAGGAAAAAAGAGAAAACCGAATAGAAAGAGGCCTGCCTGAAGGTGGACATGCTCCTTTTGTCGTCTGAACGTCGTCTTGCCCACCTGTCCCTCCAGGTCGACATAGACCGCCGAAAAGCGTTGTGGGATAGGTCCCGAAAAGAGAATCGGTCCATGCGAGGATTGTGTGGAGATCGTTGGCGGATGTTGAAAGATCCCGTCACTCGCATCCTCCAACCAAAAGAAGGACCTGCTGTTTTTCTTTTGTCGAACAGAATAATACTCTTGAAAGACGTCCATCAAACTCTTTCTTTTCCTTTTCGATTTCGTAAATAGTTTATCCTCTTGAATGGCAGGTGGGAATGTCTTTCTCTTCTGTCGATTTCTCCATGAACTTCTTTTATGAATCGTATGGTTTTGTCTGGCAATGACCGATATACTCGACCATCTTCTATTACAATTTTGTTGCATGTTTTTTTTTTGGAAAAAGAGAAAAAGGGAAATCAAAATATAAAAGAGCATTAAATTTACATGATCGGCAATCAAGGTGTAACCTTAAAGTACGTGTTTATTTATAGTTAAACGAGTGTATAGTCATGATGGTTCTTTCTATAAAGTTTAGACGTCTTTGACTGAATCTTATTTTTTATGTTGACAAAGTATCGATTATGCCTTAGTGAATAAAATACCATCATCACCAGACAGCCCAAGAGTAGCCATGAAAGACACTGTGTATAATCTTGCATTGTGGTTTGACCCGTGGACGATGTCTCTAACTCACCGCTACTGCTTTCTTCTTCAAAGGATGTTGTGGCTGGTGTTGTTGCTTTCATGTTAAAGAACTCATTGGATGCAATACTGTTTGCTAATGTCGTGTGTCCTGCACCCGTCATATGAATCGTATCCCACCAAAGATAACTATTGACTTGATCTTTACACTGACCCTGACACGCTTCCCAGTAGGCGTCATCTACATTATCAATATGGGCAGAGGATGGATCGCCCAAGAGATCGCTAAACATCAAATACGTATTGTAAAACTCAATCTGTTCGGTCTCTTTCCATTCTTCCACTTTTTCCTCCAGGTCCACATTGAATTTCATAATCTTCTCTTTCAATCGAAGTTCTTCATGCATCTTTGCATACGGTGAAAAATCCAATGCGGGTACACCCAAGATCAAGATACGGGCTTCAGGGTCCTTGTTACGAATGAATGTCTATCGAGCGGTTAATGATCAAGCGCTTCTTTCAATTCCTAGACTTTACCACTTGATCTCTTATACACTGAATCCACTGCTCATTTTTATCATCATTTTTTGTTTCAAGCATATCCGTCACACCTAAAAAGATGGCATAGATATTGCCTTGTTGTATGTTGGATAGTGATTGTCCCACTTGCTTCTCCAGCCAATTTTCTCGGGTCTTTGACGGACAGATGCTTGAGCCCGATTGAGCAAAAGAAACAAGGGATGTATTCCACTGTTTGGAAAGTATCTGACTCCAAAGGGGTCCATTCGTTCTTTTTGATTCAATGTGGATATCTATTGAATGTTGGCTTTTTTTTTTTTTTAATCATTCAAATAGCCTTGTATTTACCAGAGTATGAGTCACCGTAGACGATTAAAGAAGACATTTTATTATTAGTAGAATAAAGAAGGATATAAAAAAAAAACAAGAGAAATGTGCCTCTTTTTATTTATTTTACTTTCCGAAAAAATCAGACCACACTCTCGCTTATAAATAGAACCTCTTTAGACACTTGCTTGTTTATTCTTGGACATACAGCACATTCTATATACAATTGAAATCAGCCCCTAGCTATTCTGAAATTGTCTTTATCCTGTTTCAATTGAGTTATTATCGCTGCTTACTTGAAATAAAAACACCTCTCTGTCCTGATAATAACAAAAAAATATCATACAACATTTTTTTTTTTTGGCTTAAATTTAATCTACAAATAGCAACTCCCAATTAAAGAGGATTTTCTAATTTCTTTTTCATTATCCTACTTTAACTTTATCATTCGTTTTATTTTCATTCTCTTTTTCTTTTCTCTATAAATCATTGAATTAACTTGCTCGAGTGTAGATCATTAAAGTTGAGTTTCTTTTTTAATATAAATGACTCGAATGAGCCTCATGGAAAATGTTTGGCTTTTTAATGTGGCTTCTTGTCCTACTTGCCTGTTTTATACATCGAAATGGTTCCTATGTCAGCCTCCTTCAGGTGTTTGATCAAGTCTATTATTTATTATTCGTTTATCTATCATGTATAAAAAGGGTATAAGCTAAACAAAATTAATAGTAAAATTTAATAAAATCTTGAGCCATCATTATTTGGAAATTCTTGATAATAATGTGCTTGATCCATGGTTGTCGGCCAAGGTTGACTTGAAGAAGAAGAAGCAGCTGATTGCATTGTGTTGTATGATGTGGTAGGTAAAATATGAGATGAGGATGAGGGTGTGTCTTGAAATGGAATCGATGAAAAGAGCGAATAATCCATCAAGGTAGGCGTATAAACAAAATCTGAAAAATGAATGTCTTCAGAATAGGTTACAGACGGCAAATAATCTGTAAAAACTGGATGTTGTCGTATTGGTGTGGTGGGAGGAATAAATGATAAAGAAGGTGGTTGTTGAGAAGGAAGGGTGGGTAAGAGCGGAGCTGAATTATCTAATTGGGTATGTAACGTGTCCTTGATATGATTGACAAGAGAAAGCACATGCTTATGATGTCGTACAGGGGAAGACATCAATACACTAGCCATCTTTTCCAAGTTCTCTTTGGCCACCTTTCTTTCATTATCCTCAGGCTGTGATAGGATGTTGCTGTAAACTGCTGTGATCATCATCAGGCTCTCTAGTGAAAAATGACACCAATCTTGCTTCAGTTGAACCCAGCAATCAAGTAATTCGATCATTATATTGGCAGCCTTAAGACAGGTCTCTCTTGACAAAACTTCAATCGTCGACGATTGCTCATCCGGACATTTGTTAAAGAACAAATCATACAATTGACAAAGTGAAAAGTTGTATTCAAAATTGAGCTTGATACACCCTTGCTCTCTAAACGAGAATGTGTCCCATTTCCGTTTGTTGACATCTCCAGGCTCGTATTTAAAGTAAGAGGGCAGTTGAGCATACCACGCATTCAGTTCTCTATCAATCGCTGAAATGTGACTCAACAGTGGCTTCTCTTCTGCTGTCTTGTGAACAATGTCATAAAAGATGCAAGTGATTTTGAAACGATGAATGATAAACTCCACTCGATATTTCTTTTCACCCGTCTCATGATCCATCAGGCTCGGCCATCGAACGGTTGTCATGGCCTTTGTAGGAAGTGAAAAGGGCCGATCTGAATGAATGGTACCCAAGGTCTCAAGAAAGTAGAGTGCCCAAAAGTAGCGGCGGTTTCTTTCTTGATCATGTACATCTTTGCTTTTGCTTTCCGTATTCATCTTCAAATCCAAACACATCCTTATGGCTAACCCTAAGTAAATATAGGCCTCTGATTCTACATCGCGCTTGTTTTCACTTGGGATACCAATCGCATAGATATACATGATCAACAAACTATGCATTGTGTCCACACTCGTCTCTGTAAACCTTTCCTTGGCTAACGCCTTGGCCTTGATAAAAAACGGTTCACTCACCTCATTTGGATCTCGACCGGGAAACAAGCTGTGGAAGATAGCAGCGTGTCTAGCTGTCCATGCAAAAACCGCATTCGCCAATAGAGAATCCAGTGTGCCGTTCTGATACCGTGTGACGATTGAGTGAGCTGGGTCTGGACAGGGTAAGCAAAGAAAACATTTGTCATAAATTTCAATCATTTCATCTAATGTCTCTTTTGACAGCTTATTGTGATTCATCTTGCCCCTGTGTTGGACAGGCTGGTTAGGCTCCCAACTGCTGTAAAGAGGAAATGTCTTGAGTCGTGATTTCCACAATGGCTTCTTTTTTAAAACAGTCACTGTGTCTGTGGAGGAGGAGGATTGTGAGGAAGCAGAATCTATTGTGTTATCATGCATTTCGAAATGTGATATGCCTGATGACAAAACGTCATACAAGTTTTGCAGTGAAATAATGTTGGTATCAATTCTCAAGCCTTGAGGGGTCAGTGATAGTGTCCATTGTGAATTTGTCTGTGGAGATGATAGTGATCCTTGCATGTTTTTCTGACATGGTAGTGATGCTTTATGCTTCTGCTCTTGCTGTTGAAGCTTTTCGTCCGCTTCTTGATTCATTTTGACTTGATTTGCTACATATTGTGTGTTGTTGCATACTTCTTTTATATCTGACTCAATGGATTGTACTCGATTTTGAAGGGACTGTACTGTTTCGTTGATTTTTAATAGGTTAAACAAATCGATTTGTGTAGCTGATCCATCATATGAACACTCAACTAAATACATGTATATTAACTTTCTTTGTTCTCACACAATATATATATATACCTTTTGCTTGCTGACATCGAGCACATTGAGGATGAGCAAAATCACACTTGACTGATTTAAGATAAATAAATGTTGAGCTCTGTCTTCATTTTTTTTTATTGCATAGTTTCTTTTATTTGTTTTACAAATCCTACCTTTTTTTGATCTATTTAGAAAAGTTACTAATGCATGAAATCTCTCTCTTTTTTTATTGCTATTACCTGCATCTTTCACAAGCCATTGTCATTCTAATCTTCTTTGAAGCAGTACTATTACATCCTTGTTTTGACGACATTATAAATAAAGTAAAATGAAGAAAAAAAGTGGAGAAAAGAGACAAAAAAGAGACTGAGTCTTAAAAAAACTCCACATTTTAGAAATAGCAAGTATTTTCACTTTGAATTCAGACGATATTATTAATCAAAAGTAGGAATATTTTTAAACATAAAATGCGCTTTTATGCCTAGAACATTATAAATAGTACTTTTATAGTAACTATTATACCTCAGTTGTCGTTAAGAAGATGCGTTCAGGCATATGCTGGCAATACTGGTATTCGCGCCACTTTTTAATCTTGATGATTGACTGATGTTACTATTTTGTTTGTTTGTGTAACAACAGTTGGGTTTCTGTGATGATTATCGAATACATACGTTTTAAAAGAAAGATCGCAAAATGACTGTTTGAATACTATCGAATCATTGGATACAAGCTCTGATTGATGTGTTTTGGTCTAGCCTTCAATAGGTTATTTACTATCTTGACCAAAGACAAAGAATCATATTGTCAAGCACGCGTTTCTTTATATTTAGGTCGCCAAAGGATTCTAAAACAAATAATCAATATCGTAGTCAACAGTGGCTCTAGATATAATGAAAATAGGAAAAAGAACAAAAAGTGCAAAAAGAACGCTACAAGTTTGAACAATGTTAAAAAGAGAAAATAAATGATATACTTTATTTTGCAGTCAAATAATCTTTGTTCGCAAACCATGTGTCATAATTTGGAACATAGACATAAACACTTCTAAGGACTTAACAAGCACAAGTATTTCTACATATCATGAATATAAAAAAATTTTCAATATCAATTAAACTATTTATTTACTTTGATTAAATATAGTTATTATACATTTAACGATTATATGAACCACACAAGAAGCCTTGAGACAAAGCATACTGATTGTTTAACTATTTCTTCCAAGCTCTAAATAAATCCAAAGCAGAGATTGAGTAGCAGCATGCAGATTCTTTATCTTTGGGAATGTAATATATAATAATGGTTTCTAGAAAACAAAAAATTAGAAAAAAGGAATCCTATCTATCCTTCCTACTTATATATTCATTATTTTTGCGGAAAATCATAAGCAGTGCTGTGGACTCGGTGAGTTTATCTACAATCAGTTGCAGTTAAGAGCATATCTACAAGATTTGGCCTATTACGTTTTTTTAGGCTTTAACAAATTAAAATACACATTTAGGTACCTTTAATTGCTGACTTGACAAATGAAAGTGTTAAGACCAACTGCATCTATATAAATACGTAAAGTTTGCAAGTGAAATAATAAAAAAAAAAGCGAAATCAGTAGAGCTGATGAAAAGATGTGTTGAATCTCTCAACTTGTAAGCTAATATAACACGTTATGGAACAATGGAATTGCCTTGTCAAAAAACAGGTATAATACTGGGCTCAAAGCAATGCCATTCCTCAGTATCCAAGGAACTAAAAGATCCTTTCTAACATAGTCTATTTGAACAATCTTTTGGTATGTATTACCAAATTGTAGAGTTCAATGTTTTAAAGATCTTTTTTTAGCGATCTTTCCTCTTCTTCTTTATTCCTTGACCAGTCCTAACTAAAAATATGTTATGTTTTAATAATCCTCGACATAAGGTTCTTTTTGTATAGGGTGCAAGCATGTTTTGCTCTCAGATTATTCTGAATTTAAAGAAGGCTCTTTTCTAAAATGAGCAGTCTCAAAAAGCAAGGAACTCTTTTTTTCTTTCTTTTTTTATCTCAAAATGTCAACCTTATTAAAGAATGTCATTCCAAAGACAGGACAAACAGTCAGCCGTTTAGGATTTGGAAGTTATCGGGTAAACCAAGCGAAACATGCTGAAGCGCTTACTGCAGCATTGGAACAAGGGATTAATATCATTGATACAGCCAATAATTTTGAGCGAGGTAACTGCTTTACAATAAGAACAATACATAATAAACCTTGTGTATATGCAGGTGAAGCTGAAAAATTGATTGGTAACACTCTCAGTCATATGGAAAAGGAAGGCAAATTATCAAGAAAGGTTTGTGTGTATAGATATAAAAATGAATGATATTTATACAGTATAATATAGGATGTTACCTTAATAACTAAATCAGGCTATCTTTCAGCACAAGACATTCAATCTTTCGATCCTAGTGACTATGTTCAATTAAATGAAAAGAGTTATCATTCCATTAGCCCAAAAGTGATTGAAAAACAAATTGGAACTTCTCTTGAAAGATTAAAGACAAATAAATTAGATATCTTCATGATCAATTCACCTGAACGTATGTTGATGGCAAAGAATAAGGTACATGTTATACACCGTAGAAATGCAAAGCAAACAAATTAAGCAACCATTAGAGGTATACCTCAAATCAACTGTATAAAGATTTGGCGGAAAGTTTCCGTTATTTAGATGGCCTTGTTCATACAGGAACTATTGGTGGATACGGCCTTTGTTCTAATACAATGTCATTCCCCGCTGCTGCAGACCATGTTGCATTAGATCAAGTCATTCAATCTTGTGCTTGTCCTGATCATTTTGTGGCTATTGAAGTTCCTTTCAATTTGTTTGAACGGGAAGCCGTTATAGCAGACTCAAGCCAAGTACCTACCGTAGCTGATATAGCAAAGAAACATGACGTCTATGTCATGACTAACCGGCCTTTAAACGCTATTGCTAATGGACAAATTCGTGTCTTGGTAAACCATGTCCTTGGAGCCAATGGAAAAGGACTGTGTAAGCGTCTTTTTTATATTTATTTTTATAAACTAACATCTTCATTAGCTGAACAAGAAATTATAAACAACATGAGTCAATCATTTGAAGCAGTAACACAATTAGAAGCAGATTTGATGTCAGAACGTAAAGATTTGAACGTGTATTAAAATAGAGCGCGTATCTCACATGTATATGTATATTTAGTACCTTTAGAGGAGGAATCACTTACAGCAAAATTTGTATGGGGACAAGTGCTGTCAGAAAATCTAGCGAGATTAGCCCAAAATCATTTTGCTACAAGACATTATTTATTAAATCAAGTGCTACCTGCTGTAAAAAAGGATATTGAATCACTTGAGTCATATGCAAAGGAATTAGATGAAGAATTACCGCGCTATCAACAATGGGCAACTAAATACAAACAAGTAAATATATATAAAAAATATCTTGTATATATGTCTAATATTATTATCCTGTAGAGCATTGATCATTTAACGAATGATATTATTGATTATGCTTATATTGATACCCTACGTAAAAACAGTGAACTTGATCGAATCTTGAGTGCGCTCTGTCCTACTTTAAATACAAAAGAGAATCATCATTCACCTCTGACAGTGAAAATGTTGAGGTTTCTTCTATCTCATGAAGAGGTAGGCACCGTATTTACTGGTATGAGAGATCCTTTGTATGTCAAAGATGCCATGTTTGCTGCAAAGCAAGAATTAGTGGACGAAGAGGATTTGCAAGATGTCTGGCGTTGTCCCATTGCTTAATTTGAACCTTAATGTCACATAAAGAGATAGAGTAAAGCGTATAACTTTAAAGCTTCGTAAATTGTTTTATATACTTTATAAATGTTTCAATAATTTGCACGTTTTTATAAAAAAAATTCCAAAGGCTTGTTATCTTATTTCATACATCAATGAAATTTCATGCAATTTAAGAATAAGGTCATTTGTCCAACATTAAACAGAGCATAAAAGATGTATTATTCAACTCACTTTCTTAGTATTGAATGGGGTATAGATAACGTATTTCATCATAATGAAAGCGCCGTGTACACGTAAATCAATGGGACTGCTTTCGGAGCGAGTAAGTGCCAATAAGAAGCTGCGTATGTATTTTTATGTACACGTATAACTCTGCCCTCTTTTTCTTTTTTTTTCCTTTCATAAACCATGAGTCTTTTTCCTACTGCTCAAAGAAACAACTACCTTGTAGAATTTAATGCTGGAAAGTGCATTAGAGAAGGTTCAATGTTGAAGCCTGATACAAGAAAGGGGTAAATAACAAAAAAAAAATACATGCTTTTTTTTTTTTTTTTTGCTTTATTGATTCTTTTTGTTATTAGTGTCATTTACTTGGAACAAGTAACTTAAAATAGATAAAAACTCCTTGTTGCTTATAGCTTTTTTTTTTTCTCGAAATGTAGGGCGATGATCAATTATTACATTTTTATTGGAAAGAAAGAAAGCATAACGTAGAACCTGAAGATGTAATTACTCCAACAAAAGTTATGCGTATAAAGATACTAATATAAGATTAGGACTTTATTATCTTTCCTGAAGAAGCAGAACTTGTTCGAGTTGAACAATGTACAACAGGTCGCGTTTATGTCCTCAAGTTCAAGTCATCCAGCCAAAAGCAATTCTATTGGATGCAAAGCAAGAATGACGAAAAGGATAGTGAAATCGTACGTAAAGTAAACCAGACTATCAATGATCCTTCAAGCGCATCAGATGAGTTTGAAAGTAGCGCTCAATCTGATTTCATGCAAATCTTGAGTGGTGGTGGTGGACAAGGTGATATGAATATGAGCCAAGAAAACTTATTGCAATTTATTCAAAATGCAAGTGGATTAAGGTAAATACATATTGTATATAAAAATATGTAATGTTTATACTTTTATAGTTCTCTTTCTTCTTCTTTACCTCAACAACGTATCCTTGCCTCTTCTAAATGGGAGCAATTAAAATCCAAATTGGATGAACTTTCAGTAGAAGACCATGCTTCATTAGATGTAGGTGACGCTTTGAATACAGAGGCAGTCAATAACATCCTGGGCGATGATGATATTCGTAATTCACTTTTCCCCTTTGTGAGTGCAACCAGCTCAAAAAGAACACCCGAAGAAGTTCATCAATTGGTAGAGAATCAACAATTTCAAAATAGACTGCAAGTGATTCATAAAGCTATTCAGCAAGACAGTATAGATAATATACTAGAAGAGTTGCATGCCGAGAAAAGTAAATAATAATAATAATAATACATGTATTCCTTCTGTATTGAAATTCACTCAAATATTGTATTTATAGACTTGAAGTCATTTTTGAAGGCTGTTGAAGAACAAGCAAAAGAAAAGAATGAGGATGCCATGGACGAAGATTTATAAAATAAAATTGCGTTTTTCTTTATACATTATATTATACACGGCGATGATGTCGTTGTTGTTGATTGACTTCTTCAAAACTTTTAACTCTCCTTGATCTGTATTGACGAATTCTTTCATATTTGTAAATCAAGTTGCCAATATCTTTTGCTACAACAAATAGACAACCACCGAGTAGATTACGATGGAATGTCTCGGGAAAATAACGTCGTATCCAGTGTGATTTGTAAAGTAATCCTCCTACTAAGCTACTGAACGTGGGCCATAATAGGGCACCAATCAGTGATAGCCCAATGCTTCCCCCTCGACCTTGAATCATGTCTAATTCAAGATGTCTTTCTCTATCTGATATATTATTCTCTTCAGTTGCGGATGAACTTCTTCTGTTGTTAGATGAACGATCATTGTTATTGATAGGTTCTTGCAACGAAAGTGTTCTTGTCAAATATCGCTGAGTTAAAGAATATACATTCCTATAAAACACACTTTGAAAGGGGCATAAGAATTCTATTCTCTGTATGAATGATTGTACTTTACCAAATCCAAGGTATCACTCCAAATGTCAATGCGGCAGGTGATATATGCCATCGAAAGCAATCCATTTGAAGTCGATAATGTGTCGCTCTCAAGAACGAGGCTGCGGCAATAGGCAAAATGACATCTCCCCACTTTGTCTTGGTAGATATCAATGCGACAGGTATTAGTGGTAATCCAATCCATGTTCTCCATGTCCAGCTGTTGGGATTTCCAATCAATCGCTCTCCTTCTCTTTGTCCAAACATGATCATGATAGAATAAGCACCATAGGTGGTGCAGGTAATCACAATAGAACATCCTAATCCAAGTACTGTCACGTAAGGTGCTGTTGTTCTCACAAGTGAATCAACCAAAGTAAATAAAGCCAGCACGATACTATTGCGCTGTGCTAAATGATAGGATGCTGAGCATTGAGGACAACGCACCTGCGCATTTTTTTAGACTCTGTGTAAAAAGTTTAATGTGTTCAACTTACTGTTTTTGTAGGCGAGGCTTTTTGATTTTCTGCAATCCAGTCTAATAAACAAGATTGGTGTGCTTCTAAAGAACATTGACAAGGCTTCACCCATTTTCCTTGAGAATCAGAACTGTCGCCAAAGCAGATCCAACAACGTCGTTCTGAGGTCATGTGTGTCACGGGTGGTGGTCTTGAAGCTAGTATAGTTGAGGAGTCTGAAGAAGAAGAGTCTGAGCTAGTGCCGCTACTTTCACTATGCACTGAGCCTACTTCTTCTAATTCATGTTGTTGATGCTCCATGGGGTGAATAACTGTATCCATTAATTCTTGTTCGATGGGTCTTGTAGTTCTTGGGAATCTGAAGTGGGACATGGTGAAAAAGAAGATAGAGAATAAATGTTATGGTTGCGGAGTTATGAGTGTCAAGAAAACAGAGAGAGGTAAAAAGTGTGACGTAGTCACATTTTTTTTTTCTTTTTCTTTTATTTTTAGCGTATATTAAGTTTATATACGCGCGCGCTCTACTTGTTTCATTGTACATTAATATAAACTTACTTTTATTTTTAAAATTAATAAAAGAACAAGGTAAATCAATAGATTTTATTTGATCTACTATGCCATCTATATCAATCGTTATTTACAGTCTAAAAGAAAGAAAGAAAGAAAAAATTGAGAGAAAATTTGGGAAAGAGAAAAAAACACACATATACACACTATAAATTACACAACATCAAACACAAGTCATGTTTTTCTTGGTAAATCAAAAACAGAGAGCAAATTAATTTGGAATGTTAATAAAAATTACAGAAAGAATTAACACACACTATTACTCTACACCCTTCTTACTTTGGTCCTAACATGCAAGACAAAATACAAGATAAATTATATGCAGATGTAGAAGGAACATGTTCAGGTCGATATGGTTATGTAGTGACAGTTGTATCTGTATCAAGATTAGAAAAAGGAAAAGTTTTACCAGGATCAGGTTTAGCAGAATTCAAAGTCTCTTATCAAGCTATCCTGTTTAAGCCTTTTAAAGGAGAAGTACTAGACGGTTTAGTTACTACTGTAAATAAGGTAAAAAAGCAGAGACAGGTTTTAAAATTGGAATTGCGGATTATTAATATAAAGAAAAGATGGGATTCTTTGTTGATGTAGGGCCATTACAAGTATTTGTTTCAAGTCATGTAAAGAAAAAAAGAAGAATTTCTTTTTTTTTATATGGGGGACTGAAAAGACAATTTTTAATAATAGCTAATACCAAATGAATTCAAGTTTGATGTTAATGGTAATCCGCCATGTTATTCATCTGAAGACCAAGTAAATTATAAGAACAAAAAAGAAAGGCAGTCAACGCTAAAACAGGGTTTATAATAATAGGTGATACAAAAAGATGTCCGCGTTAGATTGAAATTGGTTGGAACGCGTGTAGATGCAACTGAAATTGTAAGTTACGAGAATTAAGCAAGTGACATACAATTGACTTTCTTGTGTATAGTTTGCTATTGGTACAATTAAAGAAGATTATTTAGGCGTCATTACTGGGCAATAAAATGGGGGTTATTGTGATGTGATATGTGACACATGAATAAAAAAAAAACTTGTCGAGGTTTTATAGGCTAATCAGTTTACAAAGAAAGAGAGTGGATGTATTGCGTGCGAGACAAGATGATCATCTTGTGTTTCCAAGAAAAAATAGAGACTTATGCCTTTCTACCTTGAAAAAGTGAAATGTCATTGACTAATGTAAGTTTACTGCTTCATTCAAATGCATGCTTTTTCCCACCCCTTTTTTTTTTTGTTCTTTTTCCGTGCACATCGAAAGTCAGACGAAGATCTAAAGGATAGATTAAATTGATCCTTTATGTCGCGATTAAAATATGATTGGGTAAAAGCTTGATTTTCGTTTATTTTGATTGGCTGAAATATTGGGTGGCTTTAACCACATAAAAAAAAATAATAAATACTAAACATAACAGACGAGTCGAGTCTTTTTTTTTTTTTTTTTTTCCTTCTTTCTAAACCTCTTTTTATTTATTTGTCATGAGCAACACTTTCCTCTTTACTTCTGAATCCGTTGGTGAAGGCCACCCTGGTAAATATATGAATAAAGTTAAGTAAATAGGAATACTCATCAATGGTGTAGACAAGATCTGTGATCAAGTCTCTGATGCTATTTTGGATGCCTGTTTGGCTCAAGACCCCATGTCTAAGGTTGCTTGTGAAACTGCCGCCAAGACTGGTATGATCATGGTCTTTGGTGAAATCACTACCAAGGCTAACCTTGACTATCAAAAGATCATCCGTAACACCATCAAGCAAATTGGTTATGATGATTCCGAAAAGGGTTTCGATTACAAGACCTGTAACGTCTTGGTTGCTATTGAACAACAATCTCCTGATATTGCTCAAGGTCTTGTTCAAAAGTCTTTCAACATTGAAGATATTGGTGCTGGTGACCAAGGTATCATGTTTGGGTAAAGTACATTTGGATATAAATATAGAAACCATGCAATTAATACATATACTTAGTTATGCCACTGATGAAACTCCTGAAATGATGCCCTTGACCTGTGTTCTCTCTCACAAGCTCAACAGCCGCATGTCTGAACTTCGTCGTGATGGTACCCTTGGTTGGTTGCGTCCTGATTCCAAGACCCAAGTTACCATTGAATACAAGAATGAAAATGGTGCCATGGTTCCTCTTCGTGTAGACACTGTTGTCATCTCTGTTCAACACGCTGCTGAAATTGAAACTGAAGACCTTCGTAAGGCCTTGATGGAACATGTCATCAAGCCTGTTATCCCTGAACACCTCTTGAAGGACACCGTCTACCACTTGCAACCCTCTGGTAAGTTCATCATCGGTGGTCCTCAAGGTGATGCCGGTTTGACTGGTCGTAAGATTATTGTTGACACCTATGGGTAAGTTACATTGAGAGAGAGGGAGGAGGCGTTTGTATTTATAAAAAATTTTTTGGTGTAAAAATTTTTTATATTTCAAACTAATTCCTCTTTGTAAAAATTATGAATCTGTGTTCTAATCTGTTTTGTTTCTGTAAATAGTGGTTGGGGTGCTCACGGTGGTGGTGCTTTCTCTGGTAAGGATTGGTCCAAGGTTGACCGTTCTGCTGCTTACACTGCTCGTTGGATTGCCAAGTCATTGGTTAACGCCAAGCTTTGTCGTCGTGCTCTTGTTCAACTTTCTTATGCTATTGGTGTTGCTGAACCTCTTTCCATCTTTGTTGATACTTACGGTACCTCTGAAAAGTCTCAAGCTGAATTGGTTGAAATCATTCGCAACAACTTCAACCTCCGTCCTGGTGTCATTGTCAAGGAACTCGACCTCTTCAAGCCCATTTACCAAAAGACTGCTGCCTACGGTCACTTTGGTCGTGAAGAATTCACCTGGGAACAACCCAAGGAACTCAAGTTTTAAGTTTCCTCTTAACTATGTTATATAGTCTATATTTAATTGTTAGATATCTTTTTTGTTTTATATTTTGTTTCATTACTCTTCACTTCATATAATAAATATACTTCAGTTTTCACTGTATAAAACATGTTTTGTTTATTTTATAATTTATTTTAAAAAACTTGTGTCAATGCCAAATGCAAAATCATAAACCACTAGCTTCGCTAAGCTTGTACAACACACAATTTTGGCGAAATCAAATTTTATATTGAGTATCCTAACAAGTACCTTAGTGTAAATACACACATCATTCGATGTTAGATTAACGCCTTTATCACATACCTTCCTTCTGATGTCTGTCTTAAATCAAGATCTATTTCGCCCTTTTTTAAATCCCAAATTTTTAAATGGCCATTATAGCAACCACTAACGACTCTATTAAGATTTGCATTGAACTGTAGAGTTCTCACAAGTTCAGTATGTCCCATCATCGTCGTAATACAATCACCCGTCTCTGCATTCCATATCTTAATAGTGTGATCGCTTGAGCCACTCACAATATGCTGTCCATCAAATTCAATACATGCCACGCCTCTCGTATGACCTGTCAAGGTCCGCAAACATTCACCCGTTTCCAAATCCCATATCTTTAACGTTCGATCGCCCGAGGCAGACACAAGCTTATTTTCATAGCACTGCACTGCATTGATCGCAGCCTGATGTCCACCCATGATCCGCAAACACTTTCCTGTTACACGGTCCCAAAGACGTAACTGACCATCCTTTGAACAACTCACAATTTTCTTTTCTTGCACAAATCGAACACCAAGCACACTTCCTCGATGGCCCCTGAGTCGATGAACTACATTTCCGGTCATTAACTCTGTCAAAACCACCGTCCCATCCGAACTCCCACTGACAATCTGTGTGCTGTCAAACTGTAAGCAGAGCACGCTACCGGTATGCACACGTATGGTTCTTTTACACCTTTCGCTCTCTGCATCCCAAACTTTGATCGTCCAATCTCGACTTCCGGTGACAACCTGGTGCTTGTCAAATTGCGAGCAGTAAATACCTTCGGTATGCAACTCAGGTCCGACGGTCGTCGGCGACGGAAACAGTCGAGTCATGCAAAACCCCTTCTTCCAGCGTTGTTCAACCAAAAATCTATTTTGATACAGTCGCTTCCAATTGATCAACCGTTTATCGGCCACAGGATCATAATGGTACTCTGACCTCTCGTCTCTATCGGAAATCTTGGCAGGTTGATTCATGCGTTTGGATTTTACGGCACTGCCATGTCGAGGAATAAAAGGTGAAGAAAAGGAACGTCGGATAGGTATGGAGCGAATGTTTTCTTTATACAAATAAGCATCGATCTCTTGCTCGTCATACAACCACCCTTCGTTTTCAAACAGGGTTTTCCACAGGTTAGGCTCATCACAAAGTGTACGCCAACCTTTGCAGACCTGGGATGCTTGAATGAAACTTTTAAAATCTAAAAAGCTCAAAATGTTGACAGCTATTTCATAAGGTAATTGCTATACAACTTGGTTAGTCTAAATTAACTAGGCAATAGCGTAGTTGGGACTGTACTTGCGCAAAGCATGTCTCTATAAATGTATGGGGAAATACGATCAATGAGTTGAGTTAAACGGTAGGGCGATAACGTTGTTAACATGAAGAAAGTAAATTCTATAAAACATGTAAAAGCTCTGATTGCAAAAGGTATTTATTGCCTATTTTACCTGCTCTTTGCGATTCTGTCCACTGAGACATAAATTCTGGAATTTCAAAGACTTCTTCTGTCATTCCATTCTTCATATGTTCCTCTTGTACTTTTTTTTTTTTTCGGGAAAAAAAAAGAAGAAAAAAGTGAGTATATACATTATAAAAGGATTAAGACTTGTACTCACAGTCATGAAGTGTCATTGTTATGTAATAAAGAGAAGAAAAAAAGATGGAAATGTGGCATTTTGGAGGAGTTTTATTTATTTTTTTTCACATAAATTTTGGGAAACATAAAATGTATATGATTGAGGGTTAATATGCAGAGTATAAAACATTTACAAAGAGAGATGCAAGAGGGGATAATCTATTGACTATTTAAAATGGATTTTAAGGTTTCATAAGAAGGAAAGAAGATACCACAGATACCAAACCACCAGAAACTTCTTGGGATCGCACCAGCAAAAAATGAGTTGTAAGTATCTACTGATCTTCTTACTGTACTTGCTTTGGAGTGTACCCAAGACGTATGAATCATGTGTCGAGCCATCTCGGCCACTGTCATTGGCTTTTTTACAGTCTTTTGCGCAATGACTCTTGTACGTACCACATCCATTGGTGTTGTGAAATAACCAGCCAAGAAACCACTGACACCACCATAAAGTACACTACGCATGGTAGGTATATCAGCTTCTAATTCTTCAAAAGAGGTATTGGCCACAATTTGATGTTGTCTTCTGTATTCTCTTGTCTTTTCGATTGTTTCACGTACAGATCGGTGATGGAAAGCTTTAAAGTTTTCATAGGATACAAGCAAGATAATCATAAAAGGTGAATCACGAGCAGCGATAGCCCAAAATCCTCTAAAGAGACCCTTAGGGCCTTCTTCCATTAAGGTTTGACGTACCACATAAGCTGCATTTGGCTTTTGACCTGTTTTTGTTTTGTAATGATCGATTTGAAGTCTATAGATAAAAGATCAGTACACTGCGACAAGACTTATTAAAAGCTACTTTACTTGGCTGTGATAACTTCTCTTGGTACTTTAATTATACTCGATGCTAAATCACCAAGAACAGCAGATAATGCAGTAACAGGAATTGTTAATCCATTCTTTTCTTTAGGTAACATCCTTGATTTACAGTATTCATAAGTACTAAATCGAGCACCACCTTGTCCAGCTGCACCCAAAGCGGACACAAAAAAGCCTTTACCGAGACTTCTTAAAGTAGCCTTTGAAAAGACTACTTGGCGCCAGCCCACGTTGATATCGGCTGCTTGAATTCGTGTCTTTATGGTATCAAGTGGGTGCATACAAGCATATGAAAGTGAAAGACCGGTAGCTCCAGATATAAAATTAACTAAAAGAAGAGGAGTGTAAATCAATCTGTTTCTTTCTGTGTGCGATGTGAAATGGATTAATTACTTTTGAATTGTTCGCGTGTGCTGGCGTTCATTACAAATAATAAATTAATATAAACAGAAAGAAAAAGAATGAAAGAAGGAGGAGGGGGGGGTTTATGTATTTGAAGCATAGCTTATTAGTGCTTGTTTTGATAAGTGACTCAAAAATCCGTTAACCAATAAAATCAAATATACTTGTCAAGATCAATGGACCGTCAAGGTTGCTCATATAATGAATCGATATGATTGGTAGAATATTGCGATTCAGAATAAAAATCAAGCCGAATGGATGTGTGTTACCACAAAAGATAATCGACTGACATTGAAAATATTGAGATAATAAAAAACTTGGTAGACAGGATCATCCTTTAAAATCTGCGTATTTTATTTGCTCATTGTCAAGTAATTAGACTGTATTCATAAAGTTATGTATCATGAAGGAAGTATTATTGAAATAAATGCATTCTATGAAATATTATTTATGAAGGAATATTACATGTAAACAAATAATGATAAAAGCTCGCTTAAAAATGTAAAAGCTAATGGTATACCTTCATTCTTCACTCTTTTTTTTTTTTTTTTTTTTTTTTTTTTTTTTTTTTTTTTTTTTTTTTAAAAAAAATATAATTGATATCTCATGCTTGGTATAACATTCGAATGAAGCCATTTGACGTATTCTGGTTATTAGACTTTCTGCTTTGCTTTATTTGTTATAGCTTAGTGACACGAATTCTTTCAATATCTATCAAAAGATATTGGCAAAAATAATGTCATAGGTAGAAAATGGTGATCATTTAAAGCCAATGGCGAAATGATGAGCTCAATATTGAAATAAAAATTCGTCCTTGAATAGCACATATTAAAGCCTTTTTTTATTCTCAATACATGTAATTGCAAAACACTGATATGTGGAATTACTTATATTAGAAAACTTTATAAATTTAAAATCAAATGTATGAAATATTTCAAAAACATAAAAATCATTTTGATCCTATTAAAATTAAAATAGTAGTAAATCGCGTATTTAAGGCAAAACATTGCGATTTTAGACAAAATTTTTTTTATAAAAGCATATACAACATGCTGCCCTGTGATTGAGATTATAAAATACTCTTTATTTTACCATCCAAAAAATGTTTCTTTAAGCTTTGCCATAAACCCATTATCAACTGGTCTCATCATCCCTTCTACATTTTCACTTGTATGCCCATCAAACGCTGTAATGCCTTCTTTTCCTTGTCCAAGCTCACTAGGCTTTTGTGATTGTTTAAGTAAATTATTTGATTCTTCCAAGGTGATTACACCATGTCGAATAGTAGTAGATGGTTCAGGATTAGGTATAATACGAACATTGTAACCACGAATCTCTGTGCTATTGGATTTAAGTGCTTGTAAAGCAGATGCATGGTTATCAAATGTCACCGTGATCCAATCAGATAAAGATCGTCTGCAATCAACCACATTACCGTATTTTTCATAATGTCGTTTCAAATCATCTGTTAAATGTGTAGGAAAACCATATACCCTTATAGATGTCGAGCTTAATTTAAGCACGCTATAACATTAAATTAGGTTTAGTTTTCTTCTTTTTCCCCTTTCTTCAACTACCTTTCTTCTGTTGTTGTGTCCTTTTTCTTGCCCTTATCCACTTTATGATCACACACGCGTTAGCTTCCTTTCTGCCCTTTTATATTCTTTTATTAACTTACATTTGGTTCTTTTATATACGTTTCCGTCACCAAATAATCCTCTTGAAGGGTCTGCTACTTCTAATAATACCTTCCTGAATAGATTCATGTATTAGTGTTTTGCTCTTTTTTTTTTTTTTTTTTTTTTTTTTTTTTTTTTTACTTTTTAGGCATATTCGGTCCTACTTGATCATGATTTTGCTAATAAATAGAAAAGATATAAGTAATGTTGAAGAAGTAGAAAGAGGGAGTCTATTCGTCTACTTACGTCAGACAGAATATTCGAAAGTCTTCTATCACCATAATTGAGGGAAATTGAACCAGAACGTTGTAATTCTTCAGGTTCAAAAGGTCTTTTGTTTTTTTCTTCCTTTTGACTGTTTACAAAAAATACAGGTACGGTGTGGAGTACGTTGACTTGAGGTATAGACTTTTGGTTTTGATCTCCAGTGAGGTTTTGAGGATTAGTTGTAGTAGCTGTGTTGTTAAGCAGTGAAGGGGGTTGTTGCTGTTGCTGTGTTTGTTGTTGAGGTGGTGATTGTGTATTCAAATTAAATCCATTTTGAGGAGTCAAAGTTTGAAATAAAGACGTTGTATCTGTTGAAGACATTGTCAACAGTTGAGCAAAAGGAAAAGTGGATAAAAAAAAATTTAAAATAAATATTGAGAACGTCACAATAAGAGCTGTATGAATATATGAGTGTGAGTTGAGAATGATTTTTTTTTTACGATAGACTCCGGTTTTGAGTTCAGATTCATGTCTTTCTACTTGTGACAATGAAAATTGCTTGATTTATAAGCATAAGCTTTAGAAGAGAGGAATGAAGAGCAAATTAATAAAGCATTTTATAGTGAAATTATTACATATCATAGAATCTGTATAGTTTTGATGTCGAACGTTTTCTTCCCCCTTTTAAGAATAATAAACTAAGAATAATGAACCAGTCATTTACAGCTCAGTTTGCTGTCTGAAACGAAAAAAAAAAAAAAAAGCAAAAAAAAACTGGCCTGATATATGTTTAGCCTCCTCTATTTCTTTCTTATAGACATAAATAAAATGACAGACACCAAAAAGTTGCGTATTCTCTGCTTGCATGGCATGGTTCAAAATGCAGGTGTTTTTCGTAAAAAGACTTCAGTTATTAGAAAGAAGCTTGACAAGATTGCTGATTTGGGTAATGCATGTTCATGAATGAAAACGACAATACTTATATATTTTAGTCTATGTCACTGCACCACAAATGACTGTAGATCCACAATATACTTCTGAAGCACACCGAGAAGCTGCTGCGGATGAAAATGCGCCTGAAGGTACAATTTAATTTATTATTATTATTATTTTAGTTTCCTTAACTTTTTTTATTTTCAGAAGCAAAACCATTTGCCTGGTGGCATCCTTACAAAAATGATGATAAAAATTTGACAAGTGATGGTTACTATAGAGGTTTTACAGAATCAGTTGACTATTTGAAGGGTGTTATGCAAAAAGATGTAAAAAGAAAGCGCTATTGTATATTGACTGCGGAAAGTCTAACTTATTCTAGGGACCATTTGATGGTATTTTTGGTTTCTCTCAAGGTGCTTGTCTTGCTGCTGTTATACTGGTTGCTCTTGAACATCGCAATACTATACCACTTTTCCGTGACTTTGATCATCCCAATTTCAAGTTTGGCATGGTTGCGGCTGGTTTCAAACCTTCGAGTCAAAAAGCAACACAGGACTTTTGGACTCAAAAGATATCTACTCCTACATTACATATGATTGGTATGGAAGACAGTTTGATTACACCCGAGTTGCAACAAACTTTGGTAGATCAATGTATTGATCCTGTCGTCATTCGACACAATGGAGGGTATGGGGAAAAAAAAAGAAAGTGTTGATCTAAATAAGTTTATACTGAAATATTTTTTTTATAGTCATGTCGTTCCTTCTAATGCACCTTCTCGTAATGAGATACTTGCTTTTGTTTCCAAGTTTGTACAAGAATAAGCTCTATTAGACCTTTTAGAATTCTAGACATTTCTTTAACGAAATAAACTATAAACCCCATTTTTCTCTCTAGTAAAGAAGCATACAATACATATACATGTTATTTAGGTATATAAAAGAGTAGGTTCTTCTCTTTTTCTATATTATAATCTTTGTTGTTATTACCTCAGGTAAATATTTTTATTTTCTTTGATTCAATATTTACCAATTAGTACCTAAAAGAACTTTTTCAATATTTAAGCGTAAGGAAATGGAGCATTTTATTCTGCTCACAAAGCTATTGACCTTTTTGATATCTGAGGATGATCAATTGAGACACGATGAATAATATGACTGCTTTTGAAACAAAGGGATTTTTACCCTTTAGATAACATAAGCACAAATGTTTCATTTCTTTTTTTTTAAGGATTTCCCGTTTGGATTTGTGATTGGTTGGCTAGGAGTAATCTATTTCGTTTTCCAAGCTTGTACACTGTATACGCTTAAAGGTTAATTTATGAGTGAGTTCAATTCGTACTTTTTTGTGGTTTACGTTCATGTAATAACGTAGTGTACATTGTAGAAACAGTTGTCAACTCCCTCACTAGGTCTTAAGATACCATTAAAAAAAAGTTAAAAGCTGAAGGTTGTAGCATAATTGGTTACGTAAGAAAGTCAGACGGAAAAGATGATACGATAGGAGTCAAGTCATTGGATTTGATGTGTAATCTTCTTAAAGACGTTTAATGAGGTTTTTTTTTTTTGTATCTTGTATATGTCAGGCTCACAATTCTCCAATTAAAAGTGATCAAGTACGACAAGAAAACTTATTAACCCAATTAAAAGTGGATGAGATATGCTGGATAAAAGAATTGGAGTTCATTACGTGTTATTGAATATGCTGTCTTATATTTCTAAGAATGAGAAATATGTGTCTGGCAGTCTTGCGCCATGCAGAGTTATCAATAAATTACGAGGACTTGTAAAACTTCAAGTGATTACTGATATTCATTACTAAGAATATTGCAAGTTTAAAAAATAGTAAAAGATAGTATTCCTGCCAATAGCAAGGTGGGTTTTTACGAACATGAAAAGCATTTGGGTAACCCTAAAAGGTCGAAAAGCTTTGAACGCAGAATTAGCGCCTATCAAAGATCAAAAGTAATTTATAATCGTTGAATCAAGCACAACCGTCTTATTTTCAATCTCAGGCTATCTACAAAGTTGTCTTTTTTCATTTTAGGTTAAAATATTGTAGACTAACCTTTTCTTTCGTTCCTGCATTTATTTTAATATTTACCGATTGGCCAAGTGTTTATTATTAAGGTTTAAGAGATTTTCCTTAATTCAGCCACATTCTATCCTGTAGTTATGTTCGTGTGAAATTTTAATTAATTTGTTTGCGTAGAACAATGTATAGAGTGTACTTTTACTTTTATATACAATCCCAATACTTTGAAGGTTACCTTTTTCTCAATTTACTTTCAGTGCATTCTAAATAGAATCTATTTATTTTCCAATTCACGCCTTAACTAAGCTATTTTTAGTGTTTTTGAATTCATAATGCAGAAAAGAAAAGTTTCGTACTATCACAAAAGAAACAATTTTCCAAGTTACACTAAAAATACCCGTTTTATCTTTTATAGACAACAATGTTTTATTTGACCTACCGAGGGTACCTTATCAGTTAATGAACTTTATTGCAGTGAGAAACTAATTTAAATTGACTGTTTTGCAAAAGGATTTCTCTTGAAGTAGTGAACAATGAGATTCTACTATGATTTACACTTTTTATTAGTGTAACTCAACAAATTTGTTTGAAATATAAAAAACAAGCCAGCGCTTTAGAAAACGTAATTTAACCTCATTAATTTAGGAATCTAAAGATTATATGCAAACCTACAAGATTCAACTGGTTGTATTACAGTTATTTGATTGATTCTTTACCTTTCTCATTCGTCCTGGTCGATCATAATATGTTTGGAAGCTTACTTTTGAATCCTGATTGTCAAGTGGTTTATAAAATGACAAGAAAGAAAGAGGAATGTATATAAAAGATAATACAGCTTATTTCTTTTGTTATTATTGTTGGGTCTTTTAGCGAATCAATTGTGCTATTCAAACATTGTTACACATTATGTAACTTAGACAACAACCAGGTCTCATGTTACAGCATAAAACAAAAAAAAAAAGTTAAAGTTTGTCAAGTTTATTTTCGTAAGCTAAAAAAGAAAAAGAAAACGCATAGCCATTATAATGAAGCACATGCCTGGAATTGAAAAAAAGGCGCCTTTTTTTGTAAGCTCTAGATGTTCATGTAATAATTTAAAAATAAAATAACAGATATAAGTCTTGCATAAAAGCACTTATTTACAATGAGTATGGATGATGATAATATCCCGAACTGACGGAATTAATTGATGGATGAGAGCACAGAGTGTTCTGTTGATTCTTTTCCCATGACGAAAATGGGTTTATATTAAAGCCGTTTACTATAAAATAAACAGTTAGCCACTATAATACATGTATTAAAGAATAACGTACAATCATGAGTTGCTAATTCTGGATAAGCATCATTAATATTGCTGTCTTGATAGTCATCTAAAGACGATTTGCTTTCATTATCACCCTCTTCTTGTATTTCTCCAACCTTCAATGAAAATGCATAATCTTGAATATCTCCTTCATAAGTAGCAAACTCTGTTTTCTTCCAATCGCTCACTGCTACATTAGAAAATGTTATATTTGACACTTTTTCTATATCTTGATAATATTGTTTATCCAAATCACCAATTGAATTTGTCGCAGGATCCTTGTGATTATTAAAAGTAAGCATGTTATGATCAGAAAGAACTTGACGTGTATTAGCGAAATAAGTAGTAGGCGTAGAGATTGAGAATGTAGGAATAGCGGTGGTTGATTGATGCTGTTTCATCATAATTATATGGGCACTAAGACATTTATTTTCATTTTGAAGTTGGGTGATTTGCTGTTGATATTTTTCTTCTTTTGTCTGATTTTGCTTAACCCAGTCGAGAGCTTTTTCAACAATTTGACCTTTGGAAGGACGGCGATAGGTCTGAAGGTTGGGTAATGCATCTGCTAATTGCTGAAACTTTGAATTGAGACACTCTCTTCGAGCACGTTCAATTGCATTATGTTCTGCCTTGCGCTCGGCCTTGTTCGGAGATATGTGCCTAAAAAGGTAATCGGTAAGTCTGTGCGTTTTTTTCAAGTTACTAACAAGACAAACCTTTTCGAAATACTTGAATTCCCAAGAGTTTTTGACTCCGCTGATTCTAGGCATTCCCTCTCGGTGAAACAGGGTGAAGTTTTGGCTGTTATGGGCGATGGTGTACAAGAATTGACACTTGTCGCAGTACTAGTGGCAAGATCAGGAGGAGAGCTATATTGCTCTATGGAAGAATCATTAAAAAGCAATATTTCACTAGGGTATTCAGCAAGGTGCTCCAATTCTTCATAAAGTGCTGACTGATATTGCGTTTGATACATTTTGTATAAAAAAGAAGAAAATAAAATACAATAAGAAAAAATAACTGTAAAATTAGTATTTAAAGCTTTTAAATATAGAAGTTTGGGAGAAATACGGTGATAAAAACAATAAAAAAATAAAACAACGCTCTCTGCCTTTATATATGCCTTCAAAAAAGGAAACCAGCTGCATTATAATTTCAATCAGAAAAGGTTAAATCGCCGACTTTCCTTGGTGGTACCTTGTTTTGACATTGAGATGCACATGACAGCTAATTTGACTTTTGCTTTCAATCAGTCGCTTTCTTTCAAGGAAATGATGTTGTACTCTGGTGTAACGGCCCTAAAGTCACTTTTTCCTTTATTGTTAAACTGAAAGAGATTTCTTATTTTGAATAAATTTAAATTCATTGATTCTGTAATGATACGAATACTACTTGACTAAAAGGTGTATACAAGAATTAGAGATATACGTGATTGAATAAACAGATTATTACCAAACTAAATTTATTGCAGTACTCTAGAAATATAAGCTCGCTAGGATAACAAATATCTTCTTAAATCGAATCCCATGACTGTTTTTATTTATATATAAAATAGTATGTACTTGCGAAAGTAAATGATAAGATTACTAACCTGAGCTGTTCACAGTTGAGAAAATTTGATTTCAAGGTGTTCGTTACTTTTAATCCTTAATCTTTACAGAATTTGAGCATGGATTCATAGAATATAAAATAGAAGAATAATATAATAAACAATTGCGTAATCTTATAAATATAAATCACATAAACTGGGTTTTTTTAACCTTATTTCTCTTTCTTTTCATAAAAGTATATATTGAAACTGATTTAGTAAGAGAAACTATATAGATAGTCTTCAGCCTGCTGGAAGAATAAGAAATTTATTAAAGCGTATCTATGAGCAGGAGCTTTATTCAGATTCATTATCTAGACCATAGAAAACAACTGAATTAAGCTCAAAAGAGGCATGTGATTAATATTTATGGTTTAAAAAGTCAAACAGGAAGCCTTGTAAGATGTATGATTGTTAATTGTACGATTAGACAGAGAGCTTGAAAATAGTTCGAAGCATGAAGAGGCAATGTGAAGCAATTATTAAGGCTAAAGGCGGCGCAACAGAATACTGAAAATCATTTTATAAATATATTTTTAAAATAAACATGTGAGTCTTTCTTTTCTCAAAACTTGAAAACCTAAGCTTAGGTTCACAGATATTAATTGGCTTTGAACTTACATGCCATATTTTTAAGTTTTTATTTCGAAAATTTATTTGGTGTCGCTGTATCATCCAGTATCATTTTTACAGATGAGTTTCTTGACTTTATCGGTCTTTTTTTTTCCAGCAATTTTATGCATTCTTGAGACTAGCATGTGTGGAATAAATTTTGAAGTAACCTTTGCAGCAGCCATCACGATAGTAAGCTTGCCAATTCATCCTGTCGTCTCCGATTTGTTCCATGTAGTCCTCAATATACCGCCAATTTTTGGTACTCTCGTCGATAGTTACAGGGTCACTGATTGATGATGGTTGTTCCGGCGGGATGATTTGCTGGAGAAATGATGATTCTGGTATGCTGTTTGCTGGCGACGGGTCTCTTGAATCACTGGCAGATGAGGTGGCATGGGTGATGATGATCGACTTGATATGTATTGGCGCTTGCATGTGTCATGACATTATCCGCCCTTAGGGCACATTCTTTTAATTATAAACAAAACCCTCAATTTAATAAGAATCATATTCCACATTTCATATAATAGTATAAATACCCACTTATTTTTAGTAATAAAAGATCAGTCAATTATCAAGTATTATTCTCTATATTAGACTGTCCGTCTATTCCTATCTTACTTATCTTTGTCTCGTTCTTACTTATCAACTATCGTAAGTCCTATTTGCAGTTCACACCTTCATACCCTTAACGCCACCCTCTCTTGTCCTCTTTTAGTTGTCTATCCAAGCTTTTTAGTTCCTGTCTGGTTCTTTCTCTCTCTCTCTCTCTTCTCTGGCTTGACAAAACAACTCATTACAGCATGTTCTTAACAAATTCATCCCTTCCTTCAGATAATCATAACTCGTTTTTTCACGCTGGTATCGTAGACATCATCGTCAGGCATGTCTATGACCTTGTGATATCGTGATTCTGAATCCTCAACGACACGTAAAAGGTAACTTGTCATTGATTGTCGTGTTTAGTCATTAATGATGTCTTTATTTATTATTTTATTTTTGTAGTTCCTCTGCGAAATAAAGTGTACGATTTTTTTTTTTGGAATTGTTGAGCGAACAGTTCAAAACTATGTAAAAACTTATAAGGAAGATGATGAAAAACGCTTGCCAGGTGGTAGAAAGCAACGAGTAAGTTGGGAAGGAAGACTTCAGCCTCATCACACCAACTTCCTATGCGTGTTTTATGAGAAGAACCCACGGGCTATACTCTGGCAGGCAAGAGATGCACTACTTGAGGCTTTTAGCGAAATCCAATCAATCACATTATCTGGCCTTCACAGACATCTCGTCTTACATGTTTCTTTAACTCTTAAGAAACTAGAAGCAATTGTATCTTCAAGAACTACTCTTGGTAATCTCCAAATACGTAGACACAGGGCTCTTGAGTGGAAAAGGGATGAAAATATGACTGACATAAAAGCTATGTTTTCATTGATGAGGCAGGTTTTAACATGCATATTCGTAGAAGTTTTGGTAGATCCAAGAGGGGAATGCCTGCTAAAGCAGTAATACCTGCAAACAGAGGCATTACAGTATCAATAATTGGCGTTATTTGTGAAAAGGGAGTGATTGATGTCACACTGTGTTATCTCGTAAGAATAAAAAAGACTATAAAATTCAACGAGACTGAAAAAAGTTATATCTTTATTTAATATTATAATGTCTGGTATTTATACTATTTTCATGGAGGTTTAATTAAATCCTTTTCAAGATACTTTAATTAATTATAACTGTAGATCTAGTGTCAATAAGTTTTAATGTGAGGATCTGTTCCTGGTTATGCAAGTGGACTGTTTTATAATTATTTCTTAAGTAGATCTGATCTTTCATTTATGTTGCATTGCATCAGGAGTTATATTAAAAGCTTGCATTGAGTTAAAGGAGTGGAATTAGTTATGACCGAACAATAGAGAAAAGACTGTAATAAATCTTTGTAAAGCATTCATTACTCTGATTTCTTATAAATTGAATATGAATCATGTTTAAAGTATGTTGGGATACGACATTGCCCCCTTCCAGGTCATAACTACTTCTGGATTTAGATTCATGAGTGTTCAATTGTGAAGACGAGTGTAAGTGAAGTTCTCTGTTTTGTAATATTGAGCAAAGCAATATGTTATGGCAATAATGTAATTCGTAAGTGCATGTTATAAGAATGTATAGGTAGCAACATGTGAAAGGTTTTTTATGTTGACGATTCTACTTGTGAATGAACTGTGGATTGAATGTAAATTGACATTGTAGATTGGATTATTGGAAGTTTTTGAATTATTGAAAGGTAGCGTAAGGCGTTGAGATAATACGTAATAAGATGAATTGCAGTCACGGTTAATTTCTTGCTCTTTTACGGCTTGAATTGTCGTGAGTTTTTCTTGGTCTTTTTTCACTTGAATTAGGTTCAACATTATGTTGTCCATTTCGACGATTCCAGTATTTTAGTATCGGTCTGTTGTCGTGAAAGTGTTTTTCAGGTTCCCAAGTATCATCTTTCGCATCATAGCCTTTCCAACGTACCAAGTATAACCAGTTACCAGGAGTGCCTTTGTGGTCAATTACGGCTTCGACATCATATACCTCAGATTGTTCTTCTGATATTACTTTGATATGCGAAGGTGGAATATTTCGAGGTAAAAGTGCGCCAGTACCATCAACTAGGATATAGCTTCCTCCTTGGTTCTTTCTGACAATTGTATAATTTCCAATGTAGAGTGGATCTGTTTTTGCAGTTCGGTTTATATTCTTGATCATGACTTGACTACCAGATGGTATTTCCTTGATAATTCGATGAGATTTGTTAAACTTGTTTTCGGCAGCAGTTTGAGAAGTTTTGATTTTCTCGCGAATAGCTGGTAAAACAGTGTTATTAAATTTCGTAATGTGTCCATTAAACTGTTTTCTTGTTTCATTATAGTTTGTAGGAATTGACACGTCACTATAGTCCTTGAATTGATTTGGACGTCTAGCAAACATCAGTGAAAATGGTCTTGTGTCGTGTAAGGCAGTTGGCGTGTTATTTAGAGCTTCTTGGGTACTGTCAAGGTATAAGTCCCAGTCATCGTTCTTGCCTTGAAGTCTTTTATATATTATATTCTTTGTCTTTCCAACCCAACGTTCTGCAATACCATTGCTTCGAGGGTGATATGCTGTTATAAGACGATGATCGATACCAGAAACTTCAGTGTATTTGCGGATGATATCATTGACATATTCAGTTCCATTGTCGCTTTGGATAATTTTTGGACGACCGAAAAGTGATAATATGCTTCTTAATGCGAGTGCGATGGTATGTGAAGATTTATCAGGCATTGCTTTGAGTACGCAAAATCTTGTGAATACGTCTACTACAACTAGAATGTAATTGTTTCCTTGAATTGATGTAGTCATAGGTCCGGCAGTATCGATACAGATATGATCCCAGGGTGCATCAGCATAGATTGACGATAATGGATGATATCCATGTTTGGCAACATTAAACTTTTGACAATCAGGGCAGCTGTTGATACAATCTAATGCATCTTGCTTTAAGTTTGTCCAATGGATTCCTTCACTGTGTAGAGTGGTAACCATTGCTTGTGAGCCTCTGTGTCCTTCAAGATGGGTTTTGAGTAATAATTCTTGCCGTTCTTCTGGTGCTGGGGTTACAAGATCATCAGGCATCATCATGCGAGTAGTCATATTTGTGTTTTTGGAATTAGCTACTTGAGGTGTGATCCAGGTTTTATGTTGGTTTTTATCCCCCACCAGCGTTCTTTCGGATTCGAAAAGACGCGATAACATATCTGGTAGTACATTTTGAATACCAGGTCTGTGTATGATTTTGAAGTCATAATCCAATATTGTGTCTAACCATTGTATCATCATAGAATTGGCGACAGGTTGAGTGTGAATGTAAGTAAGGGCCTTGTGATCCGTATAAAGAGTGAACGGATTACCCCATAAAAATGGATGAAACTTCTTGAGAGCGAAAACAATAGCAAGTAGTTCTCGTTTAGTAGTTGAGTAATTTTTTTCAGATGTAGACAAAGCACGGGCCATGAAACCAAGATGACGGATTTGCTTATCAATGATCTGGTAGAGAACAGCACCAATGGAATAATTGCTGGCATCTGTTGCAACATAGAATGGTTCACTGAGATCAGGATGATATAAGACTGGAGCAGAAGCAAGTAGCTGTTTAATTTTTGTGAATGCATCGTCTTGTTCTTGACCCCAAACTTTGCTGGTGAGTTTGCCTTCAAAACGCAATTTATCCAATGGAGCTGTAACTTCGGATAGATTGGGCAAGTATTTCCTAAAGTAGTTTACCAACCCTAAGAAGCGTTGAATATCTTTCCCTGTGGATGGCTTTTCCCAAGAAAGTGCGTTTGTAACCTTGCGTGGATCGAGTCGAGATCCTTTGGCATCAACACAAAAACCAAGTAGGTAAACCGATGTTTGAGCAAAGTGACATTTGTCAACATTCAGGATTAAGTTAACATTGGTGAGCTTCTTGATGACATTTTGTACATGAGTAATATGTTCTTCATAAGATTTAGAAAAAATGATAATATCATCCACAAATGCAAGAGCATGAGGAACATCAGCTAGGATAGAATTGATAACTCTTTGATAACGTGAAGCAATATGCTTGAGACCAAATGGGCAACCTTTGAACATGTATTGTTGACCTTGAAATGTGAAGGTTGTTTTGACACGATCAGGTTTGTATATTTGGAAGCGATGAAAAGCTTGTCGTAAGTCTAAAGTAGTGAAAATAGTTGAACCTTGAAGTTGATCAAAAATTTCATCAATTTTGGGTATAGGTTGTTTATCATTAGATATCAAAATAGAATTCAGCAGACGAGGATCTAGGCATGGTCTATAACCTGTGAGATTCCCTTGTAAATCCTTTTTGGGTGCCAAAGTGAGAGGAGAATTCCATTCTGAACTTGGTGGAGCATATTCAATTACTTCATCTTTTAACCATGTATCAACACATTCTCGCATTACTGGCATCAGTTTGAGTGGAATACGGTAAGGTGATCGATAGGCTGTTTTGTTCTTTTCTGTATCAAGATGAATAATTGATTCAGGTACTGTGCAAAAACTATTCTTTGGTATCTGTGCATTTTGATCGAGATCGGATTTAACTGCCGCCATAAAATTTATTTGTTGATCAGTGGTACCATAAGGGGAATTGTTTGGTTCAGGAGTATCATCGATTTCTTCTTTTGCAGCAGGTTTTTTGTTTGGATGCTTTACAGCTAAATTTGTTATCAAAATATTTAATTTAGGCATCAAATCTAAACCAATGACAGCATCCGTATCAAAGGAAAGCGGAAGAACTTCGAAAATATGCGATGTGTGAATGAGAGTATCATCGTTATCACCATAAATTAAGCTTAAAGCTTTAGAAGTTGTACCGAAACGTTTACTCTTATTATCGTTTGTAGCAAAAACAATAGAACCAGAAACGTTATTATTTATATTAATGTTATTTTTATTAGCAAATGCAATATCTATCGAGCTAAAAGAAGCACCAGAGTCCACAAGGGCAAAGGTGTCGATGTTTTCTATGGTGATAGGTACATACAAAGAATGGTTAGTTTTCACTTCATTCTGTTTGCTAGTTTTTTTCTTACAGTCATAGTTTGTAGGCAAGCTACTAAGATCTATGTCCATACTGCCGTGGCTGTGCTCTTGATCATTCAAGTTGACAGCGGCAGGTGATTGTTTACTTCGATTGTGGGGACCAGAGAAACGAGCAGAACGGAAAGCTTTAGTTGGTCCATTGAACCTCTTGACTTTATCTCTGCTGCATGTAGCTGCATGGTCAGGACTCCATGGTACATTGGCAGAACATTTGTAACAGTTTTTCTTTGTAACTGTTGTTGTTGGAGTGACCTTGGTGGTGACGGTGGCAGTAGTGGCGGTATCAGCAGTGGCAATCCTTTTGAGGACTTTACATTGTTCAGTGGTATGATTACCATTACCATGAACAAGACATCTTGACTTCGGCTTGAATTGAGGTTGGCCTTGCTTGCTTGGACCACTAGCATTCTTTGGATTGTGCATCGACTTTTCAGCACCACTCACAAACGAAATCGGGTTTGACGACGATTGAGTTGTGATGTTACGCTTGGTAACACCAGCAGCCATGGCTTCATCATTGCAAATATTCGAAGAGATCACAGTACGAGCCTTGGCAGACACCTTGCACACAGAGTCTTGCTGATTCAAAGGTAAGTTCAGCAAGGAGCGGGACACTTCCTTATACAAGGCGACAGGTAAAGCACGTTTGAACAAAGCAGCAGTTCTAATATCATCTTGCCATTTTGCTGCACGTCTGATTCTTTGGAATCGGTCAGTAAAAGCCTCGATCGACTCGTTTTGCTGCATTTTGATGGTCAAGAGTTGATCAATACTGCTTAGCGTCTGAGCGACATCTTGGGTGGCGTACGTATTGATGATGATAGACCTAGCCTCATCCCAGTTCAAGCTTCGACCTTTTAGTACCTCATTAAACCAGGATCTTTGGTCTCTATTCATTTTGATTGGAACCAAGCGCATCCAGTGTTGATCGATTGCAAGTCCGTTGGAACTTACAATTAATGTAAATGTGTCCAGGAGATCTTCTACTGAATCATGAACCTCTACGTCCGTTCTCCACACATTACCAACCCATTGCCATGTAGGAAGATCATTGGGAATGAAATGATCAAAGCGGTTTGACGACTGGTTAATGGATTGTTGAGTTGTTTCAATCTTGGGAGGGTCGCAATAGGTTTGAACTTCCAAAAGGTACTTGATACAGTTTGCAATGTGTGATGCTTCATTGCGAAGGCTTTCCAGTTGATCCATAGGTAAATGGTTTGATACGCCTCTAGCAAACCTTTGTGATACTTCTTGAAGTTGCTGGCGAAGTATAGTCAAGGAATCAGTGTTACCAATACCCAGGAGACTATCATCAGCTGTCTCCATCATGTCAGCATCGTTTTGGTAAGGTAAAACCGGTTCAGTTGCTTCTTGACTTGATGAAGAACGGATATCAGCAGGAACCATAGGGCTAACATCTTGAGCGTTGTTGATGGTGTTGATTTCCATAGGTAAGTTATTTTGAGCGGCCATTTTAGAAAAGTAATAGAGCAATAAAATTTAGAATTCGTTGAAAAAAATGTGTTATCTCGTAAGAATAAAAAAGACTATAAAATTCAACGAGACTGAAAAAAGTTATATCTTTATTTAATATTATAATGTCTGGTATTTATATTCTTTTCATGGAGGCTTAATTAATTATAACTGAAGATCTATCGTGAATAAACTTTAATGTAAAGATCTGTTCCAGGTTATGCAAGTGGGCTGTTTTATAATTATTTCTTAAGTAGATTTGTTTTTATGTCGCATTGCATCCGGAGTTATATTAAAAACTTGCATTGAGTTAAAGGAGTGGAATTAGTTATGACCGAATAATAGAGAAAAGACTGTAATAAATCTTTGTAAAGCATTCACTACTCTAATTTCTTATAAATTGAATATGAATCATGTTTAAAGTATGTTGGAATACGACACATATTTTATGAAAACAAACAAAATCGTTCACACACCATTCCCACTCCATAGTGAAGTCATGATTAAAAATGTGAATAAGGAAAACAAAACTGATCCGTATTACGAAGGTCCTTTTTATATAAGTGGAATGACAACTAATGGCAGTTACATATTAGTTGACAAACAAAATAACCTCTTATCAAGAGATGTACCAACCTCACACTTAAAACTTATTGCATTACCCAGCAATAAAAGTGCAGAATCAATCGATGACCAACATTATGAGATTCAAGCAATTATACAACACAAAGGAACTCCAGGTAATTACCAGTACCTTGTTCATTGGAAAGGATACGATGATCCTATGGATTACACTTGGGAACCTACTTCTAGTTTTGATGATCGATCTTCAATTGAAACATATTGGGCTCGTCGTCAAGCAGGTAATAATACTGCTGTCTCAAAGAAAGCAAGATTACCCAAACGTACCGTTCCTACTCGTGATCATCACAGTAGAAGCAAGAGATCAAGACGTTAAATTGTCTAAGTAGTTGACCGTCTTTTTCCCTAAGACAATTTTTCCTAAAGAAGGTTTTTTTTTACTATCAGGTTTTTATGACAACTTACTACTACGATCTACCCTCAATTATACTATGTCTATTTATCTGCCCTATGATCATTATCGCACTTATTGTGTATGACAATTACTTTTTCCTGAATCTTCACTTATCCTTTTACCGTTTGCTTCAAACTAGAAGGGGGCAATGTTGTATCCACACAACTAATAAAGTGAACATTCATGGATAAACTTGGATACTACAGAATTATAGTCTAACCAGATCTCTATTAATAAACGTGAGAATTCTGCAATAGCCAATCTTGCCCTGTTGTCCTACCAGCGTTCTAAAAGACTATATCGGAACCTGATTACAACAACGGCAGTTCAATCCTATTCTATAATTATCGTTAGATCAATAGTTTAATTACTTCATTGTCCCTTGATTCGTCAAGTAGACAGCGGCTATTGATTATCCACTATCCTTCCTTATATTCCATATCATTCTTTTAACCGATCAATTGAAATAGCGGTAAAGACCCAGACATTCAAAAAGTATAAATACCCTCAATATTTTTATTAATAAAGTCATATACATAATCTTTAGTTTCACAACTATCGTCTTTTTGTAGTTTTTGTCTTCTATTTCATATTTGGCAAAACAATGCGCTTGAACCAGTTCAGCAGGAATGGATTCTTTTGGCGATGCGGCTCAACCACCTATGCGTGCGGTCGTAGCCGTATTTCTTACCTGGATGGATCCTTCTTTCAAGGTCGCAAGTCAATTATCCATCAAACACTGTTAGTAGTGTATCTCTTTCTGCTGCAAGTCCCAAACGGAAAAATATCTACCATGACTGGACTTAGCCTGCCAACTGTCCGCAGCATTGTCAAAGATATCTATCAAGTAATGGAGGCAGATCTTCGAATTGAAGATGTTCAAGTTGGTACGTGATGCTTTGTTGATATCAGAGTATGTAATTAATTAGTCATACTTAGGTGGGATTGGCAGTGATGGACAGCCAATTGTTGTTGAAATAGATGAGAGCAAATTTGGTAAAAGAAAGTACAATAAGGGAAAGAGGATAGACGGTGTTTGGGTTGTTGGAGGTGTAGAGCGCACGCCCGAACGTAAGGTGTTCTTGCTGACGGTACTTAACCGCAACCAAAATATCTTGAAGCTCATAGTCGATACTTTTGCTAAGGATGGTAACATTTGAAATATGTATATAATTGATGATCAGTGCACCTAACCCTTGTTTACATGCTCACTTGTCATGGTAGACTGCTGGAAAGGCCATAAGGGGATTGACAGCGATCCAAGTCGAAATTTAGTTGTTCAAACGGTCAATCACTCCAAAACATTTCGCGATCCAAAGACAGGTGCCTGCACTAACACAATAGAAGGTACATACTTCTGTAGATCATAGAATTCTTAAACAATGCTAACAACCTGCTATTAGGTGTTAAGGATACATAAGATTATAGTCACTTTATTTTAGTAAAAGGAATCTCATATGATCCTAAATAATATGTTGACATAACTTTGGAATCATTTATAACATTATTCCCAGCACAGATCAATAAAAGACTTTGATTAGATTTTTATATTAGGCTTTATTCATATTAACTTCACACAGTCAAATGTATGGCGTGGTTGTAATATAGTTTATTGATAATATGAGCATGTTGAATAAGGAATGACAATTATTTACCGGATCATCATTAAGTCACGCAAACATTTATCCTAACTGAGATATTATTATTAGCCATAATATCCAATCACGGAACTAGAGGATTTTATATTCATCCGTACCGTCTCCTAAATAGTCCTACATCCAGAGTTATCTGAAACCATCCCAATAGCATAATTGACAATACAAGCTAGGAACAGGCTAAACTAATAATTAGAAATAGTAATCATCTATTCTGTCGAATTGATCATAAATCTGTCCTAATTCTTTATCCGTATCATGTCTATAAATACTCTCACTTTTTACATGTAGAATTAATCATATTCAATCTTGGTTATCTTAACTTAATAAAGAGATACCAAGTTCTAACAGTATTTCTTTATCTTTGTTGTTATACTACTTTTACCTAAAACCCCCTATCCTAAGCATTTTTTACTGTTAATTACTTGCAATGAATTCTACTACTGGTGAAAACTCTTTCAATAGTGGTGCTGCTCCTAATGGTGACAACATGTCTATGGCTACTGGGTCCATTGATTTGTCGTCCTTTGCTGGTTCCTCTCCTCTAACCGATGATGGAACTGCTATGGTCTTGGATTCCTTTTTAGTGCCTTCATCCTCCACTGGTGAGAGGGAAGAGCTACTGCTGCGCCAGAATCTCACGCAATTGCGCAGTGAATTTAATGGCTTTTTGGAAGCGTTCACGACGGCTAGACTTGCTGGTGATGAGGCAGCTGCAGATCATGCGCTCCAACAGATGGATCGTACCAAGCGCAGGTTGACTGCTATGCAAGAGTACAGTTCTATTCTTGGGAAGACCGCTTCGCCTAATGCAAGCATTAGTAGCAGAAATGCAGGTTTGACATTGTCTCATAGAGACTTACCGAAATTCCAATTGGCATCGAGTGTTGTGCGTCCGTTTCCCAATGAAGAGGTATTCGAGTCTGTTGAGCACTTCTTGGCCAGGTTTGAGAATATTATCAAAGGTTCCGCTTACCGTGATGTTGAGCAAGTTTGGAAACAATTTTTAGCTTTGTGCTTGCCATATAGTGATAATGCTTGGGTTGAAACTGATTTGCGTAAATGCAATACATGGGCTGAAGCAAGAGCTGCTTTTAAGGAGCACCACGGCTCAAGTTTGGCCACTCGACATTATACTGATTTGGTTTTTACGATGCAAATGAGCAACAAAGAGTCTATTGGTGATTATTCCAAAAAGTTTCTTCAAGCTGTGTATAATGCTGGGCTTCCTAGTGATGATCCACGCATTGCTGACCGTTTCTTGGCTTCTTTGACCTTATCTGTGCAAACGTTGATAAGAGTGACTGTCGCTAGAGTTGGCAAGAGCAAAGCTGATACGAATGAAAAATGGACTGTGGAATATATCACACAGGTTGGTCGTGACATTTTGGGTGATGATAACAAGCTTTATGCAGAAGCTACTGCTTTGATTCCTGGTGCGAACAAAAGTGACACAGTGAAGTCTAGATACAGTGAAAATGGTTCTCGAGGTGATGGGTCTTTGTCTGGGCACAGAAGACATCAATTTAAAAGAAGAAGCCATAATATGACCAAGGTCAATAAGAATTATTTTTGCACCCACCATGGTAAAAATGGTACACATGACACAGTTGATTGCTTTACCGCAAAAAGAGTTGAAAAAGCTAATACGAACAAAAAATGCTTTAAATGTGGGCAACCCTGGTCTAAAGAACATAAATGCAAAAACAATGACAAGAAAGTATTCGCAGTGACGAGTCATAAAAATGACAATAATCCTGACGATGATGTTGTAAAAGATAAAACGGCCTTATTGGATCAAGCTACCTCTGAAGTAAATACTATGATGGAAGGATTAAGCTATGATTGTAAGTACCAAAATAAAGAGAGAACACTTGATAAAAAAGAAATTAAAGCCAATGCATTTAATTTACTTACTCCGATTATTATAGAGAACGAAAAGCTCATGGGTCTTGTTGACACTGGAAGCGATACAAGCTTTATTGATATAAATGCTTTCACTAAAAAATTGAAATTAAATAAAATAAACAAAATTAGTGGTTCCTATAATTTCTTATCTCATAATAATGATGTTTCTCGTATTGGTATTACTGATCCATTGAAATTTAAGTATTCAAATGGAATTATGTTTGAACATTCCCTAGAAATTATGAAATTCAATACAGGATTCGATTTTGATGTTCTGCTTGGCACCGATATCTTACCAAAAATGAATATTGGTTTAACAGGTGTAGCGTTCAGACTTAGTAGTGAACATTCACACTCTGATACAGCTACTGATGAAATTCAAATTTTAGAAAATATAAATATTGACCAAGTGAATGAATTTGAACCTGATAATTCGCCTGCCGGAACAGCCGAGCAAAGAGCAAATTTCTTTGATACAATCAAAGATGTTTTGAAAAGGAACCAGAGTATTCCAGTGACATCGTCATGTCCTATGCCTGAGTCAATTATTCATTTACCAACGAAAGAAGGTGCCACGGCTTATAGACGGCAGTATCCAATTCCGCACGCTTTAAGACCTTTTTTAGATAAGCAAATTGAAGAATGGTTAAAGACGGGAACTATCATAAAGTCCAAAGTTAACACATCTTTTAACAGTCCACTTCTCTTAGTTCCAAAGAGAAACAAAGCAGGCGAGATAGTGAATCATCGCGTATGTTTGGATGTGAGATTACTTAATAATATATTGCCTCCTACTTTCAATTATCCTGTTCCCCTGATCAGAGATATCTTTGATAATTTGAATGGTAAAAAAGTATTTTCTACTATTGACTTATCTAATGCATATCACCGATTTAAAGTTGCACCTGAAGATGTTCATAAATTAACATTCACACATGATAATGCTCAATATTCCTTCATAAAAGGATGCTTTGGAGTAAAAATGTTGACATCACAATTTCAAAAATGCCTTGCTATTCTCTTTGATGGGATATCTTGTGTTCAGAATTTTGTAGATGATTGCATTGTAGCCAGCGATAGCTTTGAGCAACATGCAGAAGATGTGAAGTTAGTATTAGAGAAATTGACATCTGTGAATTTGATTGTAAATCCAGATAAATGTGTATGGTTTCAACATTCAGTCAGACTCTTGGGTTTTGTAGTAAATACTACTGGCACTAAAGTAGATCGCAATAAGTTGACCAATGTTCAGAACTGGCCAATCCCAAATCAAAGTCATAAGCATGTACAACAGTTTATGGGCTTAATTAATTATTTTAGAGATTATGTTCCAATGATTTCACGAGTTGCTGAACCAATCACAAGATTGAGTAATGCTGTGAACATTAGAGAACTATGGACCGATGAACAAACGAACAGTTTCAATGCATTGAAAGCCATACTACAATCAAACCTTGTACTGCATTATCCAGACTTAAGTAAAAAGTTTTTTGTGGCAACTGATGCATCCCTATATGGCGTCGCAGCTGTCCTATATCAAAAGGATGAATTACAGCGTGATAAATATATAAGCTTCGTATCCTCTTCTTTGACACCATCTCAAAGGCGATGGAGTACGACTAAAAGGGAATTATATGCAATCATTTTAGCACTCAAAAAATATAGAAAATTCTTATGGGGAAAACACTTTACTATTTATAGTGACCATAAAGCTTTAGTCTACTTACACACACAGAAAATAGCTAATCCTATGATGATTGGTTGGATGGAAACACTTCTCGATTTTGATTTTGATGTTGTCCATATTCCTGGTGTTTTAAACAAGCTCCCCGATCAATTAAGTCGTTTGTATCCTCCTTTAGAAGATGATAACAAACTGGTGGAGGATAGTGTTTATAAGAAAAACAAGAATAATCTTAAAATTAAAAAAGTTGTTGTAAAAAGAAAGAAGTATTGCAGAGACAAATCAATTAATGTACTCGCTACTCGATTAATAGAAAATAAAAATGAGCTAACTGATTACCTAACTCCTCCTGAAGAAGAGAGAGATGCCATATTAAGAGAAACTCACTCATATGGTCATTATGGTTACCAAGCTATCGTACGTGATATTCACAGTAGAGGTATGCATTGGACCAATATATATGATGAAGCAAAAAACATTGTTAGTTCATGCAGTGAATGTCAGAAGCACAACATAAATAAGAGAGGTTATCATCCATTGACCAATGTTGTAGCTCATAGGCCGTTTGATCATATTGCTATAGATCTTGCTGGACCACTTCCTGCTACTGGAGATGATTATATATATCTATTGGTTCTAACTGATATATGTACCAAGTACATTGTGATTAGACCATTAAAGAATAAACAATCCGATACAGTTGCAAAAGAACTTATAAGTATCTTTGGAGACTATGGATTCCCACGTATCATCCAGAGCGATAATGGAACAGAATTTAGAAATTCACTGATGAGTCATATTTCAAAGAACCTTGGTATAGATCGTAGATATTCTACTGCGTATCATCCACAAGGTAATGGTAGATGAATTAACGTGTAATTATACCTGTTTGAGGAAGAATAGTAGACTATGTTACGATCCATATTCGTGCATCTTTTACTTCTATTCTAGGTCTATAACCGAGATACGACATTCACTTGCTCCGAGGTCGAGGTTGTGCGTTAACATGGTAGGCTTCGAGAAATATATGTATAGGGACGATCTCATTCGAATCATAGATAAATCATTCTCCGATAGGGGTGTTGAAGTCGTGTATGAACAGGTTGCGGTGTCCGACACCAGGTTGTTTATTGTCAATAGGATGTTGTTGGACTATGAACGCTTCACCGATGATCTTGTCACAACATTGGAGAATATAGATATTACCCCTCATGACATATGGGTGGTACCGATATTCGAGAATGAGATTGATAATGACAGACTGCCGGTGTTCATCAGATATTCAAGGCTCATGCTCGGTATTGCTAACGGTCCCAAGACGAATATGTTC